>NW_027139516.1:7906250-8532500 GCF_035084215.1 Heptranchias perlo | reverse complement strand
GTGGCCGGTCAGGTGTGCATTGGAGGAATGGAGTCTGGAGGGGACAGAGGCATTGATGAGGGTTTCAATGGCAATGGGCTGAGGAAGGAATGGAGGCGGGTGAGGGAATCACGGGGTCATTGTGATGGAGGTGAAAAAGGGTCATGAGCTCAGCTCGGTTTTACACGGGACCAATTTTACTGGAGCCGTTAACCAATGTAGAATAAACGGGTAAACATCTGCAGTAAAATAGCGGAGAGAGGAATGTCAATGGGACACGTTCAGTGTCCGTCCCCTAATATCACCCACAGTCATTTCTCGGCTGCAATCCTCAACCTGCCCTTTAACTGTCCTCGTGTCAGAGACTCACAATTCATATTTTAACTGGGAAACTGCAGGAACAGAGTGAAACGGGTCTGCTCGTGTCCCTGGGTTCAGTGCACACTGCGGAGACATCTGTCTAAATTATAAATGAAACACCAGGAGTGAACATGGTCAATATAATTATATAAAAGCTGTAAATGAAGCCGTTTATTATTATTGGATCAGTCCTGTATGAGAACAGATTTAAACTTTATTCCTGAGAGAGGTCTGATTGAGATAATCACCTGGACTTTGAGATGTTTGTGTTTTATTCACCACATTATTTACAGCGGAGTCAAAGCTGCTGATGTAATGTGTTTGTTAAACTGACTGTTACTAACAGCAATGATCAGGAGTATAACCGTGTCAGTGGAGACTTATCCCCTGTATAAATCAGGGCTTGATGGAATGGATCAGCTCAGAGTGCCTGCCTGAACTGTGGTTTCCAGCGTAACAGAAGTCAGTGCTTCTCACAGAAATGGGATATTCAGTAATCCATCAGATGGAACGAATTTATTATCCTGTTCTTGCAGCCATTGGAGTTCCAGGTAATCTGTTATCTCAGCTGTTAAAGGTGTAAATCGGTGTTAACTCTGCTGCTGTACTTGGCAAATTGTTTTTTGTCCCTCAATACAGTCACTTGTTCTGTTGTATTGGTTGAATGATGGAATGTGTTAAGCCTCTGCTCTTTCGGTAGTGAGGTGCTGCATTATATCTGTCATGAATTTGTCTATCCAACCCTGGCATTGTTACTGCATTATTCTCTGTACTGAATGTATTGGGCTAAGAGTTGGTGTCAGACCATCAGGAGATGATAACAGTTTCTTGTTGTGGAACTAAGCTGTCCTGGAATATGTTTCCATCAATGTGTTTTCAATGATTGATAATGAGACAGCTCACGGTCTCAGTGTTGCAAGGAGGCAGTGCAGTGTCCTCCCTCCCCAATAACATGCTTCAGTTTAACTGGGATTTCAATGTATTTATTGGTGATCACTGTTATGAAATATTATTTCATTATGTGTGTATCTGACGCCGCTTCAGATATCTGGTCACTGAACTGAGTTTGCTGCTGACTCTTTCACATCTCCTTCTCTGCTTCACTGTGGATGAATTCACTGACTGTCACTGGACTTCACTGTTAAATGAAATGTTTTGATGTTTTGTGGTCTCAATTTGCACTGTCCCTGTTGGAATCAGCAGCCCTTCTATGTACCTGTAGGTTATAAGTGTGATGTTGGCGTTTTGTAAATTGAACAATCCCGCCATCTATCCCCATACCCTATAATTACTGGAGAAGGAATCTCAATTATTGTGAGATCTGCCTGGGAGAGGGATTCGATTCTGTTTGTTTCATGATTTGTAGATGAAGTGAACAGTGCAGGTGAACAGGTGGAGAATTGGATGATCTGTAGAAATATTAAACTATTCCACAGAGGCTTCACTATTTAACAAACTAACACTGAGAATAGGATCGGTGGAACACGGGGCTGGTGAACAGAATGCAGGCACAGGATGATAGGATTTAATTGGATATGAAAATGGACTTGAGAAAGAGAGTAGAGTGAGTGATAGAGAGGGCGACTGAGAGGGAAAGCGAGAGGCTGTGGTGTGAATAATTCATCAGAATGAGCTGCTGAAACTCCCAGTACAATTAAATATAGAAAATGTGATTTGAAGGTGTTATTATGATGTGGTCAGATTGGGTGAGTTTTTATTGTGTGACTCGCTCCTCATGTTTATATCCCTGTCAGGTCCTCAGTCTGTTTTTGTGAATGTTCCTTGTTTTCCAACTTAACACGAAACATAATGAAAATTTACTTCAAGAACAGAATCAGTAATTTCTTGATCGTAATGAATTATTCGGATACTCTGTTTTTAAAGCTGGGCTGAATTCAATAAACAACTCGGTTGATTTAATTAATACAGATCAATTTAATTTTAATTGAACGTAGAAAGTATTGAACATATTTTACACCCAACACAGGTTCCCTGACATCAATAACCACAGAAATGAACTATTGAATGTATTCGTTGGATTGTGTTAGTGGGACCTATAGATTAGATTTCCTCTCACACTCTGCTGCAGTCTCTCCCTGTGAATCCCAGACTCTCCTCTCACTGCATTGAATCCTCTGTCTCCTGATCTGTTGCTTCAGTTTGTCCACTTTCCCAAACCATCTGTTCCTGACTCCCCTCCAACTCCTACATGTCCTTTTCCTTGTCTCCCTCCCAATCTCACTCACTGGCTCGGTCTCCAGCTGACTTTCCCATTTAGTGCCAGCCCCTGTCGGCTCACTTAACCCAGAGCAACAAACCAGCTCCACCTCCCCCCATCCCCTCACCTTCCCTCTCTTTCCCGTCAGTCTGGAGCCCAAATCCGGCTTTAATCCGCTGGATTCCCGGTGTGTAAAACCCCTTCTCCCTTCCCCACCGGCACTGCGCCTTCACTCAGCCCTTCCAGTGGATCCGGTGCTCACTTTATTCACTTTCTGTATCCATCTCCCAATTCATTATTGATCATTGTGTTTAAAAACATCTCTCTGCCCGAAAGCGCTGCCCAGGTCAATCAATCACTTTCCACCCTTCGATGCAGCAACAAAGCTGGAAATTTAACACCAGATCCTCTCAAACGGCTGCTTTGGCTCCAGGTCTGATCAGTAATTTCTCTGCTTCCTTTTCTCTCTCTTACAGTTAACTTGGTGGCGATTGTGATCCTGTCCCGAGGAAAGTGCGGTCTCTCCAAATGCATCAGTGTCTACATGGTGGGAATGGCAATGGCCGATCTCATGGTCGTTATCATTGAGGTGATATTGAAACAGATTGATGCGCTGTATCTCCCATGGTCATTCCTGAACATTACTCCCGTGTGTAGTTTTATTTGCTCCTTGGGTGGTGCAGCCATCGTGGTTTCTGTCTGGTTCACGGTCGCTTTCACCTTTGATCGATTTGTGGCCATTTGTTGTGAGAAGCTGAAAACTATATATTGCACCGAGAGAACGGCGGCTGTGGTTCTGGGAACAGTGAGTGTGCTGGGCTGTTTGGAGAATGTCCCCTGGTACTTTGCATTTGAACCTGTATATATAATAGATAATGTTCCCTGGTTTTGTGTGGGTAACCCGAGCTTCCGTACTTCCCCCGCATGGGCCGCATTTGACATGTTTGACCTCATTTTAACCCCTTGTGTCCCGCTCTTTCTGATTTTGATGCTCAATGTTCTGACGGTCAGGCGTATTTTAGTGTCCAGTCGAGTCCGCAGGGAACTCCGGGGCCGCAGCAATGGAGAGAATCAGAGTGATCCAGAGATGGAGAACCGAAAGAAATCCATCATTTTACTCTTCAGTATATCGAGCAGTTTTATACTGTTGTGGATGACACAGGTTGTCTTTTCCATTCATGTGCGAATTGCAGACATTCGGTTTTATTACTCCTACACTGACCCTGTGTATATCACACAACAGACAGCATTAATGCTGCAGCTTCTCAGTTCCTGCACAAACACGTGTATTTATGTCCTGACCCAGACTAAATTCAGAGAGGAGCTGAAGAACGCGGTGAAATACCCACTCAATCTAATTGTTAAATTAGTGAAATCATAGAAAGAGCTGAAGGGTTTCAAGCACTAGAACTAAATCCCATTTCATACTCCATCCCCTGCACTTCCCGGGGGATGGAAAGTACATTTTATATTAGCAGCACAGAATCACGAAATGATCTTAAATCTGATTCTGATATATTTTATTGACAATCTTTCATATTGAGGCAGGATTTACTCTGCAGACGACACAGGAATTGTTGCTCGAAATGGCGCCTCTAAAGAGCTCAGCTGGACTTCAACTAATTGGCCACCGGGCAAATTTGGAAAAGCTGGTAATAAAAGTAGCGGCTGTGGGCCTGATCAGAATGGATGCAGTCCACATAAATGGAAAAGGAGAGAGCGAGGGAGGGAGAGGGAGAGAGAGAGAGACAGAATGACAGAGAGTTGGAGAAAGAGGGAGAAAGAGACAGAGGTGGGGGAGAGAAATAGAGTGAGAGGGAGAGCGAGACAGGGGAGGGAGAGAGACACACACAAACAGCGGGAGAGAGAAACAGAGAGCAGGGGAAAAAGGAGAGAGATTTAGACAGATGGGTAAAGAATACAGGGACAAAAGAAATATAATGATTAAAAAAGCGGAGAAAAATTTCAGATAGTTTCACATAAAAGCGAGGTGGTGTGTGTGTGTGTGAGAGAGTGAGACACAGAGAGAGAGAGAAACAAAGAGGCAGAAAGACAGAGCTACTCGGAAAAGGAGAGATATAAAGACAGTTTGTAAGAAAGGAGAGAAAAAAAAGAGAGAAAGAAAGAGCGAAAGAAATCATCTATATAATGAGAGAGAGCAAGCTGACATGGATGGAACGAGAGAGAGAGAGAGACTGACAAAAAGTTACAAAGTGATGGAAGTAGAAGTGGAAATAATAAGATAGAAAAACAGGCAGAAAATAAACAGAGACAAACGATATAAACAGAGAACAGACACAATGAAAGACGGACAAACATATATAGTGACAGGAGGGTGGAGACAGGAGTGAGAATAGAACACAGAAAGCATTAAATAACCAAACAAACTGTGTAATCAGCCTGGAGTGTGTGAGAGTGGTGCCCAGCAGAACAGCAGCAGATGAAGCAGGACAGACACTTCATGTTTGTTCTGGGGTAACACTCTTGTGGATTTAATTTTGACATTTCTAAAGGTGATGCCTGGAGGCTGAACAATAAAGTGACTCAGTCTTGTGTACCTGACCCTGACCATTACTTACTGCAGGAGTTTCCCAGCTGCTATGTGTAGTAAAAAATCATCTGATAAACGAAAGCCTGAGACTAAATCGGCTTCAGTGTGTCTGAAGAAAAAGGACCCTTAAAAAGTGGAAGAGCTGTTAAAATGATTGTTAATGACGTATTGTAAAAGATCACGCACTAGAGGATAGATCACCATAGCAATAAGAACGATTCCAGGAGGGCTAGAGATGGTTTGAACTCCTGCCGACTTAACTTGGTTACGTTGTGGACACTGAGAGAAAACAAGTGAAGTGTCAATCAATCGTGAGTTGTATTCGTGGGAACCGATTGTTGAGAAGCCACCGTCCCAGAGATGTGATTCTGTGTTAAAAATCTCTTTAAAAGCTGGGCAGAAGTTGAGTGGAGAGTGTAGACCAGAAATTAGTACGAAGAGGAGAAGAGTCAATTCACTCTTAATTCTCAATTCGCTTTATTAACGTTGTTAGATCATGTGCATATAGCTTATATGTCTGGTTAGATATAGGCATGCAGTTTACAGCAGGTTATACAGTTCCATACCCAAACTACGATTTAAATGCAGATCCATTAGGTTTCTCTGACACTCCCTTAGTGGTCACAGAATAGAAAGGATATTATATTACCCGGAAAGGAGAGCTGACGCTGGCCAGGCGTTCCGTTCTCTCTCTCTTGACGTCGTATCTACGTCCCTGACGTAGTCTCTACGTCCCTTACGTTGGGTCTTCCACTTCCGTGATGGTTCGTCTCCGGAGCTTCGCACACACTGGCACCAAGCCTGCAATTCTACAGTCTTATTTCCAAGTCTGTATTTCTCCTGTTGGCTTAAATTTGCTCGAGTGGTCGGTGTCATCCCCTGATTGGCTCTGTTCCAAGGGGTTAGGTAGCATCACCTCATTACTCCTTTTCTAAATAAGGACTGCTGTCTCATCACAGCCCCTTTGTCTCTTAGAAGCGTAACTAATTCAAACCGGTTCCGGCCAGTTCAGACCAGTGACTGAACTCGAGGTCACTTCAGTTCAAACGTTACTTTTGTCTGAGTGTTAGCAATTCGGAATAACTCAGTAGGTTTTTGCAGCCCCTGGCCAACAAGAGAGACACAGATCCACCATTACTGTTCCAACCTCACCTTTCGCTTCCTGGCAGCACCACCTCACCTGGAATTTTCCTGACAGCTCGCTACCTCCAAGCTTGATGCCATGATGCAGGTTTACAGATTGCCTGTGAAGCAGATGACCCGGATACAAGAGAAAGCCTCGCGACATTACACCTGTATCCATCAAAATACCTGGAATCTTCCCGGCAGGCTTGAGCCAACCAAAAGGATATAACTTTCATTATGGGCTTAGTCTAAAATAGATATTTGATTTCCAAATGGTTACGCCTTTTAGGAATTCAGAATGTGTTGTTTTATTTGTGTTAAAGCAATTCTAAATCAGGCATAAACCCAAGGTTTTGTTCAAATTGTAGTCTCAATTTTTTCCAGTGTATTAACAATAATAAATGATTGTTTTCTTTAAGAAGCCATGGTTTGTGCCTAAAGTTTCTTTAGGAAAAAAAGCTCATCAAGTTAAATGTAAAATTAAATCTCGTGGAGATAAAAAGTCATTGCCCCAAATTAAAGTGTAAAATCACTTTGCACCTTTTTGCTCCTCCATCTGTACCATGGTGAGCTGCTGGATTCTGTAATAAATCACAATGTGCTCTTACCCCTTTTGCTGTGTCACTAAACTGGACAGGGTTCTGCAGCACTCTCCTGATCTGTTACTGTTACAAATACTGTTATTGTTTCGGATTAAAGAAAAATATGAATTATGGGGAAATTAACCAAATCCCAGATCAGAACTTCATTCAGATTGAATCCAATTTTGCTCTGATTTATTTAATAGAAGCTAGAATTACATTCTCTACACAAAATGGCTCATTGGACCTTTCCTCCAAATGTCTGGTCTCTCCTTCTCCTTAAACATTACATCCAAATAAACAAATGTTAATCCATTTTTGTTGCAGAAATCCACATTTCGATCTTTGATTCTCTCACTGCACCGCTGTCTTTGTGTTAAACACCAACTAGTGCCAGTCTCACTCAGTTTGTATCTTTAACTATTGTGAAACAGTGATTTAACAGGAACAGCAAATGAACCCCCTCCGTCTCTCTCTCACCATAACAAGCTCCACCTTGGCCCTCACCCTGACTGGTTGCCCATTTTGCTTCAGGTTCAATGCGGCTATATTGATTAAACGTCATGGCCGCTATTTTGTTTAAGATGCCCACCTTGCCCCTCAGTCGAATGGCCGCCCTACCCGTCATCAAGATGGCTGCCTTACTGGCGGCCATTTTGTTTAACATGGTCACCTTGACCCCAATAAGATGGCCACCTTTCCCCCAAGTATGATATCCAGCTTGCCCCTCAGTAAGATGGTTGCTGTCGAGGCAGCTATTTTTTTTCCTGTCACAAACTTTGAAGTTGTTGTTCATAATATCATAGTGGGCGCAACACAGGAGGAGGCCATTCGGCCCACCGTGCCTGCGCTGGCTCTTTGAAAGGGCGATCCCATTTCCCTCTCAGCTCTTTCCCCACAACCCTTATCTGGGCCTTGTAGTAATGGTAATGTGTAAATATATAAACATAGATGTACAAGTTGTTGCAGTAGTAGTTGCTGTAATATATACATACAAGTTGTTATCTCTATAAAAATTACCTCTCAATCTTTACATTTATCTCCTTTATAAACTGGGCTTTGTTTCTGTGCAAATGAATGTTGCTGAGAGATTGTCCCTGTAACTGAGTGAGGGATCTTGCTGTGTATTGGTTTTTCTTTTACGTTCTTTGCTTTACCTCTTTCAAATGACATGAATTTATTTGAACTCTTTGGCTAATTGGAAAAGCCACAAACTGTAAGTTGACCACAAACTACAGGATTTTTATCCACTGCTAATTAAAACAAGAGAAAAGAGCAAAGGGAAAGTTCGTTCACCTTTTTGTCCCCTGTTCCAGGAACAGAAGAGAAAACGAACTCGGGGCAGTTTGGACCCTGCAGCAAATATTGACCAGGACAGAGAGTCAGACCGGCACATTTTAGGGGGAATGAGTGAGTGGGAAAGCAGGAGAGAAAACCCTGAAACTTGTATTGGAGAAAGAGTGAAACAACATGTGCTCTTCAGTCTGTCCCGAGTCTCTCTCTCTCTCTCTCCCAAATTTCTTCTCTTCTCTTTAGAATCTCAGGTTTGCAACTGGGGATTTTATCAATGGTGTTTTCTGAGAGATTGCCTGTGTAACGGAATGAATGTGAGTGAGTGTGAGTGTGAGGGAGCTCTGGGCTCTTGCTGTGCTTTTTTCATCTCTTGCTTTGTTTTTAATCAATTCCTTATTTCTCTCTCTCTAGTGGAATATTTTTGTGGAAATGCCGTAACATGAAGATGTGGAAAGAGAAATTTTGGGAGGAAGAGGAATCCTTGGAGAAGAAGCTTTCTCTCCAGAGGGGACTGACCGAGGCCTTCACCACAGGCTGTACCCAATGGGGCTCACGTGAGTTGTGTCTGGGTTACTGTGGGATCACTGGGAGCACAATGTGGTCACTGTGCGATCTCTGTGGGGTATTGAGCGATCACTTGGTCACTGTGATCACTGGGTCACTGTGGGATCATTGGGTCACTGTGGTGTCACTGGGTCATTGTGGGATCATTGTGGGATCACAGTGGGATCACTGGGATCACTGTAGGTTCACAGTGAGATCATTGGGTCACCGTGGGATGACTGTGTTTTTGAGGAATCACTGTGGGACACAGCGGGATCACTGGGACACCATGGGATCACTGGGGCTCAATGGTATCACTGGGTCATTGTGGGATACTGTGGGATCACTGGGAAACTGTGCGATCACTGGGTTATTGTGCGATCACTGGGACATTGTGCGATCATTGGGTCGCTGCGAGTTCTCTGTGGAGCATTGAGGGTTCACTGAGATCACTGAGTCACTATGGCCTCCTCCTGTTCCTGTGTAAAAGTGTTGAGGTGCTGAAAGGCCTTCTCATGTTCCTGCTTAACCGGCTCGAGGGGCTGAATGGACTCGACTTTCCAGTGCATTTGGCTCGAGGGGCTGAATGGCCTTCGGTTCCGGTATAACAGGCTCGAGGGGCTGAATGGCCTCCTGTTGCGAGCGAACAAGCTGAGTGGCTGATTGGGCTCAGCCTGCTCCAGTGTAACAGGCCCAAGGTGCTGAATGGCCTCTCCCTGTTCTTATGCGACAGGCTCGAGGGGCTAATTCGCCTCCTCCTGATCCGACATAACAGGATCGAGAGGTTGAATGGGCCTCGCAGTTCTCCAGTGTAATAGGCTCGAGGGGCTGAATGGCCTTCTCCTGTTCCGATGTAACAGGCTTGAGGGGCTAAATGGCCTCCTCCTGTTCCTATGCGACAGGTTCGATGGGCTGAATGGCCTCCTCCAGTTCCTGTGTAACAGGCTCGAGGGGCTGAAGGGTCTTCCGCTTCTCCTATGAAAAAGCCTTGATGGGCTGAATGGACTCCTCCAGTTCCTGTTTAACAGCCTGAAGGGGATGAATGGCCTCCTCCTGTTCCTGTGACACAGCCGTGAGGGGATGAATGGCCTCCTCCTGTTCATTTGTAACAGCCTTAAGGGGTCGAATGGCCTCACCCTTTTCCTATGTAACAGGCTTGAGGGACTGATTGACCTCCTGTTCCTGTGTAACAGCCTTGAGAGGGAGAATGGCCTCCTCCAGTACCTGTGTTAAAGCTTTGAGGGGCTCAATGTCCTCCTCCTGATCCTACGTGATAGGCTCGTGCGGCTGAATGGTCTTAAGTTCCTGTATAACAGGCTCGAGGGGCTGAATGGCCTTCTCCTGTTCCTATGAAGAAGTCTTGAGGGGCTGGATGGCCTTCTCCTGTTCCTGTGAAACAGCCTTGATGGGCTGAATGGCCTCCTCCTGTTCATGTGTAACAGACCCTATGGGCTGAATGCTCTTCACCTGTTCCTGTTTAACAGCCTTGAGGGGTTGAATGGCCTCCTCCTGTTCCTATGTAATAGGCTTGAGGGACTGATTGTCCTCATATTCCTGTGTAACAGCCTGGAGAGGCAGAATGGTCTCCTCCGTTACCTGTGATAAAGCCTTGAGGGGCTCAATGGCCTCCTCCTGATCCTACATGATAGGCTCGAGCGGCTGAATGGCTTTCATTTCCTGAATAACAGGCTCAAGGGGCTGAATGGCCTCTCCCTGTTCCGATCTATCAGGCTTCAGGGGCTGATTGGCCTCATCCTGCTTCTGTGTAACAGGCCCTAGGGGCTAAAAGGCCTCCTCAAGTTCCTATGTGACTGGCTCGAGGGACTGAATGACCTCCTCCTGTTCCTATGTAACAGGCTCGAGGGGCTGAACGCCCTCCTCCTAATCCTACATAGCAGGATCAAGGGTCTGAATGGCCTCATTCTTTGCCGGTGTAATAGGGTCCGAAAGGCCTTTAGTTCCTGTATAACAGACGCGAGGGGCTGAATGGCCGCCTCCTGTTCCTATTAAACAGGTTTGAGGGGCTGATTGCCCTCATCCTGCTCGTGTGTTACTGGCTCGAGGGGCTGAATGGCCTCGTCCTGCTCCTGTGTAACTGCCTTGAGGGGCTGAATGGCCTAGTCCTGTTCCTGTGTAACTGCCTTGAGGGATTGAATGGCCTCCTCTTGTTGCAGTGTCACACGCACTTGGGGCTAAATGGTCTCCAACTGTTCCTAAGTATTAGCGTTGAGGGGCTGAATGGCCTCCTCCAGTTCCTGTGTAACAGCCTTGAGGGGCTCAATGGCCTCCTCCTGATCCTGCATAACGAGCTCAAGGGGCTGAATGGCCTCGTCCTTTTCCAGTGTAATATGCTTGAAGGGCTGAATGGCCTTCAGTTTCTGTATAACGGACTCGAGGGGCTGAATGGCCTCCTCCTGTTCCTGTGTAACAGGTTTGAGGGGCTGATTGCCCTCATCCTGCTCCTGTGTTACAGGCTTCAGGGGCTGAATGGCCTAGTCCTGCTCCTGTGTAACAGGCCCGAGGGGCTGAATGGACTCCACTTGTTCCTACGTGACAGGCTTATGCGGCTGAATGGCATCCTCCAGTTCCTGTGTAACAGGCTCGAGGGGCTGAATGGCCTCCTCCTGTTCCTATGTAACAGGCTTGAGGTGGTGAATGGCCTCCTCCTGTTCCAATGTAAAAGGTTTCAAGGGCTGATTGGCCTACTCTTCCTGCGTAACAGCCTTGAGGGGCTGAATGGCCTCCTCCTGTTTCTACTTAAAGGCTCGAGAGGCAAATGGGCCTCGTCCTTTTCCAGTGTAATAGGCTCGACTGGCTGAATGGCCTTCAGTTCCAGTACAACAGGCTTGACGGGCTGTATGGCCTCCTCCTGTTCCGATCTTACAGGCTTGAGGGGCTGATTGGCCTCATCCTGTTCTTGTGAAACAGCTTTGAGGGGCTGAATGGCCTCCTCCTGTTCCAGTGTTACAGACCCTAGGGGCTGAACGGCCTCCTCCTGTTCCTTTGTAACAGGCCCTAGAGGCTGAATGTTCTCCTCCTGTTCCTGTGTAACAGCCTTAAGGGGCTGATCCGCCTCCTCCTCCTCCTGTGTAACAGGCCTACGGGGCTGAATAGCCTCCTCCTGTACCTACGTGACAGGCTTGAGGGGCTGAATGGCCTCCTCCTGTTCCTATGTAACAGGCCCTAGGGACTGAATGGCCTCCACCAGTTCCTGTGTAACAGGCTTGTGGGGATGAACGGCCTCCTCCTGTTCCGATGTGCCAGCCTAGAGGGGTTGAATGGCCTCCTCCTGTTCCTATGTAACAGGCTTGAGGGGCTGAATGGCCTCCTCCTGTTCCTACATAACAGGCACGAGGGGCTGAATGGCCTTCCTCCTGATCCTACATAACAGGTTCGAGGCGCTGAATTTTCTCGTCCTGCTCCTGTGTAACATGCCCCAGGGGCAGAATGGTCTCCTCCTTTTCCTGTATAACTGCCTTGAGGGGTTGAATGGCCTCCTCTTGTTGCAGTGTAACACGCACTAGGGGCTAAATGGTCTCCAACTGTTCCTAAGTATTAGCGTTGAGGGGCTAAATGGCCTCCTCCAGTTCCTGTGTAACAGCCTTGACGGGCTCAATGGCCTCCTCCTGATCCTACATAACAGGCTCAAGGGGCTGAATGGCCTCGTCCTTTTCCAGTGTAATATGCTTGAATGGCTGAATGGCCTTCAGTTCCTGTATAACGGACTTGAGGGGCTGAATTGCCTCCTCCAGTTCCTACATAACAGGCTCAAGGGGCTGAATGGCCTCGTCCATTTCCAGTGTAATAGGCTCGAGGGGCTGAATGGCCTTCGGTTCCTGTATAACAGGCACGAGGGGCTAAATGACCTCCTCCTGTTCCTGTCTAACAGGCCCTTGGGGCTAAATGGCCTCCTCCTTTTCCTGTGTAACAGCCACGAGGGGCTGAATGGCCTCCTCCTGTACCTGTGCAACAGCCACGAGGGGCTGAATGGCCTCCTGTTAAAATGTAACAGTCTTGAGTGGCTTATTGGCTTTCTGTTCCTGCGTAACAGCCTCAATGGGCTAATGGCATCCTCCTGTACCTGTGTAATAGGCTCTCAGGGCTGAATGGCCTTCTTTTCCTGTGTAACAAGTCCGAGGGTTGAATGACCTCCTCCTGTTCCGATGTCAAAGTCTCGAGGGGTTAATGGCCGACTTCTGCTCATAAGTACATAAGAAATTGCAGCAGCAGTAGGCCCTCAAGCCTGCTCCGCCATTCAATATGATCATGGCTGATCTTCAATCTCAACTCCACTTTCCCGCCCAATCCCCATATCCCTTGATTCCCCTCGAGTGCAAAAATCTATCGATCTCAGCCTTGAATATATTCAATGACTCAGCATCCACAGCCCAATGGGGTCGAGAATTCCAAATATTCACGACCCTCTTAGTGAAGAAATTCCTCCTCATCTCAGCCCTAAATTGGCGACCCCTTATCCTTAGACTATGCCCCCTTGTTCTCGATTATCCAGCCATGGGGAAACAGCCTCTCAGCATTTACCCTGTCAAGCCCCCTCAGAATCTTGTATGTTTCAATGAGATCACCTCTCATTCTTCTAAACTCCAGAGAGTATAGGCCCATTCTACTCAATCACTCCTCATAGGACATGAGAACATACGACATAGGAGCAGGTGTCGGCCATCCGGCACCCCGAGCCTGCTCCATCATTCAACTGAATTCCACTGATCTTCTACCTCAACGCCATTTTGCTGCATTATTCCCAAATCCCTTGTTGCCTTTAATATCCAGAAATCTATCGCTCTCTGTTTAGAATGGACAACCCTCTCATCCCAGGAATTGATCGAGTTAACCTTCGGTGCACTGCCTCCTAGGCAAGTATATCCTTCCTTGGATAAGGGGACCAAAACTGTACGCAGTACTCCAGGTGAGTTCTCACCAAAGCCCTGTATAATTGCAGAAATACTTCTTTAGTCTTATACTCCAACCGTCTTGCAATAAAGGCCAACATTGCATTTGCCTTCCTAATTGCTTGCATGCCAACTTTCTGTGTTTCATGTACGAGCTTTAGTTTGTATCGAACCGGTGCTGTAACTGCCCTCGGTGTGTTTGACAGGACAGTGTAGAGGGACCTTTACTCTGTATCTAACCTGTGCTGTAACTGGTCTGGGAGTGTTTGACAAGACAGTGTGGAGGAAGCTTTACTCTGTATCTAACCCGTGCTGTGACTGCCCTGGGAGTGTTTGACAGGACAGTGTCGAGGGAGCTTTACTCTGCATCTAACCTATGTTGTAGGAATAGTTTATCGTGCCCTTAACAGTTGTTATCGTGTTGGACAGAGTATAAATCAGGAAATTAGAGGAGCATGCAATAAGGGTAATGCAATAATCGTGGGGGACTTTAATCTTCATATAGACTGGGCAAACCAAATCGGCAAAAGTAGTTTGGAGGACGAGTTCATGGAATACATTCGAGACAGTTTTCTCGAACAATTTGTCGAGGAACCGAAAAGGGAACTGGTTATTTTAGATGTAATATCTTGTAATGATAGTGTTTACTGGTTAATTGAAATGCTCAGTCGTCGAACATATTCAAGGCTGAGATTGATAGATTTTTGGCCACTGAGGGAATCAAGGGATATGGGGATCGGGCGGGAAAGTGGAGCGGAGGCAGAAGTTCAGCCCTGATCTTATTGAATGGGGAACAGGCTCGAGGGACCGTGTGGCCTACTCCTGCCCCTATTACTTACGTTCTTATGCACCTGCCCAGGAAGTGTTTGATGGGACAATGTGGAGGGAGCTTTACTCTGCATCTAACCCATGCTGTATCTGCCCTGGGTGTGTTTGATGGGACAATGTAGAGGGAGCTTTAATCTGTATCTAACCCGTGCTGTATCTGCCCTTGGAGTGTTTGACGGGACAGTTGTATTGGGAGCGTTTCTCTGCATGTAACCCATGTTGCACCTGCCCTGGGAGTGTTTGATGGGACAGTGCAGAGGGAACTTTATTCTGTATCTCACACGCACTGTACCTGCCCTGGGAGTGTTTGATGGGACAGTGCAGAAGTAGCTTTATTCTGTATCTCACACGTACTGTACCTGCCTTGATGGGATGGTGTAGAGAGAGATTTACTCTGCATCATACCCGAGCTGTGGGATTAGTTTATAGTGCTCCTAACAGTCGTTGTAGGATTTGACAGAGTATAAATCAGGAAATTCGAGGGGAATGTAACAAAGGCAATGCAGTAATCGTGAGGGAATTAAATCTTCATATCGAATGGGCAAATCAAATTTTCAAAAGTAGTTTGGAGGACGATTTCATGGAATACATTCGAGATAGTTCTTTAGAACAATATTTGGAGGAACCGACTAGGGAACAGGTTATTTTAGATCTAATATTGTGTAATGTCAGTGTTAATTAGTAATCTTAGAGTTAAGGATCCTCTGGGACACAGTGATCATAATATGATAGGATTTCATATTGAGTTTGAGAGTGATGTAGTTATATCCGAAACGAGGGTCTCAAATTTAATCAAACCCAATTACTTTGTAACGAGGGGCAAGTTGGCTAAGGTAGATTGGGAAATTAGATTAAAAGATATGACAGTAGATAATCAGTGGCCAACATTTCAAGAAATAATTCATAATTCCCAATGAATATACATTCCCTTGAGGAATAACAACTAGATGGGAAAAAATATTCAACCTTGGCTAATTGAGAAGTTCAGTTTAAAGAAGAGACATACAATGTTGCCAAAAAGAATAGTTAGCCCGAGGATTGGGAGAGTTTTAGAAATCAGCAAAGGATGACCAAGAAATTGATAAAAGGGAGAAAATTGAATATGCAAGTAAACTTGCAAGAAATATAAAAACAGATTGTAAGAGCTTCTACAAGTATGGAAAAAGTAAGAGATTAGCGAAGGTAAACGTTGGTCCCTTAAAGGCTGAGACGGGAGAAATTATAATGGGGATAATTTCAAAATTTGCAGATCACACAAAGCTTGCAAGTATAGTTAGGAGTGAGGAGGATAGTAATAGACTTCAAGAGGACATAGACAGGCTGGTGAAATGGGCGGACACATGGAACATGAAATTTAACGCAGAGAAGTGATACATCTTGAAATGAGGAGAGGCAATGTGAACTAAATAGTACAATTCTAAAGGGGATGCAGGAACAGATAGACTTGGGGGTGTATGTAAACAAATGTTTGAAGGTTGCAGGACTGGTTGAGAAACCGGTTTAAAATTATAGAGGCATCGAGTATAAAAACAAGGAGGTTGTTGACATAGGACCAGGAGGAGGCCGTTCAGCCTCTCGAACCTGTTATGCAGTAACAGCAGGAGACCATTCAGCCCCTCAAGCCCATTATACAGGAACAGGAGTAGCCATTCAGCCCCTCAAACCTGTTGCACAGGAACAGGAGGAGGCCGTTCAACCCCTCGAGCCTGTTACACAGGAACAGGAGGAGGCCATTCAGTCCATCGAGTCTGTTACAAGGGAACAGGAGGAGGCCATTCAGCCCCTCGAGTCTGTTACAGAGGAGTAGGAGCAGGCCATTCAGCCCCTCGAGCCGCTGACACAGAACAGGAAGAGGCCTTTCAGCCCCTCGAGCCTGTTATCCAGGAAGAGGAGAAGGCCATTCAGCGACTGTAATATGTTTTGTAGAAACAGGAGGAGGCCATTAAGACCATCGGTCCTGTAACATGGGAACAGAAAAAGGCCATTCAGTGCGTCGAGCCTGTTACACTGTAACAGCAGGGGACCATTCAGTCTCTTGAACCTTTAACTCAAGAACAGAAGCACACCATTCATCCCCAGGAGTCTGTTACACAGGAACAGGAGGAGGCCATTCAGCTCCAGGAGTCTGTTACATAGGAACAGGAGGAGGCCATTCAGCCCCTGGAGTCTGTTACAGAGGAACAGGATGAGGCCATTCATCCCCTGGAGTCTGTTACATAGGAACAGGAGGAGGCCATTCATCCCCTGGAGTCTGTTACACAGGAACAGGAGGAGGCCATTCAGCCCCTGGAGTCTGTGACACAGGAACAGGAGAAGGCCATTCATCCCCTGGAGTCTGTTACATCGGAACAGGATGAGGCCATTCATCCCCTGGAGTCTGTTACACAGGAACAGGAGGAGGCCATTCAGCCCCTGGAGTCTGTTACACAGGAACAGGATGAGGCCATTCATCCCCTGGAGTCTGTTACACAGGAACAGGAGGAGGCCATTCATCCCCTGGAGTCTGTTACACAGGAACAGGAGGAGGCCATTCATCCCCTGGAGTCTGTTACATAGGAACAGGAGGAGGCCATTCAGCCCCTGGAGTCTGTTACATAGGAACAGGAGGAGGCCATTCAGCCCCTGGAGTCTGTGACACAGGAACAGGAGGAGACCATTCATCCCCTGGAGTCTGTTACATAGGAACAGGAGGAGGCCATTCAGTCCCTGGAGTCTGTGACACAGGAACAGGAGGAGGCCATTCATCCCCTGGAGTCTGTGACACAGGAACAGGAGGAGGCCATTCAGCCCCTGGAGTCTGTGACACAGGAACAGGAGGAGGCCATTCATCCCCTGGAGTCGGTTACATGGGAACAGGAGGAGGCCATTCAGCCCCTGGAGTCTGTTACTTAGGAACAGGAGGAGGCCATTCATCCCCTGGAGTCTGTTACACAGGAACAGAAGGAGGCCATTCAGCCCCTGGAGTCTGTGACACAGGAACAGGGGGAGGCCATTCAGCCCCAGGAGTCTGTTACATCGGAACAGGAGGAGGCCATTCAGCCCCTGGAGTCTGTTACACAGGAACAGGAGGAGGCCATTCAGCCCCTGGAGTCTGTTACACAGGAACAGGAGGAGGCCATTCAGCCCCTGGAGTCTGTGAAACAGGAACAGGAGGAGGCCATTCAGCCCCTGGAGTCTGTTGCATAGGAAAAGGAGGAGGCCATTCAGCCCCTGGAGTCTGTGAAACAGGAACAGGAGGAGGCCATTCCGCCCCTGGTGTCTGTTACACAGGAACAGGAGGAGGCCATTTAGCCCCTGGAGTCTGTGAAACAGGAACAGGAGGAGGCAATTCAGCCCCTCGAGTCTGTTACATAGGAACAGGTGGAGGCCATTCAGTCCCTGGAGTCTGTTACATAGGAACAGGAGTAGGCCATTCAGCCCCTGGAGTCTGTTACACAGGAACAGGAGGAGGCCATTCACCCCCTGGAGTCTGTGAAACAGGAACAGGAGGAGGCCATTCAGCCCCTGGAGTCTGTTATTCAGGAACAGGAGGAGGCCATTCATCCCCTGGAGTCTGTTATTCAGGAACAGGAGGAGGCCATTCATCCCCTGGAGACTGTTATTCAGGAACAGGAGGAGGCCATTCAGCCCCTGGAGTCTGTTGCACAGGAGCAGGAGGAGGCCATTCAGCCCGTGAAGCCCGTTACTTAGGAACAGGAGGAGGTCATTCAGCCCCTCGAGCCTGTTACATAGGAACATAAGGAGATCATTCGGCCTCTCGAGTCTGGTTTACAGGAACAGGAGGAGACCAGTCAGCCCCTGGAAAGTTTTACTTAGGAACAGGAGGAGGCCATTCAGCCCCACCTGCCTGTTACATGGTAACAGTTGGAGGCCATTCCTCCCCTCGAACCTGTTGCACAGAAACATTCTGCCTCTGGAGCCTGTTATGTAGGAACAGGAGGAGGCAATTCAGCCACTCCAGGAAATGATTTTAAATAAGACGAGGTCATTCAACCCCTCGAGCGTGCTACACATCAGAAGCAGACTTCAGGAGGACATAGACAGATTGTTGAAATGGGCACACACAAGGCAGATGCAATTTTACACGGATAAGTGTGAAGTGATGCACTTTGGGTGGAACAACATGGAGAGACAGGATAATCTAAATGGTATTTTGAGGGAGGTGGAAGAACAGAGGGACCTGGGGGCGCATATTCACAAATCTTTGAAGGTGACAGGGCAAGTTGGTAATGCGGTGAAGAAAGCGCCTGGGATAATTGGTTTAATAAATAGGGACATTGAATACAAAAACAAGGAAGCCAAGCTAAACCTTTACAAATCACTGGTTAGGCCCCAGCTGGAGTATTGTTTTCAATTCTGGGTATCACACTTTAGGAAAGATGTCAAGGCCTTGAAAAGGGTGCACAGGAGATTTACCAGAATTATACCATGGGTGAGGGACTTCAGTTGTGTGGAGAGATTGGAGAAGCTGGGATTGTTCTCTTTAGACCAGAGAAGGTTACGGCGAGATCGAATAGAGGTGTTCAAAATTATGAGGGGTGTTGACAGAGCAAATAGGGAGAAACTGTTTCCTTTGGCAACTTGGTCAGTGACCAGAGGTCATCGATTTAAAATAATTTCAAACGAACTCGAGGGGAAATGAGGAGAAATCCTTTCACAGAGATATTTTTGAAGATCTGGAACGCACTTGCTTAAAGGAACTTGCAAAAGGTAATTGGACATGTACTTGAAGAGGATTAGTTTTCAGGGTGATGGGGATAAAAGTGTCAGTAATAGTGTTATTAATAAACACTGTACATTATTATTAGTATCAGCAATAGTGTTCTTAATAAACATTGGGGATTTACATTGATTCCTGTTATTTCGCTGTCTCTGATCCCCAGCAAATGGGATATCGGTCTGAGAGATTCTTGCACCAAGGATCTCTCCTCCGCTCTCAGTACAAAGCGGTCACTGACGGATCCGAACCTGGGTATTAATGAACTGGGAGATTCAGGAGTGAAACTATTGTTTGCGGCTCTGAAGAACCCAAACTGTAAAATACAGAAACTGCAGTAAGTATCAGACTGTTTGAGATTGTGTTTGTAATAACTGGATGACTAACACTGTACATTATAATTAATATCAGTAATAGTGTTATTAATAAACAGTGTATATTGTTATTAGCATCAGTAATAGTGTTATTAAACAGTGTACTTTATTATTAGTATCAGTAAGAGTGTTATTAATAAGCATTGCATATTATTATTAGTATCAGTAATGGTGTTATTAATAAATTCTGTTCATTATTATCAGTATCAGTAATAGTGCTACTAATAAACTACGTTATTGATAGTATCCATAACAGTGTTATTAATAAACACTGTACATTATTATTAGGATCAGTAATAATGCCACTAATAATCGACATTATTATTAGTATCAGTTATAGTGTTATTAATAAACACCGTACATTAATATTAATATCAGTCATAGTGTTATTAATAAACAGTTTATATAATTATTAGTATCAGTAATAGTGTTATTAAACAGTGTACATTATTATTAGTATCAGAAATAGTGTTATTAATGACCTCTGTACATACATATCAGTATCACTAATAGTGCTACTAATAATCGACATTATTAATATGATCAATAATAGTGTTATTAATATACATTATAATTGATATCAGTAATAGTGTTCTCAATGAACACTGTACATTATTATTAGTATCAATAAGTGTTATTAAAAACAGTGTACATTATTAGTATCAGTAACAGTTTTATTATTAAACACTGTACATTATTATTAGTATCAATAATAGTGTTATAAATAAACACTGTACATTATTATTAGTATCAGTAATCGTGTTATTAATAAACACTGTACATTATTATTAGTATCAGTAATAGTGTTATTAATAAACACTGGGGATTTACCCTGATTCCTGTGATTTCTCTCTCTCTGATCCTCAGTCTGGATGATGTCGGTCTCACAGATTCTTGCACCGAAGATCTTGTCTCCGCTCTCAGGACAAACCGGTCACTGACGGGTCTGTCCCTGGGATTAAACTCCTTCACAGACCGATCTGTCCCCGCTCTCCGCTCCCTCATACTGACCCGCAGGAGTCTGGAGCGGATCGGGTGAGTGTTTGTGTTAATGTTTAATGTAATAAATAAAATATCACTGGGATTCAGGCCCTTTTATGGGTAATATTTGTCTGTAATTATTATTGAAATATTAACCCCAGTCTCCCTGTTATTTACACTGTTGTTCAATCTGTTTATTTCCTGTTTAATCTTTAATCTGTTTCAGGTTGAGGGAGAATCAGTTCAGTTCAAACGGAAGGAGACACCTGGAGTCACTGCGGGAATCCAGACCCGGACGAAGTGTGGAACATTTCAATTTATAACCATTCCTGGTCTCATTATATGAACATTTCAATTTATAACCATTCCCGGTCTCATTATATGAACATTTCAATCTCGAACCATTCCTGGTCTCATTACATGAACATTTCAATTTATAACCATTCCCGGTCTCATTATATGAACATTTCAATTTCGAACCATTCCTGGTCTCATCATATGAATACTTCAATTTATAACCATTCCTGGTCTCATTATATGAACATTTCAATTTATAACCATTCCCGGTCTCATTATATGAACATTTCAATTTATAACCATTCCCGGTCTCATGATATGAACATTTCAATTTATAACCATTCCTGGTCTCATTATATGAACATTTCAATTGATTACCATTCCTGGTCTCATTATATGAACATTTCAATTTATAACCATTCCTGGTCTCATTATATGAACATTTCAATTTATAACCATTCCTGGTCTCATTATATGAACATTTCAATTTATAACCATTCCTGGTCTCATTATATGAACATTTCAATTGATAACCATTCCTGGTCTCATTATATGATCATTTCAATTTATAACCATTCCTGGTCTCATTATATGAACATTTCAATTTATAACCATTCCTGGTCTCATTATATGAACATTTCAATTTAGAACCATTCCTGGTCTCATTTTATGAACATTTCAATTTATAACCATTCCTGGTCTCATTATATGAACATTTCAATTCATAACCATTCCTGGTCTCATTATATGAACATTTCAATTTATAACCATTCCTGGTCTCATTATATGAACATTTCAATTTATAACCATTCCTGATCTCATTATATGAACATTTCAATTTATAACCATTCCTGGTCTCATTATATGAACACTTCAATTTATAACCATGCCCGGTCTCATTATATGAACATTTCAATTTATAACCATTCCCGGTCTCATTATATGAACATTTCAATTTATAACCATTCCCGGTCTCATTATATGAACACTTCAATTCATTACCATTCCTGGTCTCATTATATGAACATTACAATTGATAACCATTCCTGGTCTCATTATATGAACATTACAATTGATAACCATTCCTGGTCTCATTCTCTGAACATGTCAATTTATAACCATGACTGGTCTAATTATTTGAACATTTCAATTTATAACCATTCCCGGTCTCATTATATGAACATTTCAATTGATTACCATTCCTGGTCTCATTATATGAACATTTCAATTTATAACCATTCCTGGTCTCATTATATGAACACTTCAATTTATAACCATTCCTTGTCTCATTATATGAACACTTCAATTTATAACCATTCCTTGTCTCATTATATGAACACTTCAATTGATAACCATTCCTTGTCTCATTATATGAACATTTCAATTTATAACCATTCCTGGTCTCATTATATGAACACTTCAATTTATAACCATTCCTTGTCTCATTATATGAATACTTCAATTTATAACCATTCCTGGTCTCATTACATGAACATTTCAATTTATAACCATTCCTGGTCTCATTATATGAACATGTCAATTTATAACCATTACTGGTCTAATTATTTGAACATTTCAATTTATAACCATTCCTGGTCTCATGATATGAACATTTCAATTTATAACCATTGCCGGTCTCATTATATGAATATTTTTGGCCGATTCTCTGTCCCTCCCCTTTAATCGGCCGCGCTCCAGGTTCAAATCCGAACGGCCCTTTAACGGTTTCCAGCTCGAGCTGAGCGAGCGTCGTCTCCCATTGTGACGTCAGAGGCCCAGCGACAGGGTCACGAGACTCAGTCACCCGGTCCCACAGCGCTGATTCTGCCGGATATCCGGGGCTGGATGGTCCCAAATGGGGCACTGGGTCAATGTACAGACAGGAAGGGCCCAGGGTGGGGCTCAGTCTGGGCTGCAGTGGGACACTGGGTCAATGTACAGACAGGAAGGGCCCAGGGTGGGGCTCAGTCTGGGCTGCAGTGGGACACTGGGTAAATGTACAGACAGGAAGGGCCCAGGGTGGGGCTCAGTCTGGGCTGCAGTGGGACACTGGGTCAATGTACAGACAGGAAGGGCCCAGGGTGGGGCTCAGTCTGGGCTGCAGTGGGACACTGGGTCAATGTACAGACAGGAAGGGCCCAGGGTGGGGCTCAGTCTGGGCTGCAGTGGGACACTGGGTCAATGTACAGACAGGAAGGGCCCAGGGTGGGGCTCAGTCTGGGCTGCAGTGGGACACTGGGTCAATGTACAGACAGGAAGGGCACAGGGTGGGGCTCAGTCTGGGCTGCAGTGGGGCACTGGGTCAATGTACAGACAGGAAGGGCCCAGGGTGGGGCTCAGTCTGGGCTGCAGTGGGACACTGGGTCAATGTACAGACAGGAAGGGCACAGGGTGGGGCTCAGTCTGGGCTGCAGTGGGACACTGGGTCAATGTACAGACAGGAGGGGCCCCGGGTGGGGCTCAGTCTGGGCTGCAGTGGGACACTGGGTCAATGTACAGACAGGAAGGGCCCAGGGTGGGGCTCAGTCTGGGCTGCAGTGGGACACTGGGTCAAAGTACAGACAGGAAGGGCCCAGAGTGGGGCTCAGTCTGGGCTGCAGTGGGTCACTGTGTCAATGTACAGACAGGAAGGGCCCAGAGTGGGGCTCAGTCTGGGCTGCAGTGGGACACTGGGTCAATGTGCAGACAGGAAGGGCCCAGGGTGGGGGCTCAGTCTGGGCTGCAGTGGGACACTGGGTCAATGTACAGACAGGAAGGGCCAAGGGTGGGGCTCAGTCTGGGCTGCAGTGGGACACTGGGTCAATGTACAGACAGGAAGGGCCGAGGGTGGGGATCAGTCTGGGCTGCAGTGGGACACTGGGTCAATGCACAGACAGGAAGGGCCCAGGGTGGAGCTCAGTCTGGGCTGCAGTGGGACACTGGGTCAATGTGCAGACAGGAAGGGGCCAGGGTGGAGCTCAGTCTGGGCTGCAGTGGGACACTGGGTCAATGTGCAGACAGGAAGGGACCAGGGTGGGGCTCAGTCTGGGCTGCAGTGGGAAACTGGGTCAATGTACAGACAGGAAGGTCCCAGGGTGGGGCTCAGTCTGGGCTGCAGTGGGACACTGGGTCAATGTACAGACAGGAAGGGCCCAGGGTGGGGCTCAGTCTGGGCTGCAGTGGGACACTGGGTCAATGTACAGACAGGAAGGGACCAGGGTGGGGCTCAGTCGGGGCTGCAGTGGGACACTGGGTCAATGTACAGACAGGAAGGGCCCAGGATGGGGTTTAGTCTGTGCTGCAGTGGGACACTGGGTCAATGTACAGACAGGAAGGGACCAGGGTGGCTCTGAGTCTGGGCTGCAGTGGGACACTGGGTCAATGTACAGACAGGAAGGGTCCAGGATGGGGCTCAGTCTGGGCTGCAGTGGGACACTGGGTCAATGTACAAGCAGGAATGGCCCAGGGTGGGGCTCATTCTTGGCTGCAGTGGGGCACTGAGTCAATGCACAGACAGGAAGGGCCGAGGGTGGGGCTCAGTCTGGACTGCAGTGGGACACTGGGTCAATGTACAGACAGGAAGGGGCCAGGGTGGAGCTCAGTCTGAGCTGCAGTGGGACACTGGGTCAATGTGCAGACAGGAAGGGACCAGGGTGGGGCTCAGTCTGGGCTGCAGTGGGACACTGGGTCAATGTACAGACAGGAAGGTCCCAGCGTGGGGCTCAGTCTGGGCTGCAGTGGGACACTGGGTCAATGTACAGACAGGAAGGGCCCAGGGTGGGGCTCAGTCTGGGCTGCAGTGGGACACTGGGTTAATGTACAGACAGGAAGGGCCCAGGATGGGGTTTAGTCTGGGCTGCAGTGGGACAATTGTTCAATGTACATACAGGAAGGGACCATGGTGGGGCTCAGTCTGGGCTGCAGTGGGACACTGGTTCAATGTACATACAAGAAGGGACCAGGGTGGGTCTGAGTCTGGGCTGCAGTGGGACACTGGGTCAATGTGCAGACAGGAAGGGACCAGGGTGGGGCTCAGTCTGGGCTGCAGTGGGACACTGGGTCAATGTACAGACAGGAAGGTCCCAGGGTGGGGCTCAGTCTGGGCTGCAGTGGGACACTGTGTCAATGTACAGACAGGAAGGGCCGAGGGTGGGGCTCAGTCTGGGCTGCAGTGGGACACTGGGTTAATGTACAGACAGGAAGGGCCAGGATGGGGTTTAGTCTGGGCTGCAGTGGGACACTGGGTCAATGTACAGACAGGAAGGGACCAGGGTGGGGCTCAGTCTGGGCTGCAGTGGGACACTGGGTCAATGTACAGACAGGAAGGGTCCAGGATGGGGCTCAGTCTGGGCTGCAGTGGGACCCTGGGTCAATGTACAAGCAGGAAGGGCCCAGGGTGGGGCTCATTCTTGGCTGCAGTGGGGCACTGAGTCAATGCACAGACAGGAAGGGCCCACGGTGGGGCTCAGTCTGGACTGCAGTGGGACGCTGGGTCAATGTGCAGACAGGAAGGGCCCAGGGTGGGGCTCAGTCTGTGCTGCAGTGGGACACTGGGTAAATGTACAGGCAGGAAGTGCCCAGGGTGGGGCTCGGTCGGGGCTGCATTGGGACACTGGGTCAATGCGCAGACAGGAAGGATCCAGGGTGCGGCTCAGTCTGGGCTGCAGTGGGACATTGGATCAATGTTGGATCAATGTTCATCTGTCCACGAAGGGACTCCGCATTTCTTCTTGTGTTATTGCTGCTGGATCTGTTCCGTCCACTGAAACAGACAGAGTGGGCCCTGGTTTAACATCTCATCGGGAAAAGCAACAGTCAATGGAAAATAAAATCAGGCGGCGTGGAAAACGAGCTGCCAATTCGCTTTCGCCCGTTTTGCTCGAACGCCCGGGGTGAATTTATTCTCCAATCTATTCCCTGGACTGGCGATCGAATGGGGTTAAATTGTGAGATATTTAAATAGTGAGTCCGAAATTCGTCTCACCAATCTGCAGCCACTGATCTAAACTATAATGTGATAATCAGTGATCCAGCTCATGCTGAATTACTGTTGTACTCTCAGCTGCTTTTACAATCGGTTATTCATTGTGTTAATTATCTGCCTATTCATTATTTATTATTAACATTGCTAGATGTCCCTGCCCACAACTGTTTCTATGTAATTATTATTGGTGTACTCAATCTTTAAATAAGGATAATTATGAATTCCAAGTCAATAAATCACTATTGTGCATGATTTGCTGTGAGACGACTTCTTCTTTGACGATTTGGTAAGAAAGTGTTAATCCATTCACTCAGTCGCTTGTGGGGATCCTAATTAATGGTCGGTGAGGTGAACTCATTCAATCTGAACTGGGTGATTTCAGACAGTTCAGCGAGCAACATGAGGCATCATTCACTTCTGGACATAGGTCACAATCGAATAGGAACATGTTAAACCGAGGCCCCAAACCCAGGGCCCAGAGAGGAAATTAAACCCCAGGGCAATAAACAGACTGAACTCACGTGGGCCCTGTTTGGTTGCAGCCTGTGGAGGAGGCCTCGGTCGGTCCCATCTGGGGCAGACGATCAGTCCCCTCTGAGGGAGGCAAGAGACACCCCAGAGTGATCCCAGAGTGGCAGTCTTTATATTGAGACCACCACGACAACTACTAGGACAACAACAAATATTTGTATTCATAATACATATATATATATATTTTTATATGTATGTGTATTTGCACACGACCAGCAACGTGGCATCTTGGACAAAATGGCGGCAAGTACGGCGGCCATCTTAGACATCTTGGACAAATGTCGCGAGTGCGGCAGCCATTTTGTATAAAATGGCGGAAAGTACTGCACAGAATGTCCCTGGTAATACCACAGTGACCACAGAATGTCCCAGAGTGCACTCAGTCACCCCAGTGTGATCCCAGATTGCAACCAGGGATCCCACAGTGCACCCAGTCACCGCAGATTCATCCCAGAGGAGCAGGCTTTATATTGAGATAACCACCACAACTACTGGTACAACAAGAATAAGTTGTATTATGTGTATTTTACACACGGCCAGCATGGCGGCATTTTGGACCAAATAGCGGCAGGAACGCAGCCATCTTCGAAAAAATGGCGTAAATTACCACGCGGATTGTCGACAGTGACCCCCGAATGTCCCGGTGAACACACAGTGACCCCAGAGTGCGCCTCGTCACCACAGAGTGATCCCAGAGTACACCCAGAGGTCCCAAAGTGCATCCAGTCACCCCAAACTGATCCCAGAGTGCTCGCAGGATCCCAGAGTGTGTCCAGTCACATCGGAGTGATCCCAGAATTCACCCAGTCACCCTAGATTGATCCCAGAGTGTGCCCAGGGATCCCAGAGTGCACCGAGTCAACACAAGAGTTGTACCAGAATGCACCCAGTGTTCCCAGATTGCATCCAGTCACCCCAGAGTGATCCCTGCGTGGCAGTCTTTATATTTAGACCACGACCACAACAACAACAACTTGTATTTATCACATATGTATCATATACATATATATGACATGTATATGTGTATTCACACACGGCCAGCATGGCGGAAAATACGTTGACCATCTTGGACAAAATGGCGGCAAGTACGGCGGCCATCTTGGACAAAGTGGCGGCAAGTACGGCGGCCATCTTGGACAAAATGACGATGAGTATGGCAGCCATCTTGGATGAAATGGCGGCAAGCACCTCAAGGCTGTTCGACAGGAACAGCTGGAGCGCATTCAGCCCTTCGAGCCTGTTATAGAGTAACAGGATGCCAATCAACCCCTCGAGCCTGTTGATAAGAACAGAATGAGGCTTTTCAGCCCTTGGAGCCTGTTACGCAGGAACTGGAGGCCATGCAGTCCCTCAAACCTATGACAATGGGACAAGGCGAGGCCATTTAGCTCCTCCAGCCTGATACACACGAACAGGAGTATAATCTACCATTCAAGCCTGTCAGAGAGCAACAGGAAGAGCCCATTCCAACCCTCGAAACTGTTACTCAGGAAGAGTCGGCCAATCAGACCCACAAGACTGTTATACAGTAAATGAAGTCCATTCAGCCCCTCGAACCTGTGATACAAAAACTGGAGGAGGCCAATCAGCACTTCGAGCCTCTTACACGGGAACGAGAGTGGCCATTCAGCCCTTCGAGCCTGTTATATGGGAACAGAAGTACATTCAGCACCTCGAGCCCATTACGCTGGAACAGGACAAGGCCATACAGCCCCT
Organism: Heptranchias perlo; assembly: GCF_035084215.1. Classification (NCBI taxonomy): domain Eukaryota; kingdom Metazoa; phylum Chordata; class Chondrichthyes; order Hexanchiformes; family Hexanchidae; genus Heptranchias; species Heptranchias perlo. The sequence continues at coordinate 8,504,536 of NW_027139516.1, read as the reverse complement.
CAAGCCTGTTACATAGGAACAGGACGTGCCGTTCAGCCCTTCGAGCCAGTTACAAAGGAACACGAGGAGGCGATTCAGCCCTTCGAGCCTGTTATACAGGAACTGGACGACTTTCAGCCCCTCGAGCCAGATAAGTAGGAACAGAAGGAGGCTATTCAGCCCATCAAAACTGTTGTACAGGAACTGGAGGAGGCTAAACAGCCGCTGGAGCCTGTTACACAGCAACAAGAGGAGGCCATTCAGCCCCACGAGCCTGTTAGTTAGGAACAGGAGTAGACCATTCAGCTCCTCGAGCCTGTTCCGCCATTCAATTAGAGCATGGCTGATCTGTATCTTAACTCCATCCAGCCGCCTTGGTTCCATAATCCTTAATACCATTGCCGAACAAAAATCTATCAATCACCGTTTTGAAATTTCGTATTGACCCCCCGACTCAACAGAATTTTGTGGGAGAGAGTTCCAGATTTCCACTACGCTTTGTGTGAAGAAATGCTTCCTGACATTACCCCTGAACGGCCTGGCTCTAATTTCAAGGTTATGCCCCCTTTTTCTGGATTCCACACCAGAGGAAGTAGTTTCTCTCTATCGACCGTATCAACTCCTTTAATCATCTTAAACACCTCAATTGGATCACCCCTTAATCTCCTATATTCAGGGGAATACAAGCCGAGTCTATGCAACCTGTGCTCCTAATTTAACCATTTTAGCCCGGATATAATTCCGGTGAATCTGCTTTGCACCCCCTCCAAGGGCAACATAACCTTCCTGAGGTTCAGTGCCCAGAACTGAATGCAGTCCTCCAGATGGGTTCGAACCAGAGCTCTGTACAGCTGGAACATAACTTCCTCCCCTTTATATTCCAGCCCTCCTGAAATAAAGGCCGAAATTCTATTAGCCTTTTCAATTATTTTTGTAACTGTCCACTAGCTTTTAATGATTTCTATACTTGGACCCCTAAATCTCTCTGCTCCTCCACAGTTCCGAGCTCCTCACCATTTAGAAAACTCTCTGATCTATCTTTCGTAGATCCGAAGTGGATGACCTCACATTTCCCCAGATTGAACGCCATTGACCACAGTTTTGCCCACTCACATAATCTCTCAATGTCCTGGGGATGCTTGGTGCTTTTGTTTGGTTGGAGAATGCTTTATATCAGATCGTTATTTCAAAAAGATTACAACTGAGTTTTATTTTCTACAGTTTGAACAAGATCATTATTGCCCGATCAGTAAAATGTCCGTGTTTATTTGGATAGTGGTGATAGTTCAGAGATACTTGCCTTTTTGTCTACTTCAATTAAGTGAAATTTTGCTGATTTAAAATCAGCTGTATTTCTAAGCTTGAAAAAGCAGCTCCTCTGTTAGGTGAGGCTTCACTCCCAATGTCTCAGGGTTTCCGCTTGTCCTGATATCAATGTAACATTTGAAGGGCTCCAGGTAATGAACAGTGAAACCCCTTCAGATTATCTCAGCCCACTCGTTCTATCCAGTGCCTAATAGTGCCTGCTCTTCAGAGGGTGACAGATTCACACTAGACTAGGCCTTGTTTTAGACTTTAACTGTCAAACAAATTGATGAAACAGTGAGAGAATAAACAGAATAGTAGCAGTAAGACAACAGTTTTACTGTAAAGCTCAACCAGATCCTTATTGGAAAATAAAATAATAAATAATTCACAAATACTATACGAAACTGTGACCGAACTTTCGAACATCCTGGTTCTTTGTTGTCTTTTTCTCACAAACTATGGAAACTGTCGACTTGATTAACATTCTCAGAGATTCCAAACAGACTCACCAGTCTGAAAAAGACAGGCTAATAAATGCCTTCAAAACAGTGATTGGGAGCCAGTCATTTTAAGCAATGTTCTGTTTAATTCAAAAGAAGCTCTCAATCAAAACTGTGCGAGAAGAAATGACCCCGGAGGTTTGTATCTGAATCAAATGTTTGACTTTGTGAGGTGAAGGCTGCTTTTCAGAGGGGCAACCTGCCTTTAAGAGGTGCAGGCTGCCTTTAAGAGGTGCAAGCTGCCTTTCAGAGGTGCTGAGCACTCACACAATATAGCCCCCCTCCTCCTGCTGGTGAGAAGCCGCTCAACAGCGCAGCCAGGCCTGACTGCTCGCAGGAATCAGGTCAATCACCAGACAGCACCAATCTCACGGACTGTCTGCATCTCAACGACCGGGTGCAGGTTAATCACTCGGGGGTTAATCGACCCCCGCGCCCGGATTCGGGGGTTATCGAATTTAACCCCGTACATATCTTTATATATATATTACATAGAATACAGCACAACACAGAAACAGGCCATTCAGCCCATCTGGATAATGAAGTTCCCCTGAATTTCTTATTTGACAACAACTTCTGGAGTAGAAAATATAATACAATCTATAATCTAACAATATATTTCTATATATTTAAAATCGAATGCTGAGTACAGCACAGTACAGAGGCCATTCGGCCCGACTGTTATTTCTCGTTTACAACAACTACTTCATGTATGTATAATACAATATAATATATCTTTAAATAAATATTACATAGAATGCAGCACGTCACAGAAACAGACCATTCGGCCCATCTGGGTAAAGATTTTCCTTTGAATTCCTCATTTGACAACAACAACAAATTCTTGACAATGCAGTATAATATAATATGTAATATAATTATATAGTTATATATATTTTACATTGAATGTACAGTACAGCACAGTATAGCACAGAGGCCATTCGGCCAAACTGCTATTTCTATTTTGCAGCAACGTATTCTTATATGTAAAATATATTTATCTTTCGACATATATATATATATATATATATATATATATATACACACATTGCATAGAATATAGCACGGCACAGAAAGAAGCCATCCGGCCCACCTGGGTAAAGAGGTGTCTCTGGGATTCCCCGCTTAACAACAACAACAACAACGACAATCATTTATTTCCTACACCGAATTTACAGCAGGTAAACAGTGCCTTTCGGCCCAACCGTGTCAATTAATATCCCACAGTGCACCGAGCGATAGTGCTCCATTGATCCACAGAGTCCCAGTGATCCACAGTGCACCGAGTGATTCCACATTGCACCCAGTGATAGTTCCCCAGTCATGCACAGTGTCCCAGTGATCCACAGTGCACCCAGTGATCCCACAGTGATCGCAGAGGGACCCACTGATCCTACAGTGCACCCAGTGATCCAAAGTGATCCAGTGATCCAAAGTGCCCCAGGAATCCCAGAGTGTCCCAGTGCTCTCAAAATGATCTCAATGATCCCACAGTGCACCCAGTGTTCCCAAAGCGCACCCATTGATTTCACGGTGCACCCAGAGGTCCCAGTATCCAAACTGCATTTGTGTAAAAGTTTGAGAGACTTTCTTTGTATTCAACAACTTGTGTATATAAAATAACGTGTGTTATAATATTTATATATTACATAGAATGGATAAAGACATTTCTCCTTTGATACAATGAAGCTGAAACTCAATGGCGGCCAGCAAGGCGGCCATCTTAAACAAAATGGCCGCCAGTGTCCCAGTGATCTCACAGTAACCCAATGATCCCACAGTGTCCCACTGGTTCCACAGTGTCCCCAGTGATCCCACAATGTCCCAGTGAACCTGCAGTGTCCCAGTGATCCCACAGTAACCCAATGATCTCACAGTGTCCCACTGGTTCCACAGTGTCCCCAGTGATCCCACAATGTCCCAGTGAACCTGCAGTGTCCCAGTGATCTCACAGTAACCCAATGATCACACAGTGTCCCACTGGTTCCACAGTGTCCCCAGTGATCCCACAATGTTCCAATGAACCTGCAGTGTCCCAGTGATCCCACAGTAACCCAATGACCCCACAATGACCCAGTGAGCCTGCAGTGTCCCAGTGATCCCACAGTAACCCAATGACCCCACAATGTCCCAGTGAGCCTGCAGTGTCCCAGTGATCCCACAGTAACCCAATGATCCCACAATGTCCCAGTGAACCTGCAGTGTCCCAGTGATCCCACAGTAACCCAATGACCCCACAATGTCCCAGTGAGCCTGCAGTGTCCCAGTGATCCACCAGCAGCCCGTGATCCCACAGTGTTCCCAGTGATCCCACCGTGACCCATTGATCCCATAGTGACCCAGACAAAACTCACATGAGCCCCATTGCGTGCAGCCTCTGGTGAAGGCCTCGGTCAGTCCCCTGTGGAGAGAAAGCTTCTTGTACAAGGAATACTCCTCCTCCAAAACATTCTCATTCCACATCTTTATGTTACAGCATATCCACAAACAAATTCCTTTGGAGAGAGAGATTGTGAAAAGGAATTGATTAAGAACAAAGCAAGCGATTAAAAAGGCACAGCAAGAGCCCAGAGCTCCCTCACACTCACTCACTCAAACACATTCACACTCAGTCATTCATTCATCCCATTACACAGGCAGGCAATCTCTCAGCAAACACCACTGACAAACAAAATCCCCAGTTACAAAGCAGAGAATCTAAAGAAAAGAGAGAAAAGTTGGGAGAGAGAGAGAGACAGAAAGACACTCAGTGCAGACTGAAGAGCACAAGTTGCTTCTCTCGCTCTCTAATACAAGTTTGCTGCGTGTTCTCTCCTGATTTACCACTCATTCCCTCACTCCCTCACTCACCATCCCCCGTCCCTCCCCTGAAAGGTGTTGGTCTGTCTGCCTGTCCTGGTTAGTGTTTGCTGCAGGGTCCAAATTGCCCCTGTGCTCATTTTCTCTTCTGTTCCGGGAGCAGGGGACACAAACCCTGGGCATTTTTTGCTACTTCACCCTTTATGTTGCAGTTTCCAAAATTGAACGAACTTTCCCTTTGCTCTTTTCTCTTGTTTTAATTAGCAGTGGACAAAAAGCCTGTAGTTTGTGATCAACTTACAGTTTGTGGATTTTTCCAATTAGCCAAAGAGTTCAAACAAATTCATGACGTTTAAAACAGCGAAAGCAAAACAGTTTTATTAAAAACCTAATACACAGTAAGATCCCTCACTCAGTTACAAGGACAATCTCTCAGCAACACTCATTTACACAGAAACAAATCCCAGTTTATAAAGGAGAAGAATCTAAAGAGTAAAAGATTGAGAGACAATCTTTATCGACAACAAGAACATGTATTTATATATTACAGCAACAACTACAACATCAATTTGCATCTATACATATACACGTATTTCCATTATACAACTACGATTACAAAGCCTTCATAAAGGATGTGGGGAAAGAGCAGAGGGGGAAATGGGACTAATTCGGCAGCCCTTTCGAAGAGTCGGCACACACACAGTGGGCCGAATGGCCTCCTCTTGTGCCATAGTTACCATGAAACCATGAATCTATGAACAACAACTTCAATGCCATGAATCCGAAACAAAATGGACACCAGTAAGGTAGCCATCTTACTGAGAGACAAGCTGGACATCTTACTGAGGGGCAAGGCTGCCATTTAACTGAGGCGCAAGGCGGCCAACTTAATGGGGGCAATATGGTGATCAGGAACAAACTGGCCGCAACGAAGCATAAACAAAATGGCCGTCCTGATCCTGAAACATAATGGCCGCTAATAAGGCATCCATCTCACTGAGGGGCAAGCTTGTTATGGTGAGAGACACTGAGAGGGTTCATTTGCTGTTCCTATTAAATCATTGTTGCACTTTAGTTAAAGATGCACACTGTGTGAGACTGGCACTAGCTGGTGTTTAACACAAAGACATTGGCGCTGTGAGGGAAATAAAGACCAAAATATGAACTTCTGCAAAAAAATGGATTAACATTTGGTCATTTGGACTTAATTCGTACAGAGAAGGAGAGACCAGACATTCGGAGGAAAGGTCCAATGAGCCATTTTGTGTAGAGAATGTAATTCTAGCTTCTGTTAAATAAATCAGAGTAAAATTGGACTCAATCTGAATGTAGTTCTGATCTGGGGTTTAATCCATTTCTCCATTCTTCATATTTTTCTTTAATCTGAAACAATAACAGTATTTGTAACAGTAACAGATCAGGAGAGTGCTGCGGGACCCTGTCCAGTTTAGTAACACAGCAGAAGGGGTAAGAATACAAAGTGATTTATTACAGAATCCAGCAGCTCACTGGGAAAGTTACACATGGTCCAGATGGAGGAGCAAAAAGGTGCAAAGTGATTTTACACTGTAAGTTGGGGCAATTCCTTTTTGTCTCCTCGATGTTTAATGTTACATTTAAATAATGGGTTCTTTATCCTAAAGATAAAGTTTCAGGCACAAACCATGGCTTTATGAACAAAACAATCATTTATTGTTAATTTACTAGAAAAATTGAGATTACAATTTAATCAACATCTTTGGTTTAGCCAGATTTAGAATTGCTTTAACAACAATAAAACAACACACTCTGAATTCCCAAAATACATAACTGTTTGGAAATTAAATATGTATCTCAGACAGATCCCATAACAACAGTTATATCCTTATGTTTGGCTCAAGCTTGCCGGGAAGATTCCAGGTATTTTCAAGGATAATGTTGTAGTGTAGCGTGAGTTTCTCTTGTATCCAAGTCATCTGCTTCACAGGCAATCTGTAAACCAGCATCGAGGCATCAAGCTGGGAGTTAGCGAGCAGTCATGGAGATTCCAGGTGAGGTGGTGCTGCCAGGAAGTGAAAGGGGAGGTTGGAGCAGTCGTGGTGGATCTGTGTCTCTCCACACTCAACATCTGCCCAGATTTTAAAGACCCTTTAAACAAACAATCACACCTCTGGGACGGCGGGTTATCAACAATTGGTTCAGACAAATATAACCCAAGATTGATTGACTCTCAATGTCCACAACGTAACCAAGTTAAGTCGGCAGGAGTTCAAACCACCTATAGCCCTCCTGGAATCGTTCTTGTTGCTATGGTGATCTATCCTCTGCTGTGGCATCTTTTACAATGTGTCATTAACAATCCTTTTAACAGCCCTTCCACCTTTTAAGCGTCCTTTTCCTTCAGACATGCTGAAGCTGAATGAATCTCAGGCTTTCGTTTATCAGATGAATGTTTACTACACAGAGCAGCTGGGAAACTCCTGCAGTAAGTAATGGTCAGGGTCAGTTACACAAGGCTGAGTGACTTTATTGTGGGTCCTCCAGGCATCACGTCTCTCTTTGTTTATCTCTGTGGATCGACTTTTCCCATTTCATCCGTCTTTGTTCTATTCTGTTTGTTTCTCACTCTCTTCAGTTGTGCTTCTGTCTACTTCTTTCTCTCCGTTTCTATTTGACTTCTCGATCTCTTCTTTCCATCTGTTTCTGTATTTCATTCCATCTCTCTCAGTCTCCGTTTTAATTTTTGTATTTCTTCCATCTATCCTGTTTTCTATTATTTTCCTTGCTTTCTGTTCCTCTTTCTCCCTTTCTCTTACTGTATTTTTATGTCTGACACTCTCCTGCTCTGCCTCGCTCTCAGTCTCTAATTATTTTGAATTGATTTCTTCTGTCTATTTACCTCTCCGCTCCTATCACTTTATAATTATTTGTCAGTGTCTCACTCTCGTTCAATCCATATCTGTGTTGTCTCTCTCTCATTATAATATATGTTTTTTTCTCTCTTTATTTTTATCTCCAATCTAAATAACCGACTCCTTGTTTCTCTCCATCTCCGAGTAACTCTGTCTCTGCCACTCTTTGTTTCTGCACTTTTGTAATTGATACATTTCTTTTGTCCTTGTGTACTCTCTCCCTCCGTCTCTCTCTCTCTGTCTGTCTCTGTCCCACCCTCTCTCTGTCTCTCTCTCTCTGCCCTCCATGTCTCTCCCTCTCTCTTTCTCTCTGTATCTCTCTCCCTGCCTCTCTCTTTGTGTTTCTCTCTGTCACATTCTCTGTCTCTCTCTCTCGCACTCTCCCTCTCTCCGCCTCTGTCTCTCTTTCTCTCTCTTCCTCTCTCTGCCTCTTTCGAATTGCCTATCCCTCTCTTTCCCTCTTTAGAGCACCCTCTCTCCCTCTTTCACTCTTTCTCTCTCTCCCTGTCTCTCCCTGTCTCTGTTCCTCTCTAATTGCCTCTCCCTTTCTCTCCCTCATTCTAGCTCCTTCTCTCTTTCTTTCACTCTCTCTCTCTCCCGCTCTCCACCTCCCCTACCCCTCCCTCTCTGTCCCTCTTTCTCTGTCTCTCATGCTCTCTCTCTCTCTCTCTGTCTCACTCTTTCTCTCTTCCTCTCTCCATTCCTCTCTCTCACCATTAATGTGGAGTACACACATTCTGAACATGGCCACAGAAATGACTTTGATTTCCAGCTTTGGGCATTTTGCCTTGCACTCAGTTAATTAAAGTCCAGCTGAGCCCTTTAGTGCCGCAATTTTGAGTAACAATGAAAATGCACGTGTCATCTAAAGAGCAAACTCCACCTCAATAGGTCAGATTATGAATAAAATATAACCTTAGAATCAGATTTAAGATCATTTCAGGGCTCTGTGCTGCTAATATAAAATGTACTTTCCATCCCCCGGGAAGTGTAGGGGATGGAGTATGAAATGGGATTTAGTTCTAGTGCTTGAAACCCTTCAGCTCTTTCTATGATTTCAATAATTCAACAATTAGATTGAGTGGGTATTTCACCGCGTTCTTCAGCTCGTCTCTGAATTTAGTCTGGGTCAGGACATAAATACACGTGTTTGTGCAGGAATTGAGAAGCTGCAGCATCTTTGCTGTGTGTTCTGTGATATAACCTGGGTCAGTGTAGGAGTAATAATACCAATTGTCTGCAATTCGTATATAAATGTAAAATACAACCCGTGCCATCCACAACAGTATAAAACTGCCCGATATACTGAAGAGTAAAATGATGGATTTCTTTCGGTTCTCCATCTCTGGATCACTCTGATTCTCTCCATTGCTGCGGCCCCGGAGTCCCCTGCGGATTCGACTGGACATTAAAATACGCCTGACTGTCAGAACATTGAGCAGCAAAATCAGACAGAACGGGACACAAGGGGTTAAAATGAGGTGAAACATGTCAAATGCGGCCCATGCTGGGGAAGTACGGAAGCTCTGTTTAACAACACAAAACCAGGGAACATCATCAATTATAAATCGAGGTTCATTCATAAAGTACCAGGGGACACTCACTGAACAGCCCAGCACACTCACTGTTCCCAGAACCACAGCCGCCGTTCTCTCGGTGCAATATTTAGTTTTCAGCTTCTCACAACAAATGGCCACAAATCGATCAAAAGTGAAAGCGACTGTGAACCAAACAGAAACCACAGTGACTGCAGCATTCAAGGAGGTAATAAAACTACACACGGGAGTAATGAGCAGGAATGAATCTCTGAAATAAATCGCACTGATCCACATCAATATCACACTAATGATGACGACCATGAGATCGGCCACTGCCATTCCCACCAGGTAGACACTGATACATTTGGAGAGACCGCACTTTCCTCGGGACAGGATCACAATCGCCACCAAGTTAACTATAAGAGAGAGAAAATGAATCAGAGAAATTACTGATCAGACCTGGAGTCAAAGCAGCAGTTTGAGAGGATCTGGGGAGAAATTTCCAGCTTTGTTGCTGCATGGAAGGGTGGAAAGTGATTGATTGACCGGGGCAGCGCTTTCGGGCTGAGAGATGTTTTTAAACACAATGATCAATAATGAATTGGGAGATGGATACAGAAAGTGAATAAAGTGAGCACCGGATACACTGGAAGGGCTGAGTGAGGGCGCAGTGCCGGTTGGGAAGGGAAAAGGGGTTTTACACACCGGGAATCCAGCGCATTAAAGCCGGATTTGGGCTCCAGACTGACGGGAAAAAGGGGGAAGGGTCGGGAAGGTGAGGGGACAGGGGGAGGTACAGCTGGTTTATTTTTCTGGGTCAAGTGAGCCGACAGTGGCTGGCACTAAATGGGAAAGGCAGCTAGAGTCCGAGCGAGTGAGTGAGATTGGGAGGGTGACAAGGAAAATGACATGGAGGAGCTGGACGGGAGTCAGGAGCAGAAGATTTGGGAAAGTGGACAAATTGAAGCAAGGGATGAGGAGATAGAGGATTCAATGCAGTGAGAGGAGAGGCTGGGATTCACAGGGAGAGACTGCAGCAGAGTGTGAGAGGAAATCAAATCTATCGGTCCCACTAAAACAATCCAACTAATACATTCAATAGTTCATTTCTGTGGTTATTGATATCAGGTAACCTGTGTAGTTATAAAATGTGTGCAATAAATTTACTTTGTAATTCACTTGAAATTAAATTTAAAAGTATTAATTAAATCAACCTCGTTGTTTATTGAATTCACCTAACTTTAACGTACTGTATCCGAACAATTCATTACGATCAAGACATTTCTGATTATATTTTTTTCAGCAAATTTTATTATGTTTAGTGTAAAGTTGGAAAACAAAGAACATTCACAAAAACAGACTGAGGACCTGACAGGGATAGAAACATGAGGAGCGAGTCCCACAATAAAAACTCACCCAATCTGACCACATCATAATGACACATTCAAGTCATGTTTTCTCTGTTTAATTGTACTGGAAGTTTCAGCAGCTCATTCTGATGAATTATTCACACCATAACCTCTCGCTTTCCCTCTCAGTCGCCCTCTCTATCACTCACTCTACTCCCTATCTCAAGTCAATTTTCATATCCGATTAAATCCTATCATCCTGTGCCTGCATTCTGTTCACCAGCCCCGTGTTCCACCGATCCTATTCTCAGTGTCAGTTTGTTGAACAATGAAGCCTCTGTGCAATAGTTTAATGTTTCTACAGATCATCCGATTCTCCACCTGTTCACTTACACTATTCACTTCATCTACAAATCATGGAATAAACAGAATCGAATCCCTCTCCCAGGCAGATCTCACAATAATTGAGATTCCTTCTCCAAGAATTATAGGGTACAGGGATAGATGGCGGGACTGTTCAATTTACAAAACGCCAACATCATACTTATAAACTACAGGTAAATAGAAGGGCTGCTGATTCCAACAGGGACAGTGCAAATTGAAACCACAAAACATTATACATTTCATTTTACAGTGAAGTCCAGCAATAGACTGTCAGTGAATTCATCCACAGTGAAACAGAGAAGGAGATGTGAAAGATTCAGCAGAAAACTCAGTTCAGTAACCAGACATCTGAAGCGGCGTCAGATACACACATAATGAAATAATATTTCATAACAGTGATCACCAATAAATACATTGAAATCCCAGTTAAACTGAAGCATGTTATTGGAGAGGGAGGATATTCCGCTGCCTCCTTGTAACACTGAGACCGTGAGCTGTCTCATTATCAATCACTGAAAACACATTGATGAAAACATATTCCAGGACAGGTTAGTTCCACAACAAGAAATTGTTATCATCTCCTGATGGTCTGATACCAACTCTTAGCCCAATATATTCAGTACAGAGAATAATGCAGTAACAATGCCAGGGTTGGATGGACAAATTCATGACAGATATAATGCAGCGCCTCAATACCGAAAGAGCAGAGACTTAACACATTCCATCATTCAACCAATGGAACAGAACAAGTCACTGTGTAAAATATGTAGGGACAAAAAACAATTTGCCAAGTACAGCAGCAGAGTTAACACCGATTTACACCTTTAACAGATGAGATAACGGCTTACCCGGAACTCCAAATGCTGCAAGAACTGGATAATAAATCCGTATTATCTGATGGATTACTGGATCTTCCATTTCTGTGAGAAGCACTGACTTCTGTTGGCCTGGAAACCACAGCTCCAGCAGGCACTCTGAGCTGATCCATTCCAACAAGCCCTGATTTATACAGGGGATAAGTCTCCAATGACACGGTTATACTCCTGACCATTGCTATTAGTTACAGTCAGTTTAACAAACACATTATATCAGCAGCTTTGACTCCGATGTAAATAATGTGGTGAATAAAACACAAACATCTCAAAGTCCACGATATTACTTAATCAGACCTCTCTCAGGAATAAAGTTTAAATCTGATCTCATACAGGACTGATCCAACAATAATAAACGGCTTCATTTACAGCTTTTATATAACTACATTGACCATGTTCACTCCTGGTGTTTCATTTGTAATTTAGACCGATTTCTCCGCAGTGTGCACTGAATCCAGGGACACGAGCAGACCCGTTTCACTCTGTTCCTGCAGTTTCCCAGTTAAAATATGAATTTTGAGTCTCTGATACGAGGACAGTTAAAGGGCAGGTTGAGGATTGAAGCCTAGAAATGCCTGTGGGTGATATTAGGGGACGGACACTGAACGTGTCCCATTGACATTCCTCTCTCCGCTATTTTACTGCAGATGTTTTCCCGTTTGTTCTACATTGGTTAACGGCTCCAGTAAAATTGGCCGGGTGTAAAACCGAGCTGAAGTCATGACCCTTTTTCACCTCCATCACAAAGGCCCCGTAATTCCCTCACCCGCCTCCATTCCTTCCTCAGCCCATTGCCATTGAAACCCTCATCAATGTCTCTGTCCCCTCCAGATTCCATTCCTCCAATGGACTCCTGACCGGCCCCCCAACCCCCACCTTCTATAAACGTGAGCTCGTCCAAAACTCTTGTCCGTGTCCAACCAGCACCAGGCACTGCTCGGACTCACTGACCCTCACTGGCTCCCAGTTACATATTCATTACATTTAAAATTCTCATCCTTGGGTTTAAAACACTCCCCATTTCCAGACCTACAGAGAACCCACCCGTCACCATCTCATTCATCGGAAACTGGCCTCTTTTGCTGGGACTACCCTCACTTGGTTCCATTCACCTATCTGATCAGAGCCAGGAGAAGCTTCTCTTCCCACCCTATCACCGTAATCTCTGATGTTTCTAAAGGTTCAATCCTTGGCTCCCTCCTCTTCCTCATCTACATGCTGCCCTTTGGTGAAATAGTCCACAGACACGGACCAGCTTTCAGATGGACGCTGACAAAACCACCGCCTCTCTTGACACTTCCAATGTCTTTGTGTTGTCAGACCCATATCCTGTTTTAGATGAGCCACCAGTTCCTCCAGTTAAAAATTGGGAAGTCATCAACTTTGGCCCAAAAATTTCCACATCCTAGCCACGGATTCCATCCCCACCCCTGACATTTGATTGATGAGCCGCTCACCAATCACGGAATCCCTTACTAACCGACATTTGATTCCAGTCTCCGAAGCCTGTCGATTCTTTTTATTTTTTCTTACACTTAAATCCATCAGGGTCTCATCCCTCCCTATCTCTGTAACCCCCTCCAGTCCGACAGCCCCTCCCAAACACTCTGCTCCTCCAACGCTGGCCGCTTGTGCATCCGCAGTCCATTTGGCCTACTTTTGACACCAGTGACCTCAGCCATATCCACGCTCCTGAATTGCCTTCCTAAGCCCCTCCATCTAACTCTTCTCCTTTCAAGTCTCAGACGTGGCTCAGTGTTCGCAGTCTCACCTGTGAGTTAGAAGGCTGTGCATTGAAGCCCAATTCCAGAGGCTTGAACACATAATCCAGGCTGACACTGCAGTACAGTCCTGAAGGAGCACTGCACTGTTGGAGGGTCAGTCCTGAGGGAATGCAAAACGTTCGGAGAATCAGCACTGAGGGAGAGCAGTACAGTCACATGGTCAGTACTCAGGAAGCGTAGTACTGTCAGAGGGTCAGTACTGAGGGAGGGCTGCACTGTCGAAGGGTAGCTACCGATGGAGCGCAATACTGTCAGGGCGTCAGTACTGAGGGAGTGTTGCACTGTCGGTGCGTCAGTACTGAGGGAGCGCACTACTGTCGGAGTGTTAGTACTGAGGGAGTGGCGCACTGTCGGAGGTTTAGTACTGAGGGAGTGGTGCACTGTCGGAGGGTCAGTACTGATGGAGTGCAATAGTGTCCATGAAGAGTAGGAGGTTTAGGGGTGATCTTATAGAAGTCTATAAAATAATGAGGGGCATAGATAAGGTAGATAGTCAAAATCTTTTCCCAAAGGTAGGGGAGTCTATCACGAGGGGGCATAGATTTGTGAGAGGGGAGAGATACAAAAGGGTCCAGAGGGGCAATTTTTCACTCAAAGTGTGGTGAGTGTCTGGAACGAGCTGCCAGAGGCAGTAGTAGAGGCGGGTACAATTTTGTCTTTTAAAAAGCATTTGGACAGTTACATGAGTAAGATGGGTATGGAGGGATATGGGCCAAGTGCAGGCAATTGGGACTAGCTTAGTGGTATAAAATGGGCAACATGGACATGTTGGGCCGAAGGGCCTGATTCCATGTTGTAAACTTCGATGATTCTATGATTCTATGGTTAGTACTAAGGGAGTGCATTAATGACGGAGGTTCAATACTGTGGGAGCGCAGGACCGTCAGAGGCGCAATACTGAGGACGTTCTGCACTGTCGGAGGGTCAGTACTGATGGACTGGCACTCTGTTCGATGGTCAGGGATGTGGGAGCGCAGTACTGTTGAAGGGACAGTACTGTGGGAGTGCTGTACTGTCGGAGGTGCCAACAATAGGATACGTTAAACCGAGGGCTCATCTTCACTCTCAGGTAAATATAAAAGTTGCCACCGCAATATTCGAAAAAGAGCAGGAGAGTTCTTTCCGGTATCCTGGCCAATATTTAGCCCTCAAACAACAATCCTAAAGCCGATTTTCTGGCCACATATCTCATTGCATTGTGTGGGATCTTGCTGTGTGCAAATTGGATGCCACGTTTCCGACATTACCACAGTGAATACACTACACAATGTTCTTCATTGCCTGTTTTGGGACGTGCTGAGGCCTTGAAAGGCGCGAAATAAAGGCAAGTTCTTTCCTTCTTTCAGACCTTCCATGAAACCCATTTCTTGCTCCAAGCTTTTGTCAACCCTTCTATTATTTCCTTCTTTGGTCGTAGGTCCATTTTTGTTCTTCAGACATCGAAATTCTTCTCTCTAAAAGCAATCCTATCCCCTCCGACTCTCCATTTACCTCTCCTCCTTTTACACCCTCCTGAAACCCACTCTTTGACCAAGGTTTTCATAAGAACATAAGAACATAAGAAATAGGAGCAGGAGTAGGCCAATCGGCCCCTCGAGCCTGCTCCGCCATTCAATAAGTTCATGGCTGATCTGATCCTAACCTCAAATCTAAATTCATGTCCAATTTCCTGCCCGCTCCCCGTAACCCCTAATTCCCTTTACTTCTCGGAAACTGTCTATTTCTGTTTTAAATTTATTTCATGATGTAGCTTCCACAGCTTCCTGGGGCAGCAAATTCCACAGACCCACCACCCTCTGAGTGAAGAAGTTTCTCCTCATCTCAGTTTTGAAAGAGCAGCCCCTTATTCTAAGATTATGCCCCCTAGTTCTAGTTTCACCCATCTTTGGGAACATCCTTACCGCATCCACCCGATCAAGCCCCTTCACAATCTTATATGTTTCAATAAGATCGCCTCTCATTCTTTTGAACTCCAATGAGTAGAGTCCCAATCTACTCAACCTCTCCTCATACGTCCACCCCCTCAACCCCGGTGTCCGCCCCCTCATCCCCGGTATCTGATTCCTTTTGTACCTGTCTTCCCCTCACTCCTCCGTGAATCCGCTTGGGAATGTGTGTAAAATTAAAGGCGGTCTGGGAATGCAAGTTTTATTAACCTTCATTGGAATGTGTTCATTATTTGTCCACTCTTTGAGCAAAAGTAATTTCTGGGATCATATTCTTGTATCAGAAAGAGATTTATATCATAGACGGACATGTTGAGATAAAGTAACATTGGAAAATGGTCGTGGATACCGTTTTTTTAGACCAACATAACTTGGTTAATGTGCAGACATCACATTGCAATCAGTTTGTACAATCGTGAGTGAACCGTTCGGAAATTCTCTATCTAATAGGAGACCAGCAACACTGACGAGAATGGAGATTTATTAGTTATTTGTCGTTTTACTCTTTGATTATATTCCGTTTCACTGCTCTGTGGGACTGGTGACTAGGATGAAGATTTATTCGTTATTTGTATTTTTACTCTTTGATTATAACCCGTTTTACTGCTCTCTGGGACTGTCGACTAGGATGAAGATTTATTAGTTATTTGTATTTTTACTCTTTGATTATAACCCGTTTTTCTGCTCTCTGGGACTGATGATTATGATGAAGATTTATTCGTTATTCTCTTTGGTTAAACCTCATAGTTCCAGAGCAGTTTCGGTGTCCCATTATAGAAACAACATTAAAGCCACAGGGAGAGCACAATGTAGATTCACTCGAATGAGGCCAGGAAAAGGAAACTTACTTGGAAAGACTTGAAAAAACAGGATTATTTTCATGGGAATTGAAAAGAGGAGACTTAAATTTTAAACAGAAACAGGACATTCGGCCCAACTGGTCCATGCCGGTGATTATGCTCCACACGAGCCTCCTCCTAACTTCATCTCACACTATCAGGATATCCATCTCTTCCTTTCTCCCTCGTGTACTTATCCAACTTCCCCTTAAATGCATCTCTACTATTCGCCTCAACTACTCCAGGTAGGAGCAAGTTCCATAACTCTAACCACTCTCTTGGTTAAAAAGTTTCTCCTGAATTCCTTATTGGGTTTATTTGTGACTATTTTATATTGATGACCCCAAGTTTTGGACTCCCCACAAGTGGAAACGTCTACCCGACCTCTACCCTATTAAACCCCTTCCAAATTGTAGAGACCTCTATTAGGTCACCCCTCAACCTGCTCTTCTCTAGAATAAAAAGTCCCAGCCTGTTCAGTCTTTCCTGATATTTATAACCTCTCAGTTCATTCTAGTGAATCTTTTTTGCACCTTCTCCAGTGCATCTGTATTGCTTTCATAATATGGAGGCCAGAACTGTTCACAGACCTGAAACATTAACTCTGTTTGTCTCTCCACAGATGCTGCCTGACATGCTGTGTGTTTGCAGCATTGACTGACTTTATTGCAGTATTCTAAGTCTGGTCTAACCAAGGTCCTGTACACGTTTAACATAAAATCTCTGCTTCTCAATTCTACTCCTCTGGAAATGAATACCAGGACTGTGTTTGCATTTATTTGGCCTTGCCCCCTCAGTAAGATGGCTGCCTTGCTGGCGAGCATTTTGTTTCCGGTTCAGGGCCGGAGTGATTGGTTCCTTTTCACCCACTGTGTGCTGTACATGTACTTGAGCTGACATTGTGACACACATGGGCCGTAAAGTACAGAGAAGGAGATACAAACTGAGAGAGACATTTTCTTTTAAAGTAAATGCACTGATTGTCACACATGTGCAGATGTGAATTTTGTGTGTATTCATGGCCACCATTTTGTGTCAACACAGCACTGGGACATTTATTACAGACTACCACTCCTCACTGGGAAAGACACACACTGTACAAAGGGCAGGAAATATAAAGTGAAACACAGATACAGGTCTGAAAGGAGATCAGAAATTGTACAGATAAAGCACAGGTACCGATCACTTCGTTATCTTTAAAAAGTGTTCTTTTATTTTAACTATTGAATAAAGTTTTCCCAAAACTACACACCAGATCCTCCAATCTGCATATCAGACCCGACCAATCTGCCGGTCTGGGTTTGTACCAGTCCATTTTTCTGTTTCTGAAACGGTGCTGAAACAGAACTGAAACGGCCCTTATCAAAGTCACAAATGACTTCCTATTTGACTCCAACCGTAGTAAACTATCCCTCCTCATCCTTCTCGACCTGTCTGCGGCCCTTGACACGGTTAACCACACCATCCTCCTACCGCGCCTCTCCTCCGTCGTCCAGCTGGGTAGGACTGCGCCCGCCTCTTCCATTCTTATCTATCCAGTCATAGCCGGAGAATCACCTGCAATGTCTTCTCTTCCCACTCCGGCACCGTTATCTCTGGAGCCCCCCAAGGATCTATCCTTGGCCCCCTCCTATTTCTCATCTACATGCTGCCCCTCGGCGACATCATCCTGAAGCACAATGTTAGATTCCACATGTACACTGACGACAACCAGCTCTTGGAGCATGATGGGAAGGATCCCGTTGTCGTGGTCTGCGTATGAACCAAGGACATACGTAGAACAAGGAATGAGGTTTTGCTGAGGGAATTTGAGGAGCTAGCTTCCAAATTAATAAGCAGAACGGCAAAGGTATTAATCTCTGGATTACTACCTGAGATCTGAGGAAATTGGCATAGGGTCAAACAGATCAGAGTGTTAAAAGCATGGCTCAAAGACTGGTGTGGGAGACAGGGATTTCAATTCATGGGGCACTGGCACCAGTACTGGGAAAAGTGGGAGCTGTTCTGTTTGGATGGACTCCACTTAAAACGGGTTGGGACCAGTGTACTGGCGAATCGAATAAATAGGGCGGTAGATTCGGCTTTAAACTGAAAAGGCAGGGTGGGGAGCGATTTTATGTAAGGGTGAACTCATGAATCAAAATGGAAAAGTCAAGGCCATGGGGTAGTTTATTGATTTGGGTAAAGATAAGTAGAGTGTGTCAGGGTGGTACAGAGAGTTTAATGGCAATAGTGCTTCAGTGAATAAGGACAAATCAGGGAATAAGAGTAAAACGTTCAAATTAAAGGCGCTTTTCTGAACGCATGAAGTTGTTGTAACAAGCTAAACAAATTAATGGCGCAAATAGAGGTAAATGGGTTTGATCTCGTCGTCGTTACTGAAACGTGGTTGCAAGGTGACCAAGGTTGGGAACTAAATATTCCAGGGGACTTGACTTTTGGAAAAGACAGACAAAATGGAAAAGGAGCGGCGGTAGCTCTGATAAAAGAATCATAGAAAAGTTACAGCACAGAAGGAGGCCATTCAGCCCATCACGCCTGCGCTGACTCTATGCAACAGCAATCCAGCTAGTCCCACTCCCCCCACCCTTTCCCCGTAGCCCTGATTTTGTTTTCCTTTCCAGTACTTGTCCAGTTCCGTTTTGAAGGCCATGATTGAATCTGCCTGCACCACCCCGCCTCGGGCAGTACAATCCAGATCCTAACCACTCGCTGTGTAAAAAAAAGTTTTTCCTCATGTCACCTATGGTTCTTCTGCCAATCATCTTATATCTATGTCCTCTGGTCCTTGACCCTTCCACCAATGAGAACAGTTTATCTCTATCTATTCTGTCTCGACCCTTCCTGATTTTGAATACCTCTATCAAATCTCCTCGCAACCGTGTGTGTTCCAAGGGGAACAATCCCAGCTTCTCCAGTCTATCCACCAAACTGAAGTCCCTCATCTCTGGAATCATTGTATTAAATCTCTAGTAAATAATAAAGGCAGACAAAATGGAAAAGGAGCGGGGTTAACCCCGATAATAAAAGATGACATAAAGACAGTGGTGAGAAAGGATCTTGGCTCGGAAGATCAGGATGTAGAATCAGTATGGGTGGAGATAAGAAATAACAACGGGCAGAAAACACTGGTTGGAGTAGTTTACATGCCCCCTAACAGTAGTTATACTGTTGGACAGAGCATTAATCAAGTAATAAGAGGAGCTTGTAACAAAGTTACGGCAATAATGGTGGGGGACTTTAATCTTCATATCGACTGGACAAATCAAATTGGCAAAATTAGTTTGGAGGATGAGTTCGTGGAATGCATTTGGGACAGTTTCCTAGAACGATCGTATGTGGAACCAATCAGGGAACAGGCTATTTTAGATCATGTCTTGTGTAATGAGACAGAGTTAATTCGTAATCTGACAGGATGGGATCCTCTGGAGAAGTGTGATCGTAATATGATACAATTTCACATTGATTTCGAGAGTGACACACTTCAGTTCGAAACTAGAGTCTTAAACTTAATCAAAGCCAATTACATAGGTTTGATGGGCGAGTTGGCTCAGGTTAATTGAGAAATTAGATTAAAAGATATGATGGTCGATAAACAATGGCGATCATTTTAAGGAATGTGCAGGAAGGTGGCAGATGGAATATAATGTTTGGAAATGTGAGGTTATTCACTTTGGTAGGAAGAATAGAAAATAGAATATTTTTAAATTATGAGGAAATATTAAATGTTGGTGCTCAGAGGGATTGGGTTTCCTTCCACACGAAACACAAAATGTTACCATGAAAGTACAGCAAGCAATTCTGAAGGCAAAAGGTATGTTGTCCTTTATTGCAAGGGGGTTGGAGTACACGAGTAAGGAAGTCTTGCTGCAATTGTACAGGGCTTTGTTGACACCACATCTTCAGTACTGTGTACAATTTTAGTCTCTTTATCTAATAAAGGATGTACTTGCCTTAGAGGTGGTGCAATGAAGGTTCACTAGATTGATTCCTGGCATGAGAAGATTGTCCTATTAGGAGAAATTGAGTAGAATGGGCCTATACTCTCTGGAGTTTAGAAGAATGAGAGGTAATCTCAGTGAAACATGAAAGATTCTGAGAGGGCTTGACAGTGTCGATGCTGAGAGGTTGTTTCCCTTGGCTGGAAAGTCTAGAACTCTCAGGATAAGGGGTCAGACATTTAGGAAAAAGATGAGGAGGAATTTCTTCATTCAGAGGGCTGTGAATCTTTCGAATTCTCTGTCCCAGAGGGCTGTAGATGCTCAGTGGATGATTATATTTATGGCTGCGATCGATAGATTTTTGGAATCTCTAGGCGTTAAATTGAGCAGTGCCAGAAACCGGGCGTGGGTATCGTGATCTGCAATTTACCCGCGCCCGGTGTTTCCTTTGCAGGCAGGACGAGACATTTGTCCAGCCTCAGTACTTACCTGAAAGCAGCGTTCCAAATCAGCGTTACCACGAGAATTCAAGGACATTCGCACTTCACACCAACAGGGGTAGCCCCAATCTCTTAAAGGCAGGCTGTCTATCTGAAAGCCAGTCAAAATGTCTTAAAGATAGCTGGTACGTGTTATTTGCTAAAA
Organism: Heptranchias perlo; assembly: GCF_035084215.1. NCBI lineage: Eukaryota > Metazoa > Chordata > Chondrichthyes > Hexanchiformes > Hexanchidae > Heptranchias > Heptranchias perlo. The sequence continues at coordinate 8,483,761 of NW_027139516.1, read as the reverse complement.
AAATAACAGTGTGCTGTCTGCAGAGTCTGAACGGAGATCTGACATCACACACGTAAAACATAAATGCAGGTCCCATCCCTATGTTTACAAACTGTTGAATTATGTTAAAACATTGAATAAACATTGCGTATCACTAAATCCCACACCCTCCAATCTGCTTGCTGGACCTCACCAATCTGCCGGTCCGAGTTGGTATCAGGCCTGCGAGAGTGAGAGCACAAAGGTTCGCTGATGTAGCACTAAAGGGTTTAGTGCAAGAGGTGGACAGAAGAAGGGGCACGTGGCCCTCCAGTTATATGTTCAAAAGGCAGTAGGGGGCGAAGTCAATGCCAGCCGCATAGCACCACGTAACATGAATGCAGTGCAGGAAGAAGTTCAATACTTTGACACGAGTAGGTCAAGGTGCGTGAGATCAACTCTCAAGTGTCAGCTCCTACCAATTGCACCACTAGCCGCATCGAGTGCTCCACGAACTATACCCCCCATCACCCACACACCATCAAATTCTTTCAATCAGTACTCAACACTTCCAATTAGGTGCTTCCATTTCACTGTCACACATTATCACTGTTGCAAGCCGCGCAACCACAACACACAGGTCACTGCACTCTGGCAGCTATTCAACCATGACAAGCACATCACCCAGACACACGTCCCGCTTTCATTGCAGGAAAAGGTGGCGCTTATGAGGAGGCAGCAAGTTTTTAAAAATTTATTTACAGGATGTGGGCGTCGCTGGCGAGGCCGGCATTTATTGCCCTTGAGAAGGTTGTGGTGAGCCGCCTTCTTGAATCGCTGCAGTCCTTGTGGTGACGGTTCTCCCACAGTGCTGTTCGGAAGGGAGTTCCCAGTGGTCTGCCCAGTTTTATTCTTAATATGACTTTTCGTAGCGAGATTTTACAACTGAGTGGCTTGCTAGACCATTTCAGAGGGCAATTAAGAATAAACCACATTGCTATGGGTCTGGAGTCACATATAGGCCAGACCAGATAAGAACGGCAGGTTTCCTTCCCTGAAAATCATTCGTGAACCAGATGGGGTTTTATGACAATCCGGTAGTTTCATGGCCACCATTACTGATACTAGCATTTTAATTCCACATTTCTATTTAATTAATTGAATTTAAATTCGCTAGCTGCTGTGATGGGATTTGAATTCATGGAGTCTGGATTTTCGTCTGGGCCTCTGAATTACTAGACCAGTAACATAACCACTATGCTACCGTACCCCAGTGGCAGTGGTATTCACCCCCTCGAGCCTGTTCTGCCATTCAATAAGGTAATTGTTGATCTGTGGCCAAACTCCATATACCAGCCTTGGCCCGATATCGCTTAATACCCTTGGATCACAGAAATCTATCAACTTCTGCTTTAAAATTCACAATTGAGCTAGCATCAACTGCCGTCTGGAGAAGAGCGTTCCAAACTTCTCCCACAAAAACATTTACAAATGCATCAGCAGCCAGTAACAATAATCCAGCAACTAATCTGTAAATCCTGCAAGGTCCTTTCAATAGCGCTGTTGGGGTTCCTCCAGGCACTCATGTTCAGATAGTCGTGGTTAAAGGCAATGTGGGCACCATTTTGGGGCCTAAGGAGTCCAGTAAGTGCCAAAAAACGGGCGCCGCGTGTCCCAATTGAGACCCGATTTGTATTTTGTCGATTCACTTACTTTCTCTCTCCGTCACAACCTTGACTGCAGGAGGTGCTGTGGCCCAGTTAAAGCTGTTTTTGACTATTTCTCCGCTGGTGGGGGAGTCCAGAACAAGGGGGCATAACGTTAAAATTAGAACCAGGCCGTTCAGGGGTGATGTCAGGAAGCACTTCTTCACACAAAGGGGAGTGGAAACCTGGAACTCTCTCCCTCAAAAGTTTGTAGAGGCTGGAGGTCAATTGGAAATTCCAAAACGGACATTGATAGATTTTTGTTAGGCAAAGGTATTAAGGGTTGTGGAACCAAGGCGGATCGATTGAGTTAAGATCAGCCATTATCTAAGTGAATGGCGGAACAGACTCGACGGACTGAATGGCCTAATCCTGTTCATGTGTTCCTATGCTGGAGACTCAGAGAGACTGATGATAAAGGGGCAGAAAGAAAGAGAGCGTCAGACAAAAAGAAAAGGAGTCACCGCGAAAAATAGAGAGCTTGGAGATCAGAGAATGAAAAATAACAAAGAGAAACGGAGTCTTCGGGAGATTCAGAAAGAGGGAGAGAGGAGAGAGGGAAACGGACAGAGAGTGGGAAAGAGAAACGGACAGCTCTTCCCCTTTCCCTCCACAAGGCTCTCGAGAAAGTGCAGACTGTTTCTATCGCAGCATAACTGCGGCTTAAAGTGCTCGGTTAGATCAGGCAGAGATTCTCTTTCTATAACGGGGGAGCAGCTGCATCTTAACATTGTGTCAGACACACACTATTTGACAAACAGGTATGACACTTGGTCTCCGTTTTTAGCTAATAACCAAAAAGGAATGATTTTTTGAATTTGATCCAGAAATATTTAGGTTGATTTAATGATGCCAATGGAGGATTGGATAAGTTATGGAGATGTGGAGCTGTGTCCTCTCCTCATTGGGCAGACTGATCCTGGGTTTGCACCTCCACAGATTCGGCTTTTCCTATCCTGTCCCTTACTGTCATGATGCACTGGTTCAGTTCTCAGTACTGAAACTGGGGGCCTTCCCCGAGATCAGATGCTGTCACTCTGAGATCTTCATGTACATTGTACCTTCAATCCTATTCATATCTTGAGATCTGGAGCGTGGCTCATTCATACAGGTGGATTTAGATTTCATTCCATACTCGTGTTAGCTGTGGTTCAGTGGGAGCACAATAGCTTCTGAACCAGAGGGTTGTGTGTTATAAGCCCGTTAGAGCGCTGGTATTCAGTGTCTCAACAAATATATGGCAAGGGATCAGATGAACCTTTGACCCCTTCACCTTACCGCCTCACGAAGGAACCGTCTGGGTTTAACCTCCCAGCCCTTGTCTGGAAGTGAATGATGCCGAATATTGCTCGCTGAACTGTCTAACATCTCCCAGTTCAGATTGAATGAGTTCACCTCACCGATCATTAATTAGGATGCCCACAAGCCACTGAGTGAATGGATTAACGCTTTCTAAAAAACCTTCAAAGAAGTCAGACAGCAAATCATGCACAATAATGTTTTATTGACTTGGAAATCATAATTACCGTTGTTTAAACATTGAGTACACCAATAATAAGTACACATAAACAGTGGTAGACTGGGTCATGTATCAATCCTAACAACATAATTAATAGGCTGAAGCTTAACACAATGAATAACCGATTGTAAAAGCAGCTGAGAGTATCACCATAATTCAGCATGAGCTGGATCACTGATTATTACATTATAATTTAGATCAGTGTCTGGCACGACTGCAGACTGGTGAGATTAATTTAGGATTCACTATTCAGCTATCTGACAATTTAACCTCATTAGATCGCCAGTCCAGGGAATAGATGAGAGAATAAATTCACCTCGGGCGTTAGTGCAAAACGGGCGACAGCGAATTGGCAGCTCGTTTTTCACTCCGCCTGATTTTATATTCCATTTACTGCTGCTTCCCCAGATGAGATGTTAAGCCAGGGCCCCCTTCGTTTCAGTGGATGTAACCGTGGAGCCCCATGCTGGATCCTTCCTGTCTGTACATTGACACAGTGTCCCACTGCAGCTCAGACTGAGTCCCACCCTGGGCCCTTCCTGTCTGTACATTGACCCAGTGTCACACTGCAGCCCAGACTGAGTCCCACCCTGGGCCCTTGCTGTCTGCACATTGACCCAGTGTCCCACTGCAGCCCAGACTGAGCCCCACCCTGGGCCCTTCCTGTCTGTACATTGATCCAGTGTCCCACTGCAGCACAGACTGAGCCCCACCCTGGGCCCTTCCTGTCTGTACATTGACCCAGTGTCCCACTGAAGCCCAGACTGAGCCACACCCTGGGCCCTTCCTGTCTGTACATTGACCCAGTGTCCCACTGAAGCCCAGACTGAGACCCACCCTGGGCCCTTCCTGTCTGTACATTGACCCAGTGTCACACTGCAGCCCAGACTGAGCCCCACCCTGGGCCCTTCCTGTCTGTACAGTGACCCAGTGTCTCACTGCAGCCCAGACTGAGCCCCACCCTGGGCACTTCCTGTCTGTTCATTGACCCAGTGTCCCACTGCTGCCCAGACTGATCCCCACCCTGGGCCCTTCCTGTCTGTTCATTGATCCAGTGTCCCACTGCAGTCCAGACTGAGCCCCACCCTGGGCCCTTCCTGTTTTACATTGACCCAGTGCCCCACTGCAGCTCAGACTGAGCCCGACCGTGGGCGCTTCCTGTCTGGACATTGACCCAGTGTCCCTCTGCAGCCCAGACTGAGCCCGACCCTGGGCCCTTCCTGTTTTACATTGACCCAGTGCCCCACTGCAGCCCAGACTGAGCCCCACCCTGGGACCTTCCTGTCTGTACATTGACCCAGTTTCCCACTGCAGCCCAGACTGAGCCCCACCCTGGGCCCTTCCTGTCTGTACATTGACCCAGTGCCCAACTGCAGCCCAGACTGAGCCCCACCCTGGGCCCTTCCTGTCTGTACATTGAACCAGTGCCCAACTGCAGCCCAGACTGAGCCCCACACTGGGCCCTTCCTGTTTTACATTGACCCAGTTCCCCACTGCAGCTCAGACTGAGCACGACCGTGAGCGCTTCCTGTCTGGACATTGACCCAGTGTCCCTCTGCAGCCCAGACTGAGCCCGACCCTGGGCCCTTCCTGTTTTACATTGACCCAGTGCCCCACTGCAGCCCAGACTGAGCCCCACCCTTGGCCCTTCCTGTCTGTACATTGACCCAGTGTCCCACTGCAGCCCAGACTGAGCCCCACCCTGGGACCTTCCTGTCTGTACATTGACACAGTGTCCCACTGCAGCCCAGACTGAGCCCCACCCTGGGCCCTTCCTGTCTGTGCAGTGACCCAGTGCCCCACTGCAGACCAGACTGAGCCCCACCCTGGGCCCTTCCTGTCTGTACATTGACCCAGTGCCCCACTGCAGCCCAGACTGAGCCCCACCCTGGGCCCTTCCTGTTTTACATTGACCCAGTGCCCCACTGCAGCTCAGACTGAGCCCGACCGTTGGCGCTTCCTGTCTGGACATTGACCCAGTGTCCCACTGCAGCCCAGACTGAGCCCGACCCTGGGCCCTTCCTGTTTTACATTGACCCAGTGCCCCACTGCAGCCCAGACTGAGCCCCACCCTTATCCCTTCCTGTCTGTGCATTGACCCAGTGTCCCACTGCAGCCCAGAGTGAGACCCACCCTGGGCCCTCCCTGTCTGTACATTGACCCAGTGTCCAACTGCAGCCCAGACTGAGCCCCACCCTGGGCCCTTCCTGTCTGTACAGTGACCCAGTGTCTAACTGCAGCCCAGACTGAGCCCCACCCTGGGCCCTTCCTGTTTTACATTGACCCAGTTCCCCACTGCAGCTCAGACTGAGCACGACCGTGGGCGCTTCCTGTCTGGACATTGATCCACTGTCCCTCTGCAGCCCAGACTGAGCCCGACCCTGGGCCCTTCCTGTTTTACATTGACCCAGTGCCCCACTGCAGCCCAGACTGAGCCCCACCCTTGGCCCTTCCTGTCTGGACATTGACCCAGTGTCCCACTGCAGCCCAGACTGAGCCCCGCCCTGGGCCCTTCCTGTCTGTGCATTGACCCAGTGCCCCACTGCAGCCCAGACTGAGCCCCACCCTGGGCCCTTCCTGTCTGTACATTGACCCAGTGCCCCACTGCAGCCCAGACTGAGCCCCACCCTGGGCCCTTCCTGTTTTACATTGACCCAGTGCCCCACTGCAGCTCAGACTGAGCCCGACCGTGGGCGCTTCCTGTCTGGACATTGACTCAGTGTCCCACTGCAGCCCAGACTGAGCCCGACCCTGGGCCCTTCCTGTTTTACATTGACCCAGTGCCCCACTGCAGCCCAGACTGAGCCCCACCCTTATCCCTTCCTGTCTGTGCATTCACCCAGTGTCCCACTGCAGCCCAGAGTGAGACCCACCCTGGGCCCTCCCTGTCTGTACATTGACCCAGTGTCCAACTGCAGCGCAGACTGAGCCCCACCCTGGGCCCTTCCTGACTGTTCATTGACCCAGTGTCCCACTGCAGCCCAGACTGATCCCCACCCTGGGTCCTTCCTGTTTTTCATTGACCCAGTGCCCCAATGCAGACTAGACTGAGCCCGACCCTGGGCCCTTCCTGTCTGGACATTGACCCAGTGTCCCACTGCAGCCCAGACTGAGCCCCACCCTGTGCCCTTCCTGTCTGTTCATTGACCCAGTTTCCCACTGCAGCCCAGACTGATCCCCACTCTGGGCCCTTCCTGTCTGTTCATTGATCCAGTGTCCCAATGCAGTCCAGACTGAGCTCCACCCTGGGCCCTTCCTGTTTTACATTGACCCAGTGCCCCACTGCAGCTCAGACTGAGCCCGACCGTGGGCGCTTCCTGTCTGGACATTGACCCAGTGTCCCTCTGCAGCCCAGACTGAGCCCGACACTGGGCCCTTCCTGTTTTACATTGACCCAGTGCCCCACTGCAGCCCAGACTGAGCCCCACCCTTGGCCCTTCCTGTCTGTACATTGACCCAGTGTCCCACTGCAGCCCAGACTGAGACCCACCCTGGGCCCTTCCTGTCTGTGCATTGACCCAGTGTCCCACTGCAGCCCAGAGTGAGCCCCACCCTGGGCCCTTCCTGTCTGGACATTGACCCAGTTTCCCTCTGCAGCCCAGACTGAGCCCCACCCTGGGCCCTCCCTGTCTGTACATTGACCCAGTGTCCCACTGCAGCCCAGACTGAGCCCCACCCTGGGCCCTTCCTGTCTGTACAGTGACCCAGTGTCTCACTGCAGCCCAGACTGAGCCCCACCCTGGGCCCTTCCTGTCTGTTCATTGATCCAGTGTCCCACTGCAGCCCAGACTGAGCCCCACCCTGGGCCCTTCCTGTCTGTTCATTAATCCAGTGTCCCACTGCAGTCCAGACTGAGCCCAACCCTGGGCCCTTCCTGTTTTACATTGACCCAGTGCCCCACTGCAGCTCAGACTGAGCCCGACCGTGGGGGCTTCCTGTCTGGACATTGACCCAGTGTCCCTCTGCAGCCCAGACTGAGCCCGACCCTGGGCCCTTCCTGTTTTACATTGACCCAGTGCCCCACTGCAGCCCAGACTGAGCCCCACCCTTGGCCCTTCCTGTCTGTACATTGACCCAGTGTCCCACTGCAGCCCAGACTGAGCCCCACCCTGGGACCTTCCTGTCTGTACATTGACCCAGTTTCCCACTGCAGCCCAGACTGAGCCCCACCCTGGGCCCTTCCTGTCTGTACATTGACCCAGTGCCCCACTGCAGCCCAGACTGAGCCCCACCCTGGGCCCTTCGTGTTTTACATTGACCCAGTGCCCCACTGCAGCTCAGACTGAGCCCGACCGTGGGCGCTTCCTGTCTGGACATTGACCCAGTGTCCCTCTGCAGCCCAGACTGAGCCCGACCCTGAGCACTTCCTGTTTTACATTGACCCAGTGCCCCACTGCAGCCCAGACTGAGCCCCACCCTTGGCCCTTCCTGTCTGTACATTGACCCAGTGTCCCACTGCAGCCCAGACTGAGCCCCACCATGGGACCTTCCTGTCTGCACATTGACCCAGTGTCCCACTGCAGCCCAGACTGAGCCCCACCCTGGGCCCTTCCTGTCTGTGCATTGACCCAGTGCCCCACTGCAGCCCAGACTGAGCCCCACCCTGGGCCCTTCCTGTCTGTACATTGACCCAGTGCCCCACTGCAGCCCAGACTGAGCCCCACCCTGGGCCCTTCCTGTTTTACATTGACCCAGTGCCCCACTGCAGCTCAGACTGAGCCCGATCCTGGGCGCTTCCTGTCTGGACATTGACCCAGTGTCCCTCGGCAGCCCAGACTGAGCCCGACCCTGGGCCCTTCCTGTCTGTGCATTGACCCAGTGTCCCACTGCAGCACAGAGTGAGCCCCACCCTGGGCCCTCCCTGTCTGTACATTGACCCAGTGTCCATCTGCAGCCCAGACTGAGCCCCACCCTGGGCCCTTCCTGTCTCTACAGTGACCCAGTGTCTCACTGCAGCCCAGACTGAGCCCCTCTCTGGGCCCTTCCTGTCTGTTCATTGACCCAGTGTCCCACTGCAGCCCAGACTGATCCCCACCCTGGGCCCTTCCTGTCTGTTCATTGAACCAGTGTCCCACTGCAGTCCAGACTGAGCCCCACCCTGGGCCCTTCCTGTTTTACATTGACCCAGTGCCCCACTGCAGCCTAGACTGAGCCCGACCCTGGGCCCTTCCTGTCTGGACATTGACCCAGTGTCCCACTGCAGCCCAGACTGAGCCCCACCCTGGGCACTTCCTGTCTGTTCATTGACCCAGTGTCCCACTGCAGCCCAGACTGATCCCCACCCTGGGCCCTTCCGGTCTGTTCATTGATCCAGTGTCCCACTGCAGTCCAGACTGAGCTCCACCCTGGGCCCTTCCTGTTTTACATTGACCCAGTGCCCCACTGCAGCTCAGACTGAGCCCGACCGTGGGCGCTTCCTGTCTGGACATTGACCCAGTGTCCCTCTGCAGCCCAGACTGAGCCCGACCCTGGGCCCTTCCTGTTTTACATTGACCCAGTGCCCCACTGCAGCCCAGACTGAGCCCCACCCTTGGCCCTTCCTGTCTGTACATTGACCCAGTGTCCCACTGCAGCCCAGACTGAGCCCCACCCTGGGCCCTTCCTGTCTGTGCATTGACCCAGTGTTCCACTGCATCCCAGACTGAGCCCCACCCTTGGCCCTTCCTGTCTGTACATTGACCCAGTGTCCCACTGCAGCCCAGACTGAGCCCCACCCTGCGACCTTCCTGTCTGTACATTAACCCAGTGTCCCACTGCAGCCCAGACTGAGCCCCACCCTGGGCCCTTCCTGTCTGTACATTGACCCAGTGCCCCACTGCAGCCCAGACTGAGCCCCACCCTGGGCCCTTCCTGTCTGTACATTGACCCAGTGTCCCACTGCAGCCCAGACTGAGCCCCACCCTGGGCCCTTCCTGTCTGTACATTGACCCAGTGTCCCACTGCAGCCCAGACTGAGCCCCACCCTGGGCCCTTCCTGTCTGTACATTGATCCAGTGTCCCACTGCAGCCCAGACTGAGCCCCACCCTGGGCCCTTCCTGTCTGTACATTGACCCAGTGTCCCACTGCAGCCCAGACTGAGCTCCACCCTGGGCCCTTCCTGTCTGTACATTGACCCAGTATCCCACTGCAGCCCAGAATGAGCCCCACCCTGGGCCCTTCCTGTCTGTACATTGACCCAGTGTCCCACTGCAGCCCAGACTGAGCCCCACCCTGGGCCCTTCCTGTCTGTACATTGACCCAGTGTCCCACTGCAGCCCAGACTGAGCCCCACCCTGGGCCCTTCCTGTCTGTACATTGACCCAGTGTCCCACTGCAGCCCAGACTGAGCCCCACCCTGGGCCCTTCCTGTCTGTACATTGATCCAGTGTCCCACTGCAGCCCAGACTGAGCCCCACCCTGGGCCCTTCCTGTCTGTACATTGACCCAGTGTCCCACTGCAGCCCAGACTGAGCTCCACCCTGGGCCCTTCCTGTCTTTACATTGACCCAGTATCCCACTGCAGCCCAGAATGAGCCCCACCCTGGGCCCTTCCTGTCTGTACATTGACCCAGTGTCCCACTGCAGCCCAGACTGAGCCCCACCCTGGGCCCTTCCTGTCTGTACATTGACCCAGTGTCCCACTGCAGCCCAGACTGAGCCCCACCCTGGGCCCTTCCTGTCTGTACATTGACCCAGTGTCCCACTGCAGCCCAGACTGAGCCCCACCCTGGGCCCTTCCTGTCTGTACATTGACCCAGTGCCCCATTGGTGACCATCCAGCCCCGGATATCCTGCAGAATCAGCGCTGTGGGACCGGGTGACTGAGTCTCGTGACCCTGTCACTGGGCCTCTGACGTCACAATGGGAGACGACGCTCACTCAGCTCGAGCTGGAAACCGTTAAAGGGCCGTTCGGATTTCAACCTGGAGCGCGGCCGGTTAAAGGGGAGGGACAGAGAATCGGCCAAAAATGTTCGTATAATGAGACCAGGAATGGTTATAAATTGAAATGTTCATATAATGAGACCAGGAATGGTTATAAATTGAAATGTTCATATAATGGGACCAGGAATGGTTATAATTTGAAATGTTCATATAATGAGACCATGAATGGTTATAAATTGAAATGTTCATATGATGAGACCAGGAATGGTTATAAATTGAAATGTTCATATAATGAGACCAGGAATGGTTATAAATTGAAATGTTCATATAATGAGACCATGAATGGTTATAAATTGAAATGTTCATATGATGAGACCAGGAATGGTTATAAATTGAAATGTTCATATAATGGGACCAGGAATGGTTATAAATTGAAATGTTCATATAATGAGACCAGGAATGGTTATAAATTGAAATGTTCATATAATGAGACCATGAATGGTTATAAATTGAAATGTTCATATGATGAGACCAGGAATGGTTATAAATTGAAATGTTCATATAATGGGACCAGGAATGGTTATAAATTGAAATGTTCATATGATGAGACCAGGAATGGTTATAAATTGAAATGTTCATATAATGAGACCATGAATGGTTATAAATTGAAATGTTCATATGATGAGACCAGGAATGGTTATAAATTGAAATGTTCATATAATGGGACCAGGAATGGTTATAAATTGAAATGTTCATATGATGAGACCAGGAATGGTTATAAATTGAAATGTTCATATAATGGGACCAGGAATGGTTATAAATTGAAATGTTCACACTCCCACACTCAGTCCGGGTCTGGATTCCCGCAGTGACTCCAGGTGTCTCTTTCCGTTTGAACTGAACTGATTCTCCCACAGCCTGAAACAGATTAAAGATTAAACAGGAAATAAACAAATTGAACAACAGTGTCAATAACAGGGAGACTGGGGTTAATATTTCAATAATAATTACAGAGAAATATTACCCATAAAAGGGACTGAATCCCACTGATATTTTATTTATTACATTAAACATTAACACTAATACTCACCAGATCCGCTCCAGACTCCTGCGGGTCAGTATGAGGGAGCGGAGAGCGGGGACAGATCGGTCTGTGAAGGAGTTTGATCCCAGGTTCAGATCCGTCAGTGACCGGTTTGTACTGAGAGCGGAGACGAGATCCTCGGTACAAGAATCTGTGAGACCGACATCATCCAGACTGGGGATGAGAGAGAGAGAATTAACAGCAATCAGGGTAATTCCCCAGTGTTTATTAATAACACTATTACTGATAATAATAATAATGTACATTATTAGTAACACTTAATTTTACTAATAATAATGTTTAATGTTAGACAGCCAGTTATTATAAACACAATCTCACACAATCTGATACTTACCGCAGTTCCTGTATTTTACAGTCCGGGTTCCTCAGAGCCGTAAACAGTAGTTTCATTCCTGAATCTCCCAGTTTATTATTACCCAGGTTCAGAACCGTCAGTGACCGGTTTGTACTGAGAGCGGAGGAGAGATCATCGGCACAAGAAGTTGTGAGACCGTTGTACCATAACCTCGAGATCAGAGTGAGGAGAGAGACGAGCAGAGATAACAGGAATCAGAGTAAATTCCCAGTATTTATTTGTATTATTATTACTTATACTGACCTTAATGTACAGTGTTAGACATCCAGTTATTACAAACACAATCTCACACAGTCTGATACTTACTCCAGTGTCTGTATTTTACAGTCCGGGTTCCTCAGAGCCGCAGACAATAGTTTCACTCCTGAATCTTCCAGTTGATTTCCTGCCAGTCTAAACACAAACATACAGAGAGTGAGAAACAAACTGAATCCAATCCCCGATCTGACACAATTTCTCTCTGATTTTTCAGTGTTTCCTGTAGTATCTTCAGGAAATTAATAACTAGATTTCCCTGTCGCGGACAATGAATCTTACTCTGTCCGACGCTCCATATATTCAGGGACTGTCAGTAAATATATTTATTAAATAAAGTGCTGTCTGTGTGAAGCCTTCAAATGTCCCTCAGTCCGGTCTCATTCCCTGATGATCAGAATCACCCTCCTGGAGGTCCCGTCATGTTTGGGGAAATTGTCTCATTTCTGCTGATTCTTAAATCCCAGATTTTATGGGAATGGGGCAATTTTCCTGAATTAAATGATAAAGTGGTGATTACCTGTACTTTATGCAGTATTATATTAATCTGTTTCATACCTCGGGGTGAGTTATATTGTGAAACGGCACTAAAGGCTGCTGTAAAATCCATCCCCCAGGATTTTATGTAACAAGGAGAGTTTATTCTGTCCTGTTACTAGTTTTAAATGTCCCTGTACTTCTCGTTTATCGGGGAGGGGAGTCTCTCACTTTATTCCCATTAAATTCTCTCCACATTTATTTCAGGCGCAACGTTCCCGACAGTTTATGGGGATTTTTCTGAAGTTCCCTCCCCGAGCGGGGCCTCACACACAGGGGGCAGATTATGGGAAATTCCCGGGTTCACTGCCCCCTGGTTAACCCAGGAGCCTCCCGCTGTGTGTGAGGCCCCACCGCTGGCCGGTGTGTGTCTGTACTCCTGGCCTAATACCCCACAACCCGTTAGATTGGAACCTTTTCAAAGGCAGATTTTAGTTCCCAAATCTCACTGAAGTGTCGGCCTGGATTAATGAGCGAGGGGCCTGAATCCACGACCTTCTGACTCAGAGGCACGAGTGCTGCCAGCTGGGTAAAGAGATGATGGATGTATTGGAGAGTGTGAAGGGCTGTGTCATTGATGAGTTAAGATAACGGACCGTCGTCCTGCGGGGAAAGCTCAGCTCGCCCACTGGCGGTTGACTGCCCGAAAGCTGTGTTTTGCTGTTTGTTACTGAATGTTTGGTGTTTCTGCTTCCCTCTCCAACACACGTTGACAGTCCGGTGACTGTCACTTGCCCCCACACCTCGGTAAGAGGGTGGGATGCTCCGACACACAGACTGCTGCAATTAGTGTCGATCTACTTGTAAGTAACAGTGAGAAGGAGCCTCTTCAATGGACGCATCTCAGTCAGTGAGAAAAACAACAATAAATATCATTTATTACAATTAAATTATCAGACTCTTTCAGTGACCTGTATTTACTGATCGGATAAAAATTGTGAAATCCCGAATTGTTCACAAGGATCCATTTTAGATTCTCCAGTCCTGAGGGAATTACTAACCGATCCTCTTATCATTTGTCATATTTGTGTTGAATCTGTTTCTCTCTGGTTTAACTGAACTGCTTGTTTCCCTTCATTTCGGATCAGCAATACAATCCGTGACTGTTCTACAATTGGCCTGACAGTTAGAGACAAATAATCATTCACCTCAACACCTGGCATTTGTGCAGTACGGATCTCAGCCGCTGGAGTCCTTCACACCGAATGGAGCAGCTCCCCAGATTGAGGTGTTTTATTGTATCACAGAGTCCAATGACATGAGACAGGACCGCACAGTCAATCGGGGTCAGTCCCAATCCATGAAATGTTAGTGTTTCCACAGATCCCACTGTGACCCGAGCCAGTGTTTGATTCTGAGACTCAAACAGGTAGTGGAATGTGTTCAGGAGGTTCCTTTTCCCAGTTTCACGCTCTGTCTTTCCAATCTGTCCTTCAACCTTCTCCTTCACCCAGTCAATCACTCCGCAGATCGTTTGATGAAGAAATGGACCCAGAAACTCCTCCAGGGGCCGAGCTGACTGTGAGGAGGAGAGACCGACAACAAAACGGAGAAATATCTCAAATCGCCCATCTTCCTTGCTGTGGGCTTCACTGAGGAGTTTCCGGATGTCCCCTGGATCTGGAGTCAGGAATTGTGCGAGTGCGGCCACAAACTCTTGGATGGTGAGGTGCGGGAATGTGTAAACCACACTCTGGGCAGAATCATCTCTCTCCAAAAGTTCCATCATGAACCCAGACAGGAACTGGGAAGGTTGCAGATTGGACTTGATCAAATCTCCATTTCTAAACACAATCTTCTTCTCGGAGACTCCAGTGAAGGCCATCTCACCGGCCTTCAGTAACACATCACGGGGGGATTCAATCTCTCGGCCATGGTTTTTCAGAATGTTGTAAATATAGTAGGAATATAGTTGGGTGATGGTCTTGGGAACTCGCTGCTGTTTCCTGTCTCTTTGTGTGAAGAAGGGACCCAGTGACAGACAGAGGATCCAGCAGTAGGAAGGGTTGTAACACATGGTGTACAGGATCTCGTTCTCCTCCACATGTTTGAAAACAGCTGCTGCCACCGCCTGATCTTCAAAAAAATTGTTGAAATATTCCTTCCGTTCCTCACCATCAAATCCCATGATTTCAGCCCAAACACTGATCTCAGCCTTTTCCAATAAATGTAATGCAGTGGGGCGGCTGGTCAATAGCACTGAACATCCTGGGAGCAGCTTGTGCTGTATTAAACTGTACACAATTTCAGACACTTCACACTGGTCTTCAGGATCTGTGCAGATGTAATCAGCCTCTGTATTTCTCCGATTGTCAGCAAAATCGATACTGTCCTTGAATTCATCTAAACCATCGAATATAAACAGTAATCCCTCTGGGTTCTTCCAGAGCTCTCCCAGAATATTCCCAAAGTAAGGAAACAAATCTAGTATCAGGTTCCTCAGGTTTATTCCACAGTTAATAGCGTTCAAATCCCGGAATTTAAAACTGAAAACAAATTGAAAGTATGGGTATATTTTCCCAGTGGCCCAGTCATAAACAATCTTTTGTACCATTGTTGTTTTTCCAATCCCCGCGACTCCACTCACTGCTGCTGAACTTCCAGATTTGGATTTTCTCTTGGAAAAGCTGCTCTGGAACAATTGATCAGTTCGGATTTTTTCCAGTTCTCTCCGGAGATGTTTCTCTCTCCACTCTTCATGCTCTCGGCCTCTTGCCAGCAGTTCATGTTCTACAAGTGTCCGATCTCGAACAGTAGAAATGACCGTTAGTTCAGTGTATAGAGTGACCAGCTGGAAAATCTTAACCTTCTCCTTTATTAAGATCGTGTTCACTCTCAGTGTTTCAGTTTGGACCCGGAGTGTTTCCTTGTGTTTCTGTTGAACATCTTCAATTAGAACAGACAGAAAGTGATTCTTAATGTGAGTTGTATAGGCATAAAACCAAATTCTCAATATCACTTTACTATTCAGTAAATGTTCTGAGATTGAATTCCCAGCTTCAATAGAGTTGCGAGCAGGAAATTAAACTGAGTTACTGAAAAACTCGCTTGAAAGTGAATGATGGCGGAGAGAAGTTTCAAATCCTCACATGATTCTAATATTTACTGAACATGGAGATTTCTGTGAAAGTGATATTTTCCCTCTGATGATTAATACTATCAGCCCTGGCCTGAACCATGGACATCTCATTAAAATCCAAATGTGATTCTGGTTATACGAAACTGGAGGTTCTAGTGTATTATCCTATGAAACCATCAGAGGTGCTAACCTTCTGCGGAAATGGGAAATATGTTATTGTGTGCATTGGGAGAGGGATTGACTGTGAGTTGACAGAAGTTCCACTGTTATTGTATCAGACCTCGGGCAGGTTATCTGGGATATTGTGGGCACTGGGAGAGAGACAGACTGTGAATGGACAGAAGTTCCACTGTTATTGTATCAGACCTCGTGCAGATTTTCTGTGTTATTGCGGGCACTGGGAGAGGGACAGACTGTGAATGGACAGATGTTCCACTGTTATTGTATCAGACCTCGGCCAGTTTATCTGTGATATTGTGGGCACTGGGAGAGGGACAGACTGTGAATGGACAGAAGTTCCACTGTTATTGTATCAGACCTCGGGCAGGTTATCTGGGATATTGCGGGCACTGGGTGAGGGACGGACTGTGAATGGACAGAAGTTCCACTGTTATTGTATCAGACCTCGGGCAGGTTATCTGGGATATTGTGGGCACTGGGAGAGGGACAGACTGTGAATGGACAGAAGTCCCACTGTTATTGTATCAGACCTCGGGCAGGTTATCTGGGATATTGTGGGCACTGGGAGAGGGACAGACTGTGAATGGACAGAAGTTCCACTGTTATTGTATCAGACCTCGGGCAGGATATCTGGGATATTGTGGGCACTGGGAGAGGGACAGACTGTGAATGGACAGAAGTTCCACTGTTATTGTATCAGACCTCGGGCAGGTTATCTGGGATATTGTGGGCACTGGGAGAGGGACAGACTGTGAATGGACAGAAGTCCCACTGTTATTGTATCAGACCTCGGGCATGTTATCTGGGATATTGTGGGCACTGGGAGAGGGACAGACTGTGAATGGACAGAAGTTCCACTGTTATTGTATCAGACCTCGGGCAGGTTACCTGGGGTATTGTGTGCACTGGGAGAGGGACAGACCGTGAATGGACAGAATTTCCACTGTTATTGTATCAGACCTCGGGCAGGATATCTGGGATATTGTGGGCACTGGGAGAGGGACAGACTGTGAATGGACAGAAGTTCCACTGTTATTGTATCAGACCTTGGGCAGGTTATCTGGGATATTGTGGGCACTGGGAGAGGGACAGACTGTGAATGGACAGAAGTCCCACTGTTATTGTATCAGACCTCGGGCATGTTATCTGGGATATTGTGGGCACTGGGAGAGGGACAGACTGTGAATGGACAGAAGTTCCACTGTTATTGTATCAGACCTCGGGCAGGTTACCTGGGGTATTGTGTGCACTGGGAGAGGGACAGACCGTGAATGGACAGAATTTCCACTGTTATTGTATCAGACCTCGGGCAGGTTATCTGGGGTATTGTGTGCACTGGGAGAGCGAAAGATTGAATGGACAGGAGTTAAGTTGCTGTTGTTTTTAGACTCGGTTGGGTTATCTGGGATATTACGTGCATTTCTATCGTCACCTGATCACAGGTAAAGGTTACTGCCATTCTGAAGTTACAGAGGGGAATCAGAAAGATGAATTAAGGTATTAGGAGTTTAGTTTGAAGGAATGGTGAGAGTGTTTGATGTATTTTGTTTGGGCAAGAAACTTCTGAATTGAAATGTTTTAATGGAATTCCCAACATTCGTAAGTACAAAAGAACATAAGAAATAGAAGGAGGAGTGGGCCATACGGTCCCTCGAGCCTGCTCCGCCATTCAATCAGATCATGGCTGATCTACCTCAAATCCACTTTCCCGCCCAATTCCCTTATCCACTGATTCCCTTCGTGTCCAAAAATCTATCGATCACAGTCTTGAATATACTGAATGGAAACAGGAAACAGGCTCACAAACAACAAAATAATTAATAACGGAGAAGGGAAGTCAGGGTAGTTTTCTCACACAAAGGGCCAGAGAAACTTGGGAAGGATACTAAAAGGGCAGTGTAAGTGGGGTCAAGAGAAAAGTTGTACGTGTTTCTGTGGATACACTGTGAGGAGGGGTAGTTGGTGTCATCTCTCTTAGGGACATGCTTATTTGGGCCAAATGGCCTTTTGCTGTCTCTAATCATTCTCCTGTTATATTGTGTTTCAGAAATTGTGAACAATTTTTTAGCAGTTTTACACCTACATTGAATGTGTTTTTCAAACAGTCCATTCATATTAGAATTAGAATTACTGCCCACATCACTCAGTGTGATGGTGGAGCAGAAAACATTCACAGTTCATTTCAACTGTTCTCCGAATAATTATACTCCGTTATTTCATTTTGGTCTGAATTTCTTATAATGCAGGTTTGGGAAATTACAAATCTGTTTCCATTATTCATTGCATTGGGTCTAAAAAGACCCCCGAGTTAAACGACTATTCTTTGAGCAGAATAAGGTTCTCACTTTCTCTGCCATTCGGAAGTTAACCCATAACTTCCGAATTACCCTGAATATTGTCTTTCCCTCCACGGATTAATGATCCATTGTGTTAACATCTTCTGAGATGAGATCGAGCACTTGGACGTCTCATTCTGTGCTGTGAAATGATAATATTTTAATATTTTGCATTTATCCAACTCTTTCCCTCTAGTTGATGGTGGGCAGATTTCTGGGGGTGGGGGGGGGGGGGGTGGATGGGGCTGGCGCCTGGTAACCCTTAACATCTGGCTCAAGGCACTGCTCATTAAATTTGAGCCCAGAGCATCTGTGCGGTGCATACGCATAGTGTGTGGGATTCACAGTGCACAAAGGTTCCTGCCAGGTAAGTATGAGGATTCACAGTGTGTCAGGAACTTGCCAGACGTGTATGGGGATTGACAGTGTATCCGGATCCTGTCAGGTGGTAATGGGGATTCACAGTGTATCAGGATCCTGCCAGGTGTGTATAGGGATTCACAGTGTATCAGGATCCTGCCAGGTGTGTATGGGGATTCACAGTGTATCAGGATCCTGCCAGGTGTGTGTGGGGATTCACAGTGTATCAGGATCCTGCCAGGTGTGTGTGGGGATTCACAGTGTATCAGGATCCTGGCAGGTGTGTATGGGGATTCACAGTGTATCAGGATCCTGGCAGGTGTGTATGGGGATTCACAGTGTATCAGGATCCTGGCAGGTGTGTATGGGCATTCAGAGTGTATCAGGATACTGCCAGGTGTGTATGGGGATTCACAGTGTATCAGGATCCTGGCAGGTGGGTATGGGGATTCACAGTGTATCAGGATCCTGGCAGGTGTGTATGGGGATTCACAGTGTATCAGGATCCTGGCAGGTGGGTATGGGGATTCACAGTGTATCAGGATCCTGGCAGGTGTGTATGGGGATTCACAGTGTATCAGGATCCTGGCAGGTGTGTATGGGGATTCACAGTGTAACAGGATCATACCAGGTGTGTATGGGTATTCACAGTGTATCAGGATCCTGCCAGGTATGAACGCTTTTTCACAACTTTTAAGCCTGGATTAACTGGAGTAATAAAACATCTGCAAATTTACAAATAATTGAGAACTGCGAATAGGAATGGATCGCGCAGACGATTCAAAGATTATTCGCAAATCAAAATCTAACTTTATTCTGTTTCCTCCACCCTTTGAACTTGATTCCCAGATTCTGACAATCTCTCAATAAACGGCTACAATCAAACATTCTGATTCTCAGAAGTGAAATAAACGGTTTGAAATCTCCATTTCATCACTTACCTTTCAGGTGACTGGGTATTTCAGATAAACCTCGTCCGATGTTCATATAATCAAATGGATCAGGACCTGTTTAAATCAATGAGCTTTCGTAAAATCTGATCTGTGTAATATTATAGTAAATTCTGCATTGTTTCAATCTGAAATTGAATTCAGTGTGTGATTTTAACGTACCAAGTTCCTGAATCTCTTTCAGTATTTTGACCAACTTTGGTATTCTGTGCATTTTCACAAAGGATTCCCACATCACCCTTCGGGCCCGGGAGCCTTTCTCCATCACCAGATTGAGGAGAAGTTTGGAACTGTCTGCCCTGTTTCCCTTCTCCGCGAGCTCAGTGACTTTCTGTAAAGAATAATAATGAACATATTGAGGAGTGGAGTGAAAGACAAAGACTGAGAATGAGAAGGAAAGGAGCTGCTCCGTGATGGGATCTCCCAGTTTATATTGAGTGGAGTGGAGTGAAAGACAAAGACTGAGAATGAGAAGGAAAGGAGCTGCTCCGTGATGGGATCTCACAGTTTATATTGAGGAGTGGAGTGAAAGACAAAGACTGAGAATGAGAAGGAGCGGAGCTGCTCCGTGATGGGATCTCACAGTTTATATTGAGTGGAGTGAAAGACAAAGACTGAGAATGAAAAGGAGCGGAGCTGCTCCGTGATGGGATCTCCCAGTTTATAAAGAACACAGAAAGTAATCACAGGGCCGGGTATTGATCAATTCTGAACATGGGCAGAATATTCTGTTAACACCTTGATTCAGTCATTATGGGAATGAAATGTGATGAAACTATAATGTAAATGAGAAATATTGTTCTCAGAGAGTGAGGAATCACTGAGAACCTGCAATAGTTTTAATGGGACTTGTTTTCTCTGTCCTTCAGTGTCCAACATGACATCAGATTACTGATTGACAATATGATACTCCTGTTACTCGCACTTACCTCCTACTCTCACAAATTATTGATTTGTCTAAAAATAAAACAGCAGCGAATCAGAGCTGAAGTGACAGGGAAGGGACGATTCTAAAGTGAGGAAATCAGCTGGAAAACTGTCTGAGAAATTACCACTCCTGATTTACCAGTGAGGACAGCCGACCAATAATAATAACGGTGCTAAATATCCGTCACTTTTCTGTAAGTAATTAAATGTCTGACACCCAGTTTTCTGCACATCCACTGCCGGTATGAAACCTCGGTAACCGGGAGCACATATCCAGCAATGGGGCTCGTGCAGCCAAGACTGTCATCAGTAACAATGTATATTTATATAATGCCTTTAATGTAGAAAGACGTCCCAACACTGGACCACTACTGCTTGGGTGATGATGAGATGCACAAGATGTCAGAGCCAGAGCAATAGAGAATTCTAGGGGGCAGGAGGGCTGTAAGGCTGGAGGAAGTCAGAGTTTGGGTGGGACGAGGCCATGGTGTGGCTTAAACAGGACGGCATTCGAAAACTGTGAGGCAGCAGGTGAGTGAGCACAGGAGTGAGAGGTGAGTGGGATGGAGGAGGGACAGGGTACAGGCAGCAGCGTTTGGGATGAGCTGAAGTTTACCGAAGGCAGAGGACGGGAAGCCAGCCAGGAAAGCATTGGAATAGTTGAGTCCGGAGGAAATTTCCTCCAATTAAATATTGGAAAGACCAAATCCATCCCTTTTCACCTACAGACTCCACTATTCCAATGGTCTCCTGGCCGGCACTCCATCTTCCACCATCCATAAAATTGAGCTCACCCAAAACGCTGTTGCCTGTATCCTAACTACACCAAGTCCCATCACCCACTGTGCTCGCTGACCTACATTAGCTCCCGGTCCGGGAACACCTCTATTTTAAAATACTCATCGATGTTTTCAAATCCCTCATCATTCGCTCCTCCCTGTCTCTGTAACCTCCTCCAGCCCGACAACCCTCCGACATCTCTGCACTCCTCCAAGTTTTGCCTATTGCGCATCCCCGATGGAAATCGCTCCACCATTGGCAGCTGTGAGTCAGCTGCCTAGGCCCTAACCTCGAATTCCCTCCCTAAACCTCTCCACCTCACGCTCCTTTCCTTCAAAGAAACTCCTTATAACCTACCTCTTTGACCGAGCTCTCCTAATAACTGTTCACGTGGCTCGGAGTCAAAATTTATTTGATAATTGCTCCTATGAAGCGCCTTGGGATGTTTTACTATGTTAAAGGCACGATATAAATGCAAGTTGATGTTACCCTGTCCTTTCTCTGTACAGATACTGACCATTCCGCTGGGTATTTCTATCTCATCCAATCATTGGTTCAGATTCAGAATATTTGTAATTTCATCCATTTCTCCTCTGTTTGGCCTGTTTCTGTTCTGTAACATTCTATGATTCGAAGATGTGATATTCTGTCAGTTCTGTTATGTTATGTTTAAATAATCCAAACTCATTCTGTGTCCATCCCACTTACGTGATACTCTTGTCCACTGAAATGTTTCTCATACGTTAATACGAAGTTGACGCCCTCCACTCCCTCTTCAATCGCCTGTTCCAGTCTGTCCCGGTAGAATTTCGTCAACTGGAACAGCTGGTAATCGTCGCACTTTGTCAGGAGCTCAGTGATTGCAGTGTTCGGATCTGTGAACAAAAATGGAGAAAACTAAACACATTATCGACTTTCTATCCGGGCGGCGACATTTCCTCTTAAACCAAACAGCTGAAGCCTCCTGCGAGGCACATTATCAAACACCTTCTGAAAACCCATATACACCGCATGTGCTACATTCCATCGTTCCGTACAGTCAATTCTTAAAAAAACGGTGTTTAAATATGTGAAACACGACTTGTCTATAGTGAATCCGTTCCAGCCTCCCGATCATCCCCTGTATCTCTAATTCGATCTGGAATTATAGATTCGAGGAGTTTGCCCACCACTGACGTACACTAATTGATCTCCAGTTACCCGGTTTACCTTGTCTCCCTCTTGAACAGATACACTACTTTGTCTCTTTCTAATCTATCAGCACAGTTTTTATATGCAAAGTCTCCTCCCTGACTTCATTTCACCGCATTCGTTGTGGGTCCAGCGGCTGCTCCACTTTGGCTATTCTTCTCAGATGCAAATCCTTCACTAGTTATCTCTAACTCTGGTCCCACATCCTCCTCCAGTACACCCACATTCCCACTAACACCAGTGTTAGAATCTTCATTAATCTCCCCTCAAAATGTTATAACCAGGAAGATTTTGCTCTGAGTCCCGTGTAAACATAAACCATATGGTCTCATATCTCCTGGACCATATCTCTTATGCTTCTGACTTTCCAAATGTGTTTGGAATGATTTGTACATTCACAGACACAACATTTAAAACGAACTCTGATTTATGGGGAATTTTAAACAGTATTCGTTTTTTCCCTGACATCAATAAGCTTATCTCTCATTACTTCTAAGTCCCCTTCCTTTATTCTGCTAATATCTTTTCATTATTTCTTAAATCTTCTATTTCTGCTCCAACAGTCCATTTAGAGGAGGATGTGGGACCAGAGTTAGAGATAATTAGTGAAGGATTTGCATCTGAGAAGAATAGCCAAAGTGGAGAAGCCACTGGACCCACAACGAATGCGGTGAAATGAAGTCAGGGAGGAGACTTAACTCACTCTACTCCCCAAGACCGTGAATCCTTCCCTCCTGCTCCAGCCCAAGAACCACACATTGACCTGCCTCATGTTTCCCTCCTTAAGTGGCCGAGTGTAAAACAATCCGGAGATCACCACCTGGAGGTCTTATCTTATATCTAGAGCCTCAGTCCTAATATTCCCTCTATAAACGTATTTCTATCCGTGTAATTGGTTCCGACCATGACTATCCACTGCTCTCCTTTCCTTCAGAGATGGTCCCACCTGTTCCAGGATGTTCTTCTTTCTGGCACCAGGGCGGTAACTTACTATTTGGGACCTGCTCAGGGCTGCAGAAGAGTCTGTATATTCCCCTGACTATAAAATCTCCCACCACTATCACTCTCCTATTTCTGTGACCCACCGACCTCTCACCCCCACCCCACTCGGGGTGTCCCCCAGCTCCCCGTTCTCACACTTACTCAGGAAGACAATCCTCTCAGCCACTGTCTCTATCCAACTTACAGTCCCCAACACCAGGTACCAATTGGACAGTTCCAGTAATCACAAGATCCCTCCACCTGTGACTGCACTGTCCCTCTAGATGGTCACTCACTTCCCTCTATCTACACAGTATCTGTGATGTTACCTCTTCTTGTGTGAGCTGCAGGTTCCTGCTCGTGATCTGGACCCCTTGTCAGGACAGAAATTATATTTTGATGAATTTTCTGAACCTACCTGTGTCCATTTGCATTCTTGTTGAAGATGTTGGATCTTTTCCCCTGTTTGGACTTTCAGCCATGGTGGTGACAAACGTTCCTAGATTCAGATGCTCTGTAATAAATATAATATTAACAGGAGGGTTAGACAGAAATATTAAAATGAGCAGGAGCGCGTTCCCTTGTTAAACATGAAACCAAGTCCCTCCTCCCCCATCAGTACAACAGCCGTTAGTTCTGGGATCGAGCGTATCTCGATTGTTATGATCAACGCTCTACATCAGGTGGGACACAGACAGCTGCCCAGTGAAATCCAGTGAGTCCTGCTGATCTCCACAACCCAGTTCCCGTCGGTCGAGACTCTGCACCGGGAGCGCCCATTGGTAAGATTTGCTCACACAGTGCCAGCAGAACCAGCCTTATAGCTGAGGTAGTGAATAATCTGAAAGGAAATATGGAGCAGCATCATCATTGATGAATTAAATGGCCCTTCACTCGGTTTTACATTCTGGCGCTATTGTATTATTTTATTCACAGAAGTGTTTAATATTTTTGATTTGTTCAGTATTGATAGTAAATCCTCGTACTTTATGAATTTGATATCTATCCACATATATAATATATAGCTGGGTTTAATTCCTCTGGTCACTGTGGGCAGCGATATTGTCCGTGTGTTAATGGAGATGTGTCCTGGTTGGTGCTTCTATTAGAATATATTTACCACATCACTCATGTTGTCAGCACATGACAATTGAGCACTGCAGGAAGTGAGGAGATTTACCACTGTTCTAATATTAACACGAAGGAGCACTGTAGGAGGTGGGGAGATTTACCACTGTTCTAATATTAACACTAAGGAGCACTGTAGGAGGTGGGGAGATTTACCACTGTTCTAATATTAACACTAATGAGCACTGTAGGAGGTGAGGAGATTTACCACTGTTCTAATATTAACACTAATGAGCAGTGCAGGAGGTGAGGAGATTTACCACTGTTCTAATATTAATACTGATGTATAATGTTATGAATCGTGTAACTTTAAAGCGTTAGGTGATGCACATCATTCATATTTGGAATCTCATTAAGGGTTTCACAATCTCAGAAAACACCATGAATATATGAGATAGATTTGACTGCTGTTTTACAATCTGAATTCTCCTCTTGTGTTTGTGTTTCGAACAGAATTCGTGGCGGGGGCTGAAGATGGTGTCTTCAGTCTTCCCAATGTTTAATTGGAGAAGTTATTGAACTCGTCTAAGACTGGATCTCGGACTGGCAGCGTAACAGAGCAGAGGGAGTAGAGGGGTCGAGAGAGGTGGTGGAGTGGTAGAGCGGAGTGTTCTCTGTATACCTGTGAAAGCTGATTCGGATAATGTCTCCAAGGGGCAGTATATAGATGAGAAATAGGAGGGGGTGAGGTTAGATCCACGGGGGGATTCCAGAGGTAACAGTGTGGGGGTGGGAAGAGAAGCTATTGGTGATGATTCTCCTGATACGACTGGACAGGTAAAAGTGGAACCAAGTGAAGGCAGTCCCACTGAGCTGGACAACGGAGGAGAGGCTTTGGAGGAGGATAAAGTGATCGACCGTGTCAAAGGCTGCAGAGGTGGTGAAGAATGAGGAGGGATAGTTTACCATGTTCACAGAAGGTGTTATTTGTGACATTGAGTATTTCCACTTCAGTGCTGTAACAGGAGGGGAAACCCGATTGGAGAGATTCAAACATGAAGTTGTGAGAAAGATGGGCAGAAATTCTGAAGGCGACAAAAGATTGAGAGGAAAGGAAGGCTGGCAGTCGGGATACACGTGTCTAACGATTCACCCACTTGTCTATCTGGGCGCCTCTCATTGATCAAGCCCTCTCCTCTGTAATACAAAAGTCTCATTTGTGGTTTAATCTTAACGAACAAGTTAAACTCAGTCAACTTTTCCATAACATTCCACGCTCTGGCTGGGATACTGGAATCTCCCATTTTCACCGGAGGAGTTCGCTTGTTCCAAGATACAGAATTAGAGAAAAGATTCCAAAATTCCCTTTTTGCAAAACTGATTCATAAAATGCAGCCTCGTCACTTCCCTTTATTACATAGAATCACACAGGTGGACAGCACAGAAATAGGCCATTCGGATCAACTGGTCGAGGCAGGTGTTGATGCTTCACTTGAGCCTCCTCCAACCACACTTAATCAAACCTGATCAACATATCCTTCTATCCCTCGTGTTTATCGAGTTTCAAACTTCAAAGCATCTTTTCTTTGTAGTGAGGCTTTGTAATCTGGAGATTGCCTTCTCACCGACCCTGTACAGTTCACGTGTTGTTGTTTGTCCATCCCACAAAGTCAAACTGACACCGACACCCCACTGACCCGGCCCCGCACCCACACCCCACCGACCCGGCCCCACACCCACACCTCACTGACCCGGCCCCACACCCACACCCCACTGACAGTGGGCGAGAGGTTACACTCCAATTTTAATACCTGAATTGTGTATTCTGATGTGTAACAGGAAGTGAATGTGACAGGAGACGAGTGAAGCATTAAGTGTGACACGTAGGGCAAATGAGCGTTAGAAATAAGACTTTTAATTCGTTACTAGAGCATCTCGATGGCCTTGTTCAAACTGTGACAGATGAACTGGAATGTGTTCTCGCTGTTTTTGAAACAGGCCAGAATGGGAGGCGGACATGTGTGAATGTTCACTATAATACCAGCAGTGCTGGGAGGACTGAATAAATCGTAGAATAATTTTCTCAGTTAAAATAGTATTCAAACAGGAGTTGTTTGTTTTAGAAAAGTATTATTAAACCATGGCAACAGGAAGTCTTATGAATTATACATATCTACACAACCTACTGCTGGATTATAATCTCATTTTTCTGATAATACAAACTCTTTAAAATTTTTATCGTATCCAGATGTCCCAACTCCTGGTATGCCAAATATATAGAGAGGAGTTTACACTGAAAGTTTCATGGTCTGAATATATCGATAGTTTACACTGAATGTTTCATTGTCTGAATATATCGATAGGAGTTTACACTGAATATATTCAGACCATGAAACATTCAGTGCAAACTCCTATCGATATATTCAGTCCATGAAACAATCGATAGGAGTTTACACTGAATGTTTCATGGTCTGAATATATCGATAGGAGTTTACACTGAATGTTTCATGGTCTGAATATATCGATAGGAGTTTAAACTGAATGTTTCATGGTCTGAATATACAGATAGGAGTTTAAACTGAATGTTTCATGGTCTGAATATATCGATAGGAGTTTACACTGAATGTTTCATGGTCTGAATATTTCGATAGGAGTTTACACTGAATGTTTCATGGTCTGAATATATCGATAGGAGTTTACACTGAATGTTTCATGGTCTGAATATATCGATAGGAGTTTACACTGAATGTTTCATGGTCTGAATATACAGATAGGAGTTTAAACTGAATGTTTCATGGTCTGAATATACAGATAGGAGTTTAAACTGAATGTTTCATGATCTGAATATATCGATAGGAGTTTACACTGAATGTTTCATGGTCTGAATATACAGATAGGAGTTTAAACTGAATGTTTCATGGTCTGAATATACAGATAGGAGTTTAAACTGAATGTTTCATGGTCTGAATATACAGATAGGAGTTTACACAATGCTCATCCGCTTCATTCCTGACAGTATTAATATTCCCGGGGTTCATTACTCAGACTATTAATGCTCCTCCACTCCATTCCTGACAGTATTAATAATCCCGGGTTTCATTACTCAGACTATTAATACTCCGCCGCTACATTCCAGACAGTATTAATAGTCCCACGCTTCATTACTCACGCTGTTAGTACTCCTCAGCTCCATTCTAGACAGTATTAATAATCCCGGGCTTCATTACTCACGTTGTTAGTACTCCTCCGCTCCATTCCAGACAGTATTAATATTCCCTTCCCACACCCACCGTCTGCTGGGGCCGCAGACAATGGCGAAGGTGGACTCTCAGGCCGCCCGGCCCGCTCTTCTGCTTCCACCACCCCCGGGCCCTTCAACCCCCGCTCCTCCTCCTCCTCCTCCTCCTCTTGGCCGCCCTCCGCCTGCCGCTCATCCTTCTCCTCTGCGCCGCCCGCACTCTGCCTCTTCCTCCACCACCGCCACATTGCCGACTCTCGGACAGATGCTCCACCGGCCGCGCTCTCCCAACAAGAGCCCTCCACCGTGAGTCTGCAAAAGCGTCAGCGCGCCTGCGTCAAACACAGCCCCGCCCCTGAAAACCGGACGGTGAGTGACAGCCCCGCCCACTCCATCACCACGGCAGCTGATTGGTTGGTTGACTGACTGACAGGCGGGCGGTGACCCCGCCCTCGCCTCCCCGGCAGCCGCTCGGTGAGTGACACTGAGGCCCAGGCCCGTCCCCTGTTACCCTGACAACCAAAGAGATTGACGGAGAGGGCGCTTCCAGGGACTGGGAATCATGGGTCAGAGAATCATTTTATTGTCAGGAGTGCGGGGGGTGGAGGACAGGGGTGAGGAAGTCTGACTGTAATTGGACAGGGACTTGGTGAGAGCTCACCTGGAGCACAGGGGTGAGAAAGTCTGACTGTAATTGGACAGGGACTTGGTGAGAGCTCACCTGGAGTACAGGGGTGAGGAAGTCTGACTGTAATTGGACAGGGACTTGGTGAGAGCTCACCTGGAGTACAGGGGTGAGGAAGTCTGACTGTAATTGTGCAGGGACTTGGTGAGAGCTCACCTGGAGTACAGGGGTGAGGAAGTCTGACTGTAATTGTACAGGGACTTGGTGAGAGCTCACCTGGAGTACAGGGGTGAGGAAGTCTGACTGTAATTGTACAGGGACATGGTGAGAGCTCACCTGGAGTACAGGGGTGAGGAAGTCTGACTGTAATTGTACAGGGACTTGGTGAGAGCTCACCTGGAGTACAGGGGTGAGGAAGTCTGACTGTAATTGTACTGGGACTTGGTGAGAGCTCACCTGGAGTACAGGGGTGAGGAAGTCTGACTGTAATTGTACAGGGACATGGTGAGAGCTCACCTGGAGTACAGGGGTGAGAAAGTCTGACTGTAATTGTACAGGGACATGGTGAGAGCTCACCTGGAGTACAGGGGTGAGGAAGTCTGACTGTAATTGTACAGGGACTTGGTGAGAGCTCACCTGGAGTACAGGGGTGAGGAAGTCTGACTGTAATTGTACAGGGACTTGGTGAGAGCTCACCTGGAGTACAGGGGTGAGGAAGTCTGACTGTAATTGTACAGGGACTTGGTGAGAGCTCACCTGGAGTACAGGGGTGAGGAAGTCTGACTGTAATTGTACAGGGACTTGGTGAGAGCTCACCTGGAGTACAGGGGTGAGGAAGTCTGACTGTAATTGTACAGGGACTTGGTGAGAGCTCACCTGGAGTACAGGGGTGAGGAAGTCTGACTGTAATTGGACAGGGACTTGGTGAGAGCTCACCTGGAGTACAGGGGTGAGGAAGTCTGACTGTAATTGTACAGGGACTTGGTGAGAGCTCACCTGGAGTACAGGGGTGAGGAAGTCTGACTGTAATTGTACAGGGACTTGGTGAGAGCTCACCTGGAGTACAGGGGTGAGGAAGTCTGACTGTAATTGGACAGGGACTTGGTGAGAGCTCACCTGGAGTACAGGGGTGAGGAAGTCTGACTGTAATTGTACAGGGACTTGGTGAGAGCTCACCTGGAGTACAGGGGTGAGGAAGTCTGACTGTAATTGGACAGGGACATGGTGAGAGCTCACCTGGAGTACAGGTGTGAGGAAGTCTGACTGTAATTCGACAGGGACTTGGTGAGAGCTCACCTGGAGTACAGGGGTGAGGAAGTCTGACTGTCATTGTACAGGGACTTGGTGAGAGCTCACCTGGAGTACAGGGGTGAGGAAGTCTGACTGTAATTCGACAGGGACTTGGTGAGAGCTCACCTGGAGTACAGGGGTGAGGAAGTCTGACTGTAATTCGACAGGGACTTGGTGAGAGCTCACCTGGAGTACAGGGGTGAGGAAGTCTGACTGTAATTGGACAGGGACTTGGTGAGAGCTCACCTGGAGTACAGGGGTGAGGAAGTCTGACTAATTCGACAGGGACTTGGTGAGAGCTCACCTGGAGTACAGGGGTGAGGAAGTCTGACTGTAATTGGACAGGGACTTGGTGAGAGCTCACCTGGAGTACAGGGGTGAGGAAGTCTGACTGTAATTGGACAGGGACTTGGTGAGAGCTCACCTGGAGTACAGGGGTGAGGAAGTCTGACTGTAATTCGACAGGGACTTGGTGAGAGCTCACCTGGAGTACAGGGGTGAGGAAGTCTGACTGTAATTGTACAGGGACATGGTGAGAGCTCACCTGGAGTACAGGGGTGAGGAAGTCTGACTGTAATTGTACAGGGACTTGGTGAGAGCTCATCTGGAGTACAGGGGTGAGGAAGTCTGACTGTAATTGTACAGGGACTTGGTGAGAGCTCACCTGGAGTACAGGGGTGAGGAAGTCTGACTGTAATTGGACAGGGACTTGGTGAGAGCTCACCTGGAGTACAGGTGTGAGGAAGTCTGACTGTAATTCGACAGGGACTTGGTGAGAGCTCACCTGGAGTACAGGGGTGAGGAAGTCTGACTGTAATTCGACAGGGACTTGGTGAGAGCTCACCTGGAGTACAGGGGTGAGGAAGTCTGACTGTAATTGTACAGGGACATGGTGAGAGCTCACCTGGAGTACAGGGGTGAGGAAGTCTGACTGTAATTGTACAGGGACTTGGTGAGAGCTCACCTGGAGTACAGGGGTGAGGAAGTCTGACTGTAATTGTACAGGGACTTGGTGAGAGCTCACCTGGAGTACAGGGGTGAGGAAGACTGACTGTAATTGGACAGGGACTTGGTGAGAGCTCACCTGGAGTACAGGGGTGAGGAAGTCTGACTGTAATTGTACAGGGACTTGGTGAGAGCTCACCTGGAGTACAGGGGTGAGGAAGTCTGACTGTAATTGTACAGGGACATGGTGAGAGCTCACCTGGAGTACAGGGGTGAGGAAGTCTGACTGTAATTGTACAGGGACATGGTGAGAGCTCACCTGGAGGACAGGGGTGAGGAAGTCTGACTGTAATTGTACAGGGACTTGGTGAGAGCTCACCTGGAGTACAGGGGTGAGGAAGTCTGAATGTAATTGGACAGGGACTTGGTGAGAGCTCACCTGGAGTACAGGGGTGAGGAAGTCTGACTGTAATTCTACAGGGACTTGGTGAGAGCTCACCTGGAGTACAGGGGTGAGGAAGTCTGACTGTAATTGGACAGGGACTTGGTGAGAGCTCACCTGGAGTACAGGGGTGAGGAAGTCTGAATGTAATTGGACAGGGATTTGGTGAGAGCTCACCTGGAGTACAGGGGTGAGGAAGTCTGACTGTAATTGGACAGGGACTTGGTGAGAGCTCACCTGGAGTACAGGGGTGAGGAAGTCTGACTGTAATTCTACAGGGACTTGGTGAGAGCTCACCTGGAGTACAGGGGTGAGGAAGTCTGACTGTAATTGGACAGGGACTTGGTGAGAGCTCACCTGGAGGACAGGGGTGAGGAAGTCTGACTGTAATTGTACAGGGACTTGGTGAGAGCTCACCTGGAGTACAGGGGTGAGGAAGTCTGACTGTAATTGGACAGGGACTTGGTGAGAGCTCACCTGGAGTACAGGGGTGAGGAAGTCTGACTGTAATTGGACAGGGACATGGTGAGAGCTCACCTGGAGTACAGGGGTGAGGAAGTCTGACTGTAATTGGACAGGGACTTGGTGAGAGCTCACCTGGAGTACAGGGGTGAGGAAGTCTGACTGTAATTGTACAGGGACTTGGTGAGAGCTCACCTGGAGTACAGGGGTGAGGAAGTCTGACTGTAATTGTACAGGGACATGGTGAGAGCTCACCTGGAGTGCAGGGGTGAGGAAGTCTGACTGTAATTGTACAGGGACATGGTGAGAGCTCACCTGGAGTACAGGGGTGAGGAAGTCTGACTGCAATTGGACAGGGACATGGTGAGAGCTCACCTGGAGTACAGGGGTGAGGAAGTCTGACTGTAATTGTACAGGGACATGGTGAGAGCTCACCTGGAGTACAGGGGTGAGGAAGTCTGACTGTAATTGTACAGGGACATGGTGAGAGCTCACCTGGAGTACAGGGGTGAGGAAGTCTGACTGTAATTGGACAGGGACTTGGTGAGAGCTCACCTGGAGTACAGGGGTGAGGAAGTCTGACTGTAATTGGACAGGGACATGGTGAGAGCTCACCTGGAGTACAGGGGTGAGGAAGTCGGACTGTAATTGTACAGGGACTTGGTGAGAGCTCACCTGGAGTACAGGGGTGAGGAAGTCTGACTGTAATTGTACAGGGACATGGTGAGAGCTCACCTGGAGGACAGGGGTGAGGAAGTCTGACTGTAATTGTACAGGGACATGGTGAGAGCTCACCTGGAGTACAGGGGTGAGGAAGTCTGACTGCAATTGGACAGGGACATGGTGAGAGCTCACCTGGAGTACAGGGGTGAGGAAGTCTGACTGTAATTGTACAGGGACATGGTGAGAGCTCACCTGGAGTACAGGGGTGAGGAAGTCTGACTGTAATTGTACAGGGACATGGTGAGAGCTCACCTGGAGTACAGGGGTGAGGAAGTCTGACTGTAATTGTACAGGGACATGGTGAGAGCTCACCTGGAGTACAGGGGTGAGGAAGTCTGACTGTAATTGTACAGGGACTTGTTGAGAGCTCACCTGGAGTACAGGGGTGAGGAAGTCTGACTGTAATTGGACAGGGACTTGGTGAGAGCTCACCTGGAGTACAGGGGTGAGGAAGTCTGACTAATTGTACAGGGACTTGGTGAGAGCTCACCTGGAGTACAGTGGTGAGGAAGTCTGACTGTAATTGGACAGGGACTTGGTGAGAGCTCACCTGGAGTACTGGGGTGAGGAAGTCTGACTGTAATTGTCAAGGGACTTGGTGAGAGCTCACCTGGAGTACAGGGGTGAGGAAGTCTGACTGTAATTGTACAGGGACTTGGTGAGAGCTCACCTGGAGTACAGGGGTGAGGAAGTCTGACTGTAATTGTAAAGGGACTTGGTGAGAGCTCACCTGGAGTACAGGGGTGAGGAAGTCTGACTGTAATTGTACAGGGACTTGGTGAGAGCTCACCTGGAGTACAGGGGTGAGGAAGACTGACTGTAATTGCACAGGGACTAGGTGAGAGCTCACCTGGAGTACAGGGGTGAGGAAGTCTGACTGTAATTGTACAGGGACTTGGTGAGAGCTCACCTGGAGTACAGGGGTGAGGAAGTCTGACTGTAATTGTACAGGGACTTGGTGAGAGCTCACCTGGAGTACAGGGGTGAGGAAGTCTGACTGTAATTGTACAGGGACTTGGTGAGAGCTCACCTGGAGTACAGGGGTGAGGAAGTCTGACTGTAATTGTACAGGGACTTGGTGAGAGCTCACCTGGAGTACAGGGGTGAGGAAGTCTGACTGTAATTGTACAGGGACTTGGTGAGAGCTCACCTGGAGTACAGGGGTGAGGAAGTCTGACTGTAATTCTACAGGGACTTGGTGAGAGCTCACCTGGAGTACAGGGGTGAGGAAGTCTGACTGTAATTGTACAGGGACTTGGTGAGAGCTCACCTGGAGTACAGGGGTGAGGAAGTCTGACTGTAATTGTACAGGGACTTGGTGAGAGCTCACCTGGAGTACAGGGGTGAGGAAGTCTGACTGTAATTGGACAGGGACTTGGTGAGAGCTCACCTGGAGTACAGGGGTGAGGAAGTCTGACTGTAATTGTACAGGGACTTGGTGAGAGCTCACCTGGAGTACAGGGGTGAGGAAGTCTGACTGTAATTGGACAGGGACATGGTGAGAGCTCACCTGGAGTACAGGTGTGAGGAAGTCTGACTGTAATTCGACAGGGACTTGGTGAGAGCTCACCTGGAGTACAGGGGTGAGGAAGTCTGACTGTCATTGTACAGGGACTTGGTGAGAGCTCACCTGGAGTACAGGGGTGAGGAAGTCTGACTGTAATTCGACAGGGACTTGGTGAGAGCTCACCTGGAGTACAGGGGTGAGGAAGTCTGACTGTAATTCGACAGGGACTTGGTGAGAGCTCACCTGGAGTACAGGGGTGAGGAAGTCTGACTGTAATTGGACAGGGACTTGGTGAGAGCTCACCTGGAGTACAGGGGTGAGGAAGTCTGACTAATTCGACAGGGACTTGGTGAGAGCTCACCTGGAGTACAGGGGTGAGGAAGTCTGACTGTAATTGGACAGGGACTTGGTGAGAGCTCACCTGGAGTACAGGGGTGAGGAAGTCTGACTGTAATTGGACAGGGACTTGGTGAGAGCTCACCTGGAGTACAGGGGTGAGGAAGTCTGACTGTAATTCGACAGGGACTTGGTGAGAGCTCACCTGGAGTACAGGGGTGAGGAAGTCTGACTGTAATTGTACAGGGACATGGTGAGAGCTCACCTGGAGTACAGGGGTGAGGAAGTCTGACTGTAATTGTACAGGGACTTGGTGAGAGCTCATCTGGAGTACAGGGGTGAGGAAGTCTGACTGTAATTGTACAGGGACTTGGTGAGAGCTCACCTGGAGTACAGGGGTGAGGAAGTCTGACTGTAATTGGACAGGGACTTGGTGAGAGCTCACCTGGAGTACAGGTGTGAGGAAGTCTGACTGTAATTCGACAGGGACTTGGTGAGAGCTCACCTGGAGTACAGGGGTGAGGAAGTCTGACTGTAATTCGACAGGGACTTGGTGAGAGCTCACCTGGAGTACAGGGGTGAGGAAGTCTGACTGTAATTGTACAGGGACATGGTGAGAGCTCACCTGGAGTACAGGGGTGAGGAAGTCTGACTGTAATTGTACAGGGACTTGGTGAGAGCTCACCTGGAGTACAGGGGTGAGGAAGTCTGACTGTAATTGTACAGGGACTTGGTGAGAGCTCACCTGGAGTACAGGGGTGAGGAAGACTGACTGTAATTGGACAGGGACTTGGTGAGAGCTCACCTGGAGTACAGGGGTGAGGAAGTCTGACTGTAATTGTACAGGGACTTGGTGAGAGCTCACCTGGAGTACAGGGGTGAGGAAGTCTGACTGTAATTGTACAGGGACTTGGTGAGAGCTCACCTGGAGTACAGGGGTGAGGAAGTCTGACTGTAATTGTACAGGGACATGGTGAGAGCTCACCTGGAGTACAGGGGTGAGGAAGTCTGACTGTAATTGTACAGGGACATGGTGAGAGCTCACCTGGAGGACAGGGGTGAGGAAGTCTGACTGCAATTGTACAGGGACTTGGTGAGAGCTCACCTGGAGTACAGGGGTGAGGAAGTCTGAATGTAATTGGACAGGGACTTGGTGAGAGCTCACCTGGAGTACAGGGGTGAGGAAGTCTGACTGTCATTGTACAGGGATTTGGTGAGAGCTCACCTGGAGTACAGGGGTGAGGAAGTCTGACTGTAATTGGACAGGGACTTGGTGAGAGCTCACCTGGAGTACAGGGGTGAGGAAGTCTGACTGTAATTCTACAGGGACTTGGTGAGAGCTCACCTGGAGTACAGGGGTGAGGAAGTCTGACTGTAATTGGACAGGGACTTGGTGAGAGCTCACCTGGAGGACAGGGGTGAGGAAGTCTGACTGTAATTGTACAGGGACTTGGTGAGAGCTCACCTGGAGTACAGGGGTGAGGAAGTCTGACTGTAATTGGACAGGGACTTGGTGAGAGCTCACCTGGAGTACAGGGGTGAGGAACTCTGACTGTAATTGGAC
Organism: Heptranchias perlo; assembly: GCF_035084215.1. Lineage (NCBI taxonomy): Eukaryota > Metazoa > Chordata > Chondrichthyes > Hexanchiformes > Hexanchidae > Heptranchias > Heptranchias perlo. The sequence goes on along the minus strand of NW_027139516.1, from coordinate 8,448,478 downwards.
AGGGACATGGTGAGAGCTCACCTGGAGTACAGGGGTGAGGAAGTCTGACTGTAATTGGACAGGGACTTGGTGAGAGCTCACCTGGAGTACAGGGGTGAGGAAGTCTGACTGTAATTGTACAGGGACTTGGTGAGAGCTCACCTGGAGTACAGGGGTGAGGAAGTCTGACTGTAATTGTACAGGGACATGGTGAGAGCTCACCTGGAGTGCAGGGGTGAGGAAGTCTGACTGTAATTGTACAGGGACATGGTGAGAGCTCACCTGGAGTACAGGGGTGAGGAAGTCTGACTGCAATTGGACAGGGACATGGTGAGAGCTCACCTGGAGTACAGGGGTGAGGAAGTCTGACTGTAATTGTACAGGGACATGGTGAGAGCTCACCTGGAGTACAGGGGTGAGGAAGTCTGACTGTAATTGTACAGGGACATGGTGAGAGCTCACCTGGAGTACAGGGGTGAGGAAGTCTGACTGTAATTGGACAGGGACTTGGTGAGAGCTCACCTGGAGTACAGGGGTGAGGAAGTCTGACTGTAATTGGACAGGGACATGGTGAGAGCTCACCTGGAGTACAGGGGTGAGGAAGTCGGACTGTAATTGTACAGGGACATGGTGAGAGCTCACCTGGAGTACAGGGGTGAGGAAGTCTGACTGTAATTGTACAGGGACATGGTGAGAGCTCACCTGGAGTACAGGGGTGAGGAAGTCTGACTGTAATTGTACAGGGACATGGTGAGAGCTCACCTGGAGTACAGGGGTGAGGAAGTCTGACTGTAATTGTACAGGGACATGGTGAGAGCTCACCTGGAGTACAGGGGTGAGGAAGTCTGACTGTAATTGTACAGGGACTTGTTGAGAGCTCACCTGGAGTACAGGGGTGAGGAAGTCTGACTGTAATTGGACAGGGACTTGGTGAGAGCTCACCTGGAGTACAGGGGTGAGGAAGTCTGACTGTAATTGTACAGGGACTTGGTGAGAGCTCACCTGGAGTACAGTGGTGAGGAAGTCTGACTGTAATTGGACAGGGACTTGGTGAGAGCTCACCTGGAGTACTGGGGTGAGGAAGTCTGACTGTAATTGTCAAGGGACTTGGTGAGAGCTCACCTGGAGTACAGGGGTGAGGAAGTCTGACTGTAATTGTACAGGGACTTGGTGAGAGCTCACCTGGAGTACAGGGGTGAGGAAGTCTGACTGTAATTGTAAAGGGACTTGGTGAGAGCTCACCTGAAGTACAGGGGTGAGGAAGTCTGACTGTAATTGTACAGGGACTTGGTGAGAGCTCACCTGGAGTACAGGGGTGAGGAAGTCTGACTGTAATTGGACAGGGACTTGGGGAGAGCTCACCTGGAATACTGGGGACAATTCTGGTCTCCTTATCTGAGGAAAGATATACTTGGCTTCGAGGCGGTACAACAAAGGTTCACTGCATTAATCCCTGGGATGAGAGGGTTCTCCTCTGAGGAGAGATTGAGTGGAATGGGCCGATACTCTCTGGAGTTTAAAATAATGAGAGGTGATCTCATTTAAACATCAAAGATTATGAGGGGGTTTGACAGGGTCGATGCTGAGAGGATGTTTCCCCTGGCTGGAGAGTCTCGAACAAGGGGGCATAGTCTCAGGATAAGGGGTCAGACATTTAGGACTGAGATGAGGATGATTTTTTTCACTCAGGGGGTTGTGAATCTTTGGAATTCTCTACCCAAGAGGGCTGTGGATGCTCAGTCATTGAATATATTCAAGGCTGAGATCGATAGATTTTTGGACTCGAAGGGAAATTAAGGGATATGGGGGTCGGGCAGAAAAGTGGAGTTGAGGTTGAAGTTCAGCCGTGATCTGATTGAATGGCGGAGCAGGCTCGAGGGGCCGTGAGGCCGACTCCTGCTCCTATTTCTTATGTTCTTCTAGATCTCACAGGACCATAAAATGATTGACTAACCGACCATAGAATCTGAAATCACAGGATGATAGATCGTAGAATCACATATCACAGAATCATATCGAATCTTAATCATAGAGATTTACGGCCCAGAAGGTTGCCATTCGGCCCATCGTGCCTGCGCTGGCCGAAAATGAGCTATCCAGCCTGATCCACTATCACTGAAAGTGTTAATACTCCCCACTCCATTACTGACAGTATCAATACTCCCTGTTCCATCACTGACAGTTTTAATACTCCAATGCTCCATTCCTGACGGTGTTAATACTACCCCACTTTATTACTGACGGTATTAATAATCTCATGCTCCATTACCGAGGTAATTAATACTCCACCACTCTAATCCTGATGGTATTAATACTTCACAGCTCTAATCCTGACAGTATTAATACTCCCCATTCGATTCCTGACAGTAGTGATAATCCGCTGCTAAATCAGACTGTATTAACACACTGACAGAATGAATACGCCCCAGCTCCATTCCTTAAAGTATTAATATTAAACTGAAGAAATGTTGATGGTTTGAATACTCCCCCACTCCATTCCTGACAGTATTGATCTTCCCCGCTCCATTCCATAAGGTATCAATACGCCCCAACTCCATTCCTGACAGTATAAATACTCCCTGCTCCATCACTGACAATATTAATATTCCAACGCTCCATTCCTGACGGTATTAATACTCCCTCACTCGATTTCTGACGGTATTAATACTCCCTCGCTCGATTTCTGACGGTATTCATACTCTCTCGCTCGATTTCTGACGGTATTCATACTCCCTCGCTCGATTCCTGACGGTATTAATACTCCCTCACTCGATTTCTGACGGTATTTATACTCCCTCACTCGATTTCTGACGGTATTAATACTCCCTCACTCGATTTCTGACGGTATTCATACTCCCTCACTCGATTTCTGATGGTATTAATGCTCCCTCGCTCATTTCTGATGGTATTAATGCTCCCTCGCTCATTTCTGATGGTATTAATGCTCCCTCGCTCATTTCTGATGGTATTAATGCTCCCTCGCTCATTTCTGATGGTATTAATGCTCCCTCGCTCATTTCTGATGGTATTAATGCTCCCTCGCTCATTTCTGATGGTATTAATGCTCCCTCGCTCGATTTCTGACGGTATTAATACTCCCTCGCTCGATTTCTGACGGTATTCATACTCCCTCACTCGATTTCTGACGGTATTAATACTCCCTCACTCGATTTCTGACGGTATTAATACTCCCTCACTCGATTTCTGACGGTATTAATACTCCCTCACTCGATTTCTGACGGTATTCATACTCCCTCACTCGATTTCTGACGGTATTCATGCTCCCTCGCTCGATTTCTGACGGTATTCATACTCCCTCACTCGATTTCTGACGGTATTAATACTCCCTCACTCGATTTCTGACGGTATTAATACTCCCTCGCTCGATTTCTGACGGTATTCATACTCCCTCGCTCGATTTCTGACGGTATTCATGCTCCCTCGCTCGATTTCTGACGGTATTCATACTCCCTCGCTCGATTTCTGACGGTATTCATACTCCCTCGCTCGATTTCTGACAGTATTAATACTCCCTCGCTCGATTTCTGACGGTATTAATACTCCCTCGCTCGATTGCTGACGGTATTAATACTCCCTCACTCGATTTCTGACAGTATTATTACTCCCTCGCTCGATTTCTGACGGCATTAATACTCCCTCGCTCGATTTCTGATGGTATTAATACTCCCTCGCTCGATTTCTGATGGTATTAATGCTCCCTCGCTCGATTTCTGATGGTATTAATGCTCCCTCGCTCATTTCTGATGGTATTAATGCTCCCTCGCTCATTTCTGATGGTATTAATGCTCCCTCGCTCATTTCTGATGGTATTAATGCTCCCTCGCTCATTTCTGATGGTATTAATGCTCCCTCGCTCATTTCTGATGGTATTAATGCTCCCTCGCTCATTTCTGATGGTATTAATGCTCCCTCGCTCATTTCTGATGGTATTAATGCTCCCTCGCTCATTTCTGATGGTATTAATGCTCCCTCGCTCATTTCTGATGGTATTAATGCTCCCTCGCTCATTTCTGATGGTATTAATGCTCCCTCGCTCATTTCTGACGGTATTAATGCTCCCTCGCTCATTTCTGATGGTATTAATGCTCCCTCGCTCATTTCTGATGGTATTAATGCTCCCTCGCTCATTTCTGATGGTATTAATGCTCCCTCTCTAATTTCTGATGGTATTAATGCTCCCTCGCTCATTTCTGATGGTATTAATGCTCCCTCGCTCATTTCTGATGGTATTAATGCTCCCTCACTCATTTCTGATGGTATTAATGCTCCCTCACTCATTTCTGATGGTATTAATGCTCCCTCGCTCATTTCTGATGGTATTAATGCTCCCTCGCTCATTTCTGATGGTATTAATGCTCCCTCGCTCATTTCTGATGGTATTAATGCTCCCTCGCTCATTTCTGACGGTATTAATACTCCCTCGCTCATTTCTGATAGTATTAATGCTCCCTCGCTCGATTTCTGACGGTATTAATTCCACCCGCTCCATTCCTGACAGTTATATTACCCCTTCTATTACTGAGAGCATTAATACTCTCCCTCTCCATCACTGACTGTATTAATAGAATCAAATATCACATGGCACAGAACCACATACCATCTCAGAATCATAGAAATTTATGACCCAGGAGGCCATTCTGCCCATCGTGCCTGTAGCTGAAAATGATCCACCCAGGTGACTGACATCACGCGCACTCCCGGCTCGCGCGGTTTCGGTTTAACGGCCGCGCAGTTTTAAAATCAGCCGTCTCGTGATCGGGGCCGCACCGCCCCCCTCGCGGTCAGTTAATCAAGCGCGGGGCGGGGACCGAGCCCCGATTGGTCAACGGGGATGTCAATCAGCGGGTTCTGACCCAATCGCAGGGGCGGACTCTGGGAGGGGGCGTTAATTGACGGTGAATGTCCGCAGTGCGCATGCCCCGACCCGCCCAACCCCGGATGGAGCGCAGTCGGTGGAGAAGAAGGCGGTTTGGAGACAAAATGGCGGCCAAGGCGGAGCGGGTGTAATGGAGAGAAAAAAAGAGAGAGAAGGTGAGTGAGTGAGGCTGAATCCACCTCACCCCCCGCGGACGGACGGAGCCGCCGCCCTGTGGATGGAGGGAGCGGGCGGGCGGGTGAGTGAGGGGAGCTTGAGATGAGCGGGCGGTCGGTCTCGGTGATCTCCCCCCTCCCTCCGGAGATGGCGGGGCGCGGGGAGATCTGTGAATCGGAGATTAGATCAGCCCGGGTCCCGAGACTGAGAGCCGGAGCTCCTTTAATCAAAACCCCGGCCCCGGGGATTGAATAAACTCCCGGGAAAAACAATCAGAGAGAAGGAGGAACTGAGGGGGGGTCTCAGTATTTGATGAACTGAGGGGGGGGTCTCAGTATTTGATGAACTGAGGGGGGGGGTCTCAGTATTTGATGAACTGAGGGGGGGGGTCTCAGTATTTGAACTGAGGAGGGGGTCTCAGTATTTGATGAACTGAGGGGGGTGGTCTCAGTATTTGATGAACTGAGGGGGGTGGTCTCAGTATTTGATGAACTGAGGGGGGTGGTCTCAGTATTTGATGAACTGAGGGGGGTGGTCTCAGTATTTGATGAACTGAGGAGGGGGTCTCAGTATTTGATGAACTGAGGGGGGGTCTCAGTATTTGATGAACTGAGGAGGGGGTCTCAGTATTTGATGAACTGAGGGGGGGTCTCAGTATTTGATGAACTGAGGGGGGTGGTCTCAGTATTTGATGAACTGAGGAGGGGGTCTCAGTATTTGATGAACTGAGGGGGGGTCTCAGTATTTGATGAACTGAGGGGGGGGTCTCAGTATTTGATGAACTGAGGGGGGGGGGTCTCAGTATTTGATGAACTGAGGGGGGTGGTCTCAGTATTTGATGAACTGAGGGGGGTGGTCTCAGTATTTGATGAACTGAGGGGGGGGGGTCTCAGTATTTGATGAACTGAGGGGAGGGGGTCTCAGTATTTGATGAACTGATGGGGGGGTCTCAGTATTTGATGAACTGAGGGGGGGGGTCTCAGTATTTGATGAACTGAGGGGGGCGGTCTCAGTATTTGATGAACTGAGGGGGGGGGGGTCTCAGTATTTGATGAACTGAGGGGGGGGGTCTCAGTATTTGATGAACTGAGGGGGGGGGGTCTCAGTATTTGATGAACTGAGGGGGGGGTCTCAGTATTTGATGAACTGAGGGGGGGGGGGGTCTCAGTATTTGATGAACTGAGGGGGGGGGTCTCAGTATTTGATGAACTGAGGGGGGGGGGGTCTCAGTATTTGATGAACTGAGGGGAGGGTTTCGGTATTTGATGAACTGAGGGGGGGTCTCAGTATTTGATGAACTGAGGGGGGGGGGTCTCAGTATTTGATGAACTGAGGGGAGGGTTTCGGTATTTGATGAACTGAGGGGGGGGCTCAGTATTTGATGAACTGAGGGGGGGGGGTCTCAGTATTTGATGAACTGAGTGGGGGGGTCTCAGTATTTGATGAACTGATGGGAGGGGGTCTCGGTATTTGATGAACTGAGGGGGGGGTCTCAGTATTTGATGAACTGAGGGGGGGGTCTCGGTATTTGATGAACTGACGGGAGGGGGTCTCGGTATTTGATGAACTGATGGGAGGGGGTCTCGGTATTGTTCAGTCAATCGAGTGCGGGTTTGGGGGCCACTCGGAGGGAAGGATCAGGATCAGACTGCGGGACAGGGGGCCACTCGGAGGGAAGGATCAGGATCAGACTGTGCGGGACTGGGGGCCACTCGGAGGGAAGGATCAGGATCAGACTGTGCGGGACTGGGGGCCACTCGGAGGGAAGGGGGGGATCAGGATCAGACTGTGCGGGTCTGTGGGCCACTCGGAGGGAAGGGGGGATCAGGATCAGACTGTGCGGGGCTGGGGTCACTCGGAGGGAAGGATCAGGATCAGACTGTGCGGGACAGGGGGCCACTCGGAGGGAAGGATCAGGATCAGACTGTGCGGGACTGGGGGCCACTCGGAGGGAAGGGGGGGATCAGGATCAGACTGTGCGGGTCTGTGGGCCACTCGGAGGGAAGGGGGGTTCAGGATCGGACTGTGCGGGTCTGGGGGCCACTCGGAGGGAAGGGGGGATCAGGATCAGACTGTGCGGGGCTGGGGTCACTCGGAGGGAAGGGGGGATCAGGATCAGACTGTGCGGGACTGGGGGCTACTCAGAGGAAATGATCAGGATCAGACTGTGCGGTTCTGGGGGCCACTCGGAGGGAAGGGGGGGATCAGACTGTGGGACTGGGGGCCACTCGGAGGGAAGGATCAGGATCAGACTGTGCGGGACTGGGGGCCACTCGGAGGGAAGGATCAGGATCAGACTGTGCGGGACTGGGGGCCACTCGGAGGGAAGGATCAGGATCAGACTGTGCGGGACTGGGGGCCACTCGGAGGGAAGGATCAGGATCAGACTGTGCGGGACTGGGGGCCACTCGGTGGGAAGGATCAGGATCAGACTGTGTGGGACTGGGGGCCACTTGGAGGGAAGGATCAGGATCAGACTGTGCGGGACTGGGGGCCACTCGGAGGGAAGGGGGGGATCAGGATCAGACTGTGCGGGACTGGGGGCCACTCGGAGGGAAGGGGGGATCAGGATCAGACTGTGCGGGACTGGGGGCCACTCGGAGGGAAGGGGGGATCAGGATCAGACTGCGGGACTGGGGGCCACTCGGAGGGAAGGGGGGATCAGGATCAGACTGTGCGGGACTGGGGGCCACTCGGAGGGAAGGGGTGGATCAGGATCAGACTGTGCGGGACAGGGGGCCACTCGGAGGGAAGGATCAGGATCAGATTGTGCGGGACTGGGGGCCACTCGGAGGGAAGGGGGGATCAGGATCAGATTGTGCGGGACTGGGGGCCACTCGGAGGGAAGGGGTGGATCAGGATCAGACTGTGCGGGACTGGGGGCCACTCGGAGGGAAGGGGTGGATCAGGATCAGACTGTGCGGGACTGGGGGCCACTCGGAGGGAAGGGGTGGATCAGGATCAGACTGTGCGGGACTGGGGGCCACTCGGAGGGAAGGGGGGATCAGGATCAGACTGTGCGGGACTGGGGGCCACTCGGAGGGAAGGGGGGATCAGGATCAGACTGCGGGACTGGGGGCCACTCGGAGGGAAGGGGGGATCAGGATCAGACTGTGCGGGACTGGGGGCCACTCGGAGGGAAGGGGTGGATCAGGATCAGACTGTGCGGGACAGGGGGCCACTCGGAGGGAAGGATCAGGATCAGATTGTGCGGGACTGGGGGCCACTCGGAGGGAAGGGGGGATCAGGATCAGATTGTGCGGGACTGGGGGCCACTCGGAGGGAAGGGGTGGATCAGGATCAGACTGTGCGGGACTGGGGGCCACTCGGAGGGAAGGGGTGGATCAGGATCAGACTGTGCGGGACTGGGGGCCACTCGGAGGGAAGGGGGGATCAGGATCAGACTGTGCGGGACTGGGGGCCACTCGGAGGGAAGGGGTGGATCAGGATCAGACTGTGCGGGACAGGGGGCCACTCGGAGGGAAGGATCAGGATCAGATTGTGCGGGACTGGGGGCCACTCGGAGGGAAGGGGTGGATCAGGATCAGACTGTGCGGGACAGGGGGCCACTCGGAGGGAAGGATCAGGATCAGATTGTGCGGGACTGGGGGCCACTCGGAGGGAAGGGGGGATCAGGATCAGATTGTGCGGGACTGGGGGCCACTCGGAGGGAAGGGGTGGATCAGGATCAGACTGTGTGGGACTGGGGGCCACTCGGAGGGAAGGGGTGGATCAGGATCAGACTGTGCGGGACTGGGGGCCACTCGGAGGGAAGGGGTGGATCAGGATCAGACTGTGCGGGACTGGGGGCCACTCGGAGGGAAGGGGGGATCAGGATCAGACTGTGCGGGACTGGGGGCCACTCGGAGGGAAGGGGTGGATCAGGATCAGACTGTGCGGGACAGGGGGCCACTCGGAGGGAAGGATCAGGATCAGATTGTGCGGGACTGGGGGCCACTCGGAGGGAAGGGGGGATCAGGATCAGATTGTGCGGGACTGGGGGCCACTCGGAGGGAAGGGGTGGATCAGGATCAGACTGTGCGGGACTGGGGGCCACTCGGAGGGAAGGGGTGGATCAGGATCAGACTGTGCGGGACTGGGGGCCACTCGGAGGGAAGGGGTGGATCAGGATCAGACTGTGCGGGACTGGGGGCCACTCGGAGGGAAGGGGGGATCAGGATCAGACTGTGCGGGACTGGGGGCCACTCGGAGGGAAGGGGTGGATCAGGATCAGACTGTGCGGGACTGGGGGCCACACGGAGGGAAGGGAGTGGATCAGAATCCAGAGGAAAATATGATCCTAAAAACAGGGGTGGCACATGGAGAGGGAATTGCCTCAAACTGGGGCAGGAGAATGAAACGATCACATATTGTGGTCGGGATGGTGAAGAGACATGGAATGTGGGAACAGAGTTCATCAAACAGTGTATTAAATTCAATATTTAAGGAAAAGTTTAGATTAGATTCTCCTTCACACCGTCAATATTGATGTCATTTTCTGCCCCGCCATAATTAGATATCCTGGTGAATGACGGGGTGATTGAGAAAAGTCCACAGCTGGAAGTAAACAGGGATTGTAGACTGATGAACAACAGCAGGTGAATCAGCACAGGATTGTGAGAGCAGCAACCAGAGAGAATCCTTCCGATTCAAAAAGCTTCCATAGATCGACTGAGGAGAAAGGTAAGAGAAAGTCCCATTTACTCAGATAAACACTGGTCCTGTAGACAGTCCACAAAAGTTACAAGGTAATGGGGGAAATGGTGAGAATGAGACTGGGAGAGTCTGATCACCGAGTACAATTATCCAGCATGAGGCCGTGCAATGAAATGTGAAGTGAGATCAGTTTCTGTCTCAAAACACACAGTCACAAATGAATCTTGTGTGTGTTTTAGAGAAAAGGGGTTTGATCTAAGAGGTGACTCCAGTCTGAGGCAGTGCCTAGCAGATATACAGTGTCTCCCCGCCCCCAGCACCAACTCGGAAAGAACCCACCTTTATAGCCCCGATAATATCGATATTACACTGTGAGTTAAGGTCGTGCCAGACAGTGTTACCGAATTCAAATATATTTCCTATCCAACAGTCAAAATAAATCAACTTAAAATTCGGAACTGGATATTGGGTTTAACTTAATGTTATTTCCCATCAGTAAATCTATTTCTGGATTTAACAATTGTAGTTGAATTAAATGATTATCATTTAAATATAAACTGGTGATTAAATGATGCGTAAATCTTATTTAATGATTTGTAAAATTTCTTCCAATTGATTATTCTGATACAAAGCACAAAATAATGTTCTGGGTGATCACATGATCCAGCTCCCGGCCTCTGCCGAGGGTTCTTTTTATTAAACTGAGAGCGATGTTTGTCCCGATACAATCCAGATTCATTTCCCTGCTCTTTGATTTGATAGAAATGTTCAAAATCATGGCGATTTAGATAAAGTAAATAAAGAGAAACTGTTCCCATTGGCGGAAGGATCAAAAACCAGAGGACACACATTAAAGGTGATTGGCGAAAGAACCACATTCAGTGAGTTTAATGATCTGGAATGCGCTGCCTGACAGGGTGGTGGAAGCAGATTCAATAATAAATTTCAAAAGCGAATTGGATAAATTGTGTAAGGGAAAATATTTGCAGACCTGCGTGGAATGAGCGGGGGAATGGGACGAACTTGAATGCTCTTACAAAGAGCTGGCACAGGCTCGATGGCCTGAATGGCCTCCTTTGATGCTGTAATCATTCCATTATTCTATCCAATTCCCTTTTGAAAGTTACTATTGAATCTGCTTCCACCACCCGTTCAGGTAGTGCATTCCAGATCATAATATCTGGCCACATCAAAATGAAAATCTCTTCATTTCCCCCACCCCCCGCCCTGGTTCTTTTGTCAATTATCTTAAATCTGTGTCCCCTGGTTATCGACACATATTAATCTTAAAAGCCTTTTTCTAACCATCCGTTTATCGATTAATAAATATCTTTAATCTAACTTAACAGGTATAAATAGAGGACCGTGTTTTAATATGTGATTTTAAAACATCACTGAGACAGGTCCTTTAGATTAAAGTACAAGTCTGGTGTGTAAAGTTACTTTCATATTATAAAGAGATCATTTTCAGTAATACCATTGTTAAGAAATGGCGGGGTTATAATATGTGTTCTATGAAAAACAAATATAATTGCAGCGACACAAAGTTCAAAACACTTCTTTCCATTTGCCGGCTGTAAGTTGTCAGCGAGCTCAAGGAACGGAAACGAGATCTGTTGCATCGCCCCCCTCTGCTGACTGAGGTTTGTAACCTGGAGACTTGGGGGGTAAAGTAGATCTGTTGCATCGCACGCCTCTGCTGACGGCGGTTTGTCATCTGGAGACTAGGGGGTAAAGTAGATCTGTTGCATCGCCCCCTTCTGCTGGCGACGGTTTGTAACCTGGAGACTGGAGGGTAAAGTCAATCTCCCCTCTTTCTCTCATCACACACACGGTTCTGGGTGGAAACCAGATGGTGATCAGAATTAAAGATAAAACCTAATGCAGAGAATCAATCAACACCAAATGCGGGTGACCCCATTATTCTCAGGTGGATGTTAGGGTCGAATTGTAACCCAGATCTACTTTAATCAAAAAGCACTGGGATTGAAGAAGCCTTCTGGTAAAAAAATCACACTGAAGGGGGAACTGAGTGGGTCTCAACATTTATGCCCGAGTGACACAAAGTAAAAGCAAAATGCTGAAACTCGCAGAGACAGAAGCGAAAATTTTCCGTTTGTGGGAACCTCACTTCCTCCAACTTTGGATCGATATGAGGAAGAGGTTTCTGATCCTTTGCCCCGAGACGCCACTTGCTGTGTCTGATCCAACCTGTGATATGGACACGTGTCTTCTGGCAATTTAACTTGTTCAATCCCAGTCTGTGCCGGATTTTACAAATCGTTGATGGTTAAAGGTCGGGTTTCATCATCCTGGCACTTCTCTCCACACAAAACACTCAGTCACTCACTGATGTTCAGAGGCATCTTCTCTCTCTCACACTCATTGATGTTCAGAGGCATCTTCTCTCTCTCACACGCATTGATGTTCAGAGGCATCCTCTCTCTCTCACACTCATTGATGTTCAGAGGCATCCTCTCTCTCTCACACTCATTGATGTTCAGAGGCATCCTCTCTCTCTCACACTCATTGATGTTCAGAGGCATCCTCTCTCTCTCACACTCATTGATGTTCAGAGGCATCCTCTCTCTCTCTCACACTCATTGATGTTCAGAGGCATCCTCTCTCTCTCTCACACTCATTGATGTTCAGAGGCATCCTCTCTCTCTCTCACACTCATTGATGTTCAGAGGCATCCTCTCTCTCTCACACTCACTGATGTTCAGAGGCATCCTCTCTCACTGTCTCTCTCACAGGGTACACTGCCATCGTGTGGTGACACAATGCCTTCCCCAAAGTGTGTGACACTGTATCATCACCCGTTTGTTTCACACTCCACCCAATGACATTAGACAGGAACAGGAGGACGCCGTTCAGCCCCTCAAACCTGTCCCGTCACTCTATTAGATCGTAACCGATCTGTACCTCAACTCCATTTCCCGCCTTAGCTGCATGTCACCTTAATATACCTAATAAAAGGGTAGATTTCATTACCTGTTACTTTGTGCTGAAAACAGAATCTGACCCTATTGGGGAACTGGAAACCAGGGACACAGACAGACTCAGTGAGTGAGGAAAACTGTGGGAGATGGTGTTTTATGTGGGCAAGTGTGAGGTCATCCACTTTGGATCAGAAAAAGACACATTCCCCTTTGTGTCTGGAGAGGCCCCGAGAGATGTTTCCCCTCAATTCCCCACCAACTATCGATAGTTTCAGTGATTGGGTTTATCCTAAGACGAAGAGTGGGCCATATTTCTGGTCATTCATTCCTTTCTGGTGCAAAAACACAAAAGGAAACGTGGCTCCGCCGAGGCTAACAAAAGAGATTAAGGATAGATTCAAAGAAGAGTCATATAAAGTTACCAGAAAAAGCAGCAAACCTGAGGATTGGGAGCAGTTTAGAATTCAGCGAAAAAGGACCAAGATGATTAAGAGGAAAAACAGAGTATGAGAGTAAACGTGGAAGGAACATAAAAGTGGACTGTAAAATCTTCTACAAGTATTTAAAAAGAAAAAGATTAGTGAAGACAAATGTGAGTCCATCACGGTCAGAAGCGGGAGAATTTATGGTGGAGAACAAGGACTCAGTGGGTTTCACTGGGCAGCTGTCTGTTTCACACCTGATGTGGAACGTTGATCATAACACTCGTGAAATGCTCGATCCCAGAGCTAACAAATGTTGTACTGATGGGGGAGGAGGGACTTGGTATCATGTTTAACAAGGCAACGCTCTCCTCATTTTAATATTTCTGTCTAACTTCATATTAATATATTTATTACAGAGCATCAGAATCTGGGAATCTGTCACCACCATGGCTGAAGGTTCAAATAGGGGAGGAGATCCAACATCTTCAACAAGAATGAGAATGGACACAGGTAGGTTCAGAAAATTCATCAAAATATAATTTCTGACCTCACAAAGGGTCCAGATCACGAGCAGTAACCTGCAGCTCACCACAGGAAGAGGTAACAGCACAGATACTGTGCAGATAGAGGGAAGTGAGTGACCACCCAGAGGGACAGTGCAGTCACAGGTGGAGGGATCTCCTGAGTACTGGAACTGTCCAATAGATAACTGGTGTTGGGTACTGTAAGGTGGATAGAGACAGTGTCTCAGAGGATTAACAGTGTGAGACCGGGGAGCAGGTGGACACCCCGAGTGGGGCAGGGGTGAGAGGCAGGTGGGGCACAGCAATAGGAAAGCGATAGTGGTGGGAGATTCTATAGTCTGGGGAATATACAGACTCTTCTGCAGCCCTGAGCAGGTTCCAAATGGTAAGTTGCCTCCCTGGTGTCAGAGGGAAAAATTTCCAGGAACAGGTGGGACGATCTCTGGAAAGGAAAGGGGAGCAGAGAATAGTCATGATCGGACCCAATAACATGGATAGAAATACGATTATACAGGGAATATTGAGACTGAGGCTCGACACATTAAACAAGGCCTTCAGGTGTTGATCTCTGGATTGTTTTACGGTGGGCCACTTAAAGAGGGAAATATGCGGCAGGTCAATGTGTGGCTGCAGGGCTGGAGCAGGAGGGAAGGATTCACGGTCTTGGGGATAGAGTGAGTTCAGGGAGAAGGGAAGGGACGGTCACGGTCTGAACCGAGCAACAATGATTTTACAGACTGGGTGAATGGAGCAGGAGGGAAGGGTTCACGGTCTTGGGCACTAGAGTGAGTTCAGGGAGAAGGGAAGGGACGGTCACGGTCTGAACCGACCAACAATGATTTTACAGACTGGGTGAATGGAGCAGGAGGGAAGGTTTCACGGTCTTGGGGACTAGAGTGAGTTCAGGGAGAAGGGAAGGGACGGTCACGGTCTGAACCGACCAACAATGATTTTACAGACTGGGTGAATGGAGCAGGAGGGAAGGGTTCACGGTCTTGGGGACTAGAGTGAGTTCAGGGAGAAGGGAAGGGACGGTCACGGTCTGAACCGACCAACAATGATTTTACAGACTGGGTGAATGGAGCAGGAGGGAAGGTTTCACGGTCTTGGGGACTAGAGTGAGTTCAGGGAGAAGGGAAGGGACGGTCACGGTCTGAACCGACCAACAATGATTTTACAGACTGGGTGAATGGAGCAGGAGGGAAGGGTTCACGGTCTTGGGGACTAGAGTGAGTTCAGGGAGAAGGGAAGGGACGGTCACGGTCTGAACCGACCAACAATGATTTTACAGACTGGGTGAATGGAGCAGGAGGGAAGGGTTCACGGTCTTAGGGACTAGAGTGAGTTCAGGGAGAAGGGAAGGGACGGTCACGGTCTGAACCGACCAACAATGGTTTTACAGACTGGGTGAATGGAGCAGGAGGGAAGGGTTCACGGTCTTGGGGATAGAGTGAGTTCAGGGAGAAGGGAAGGGACAGTCACGGTCTGAACCGACCAACAATGGTTTTACAGACTGGGTGAATGGAGCAGGAGGGAAGGGTTCACGGTCTTGGGGATAGAGTGAGTTCAGGGAGAAGGGAAGGGACGGTCACGGTCTGAACCGACCAACAATGGTTTTACAGACTGGGTGAATGGAGCAGGAGGGAAGGGTTCACGGTCTTGGGGATAGAGTGAGTTCAGGGAGAAGGGAAGGGACGGTCACAGTCTGAACCGACCAACAATGGTTTTACAGACTTGGTGAAAGGAGCAGCGGGAAGGTTTCAGTTGATATGACCGGAGGGGGGGACCTATCTGGATCTGAGACTTAAGAGTGGAATTAATAAAACTGTTGGGGCAGGAACAGATGATTTATGAAGTAATGAAATGATATTGGCAGGAAAAAGGGTAGGAGGTTTTTAAGTATTGAGAGATAAAGTTATGGATGTCGAGGGGGAAAGAAAAACGAATTATAGGTAAATTACCCCCAAAATCGGAGTTTGGATTCAGTTTTGTGTCTATGAATGTACAAATCATTCCAAACACATTTGGAAAGTCAGAATCATAAGAGATATGGTCCAGGAGCTATCAGACCACATGGTTTAGGTTTACACGGATTCAGCGAAATCTTCCTGGTTATATCATTTTGCGGGGAGATTAATGAAGATTCTAACACTGATGGTGTTGGTGGGAATGTGGGTGTACTGGAGGAGGATGTCAGAGATAACTAGAGAAGGATTTGGATCTGAGAAAAATAGTCAAAGTGAAGAAGCCACTGGACCTACAACCAATGCGGTTAAATGAAGTCAGGGAGGAGACTTTGGATATAGAAACGGATTAGAAAGAGACAAAGTAATGTATCTGTTCAAGAGGGAGAGAAGGTAAACCCGGTAACTGGAGATCAATTAGTGTACGTCAGCAGTGGGCAAACTCCTCGAATCTGTAATTCCAGGTTGAATTAGTGAACATTTAGAGATACAGGGGATGATCAGGGGAGGCTGGAACTGATTCGCCGTAGACAAGTCGTGTTTCACATATTTAAACACCGGTTTTTAAGAATTGACTGTACGGAACGATGGAAGGCAGCACATGCGGTGTTTATCGGTTTTCAGAAGGTGTTTGATAATGTGACAGGAGGCTTCAGACGTTTGGTATAAGAGGAAATGTAGCCGCCCGGATAGAAAGTCAATAATGTGTTTAGTTTTCTCCATTTTTGTTCACAGGTCTGAACCCTGCAATCACTGAGTTCCTGACAAAGTGCGACGATTACCAGCTGTTCCAGTTGACGAAATTCTACCGGGACAGACTTGAACAGGCGATTGAAGAGGGGGTGGAGGGACTCAGTCTCATGTTAACAGGCGAGGACCATTTCAGTGGGCAGGAATATCACGTAAGTGGAATGGACACAGAATGAGTTTGGATTATTTAAATGTAACAGAAGTGACAGAATATCACATCTTAGAATCATAGAATGTTACAGAACAGAAACAGGCCAAATAGGGAAGAAATGGATAAAACTGAAAATATTTGAATCTGAACCAATGATAGGAAGAGATGATAATACCCAATGGATCAGTCAATATCTGTACAGAGAAAGACAAGGAAAACGACAACAGCAACATGCATTTATATCACGCGTTTAACATAATAATTCGTCCCAAGGTGCTTCATAGGAGCGATTATCAAAACAAAATTTGACACCGAGCCACATGAGATATTCAGAGAGGTGATCAAAAGCTTGGTCAAAGAGGCAGGTTTTGAGGAGCGTCTTAAAGGAAAGGAGAGCGAGGTAGAGAGGCGGAGACGTTTAGGGAGGGAACTTTCAGAGCTTGTGGACTCGGCAGTTGAAGGCACGGCCACCAATGATGGAGCAACGACAATCGGGGATGCACAAGAGGTCAGAATTGGAGGAGTGCAGAGATCTGAGGGGTTTGTAGGGCTGGAGGAGGTTACAGAGATAAGGAGAGGCAAGGCCATGGTAGGATTTGTGCACAAGGATGAGAATTTTAAAATCGATCAGTTTCCGGATCGTGAGCCAATGTAGGTCAGCTAGCACAGGGGTGTTGGATGAACGGGACTTGGTGTGAGTTAGGCTGCGGGAAGCAGAGTTTTGGATGAGCTCAAATTTACGGAGGCTGGAAGGTGGGAGGCCGGCCAGGACACCATTGGAATGGTGGAGTGTGGAAGTGACAAAGGGATGGTTTCGGTCTTCCCAATATTTAATTGGAGGAAATTTCCTCCGGATGCAACTATTCCGATGCTCTCCTGGCCGGCTTCCCATCCTCCGCTTTCTGTAAACTTCAACACATCCAAAACGCTGCTGCCTGTAACCTGTCCCTCCCCCGTCCCGCTCACCCCTCACTCCTGTGCTCGTTCACCTATCGCAGTTCTCGAATGACTTCAATTTTAAATTCCCATCCTCCTGTTTAAATCACTTCAAGGTCCTGCCCCTCACTAGAATTCTCTCTTGCTCTGACTCTGGCATCTTGTGCCTCTCCCCATCGCCCTACCAGCGGTGGCCGAGCATTCCGCAGTTTTTGGACCCAGGCTCTGGAATTCACTTCCTAAAATCCTCCGCCTCTGTATCTCCCTCTTCTCTTTAAAATTTGATTCTTTATCCAGCTTTTGGTCATCCCTAATAATATGCCTTCCTTTGTCTCGGGCCCATTGTATGATACCACTCCTGTGAATCGCCGTGGGACATTTTTCTATATTAAAGGTGCTGTGTTGTTGTTGTTAATGAATCAAGATGTTTACAGAATATTTTGCCCATGTTCAGGATGGATCAGAACCCGGCCCAGTGATTACTTTGTGTTCAATATAAACTGGGTGATCCCATCACGGAGCAGCTCCTTTCCTTCTGATTCTCAGTCTTTGTCTTTCACTCCACTCCTCAATATAAACTGGGAGATCCCATCACGGAGCAGCTCCTTTCCTTCTGATTCTCAGTCTTTGTCTTTCACTCCACTCCTCAATATATTCATTATTATTCTTTACAGAAAGTCACTGAGCTCGCGGAGAAGGGAAACAGGGCGGCAAGTTCCAAACTTCTCCTAAATCTGGTGATGGAGAAAGGCTCCCGGGCCCGAAGGGTGATGTGGGAATCCTTTGTGAAAATGCACAGATTACCAAAGTTGGATAAAATACTGAAAGAGATGCAGGAACTTGGTACGGTAAAATCACACACTGAATTCAATTTCAGATTGAAACACTGCAGAATTTACTATAATATTACACAGATCTGATTTCATGAAAGCTCATTGATTTAAACAGGTCCTGATCCATTTGATTATATGAACATCGGACGAGGTTTATCTGAAATACCCAGTCACCTGAAAGGTAAGTGATGAAATGGGGGTTTCAAACCGTTTATTCCACTTATGAGAATCAGAATGTTTGACTGTAGTTTTTTGTTCAGAGATTGTCAGAATCTTGGAATCAGAAGTTCAAAGGGTGGAGGAAACAGAAAAAAAGTTAATTTTCATTTGTTTTTAATCCTGTGAAACCGCATGCATCTGGCAGGATCCTAATACACTGCAGCACTTCATACACATCTGTGAGGTGCCCTGGCATCGCAGGAAAAGAATGTTTTGCGTAGCTTGAAGTTAAAAGTCACTCCGAGTTTTGAATTATTAGTGAGTTTGTATTACTCCAATTAATCCAACTACATACACACCTGGCAGGATCCTGACACACTGTGAATCCCCATACACACCTGGCAGGATCCTGATACACTGTAAATCCCCACACACAAAAGGCAGGATCCTGAAACACTGTGAATCCCCACACACCAGGCAGGATCCTGATACACTGTGAATCCCCATACACACCTGGCAGGATCCTGATACTCTGAATCCCCATACACACCTGGCAGGATCCTGATACTCTGAATCCCCATACACACCTGGCAGGATCCTGAAACACTGTGAATCCCCACACACCAGGCAGGATCCTGATACACTGTGAATCCCCAGACACACCTGGCAGGATCCTGATAAACTGTCAATCCCCATACACACCTGGCAGGATCCTGATACACTGTGTATCCCCATACACACCTGGCAGGATCCTGATACACTGTGAATCCCCATACACACCTGGCAGGATCCTGATACACTATGAATCCCCATACACACCTGGCAGGATCCTGATATACTGTGAATCCTCATACACACCTGGCAGGATCCTGATACACTGTGAATCTCCGTACACACCTGGCTTGATCCTGATACACTGTGAATCCCCATACACACCTGGCAGGATCCTGATACACTGAATCCCCATACACACCTGGCAGGATCCTGATACACTGTCAATCCCCATACACACCAGGCAGGATCCTGATACACTGAATCCCCATACACACCTGGCAGGATCCTGATACACTGTCAATCCCCATACACACCAGGCAGGATCCTGATACACTGTCAATCCCCATACACAGCTCCGATGTGCCGCACAGATGTTCTGGGCTCACAATTAATGAGCAGTGCCATGAGCCAGACGTTATGGGTTACCTGCTCCCCGGGAAATCTGCCTACCATCAACTGTAGGGAAAGAGGTGGAGAAATGCGAAACATTAAAATGTTTTCATTTCACAGAACAGAATGAGACATCAAAGTTTTCAATCTGCTCTGAGAAGATGTACAGATGTTCACACAATTGATCATTAATCCTTGGAGGATTGTGAGGGAAAGACAATGTTCAGGGTAATTAGGAAGTTATGGGCTTGATTTAGAATGGCAATGAAAGAGAGAACCTAATTCTACTCAAATAATAGTCCTTTAACTCAGGATCTTTTTAGACCCAATATAATGACAAATGGAAACATATTTGTAATTTCCCAAACCTGCATTATAGGAAATTGAGACCAAAATGAAACAATGGAGTATAATTATTGGGAGAACAGTTGAAATGAACTGTGAATGTTTTCTGCACTAACATTACACTGAATGATGTGGGCAGTAATTCTCATTCTAATCGGTGACATGAAAGGACTGTTCGAAAAACACATTCAATGTCGGTGTGAAACTGCTGAAAAATTGTTGACAATTTCGGAAACACAATATAACAGGAGAATGATGAGGGATAGGAAAAGGCCATTTGGCCCAATTAAGCCTGTCCCTGTTAGAGAGATGACCCCACCTCCCCCTCCTCTCAGTGTATCCACAGAAACACGTTCAATTATCTCTTCACCCCACTTACACTGTCCCTTTAGTGTCCTTCCCATGCCCTCGGGCCCTTTGGGTGAGAAAATTACCCTGACTTCCCTTCTCCATTATTAATTATTTTGTGAGCCTGTTTCCTGCACTAATGTTCTGAATTCCATTAAAACATTTCAATACCAAAGTTTCTTGCCCAAACAAAATACATCAAACCCTCTCGCCATTCCCTCAACCTGAACTCTAATATCTTAAATCATCTTTCTGATTCCCCTCTGTACCTTCAGAATGGCAGTAATCCATACCTGTGATCAAATGACTATAGAAGTACAGGTAGTACCACAGATAACCAACCCGAGTCCCGTTTCTAAAAGTTTCCCCACCACCGAGGTTAAACAGAGGGACTTCTGTCTATTCACAGTCTGTCCCTCTCCCAGTGCCCACAATATCCCAGATAACCTGCCAGAGGTCTGATACAATGATATTGGGACTTCTGTTAAGAAACGGAGAGGTTTAGGGAGGGAATTCCAGAGTTTAGGGCCTAGGCAGCTGAAGGCAAATCCACCAGTGGCGGAGTGATGGAAATCGGGGAGGCGCAAGATGCAAGAATTGGAGGATCACAGGACTGGAGGAGATCACAGAGACAGGGAGGGGCGAGGGCCATGAAGGGATTTTAAAATACGAATGAGAATTTTAAAATAGAGTCTTTTCCGAACCGGGAGTCAATGTAGATCAGTGTGCACAGGGGTGATGGGTGACCGGGTCTTGGTGCGCGTTGGATACGAGCTCAAGTTTACAGAAGGTGGGAGGCTGGTCAGGGGAGCCTTTGAACAGTTGAGTCTTGAGGTAATAGAGACATTGATGGGGGTTTCAGCAGCAAATGGGCTGAGTGGGTAGAGGAGGCGGGTGATATGGAGGTGAAAGAAGGCGGTCTATGTGATGGAGAGGGTGAGGGGACGGAACCTTTTCTCAGGGTCAAAGTGGAATTTCTGTCCATTCACAGTCTGTCCGTCTCCCAGTGCCCACAATATCCCAGATAACCTGCCCGAGGCCTGATATAATATCAGTGGGACTTCTGTCCATTCACAGTCTGTCCCTCTCCCAGTGCCCACAATATCCCAGATAACCTGCCCATGGTCTGATACAACAACAGTGGAACTTCTGTCCATTCACAGTCTGTCACTCTCCCAGTGCCCACAATATCCCAGATAACCTGCACAAGGTCTGATACAATAACAGTGGAACTTCTGTCCATTCACAGTCTATCCCTCTCCCAATGCCCACAATATCCCAGATAACCTGCCCGAGATCTGATACATGAACAGTGGGACTTCCGTCCATTCACAGTCTGGCCCTCTCCCAGTTCCCACAATATCCCAGATAACATGCGCAAGGTCTGATACATTAACAGTGGGACTTCTGTCCATTCACAGCCTGTTCCTCTCCCAGTGCCCACAATATCCCAGATAACCTGCACAAGGTCTGATACAACAACAGTGGAACTTCCGTCCATTCACAGTCTGGCCCTCTCCCAGTTCCCACAATATCCCAGATAACATGCGCAAGGTCTGATACATTAACAGTGGGACTTCTGTCCATTCACAGCCTGTTCCTCTCCCAGTGCCCACAATATCCCAGATAACCTGCACAAGGTCTGATACAATAACATTGGGACTTCTGTCCATTCACAGTCTGTCCCTCTCGAATTCACACAATATCCCAGATAACCTGCACAAGGTCTGATACAATAACATTGGGACTTCTGTCCATTCACAGTCTGTCCCTCTCCCAATGCCCACAATATCCCAGATAACCTGCCCGAGATCTGATACATGAACAGTGGGACTTCTGTCCATTCACAGTCTGTCCCTCTCCCAATGCCCACAATATCCCAGATAACCTGCACAAGGCCTGATACATTAACAGTGGGACTTCTGTCCATTCATAGTCTGTCCGTCTCCCAGTGCCCACAATATCCCAGATAACATGCACGAGGTCTGATACAATAACAGTGGAACTTCTGTCCATTCACAGTCTGTCCCTCTCCCAGTGCCCACAATATCCCAGATAACCTGCCCATGGTCTGATACAACAACAGTGGAACTTCTGTCCATTCACAGTCTGTCACTCTCCCAGTGCCCACAATATCCCAGATAACCTGCACAAGGTCTGATACAACAACAGTGGAACTTCTGCCCATTCACAGTCTGTCCCTCTCCCAGTGGCCACAATATCCCAGATAACCTGCCCGAGGACTGATACAATAAGAATGGAACTTCTGTCCATTCACAGTCTATCCCTCTCCCAATGCCCACAATATCCCAGATAACCTGCCCGAGATCTGATACATGAACAGTGGGACTTCCGTCCATTCACAGTCTGGCCCTCTCCCAGTTCCCACAATATCCCAGATAACATGCGCAAGGTCTGATACATTAACAGTGGGACTTCTGTCCATTCACAGTCTCCCTCTCCCAATGCCCACAATATCCCAGATAACCTGCACAAGGTCTGATACAATAACATTGGGACTTCTGTCCATTCACAGTCTGTCCCTCTCCCAATGTCCACAATATCCCAGATAACCTGTCCGAGATCTGGTACATGAACAGTGGGACTTCTGTCCATTCACAGTCTGTCCCTCTCCCAATGCCCACAATATCCCAGATAACCTGCACAAGGCCTGATAGAATAACAGTGGGACTTCTGTCCATTCACAGTCTGTCCCTCTCCCAGTGCCCACAATATCCCAGATAACCTGCCTAAGGTCTGATACAATAACAGTGGAACTTCTGTCCATTCACAGTCTGTCCCTCTCCCAATGGCCACAATATCACAGATAACCTGCTTAAGGTCTGATACAATAACAGTGGAACTTCTGTCAACTCACAGTCAATCCCTCTCCCAATGCACACAATATCCCATATAACCTGCCCGAGGTCCGATACAATAAGAGTGAAACATCTGCCCATTCACAAGCTATCCCTTTCCGACTGATACCCAATACCCCAATTCCCATTTCTGCAAAGGTCAGCACCACTGACGGTTTCATAAATTATTCTACGAGAACCTCTAGTTTCGTATAAAAGAATCACGTTTGGATTTGTAACGAGATGTCCATGGTACAGGGCAGGGCTGATAGTATTAATCATCAGAGGGAAAATATCACCTTCATAGAAATCTCCATGTTCAGTAAATATTAGAATCAAGTGAGGATTTGAAACTTTTCTCCGCCATTATTCACTTTCAAGCGAGGTTTCCAGTAACAGAGTTTAATTTCCTGCTCGCACCTCTATTGAAGCTGGGAGTTCAATCTCGGAACATTTTACTGAATAGTAAAGTGATATTGAGAATTTGTTTTTATGTTAATACAACTACCATTGAGAATCACTTTCTGTCTGTTCAAATTGAAGATGTTCAATAGAAACACAAGGAAAGACTCCGGGTCCAAACTGAAACACTGAGAGTGAACACGATCCGAATAAAGGAGAAGGTTAAGATTTTCCAGCTGGTCACTCTATACACTGAGCTAACGGTCATTTCTACTGTTCGAGATCGGACACTTGTAGAACATGAACTGCTGGCAAGAGGCCGAGACCATGAAGAGTGGAGAGAGAAACATCTCCGGAGAGAACTGGAAAAAATCCGAACTGACCAATTGTTCGAGAGCAGTTTTTCCCGGAGAAAATCCAAATCTGGGAGTTCAGCAGCAGTGAGTGGAGTCGCGGGGATTGGAAAAGCAACAATGGTACAAAAGATTGTTTATGACTGGGCCACTGGGAAAATATACCCACACTTTCAATTTGTTTTCAGTTTTAAATTCCGGGATTTGAACGCAATTAACTGTAGAATAAACCTGAGGAATCTGATACTAGATCTGTATCCTTACTTTAGGAATATTCTGGGAGAGCTCTGGAAGAACCCAGAGGGATTACTGTTTATATTCGATGGTTTAGATGAATTCAAGGACAGTATCGATTTTGATAACAATCGGATAAATACAGAGGCTGATTACATGTGCACAGATCCTGAAGACCGGTGTGAAGTGTCTGACATTGTGTACAGTTTAATACAGCACAAGCTGCTCCCAGGATGTTCAGTGCTCGTGACCAGCCGCCCCACTGCATTACATTTATTGGAAAAGGCTGAGATCAGTGTCTGGGCTGAAATCCTGGGATTTGTTGGTGAAGAACGGAAGGAATATTTCAACAAGTATTTTGAAGATCAGGTGGTGGCAGCAGCTGTTTTCAAACATGTGGAGGAGAACGAGCTCCTGTACACCATGTGTTACAACCCTTCCTACTGCTGGATCCTCTGTCTGTCACTGGGTCCCTTCTTCACACAAAGAGACAGGAAACAGCAGCGAGTTCCCAAGACCATCACCCAACTATATTCCTACTATATTTACAACATTCTGAAAAACCATGGCCGAGAGATTGAATCCCCCCGTGATGTGTTACTGAAGATCGGTGAGATGGCCTTCAGTGGAGTCTCCGAGAAGAAGATTGTGTTTAGAAATGGAGATTTGATCAAGTACAATCTGCAACCTTCCCAGTTCCTGTCTGGGTTCATGATGGAACTTTTGGAGAGAGATGATTCTGCCCAGAGTGTGGTTTACACATTCCCGCACCTCACCATCCAAGAGTTTGTGGCCGCACTCGCACAATTCCTGACTGCAGATCCAGGGGACATCCGGAAACTCCTCAGTGAAGCCCACAGCAAGGAAGATGGGCGATTTGAGATATTTCTCCGTTTTGTTGTTGGTCTCTCCTCCTCACAGTCAGCTCGGCCCCTGGAGGAGTTTCTGGGTCCATTTCTTCATCAAAAAATCTGCGGAGTGATTGACTGGGTGAAGGAGAAGGTTGAAAGAGAGATTGGAAAAACAGAGAGTGAAACTGGGAAAAGGGACCTCCTGAACACATTCCACTACCTGTTTGAGTCTCAGAATCAAACACTGGCTCGGGTCACAGTGGGATCGATGGAAACACTAACATTTAGTGGATT
Organism: Heptranchias perlo; assembly: GCF_035084215.1. Lineage (NCBI taxonomy): Eukaryota > Metazoa > Chordata > Chondrichthyes > Hexanchiformes > Hexanchidae > Heptranchias > Heptranchias perlo. The sequence goes on along the minus strand of NW_027139516.1, from coordinate 8,423,257 downwards.
GCGACTGACCCCGATTGACTGTGCGGTGCTGTCTCATGTCATTGGACTCTGTGATACAATAAAACACCTCGATCTACAGAAATGCTCCATCCAGTGTGAAGGACTCCAGCGGCTGGGAACCGTAGTGCACAAATGCCAGGTGTTGAGGTAACTGTTTATTTGTCTCTAACTGTTAGGCCAATTGTAAAACAGGCACAAATTGTATTGTTGCTCCATAATGAAGGGAAACAAACAGTTCTGTTAAACCAGAGAGAAGCAGATTCAACCCAAACATGACAAATGATAAGAGGATCGGTTAGTAATTCCCTCAGGACTGAAGAATCTAAAATTGATCCTTGTGAACGAGTCGGGATTTTACAGTCTTTATCGGATCAGTAAATACAGGTCACTGAAAGAGTCTGATAATTTAATTGCAATAAATAATATTTATTGCTGTTTTTCTTACTGTCGGAGATACGCCCATTGAAGAGATTTCTTCTCACTATTACTTCCACGTTGGCCAACACTAACTGAGCAGTCTGTGTGTCGGAGCATCCCTCCCTCTTACCGAGGTGTGGGTGCAGGTGACACCGGACTGTCAACGTGTGCAGGAGAGGGAAGCAGAAACTCCAATCATTCAGTAACAAAGAGCAAAACACAGCTTTCGGGCACACACCCGTCAATGGGCGGGCTGAGCTTTCCCCGTTGGACGTCGGTATGTTATCTTAACTCATCAATGACACTGCCCTTCACACTCTCCAATACATCCACCATCTCTTCACCCAGCTGGCAGCACTCGTGCCTCTGAGTCAGAAGGTCGTGGATTCAGGCCCCTCGCTCATTAATCCAGGCCGACACTTCAGTGGGATTTGTGAACTAAAATCTGCCGGTAAAAAGGTTCCAATCGAACGGGTTGTGGGATATGAGCCCAGGAGTACAGACACACACCGGCCAGCGGTGAGGCCCCACACACAGCGGGAGGCTCCTGGGTGAACCAGGGGCAGTGTCGGGAATTACCCATAATCTGCCCTCATTTGTGAGAGGCTCTGTTCGGCGACGGAACTTCAGAAAATTCCCAAGAACTGTCAGGCCCGTTACACCTGAACTAAATGTAGAGCCAGTTTAATGTGATAAAACAGAGAGACTCCCCTCCCCTATAATCGCGGAGTGCAGGGACATTGAAAACTTGTAACAGAACACAATAAACGTTCCTTGTGACATAAAATCCTGTGGGACGGATTTTACAGCAGCAGTTAGCGTCGTTTCACAATATAACTCACCCCGAGATATTATACAGATTAATATAATACTGCATAAAGTACAGGTAATCACCGCTTTATCATTTAATTCGGGGAAAATCGCCCCATTCCCATAAAATCTGGAATTTAAGAAGCAGCAGAAATGAGTCAAGTTTCCCCAAACATGACGGGACCGGTCACTGACCTCCAGGAGGGTAATTCTGATCATCAGGGGATGAGACCGGAATAAGGGACATTTAAAGGCTTCACACAGACAGCAGTTTATTTAATAAATACATTTACTGACAGTCCCTGAATATATGGAGCGTCGGACAGAGTGCGATTCATTGTCAGTGACAGGGAAATCTGGTTATTAATTTCCAAAAGATTTTTCAGTGTTTCCTGTAATATCAGAGAAAAATTGTATCAGATCGGGGATTGGATTCAGTTTGTTTCTCACTCTCGGTCTGTTTGTGTTTAGACTGGGGAGCAATAAACTGGGAGATTCAGGAGTGAAACTATTGTCTGAGGCTCTGAGGAACCCGGACTGTAAAATACAGGAACTGGAGTAAGTATCAGACTGTGTGAGATTGTGTTTATAATAACTGGATGCTGGACACTGTAAATTAATGTCAGTATAAGTAATAATAATACAAATAAATACTGGGAATTTACTCTGATTCCTGTTATCTCTGATCGTCTCTGTCTCTTCCTTTCTCACTCTGATCTGCAGGTTATGTGATAACGATCTCACAAATTCCTGTATCAAGGATCTTTCCTCCGCTCTCACGACAAACCGGTCACTTACGGGTCTGGACCTGAGCAATAATAAACTGGGAAATTCAGCAGTGAAACTACCGTCTGAGGCTCTGAGGAACCCGGACTGTAAAATACAGAAACTGGGGTAAGTACCAGATTGTGTATATTAATTGGATGCTGAACATGGTACATGAATGTCAGTATCAGTCATAATAATATAAATAAATACTGGGAATTTACTCTGATTCCTGTTATCTCTGTTCGTCTCTGTCTATCTCCAATTTCTTTCTCTGATCTCCAGGTTATGGGGTAATGATCTCACAGATTCTTGTAGCGAGGATCTCTCCTCCGCTCTCAGTGCAAACCTGTCACTGACGGTTCTCACCCTGAGTTATAATAAACTGGGAGATTCAGGAGTGAAACTACTGTCTGCGGCTCTGAGGAACCCGGACTGTAAAATACAGGAACTGGAGTAAGTATCACTGTGTGAGATTTTGTTTATAATAACTGGATGTCTGACGCTGTATATTATTAGTAGTATCAATAATAGTGTTTTTAATAAACACTGTACTTTATTATCGGTGCCAGTAATAGTGTTATTAATAAACACTGTACATTATTATTAATGTCAGTAATAGTGTTATTAATGAGCACTACTTTATTAGTATTAATAATCGTGTTAAACACTGTACATTATTAGTATCAGTAATAGCGTTATTAAATTCTGTACATTATTATTGTCAGTAATAGTGTTATTAATAAACACTACATTATGATTAGTATCAGTAGTAGTGTTACTAATAATGTACAGTGTTTATTAATATCAGTATCAGTGTTATTAATAAACACTCAGGATTCACCCTGATTCCTGTTATTTCTCTTTCTCTGATCCCCAGTCTGGATGATGTCGGTCTCACAGATTCTTGTACCGAGGATCTCGTCTCCGCTCTCAGCACAAACCGGTCACTGACGGATCTGTCCCTGGGATCAAACTCCTTCACAGACCGATCTGTCCCCGCTCTCCGCTCCCTCATACTGACCCGCAAGAGTCTGGAGCAGATCGGGTGAGTGTTTGTGTTAATGTTTAATGTAATAAATAAAATATCAGTGGGATTCAGTCCCTTTTATGGGTAATATTTATCTGTAATTATTATTGAAATATTAACCCCAGTCTCCCTGTTATTTACACTGTTGTTCAATCTGTTTTTTTCCTGTTTAATCTTTAATCTGTTTCAGGCTGTCATTGAAACTGTTCTGTCCAAACGGAAAGAGAAACCTGGAGTCACTGCGGGAATCCAGACCCGGACTGAGAGTGGAAATATGAACATTTCAATTTAGAACCATTCCTGGTCTCATGATATGAACATTTTTGGCCGATTCTCTGTCCCTCCCCTTTAACCGGCCTCGCTCCAGGTTCAAATCCGAACGGCCCTTTAACGGTTTCCAGCTCGAGCTGAGCGAGCGTCGTCTCCCATTGTGACGTCAGAGGCCCAGCGACAGGGTCACGAGACTCAGTCACCCGGTCCCACAGCGCTGATTCTGCCGGATATCCGGGGCTGGATGGTCCCCAATGGGGCACTGGGTCAATGTACAGACAGCAAGGGCCCAGGGTGGGGCTCAGTCTGGGCTGCAGTGGGACACTGGGTCAATGTACAGACAGGAAGGGCCCAGGGTGGGGCTCAGTCTGGGCTGGAGTGGGTCACTGGGTCAATGTACAGAGAGGAAGGGCCCAGGGTGGGGCTCAGTCTGGGCTGCAGTGGGACACTGGGTCAATGTACAGACAGGAAGGGCCCAGGGTGGGGCTCAGTCTGGGCTGCAGTGGGCCACTGGGTCAATGTACAGACAGGAAGGGCCCAGGGTGGGGCTCAGTCTGGGCTGCAGTGGGACACTGTGTCAATGTGCAGACAGGAAGGGCCCAGGGAGGGGCTCAGTCTGGGCTGCAGTGGGGCACTGGGTCAATGTACAGACAGGAAGGGCCCAGGGTGGGGCTCAGTCTGGGCTGCAGTGGGACACTGGGTCAATGTACAGACAGGAAGGGCCCAGGGTGGGGCTCAGTCTGGGCTGGAGTGGGTCACTGGGTCAATGTACAGAGAGGAAGGGCCCAGGGTGGGGCTCAGTCTGGGCTGCAGTGGGACACTGGGTCAATGTACAGACAGGAAGGGCCCAGGGTGGGGCTCAGTCTGGGCTGCAGTGGGCCACTGGGTCAATGGACAGATAGGAAGGGCCCAGGGTGGGGCTCAGTCTGGGCTGCAGTGGGACACTGTGTCAATGTCCAGACAGGAAGGGCCCAGGGTGGGGCTCAGTCTGGGCTGCTGTGGGACACTGCGTCAATGTACAGACAGGAAGGGCCCAGGGTGGGGCTCAGTCTGGGCTGCAGTGGGACACTGGGTCAATGTACAGACAGGAAGGGCCCAGGGTGGGGCTCAGTCTGGGCTGCAGTGGGGCACTGGGTCAATGTACAGAGAGGATGGTCCAAGGGTGGGGCTCAGTCTGGGCTGCAGTGGGACACTGGGTCAATGTACAGACAGGAAGGGTCCAGGGTGGGACTCAGTCTGGGCTGCAGTGGGGCACTGGGTCAATGTACAGACAGGAAGGGCCCAGGATGGGGCTCAGTCTGGGCTGCAGTGGGGCACTGGGTCAATGTACAGACAGGAAGGGCCCAGGATGGGGCTCAGTCTGGGCTGCAGTGGGGCACTGGGTCAATGCACAGACAGGAAGGGCCCAGGGTGGGGCTCAGTCTGGGCTGCAGTGGGACACTGGGTCAATGTACAGACAGGAAGGGCCCAGGGTGGGGCTCAGTCTGGGCTGCAGTGGGACACTGGGTCAATGTACAGACAGGAAGGGCCCAGGGTGGGGCTCAGTCTGGGCTGCAGTGGGACACTGGGTCAATGTACAGACAGGAAGGGACCAGGGTGGGACTCAGTCTGGGCTGCAGTGGGACACTGGGTCAATGTACATACAGGAAGGGCCCAGGGTGGGGCTCAGTCTGGGCTGCAGTGGGACACTGGGTCAATGCACAGACAGGAAGGGCCCAGGGTGGGGCTCAGTCTGGGGTGCAGTGGGAAACTGGGTCAATGTACAGAGAGGAAGGGCCCAGGGTGGGGCTCAGTCTGGGCTGCAGTGGGACACTGGGTCAATGTACAGACAGGAAGGGCCCAGGGTGGGGCTCAGTCTGGGCTGCAGTGGGACACTGGGTCAATGTACAGAGAGGAAGGGCCCAGGGTGGGGCTCAGTCTGGGCTGCAGTGGGACACTGGGTCAATGTACAGACAGGAAGGGCCCAGGGTGGGGCTCAGTCTGGGCTGCAGTGGGACACTGGGTCAATGTACAGACAGGAAGGGCCCAGGGTGGGGCTCAGTCTGGGCTGCAGTGGGCCACTGGGTCAATGTACAGACAGGAAGGGTCCAGGGTGGGGCTCATTCTGGGCTGGAGTGGGTCACTGGGTCAATGTACAGAGAGGAAGGGCCCAGGGTGGGGCTCAGTCTGGGCTGCAGTGGGACACTGGGTCAATGTACAGACAGGAAGGGCCCAGGGTGGGTCTCAGTCTGGGCTGCAGTGGGACACTCGGTCAATGTTGGATCAATGTTCATCGGAACACCAAGGACTCCCCATGCCTTCTTGTGTTCATGTTGCTGGATCTGTTCCGTCCACTAAAATGGGCAGAGGGGTCCATCTCATCGTTAAAAGCAACAGTCAATTGAAAATAAAATCAGTCAGAGTCGAAAACGAGCTGCCAATTCACTATCGCCCGTTTTGCTCTCACGCGCGGGATGAATTTATTCTCTCCTCGATTCCTTAGGCTGGCGATCTTGTGGGGTAAATTGTCAGATATCTATATACTGAATCCTAAATAAGTCTCACCAATCTGCTGTCGTGTCAGACACTGATCTGAACTATAATGTGATAATCAGTGATCCAGCTAATGCTGAATTACGGTGATACTCTCAGCTACTTTTACAATCGGTTATTCATTGTTTTAAGTATCTGCCTATTAATTATCTTTTTAAATTCTCAGATGCCCCTGTCTACAACTGTTTATATGTATTATTATTGGTATACTCAAAGTTTAAATCATGATAATTATGAATTCCAAGTCAATAAATCGCTGTTGTGCATGATTTTCCCTCTGCCTTCTTTGAAGATTTGGTCAGAAAGTGTTAATCCATTCACTCAGCAGTTTGTGGGGATCCGAATTAATGGTCGGTGAGGTGAACTCATCCAATCTGAGCTGGGAGATCGAAGACAGTTCAGGGAGCAATTTTTGGCATCATTCACTTCTCGACATGGGTCACAATCGAACAGGAACATGTTAAACCGAGGCCCCAAAACCAGGGCCCAGAGAAGAAATTAAACCCCAGGGCAGTGAACAGACCGAACTGACGTGGGCCCTGTTTGGTTGCAGCCTGAGCAGGAGACCTCGGTTGGTCCCCTCTGGGGAATGCTTCAATTGGTCGCCTCCAGGTGAGGCATTGGTCCATCCCCTGTAGTGGGGTCCGCGGCCGGTCCCTTCTCAGGCAGACAATGGGCACCACAACAACAATAACGATAGCAACGATATGTGTGTATTGACACACGACCAGCACATCGGCATCTTAGACAAAATGGCAGCAAGTACGGCTACCATCTTGGAAAAATGGCAAAAAAAATGCGCAGAGTGTCCCCAGTGATCCCACAGTGCACGCAGTCACCCCAGACTGCTCCGAGACTGCACCAAGGAATCCTACAGTGCACGCAGTCACCCCAGACTGATCCCAGACTGCACCCAGGGATCCGACAGTGCACGCAGTCACCACAGACTGCACCCAGGAATCCTACAGTGCACGCAGTCACCCCAGACTGATCTCAGACTGCACCCAGGAATCCCACAATGCAAGCAGTCATCCCAGAGTGATCCCAGACTGCACCCAGGAATCCCACAGTGCACGCAGTCACCCCAGACTGATCCGAGACTGCACCCAGGGATCCCACAATGCACGCAGTCACCCCAGACTGATCCCAGACTGCACCCAGGAATCCTACAGTGCACGCAGTCACCCCAGACTGATCCGAGACTGCACCCAGGGATCCCACAGTGCATGCAGTCACCCCAGACTGATCCCAGACTGCACCCAGGGATCCTACAGTGCACGCAGTCACCCCAGAGTGATCCCAGACTGCACCCAGGAATCCCACAGTGCATGCAGTCACCATAGACTGATCCCAGACTGCACCCAGGAATCCCACAGTGCATGCAGTCACCCCAGACTGATCCCAGACTGCACCCAGGAATCCCAGAGTGCACGCAGTCACCCCAGACTGATCCCAGACTGCAGCCAGGAATCCCACAGTGCATGCAGTCACCCCAGACTGAGCCGAGACTGCACCCAGGAATCCCACAGTGCATGCAGTCACCATAGACTGATCCCAGACTGCACCCAGGAATCCCACAGTGCATGCAGTCACCCCAGACTGATCCCAGACTGCACCCAGGAATCCCAGAGTGCACGCAGTCACCTCAGACTGATCCCAGACTGCACCCAGGAATCCCACAGTGCATGCAGTCACCCCAGACTGAGCCGAGACTGCACCCAGGAATCCCACAGTGCATGCAGTCACACCAGACTGATCCGAGACTGCACCCAGTAATCCAGTGCATGCAGTCACCCCAGACTGCACCCAGGAATCCAATAGTGCACGCAGTCACCCCAGACTGATCCCAGACTGCACCCAGGGATCCTACAGTGCATGCAGTCACACCAGACTGATCCCAGACTGCACCCAGGGATCCCGCAGTGCACGCAGTCACACCAGACTGATCCCAGACTGCACCCAGGAATCCCACAGTGCATGCAGTCACCCCAGACTGAGCCGAGACTGCACCCAGGAATCCCACAGTGCATGCAGTCACACCAGACTGATCCGAGACTGCACCCAGTAATCCAGTGCATGCAGTCACCCCAGACTGCACCCAGGAATCCAATAGTGCACGCAGTCACCCCAGACTGATCCCAGACTGCACCCAGGGATCCTACAGTGCATGCAGTCACACCAGACTGATCCCAGACTGCACCCAGGGATCCCGCAGTGCACGCAGTCACACCAGACTGATCCCAGACTGCACCCATGGAGACTACATTGCACGCAGTCACCCCAGACAGATCCCAGACTGCACCCAGGAATCCTACAGTGCACGCAGTCACCCAAGAATGACCCCAGACTGCACCCAGGGTTCCTACAGTGCATGCAGTCACACCAGACTGATCCCAGACTACACCCAGGAATCCTACAGTGCACGCAGTCACCCCAGGCTGATCCCAGACTGCACCCAGGGATCGTAAAGTGCATGCAGTGACCCAGACTGAACCCAGACTGCACCCAGGGATGCTACACTGCACGCAGTCACGCCAGACTGATGTAAGACAGCACCCAGGGATCCAACAGTGCACGCATTCACCCCAGACTGATCCCAGACTGCAGGCATGGATCCGACAGTGCACACAGTCACCACAGACTGATCCCAGACTGCTCACAAGGATCATACACTGCACCCAGTCACCCCAGATTGATCCCAGACTGCACCCAAGGATCCCAGGATGCACCCAGTCACCCCAGAGTGATCCCAGACTGCACCCAGGAATCCTACAGTGCAGGCAGTCACCCCAGATTGATCCCAGACTGCACCCAAGGATCCCAGGATGCACCCAGTCACTCCAGACTGATCCCAGACTGCACCCACGGATCCCACAGTGCACGCAGTCACCCCTGACCTGTCACAGACTGCACCCAGGGATCCCAGAGTGCTCCCAGTTACCCCGACTGATCCCAGACTGCAACCAGGAAATCTACAGTGCACGCAGTTTCCCCAGATTGATCCCAGACTGCACCCAGGAATCCAACATTGCAAGCAGTCACCCCAGACTGATCCCAGACTGCACCCAGGGATCCTACAGTGCACACAGTCACCCCAGACTGATCCCAGACTGCACCCAGGAATCCTAAAGTGCACGCAGTCACCCCAGACGGATCCCAGACTGCACCCAGTGATCCTACAGTGCACGCAGACACCCCAGACTTCACCCAGCAATCCAACAGTGCACGCAGTCACCCGAGACTGATCCCAGACTGCACCCAGGAATCCTACAGTGCACCCAGTCACTCTAGACTGATCCCAGACTGCACCCAGGAATCCTACAGTGCATGCAGTCACACCAGACTGATCCCAGACTGCACCCAGTGACCCGACAGTGCATGCAGTCACCGCAGTCTGGTCCTGGGTGCAGTCTGATCCCAGACTGCAACCAGGAATCCGACAGTGCATGCAGTGACCCCAGACTAATCCCAGACTGCACCCATGTATCCAACAGTGCACCCAGTCACCCCAGACTGCACCCAGGATTCCGACAGTGCATGCAGTCACCCCAGACTGATCCCAGACTGCACCCAGGGATCCAACTGTGCACGCAGTCCCCCCAGACTGAACCCTGACTGCACCCAGGGATCGTACAGTGCACGCAGTCACCCCAGACTGATCCCAGACTGCACCCAGGAAACCTACATTGCACGCAGTCACACCAGACTAATCCCAGGCTGCACCCAGGGATCCGACAGTGCACGCATTCACCCAAGACTGATCCCAGACTGCACCCAGGGATCCTATATGCACGCAGTCACTCCTGAATGATCCCAGACTGCACGCAGGGATCCCAGAATGCACCCAGTCACGCCAGACTGATCGCAGACTGCACCCAGGGATCCAACAGTGCACGCAGTCACCCCAGACTGAGCGCAGACTGGACACAGGGATCCAACAGTGCACGCAGTAACCCCAGACTGATCCCAGACGGCACCCAGGAATACTACATTGCACGCAGTCACCCCAGACAGATCCCAAACTGCACCCAGGGATCCTGCAATGTACGCAGTCATCCCAGAATGATCCCAGACTGCACCCAGGGATCCAACAGTGCACGCAGTCACCCCAGACTGATCCCAGACTGCACCCAGGGATCCTGCAGTGCACACAGTCACCCCAGACTGATCCCAGACTGCACCCAGTGATCCCAGAGTGCACCCAGTCATCCCAGACTGATCCCAGACTGCACCAAGTGATCGGAAAGTGCACGCAGTCACCCCAGACTGATCCCCGACTGCACCCAGGGATCCTAGAGTGCACCCAGTCACCCCAGACTGATCCCAGACTGCACCCTGGGATCCCACAGTGCACGCAGTCACCCCAGACCTGTCCAAGACTGCACCTGGCGATTCCAGAGTGCACCAAGTCACCCCGACTGATCCCGGACTGCACCCAGGAAATCTACACTGCAGGCAGTCACCCCAGATTGATCCCAGACTGCACCCAGGGATCCTACAGTGCACGCAGTCACCCCAGACTGATCCCAGACTGCACCCAGGGATACTACATTGCACGCAGTCACCCCAAACTGATCCCAGACTACACCAAGGGATTCGACACTGCACCCAGTTACCCCAGACTAATCCCAGTCTGCACCCATGGATCCGACAGTGCACACAGTCACCCCAGACTGATCCCAGACTGCAACCATGAATCCTACAGTGCACGCAGTAAACCCAGACTGATCCCAGACTGCACTCAGGGAGCCTGCAGTGCACGCAGTCACCCCAGACTGATCCCAGACTGCACCCAGTGATCCTACAGTGCACGCAGTCACCCCAGACTGCACCCAGGAATCCTGCAATGCACGCAGTCAGCCCAGACTGACCCCAGACTGCACCCAGGGAACGGAAGGGCAGGCAGTCACCCCAGACTGATCCCAGACTGCACCCAGGGATCCTACACTGCACCCAGTCACCCCAGACTATTCCCAGACTGCACCCAGGAAACCTACATTGCAAGCAGTCACACCAGACTGATCCCAGACTGCACCCAGGGATCCCACTATGCACGCAGTCACCCCAGACAGATCCCAGACTGCATCCAGGGATCCTAGAGTGCACCAAGTCACCCCAGACAGATCCCAGACTGCACCCAGGGATCCTAGAGTGCACCCAGTCACCCCAGACTGATCCCAGACTGCACCCAGGGATCCTACACTGCACCCAGTCACCCCAGACTATTCCCAGACTGCACCCAGGAAACCTACATTGCAAGCAGTCACACCAGACTGATCCCAGACTGCACCCAGGGATCCCACTATGCACGCAGTCACCCCAGACAGATCCCAGACTGCACCCAGGGATCCTAGAGTGCACCCAGTCACCCCAGACAGATCCCAGACTGCACCCAGGGATCCTAGAGTGCACCCAGTCACCCCAGACTGATCCCAGACTGCACCCAGGGATCCTAGAGTGCACCCAGTCACCCCAGACAGATCCCAATCTGCACCCATGTATCCGACAGTGCACACAGTCACCCCAGACTGATCCCAGACTGCAACCATGAATCCTACAGTGCACGCAGTAAACACAGACTGATCCCAGACTGCACTCAGGGAGCCTACAGTGCACGCAGTCACCCCAGACTGCACCCAGGAATCCTGCAATGCATGCAGTCACCCCAGACTGATCCCAGACTGCACCCAGGGAACGTAAGTGCACGCAGTCACCCCAGACTGATCCCAGACTGCACCCAGGGATCCTACAGTGCACGCAGTAACCCCAGACTGATCCTAGACTGCACCCAGGGATCCTACAGTGCACGCAGTAACCCCAGTCTTTCCCCAGACTGCACCCATGGATGCTACAGTGCACGTAGTCACCCCAGACTGATCCCAGACTGCACCCAGGAATCCTGCAGTGCACGCAGTCACCACAGACTGATCCCAGACTGCACCCAGTGATCCTACAGTGCACGCAGTCACCCCAGACTGATCCCAGACTGCACCCAGGAATCCTGCAGTGCACGCAGTCACCCCAGACTGATCCCAGACTGCACCCAGGGATCCTACAGTGCACGCAGTCACCCCAGACTGATCCCAGACTGCACCCAGGAATCCTGCAGTGCACGCAGTCACCCCAGACTGATCCCAGACTGCTCCCAGGAATCCTACTTTGCACGCAGTCACCCCAGACTGATCCCAGACTGCACCCAGGGATCCTACAGTGCACGCAGTCACCCCAGACTGATCCCAGACTGCACCCAGGGATCCTACAGTGCACGCAGTCAACCCAGACTGATCCTAGACTGCACCCAGGGACCCTACAGTGCACGCAGTCAACCCAGACTGATCCTAGACTGCACCCAGGGACCCTACAGTGCACCCAGTCATCCCAGACTGATCCCAGACTGCACCGAGGGATCCCAGAGTGCACGCAGTCTACCCAGACTGATCCCAGACTGCACCCAGGGATCATACAGAGCACGCAGTCATCCCAGACTGATCCCAGACTGCACCCAGGGATCCTACAGTGCACGCAGTCACCCCAGACTGATCCCAGACTGCACCCAGGGATCCTACAGTGCACGCAGTCAACCCAGACTGATCCCAGACTGCACCCAGGGATCCTACAGTGCACGCAGTCATCCCAGACTGATCCCAGAATGCAGCCACGGAACCTTCACTGCACCCAGTCACCCCAGACTGATCCCAGACAACACCCAGGAATCCTACAGTGCAGGCAATAATCCCAGACTAATCCCAGAATGCACCCATGGATCCTACAGTGCACGCAGTCACCCCAGACTGATCCCAGACTGCACACCCAGTAATCCTACATGCACCCAGTCACCCCAGACTGATCCCAGACGGCACCCAGGAACCCGACAGTGCACGCAATCACCCCACACTGATCCCAGACTGCACCCAGGAATCCTACAGAGCACGCAGTCACCCCAGACTGATCCCAGACTGCACCCAGGGATCCTGCACTGCACGCAGTCACACCAGACTGATCCCAGACTGCACCCAGGGATCCCAGAGTGCACCCAGTCTCGCCAGACTGATCCCAGACTGCACCCAGGAATTCTACAGTGCACGCAGTCACCCCAGACTGATCCCAGACTGCACCCAGGGATCGCACAGTCCACGTAGTCTCCCCAGATTGATCCCAGTCTGCACCCAGGGATCGTACAGTGCACGCAGTCTCCCCAGACTGACCCCAGACTGCACCCAGGGATCCTACAGTGCACTCAGTAACTCCAGACTGATCCCAGACTGCACCCATGAATCCTCCATTGCAGGCAGTCACCCCAGACTGATCCCAGACTACATCCAGGGATCCTACTGTGCACGCAGTCACCCTAGACTGATCACAGACTTAACCCAGGGATCCCAGAGTGCACGCAGTCATCCCAGACTGATCCCAGACTGCACCCAGGGATCCCAGATTGCACGCAGTCACCCAGACTGATCCCAGACTGAACCCAGGGATTCCAGAGTGCACAAAGTCATCCCAGACTGATTCCAAACTGCAGCCAGGAATTCTACAGTGCACGCAGTCACCCCAGACTGATCCCAGACTTCACCCTGGGATCGGACAGTGCACGCAGTCAGCGCAGACTGATCACAGACTGCACCCAGGGATCCTGGAGTGCACGCAATCAACCCACACTGATCCCAGACAGCACCCAGGAATCCTACAGAGCACGCAGTCTCGCCAGACTGATCCCAGACTGCACCCAGGAATTCTACAGTGCACGCAGTCACCCCAGACTGATCCCAGACTGCACCCAGGGATCGCACAGTGCACGCAGTCACCGCAGACTGATCACAGACTGCACCCAGGGATCCTGGAGTGCACGCAGTCACCCCAGACTGTTCCCAGTCTGCACCCAGGGATCCCAGATTGCACCCAGTCTCGCTAGACTGATCCCAGACTGCACCCAGGAATTCTACAGTGCACGCAGTCACCCCAGACTGATCCCAGACTGCACCCAGGGATCCCAGAGTGCACGCAGTCTACCCAGACTGATCCCAGACTGCACCCAGGGATCATACAGAGCACGCAGTCACCCCAGAATGATCCCAGACTGCACCCAGGGATCCTGCAGTGCACGCAGTCAACCCAGACTGCACCCAGGGATCCCAGAGTGCACGCAGTCTACCCAGACTGATCCCAGACTGCACCCAGGGATCCTAAAATGCACCCAGTCACCCCAGACTGATCCAAGACTGCACCCAGGGATCCCAGAGTGCACCCAGTCACGCCAGACTGATCCCAGACTGCACCCTGGAATTCTACAGTTCACGCAGTTACTCCTGACTGAACCCAGACTGCAGCCAGTGATCGAACAGTGCATGCAGTCTCCCCAGACTGATCCCAGACTGCACCCAGGGATCCGACAGTGCACTCAGTAACCCCAGACTGATCCCAGACTGCACCCATGAATCCTACAGTGCAGGCAGTAACCCCAGACTGATCCCAGACTGCACCCAGGGATCGCACAGTGCACACAGTCTCCCCAGACTGATCCCAGTCTGCACCCAGGGATCGTACAGTGCACGCAGTCTCCCCAGACTGATCCCAGACTGCACCCAGGGATCCTACAGTGCACTCAGTAAACCGAGACTGATCCCAGAAAGCACCCAGGAAACCGGCAGTGCACGCAGTCACCCCAGACTGATCCCAGACTGCACCCAGGAAACCGGCAGTGCACGCTGTCACCCCAGACTGATCCCAGACTGCACCCAGGAATTCTACAGAGCACGCAGTCACCCCAGACTGATCCAAGACTGCACCCAGGGATACTGCACTGCACGCAGTCATCCCGGACTGACCCCAGACTGCACCCAGGGTTCCCAGTGTGCACGCAGTCCACCTGGACTGATCCCAGACTGCACCCAGGGATCTGAAAATGCACCCAGTCACCCCAGACTTATCCCAGACTGCACCCAGGGATACCAGATTGCACCCAGTTTCGCCAGACTGATCCCAGACTGCGCCCAGGAATTCTACAGTGCACGCAGTCTCCCCAGACTGATCCTAGTCTGCACCCAGGGATCGGACAGTGCACGCAGTCACCCCAGACTGATCTCAGACTGCACCCAGGGATCCTACAGTGCACGCAGTCACCCCAGACTGATCCCAAACTGCACCCAGGGATCCTGGAGTGCACGCAGTCACCACAGACTGATCCCAGACTGCACCCATGATGCTACAGTGCACGCAGTCACCCCAGACTGATCCCAGAATGCACCCAGTGATCCTACAGTGCACGCAGTCACCCCAGACTGATCCCAGACTGCACCCAGGAATCCTGCAGTGCACGCAGTCACCCCAGACTGATCCCAGACTGCACCCAGGGATCCGATAGTGCATGCAGTCATCCCAGACTGATCCCAAACTGCACCCAGGGATCCTGGAGTGCACGCAGTCACCACAGACTGATCCCAGACTGCACCCAGGAATCTAACAATGCATGCAGTCACCCCAGACTGATCCTAGACTGCACCCATGGATCCTACAGTGCACGCAATCACCCCAGACTGATCCCAGACTGCACCCAGGAATCCTCCATTGCAGGCAGTCACCCCAGACTGATCCCAGACTACATCCAGGGATCCTACTGTGCACGCAGTCACCCTAGACTGATCACAGACTTAACCCAGGGATCCCAGAGTGCACGCAGTCACCCCAGACTGATCCCAGACTGCACCCAGGGATCCCAGATTGCACGCAGTCACCCAGACTGATCCCAGACTGAACCCAGGGATTCCAGAGTGCACAAAGTCATCCTAGACTGATTCCAAACTGCAGCCAGGAATTCTACAGTGCACGCAGTCACCCCAGACTGATCCTAGACTGCACCCATGGATCCCACAGTGCACACAGTCACCCCAGACTGATCCCAGACTGCACCCAGGAATCCTACAGAGCACGCACTCACCCCAGACAGATCCCAGACTGCACCCAGGGAACCTACAGTGCACGCAGTCACACCAGACTGATCCCAGACTGCACCCAGGGATCCTAATGTGCACGCATTCACCCATAACTGATCCCAGACTGCACCCAGGGATCCTGCAGTGCACCCAATCACGCCAGACTGATCCCAGACAGCAACCATGGATCACACATTGCACGCAGTAACCCCAGACCTGTCCCAGACTGCACCCAGGGATCCCAGAGTGCACCCAGTCACCCCGACTGATCCCAGACTGCACCCAGGAAATCTACAGTGCACGCAGTTAACCCAGACTGATCCGAGACTGCACCCAGGGATCCTGCAGTGCACGCAGTCACCGCAGACTAATCCCAGACAGCACCCATGTATCCTACAGTGCACACAGTCATCCCAGACTGATCCCAGACTGCACCCTGGGTTCCTACAGTGCACCCAGTCACCCCAGACGGAGCCCAGACTGCACACAGGGATTCTACAGTGCACGCAGTAACCCCAGACAGATCCCAAACTGCACCCAGGTATCCTGCAGTACACGCAGTCACCCCAGACTGATCCCAGACTGCACCCACGGATCCTACAATGCAGCCAGTCACACTAGACTGATTCCAGACTGCACCCAGGAAATCTACATTGCACGCAGTCACCCCAGACTGATCCCAGACTGCAGCCACGGATCCTACAGTGCACGCAGTAACTCCTGACTGATCCCAGACTGCACCCAGGGATCCTACATTGCACGCAGTCACCCCAGACTGCACCCAAGAATCCTGCAGTGCACGCAGTAACCCTAGGCTGATCCCAGACTGCACCCAGGGATCCGACATTGCACGCAGTCACCCCAGACTGATCCCAGACTGCACCCAGGAATCCAACAGAGCACGCACTCACCCCAGACAGATCCCAGACTGCACCCAGGGATCCTGCAGTGCACGCAGTCAACACAGACTGATCCCAGACTGCACCAAGGGATCCCAGAGTGCACACAGTCGACCCAGACAGATCCCAGACTGCACCCAGGGATCCTAAAATGCACCCAGTCACCCCAGACTGATCCCAGACTGCACCCAGGCATCCCAGAGTGCACCCAGTCACCCAGATTGATCGCAGACTGCACCCAGGAATCCTACAGTGCACGCAGTCACCCCAGACTGATCCCAGACTGCACCCAGGGATCCCAGAGTGCACCCAGTCACCCAGATTGATCGCAGACTGCACCCAGGAATCCTACAGTGCACGCAGTCACCCCAGACCTTTCCCAGACTGCACCCAGGGATGCCAGAGTGCACCCAGTCACCCCAAACTGATCCCAGACTTCACCCAGGAATCCGACATTGCACCCAGTCACCCCAGACTGATCCCAGACTGCACCCAGTTATCCTACATTGCAGGCAGTCACCCCAGACTAATCCCAGACTGCACCCATGGATCGTAAAGTGCACGCAATCATCCCAGACTGATCCCAGACTGCACCCAGTAATCCTAAATGCAGCCAGTTACCCCAGACTGATCCCAGACTGCACCCAGTAATCCTACATGCACCCTGTCACCCCAGACTGATGCCAGACTGCACCCAGGGATCGGACAGTGCACGCAGTCAACCCAGACTGCACCCAGTAAACCTACAGTGCAATCAGTCACCCCAGACTGATCCCAGACTGCACCCAGGGATCCTACAGTTCACGCAGTAACCCCAGACTGATCCCAGACGGCACCCAGGGATCCTGCAGTGCACGCAGTCACCCCAGACTGATCCCAGACTGCAGACACGGATCCCAGAGTGCCCCAAGTCATCCCAGACTGATCCCAGACTGCAACCAGGAAATCTACTGTGCACACAGTCACCCCAGCCTGATCCCAGACTGCACCCAGGATTCCTACAGTGCACGCAGTCCCCACAGACTGATCCCAGACTGCACCCAGGGATCCTAAAGTGCACCCAGACACCCCGGACTGATCCCAGACTGCACCCACGGATCCCAGAGTGCACCCAGTCACCCCAGACTGATCCCAGACTGCACCCACGGATCCTACAGTGCACGCAGTCACCCCAGACTGATCCCAGACTGCACCCAGGGATCCTACAGTGCACGCAGTCAACCCAGACTGATCCTAGACTGCACCCAGGGACCCTACAGTGCACGCAGTCAACCCAGACTGATCCTAGACTGCACCCAGGGACCCTACAGTGCACCCAGTCATCCCAGACTGATCCCAGACTGCACCGAGGGATCCCAGAGTGCACGCAGTCTACCCAGACTGATCCCAGACTGCACCCAGGGATCATACAGAGCACGCAGTCATCCCAGACTGATCCCAGACTGCACCCAGGGATCCTACAGTGCACGCAGTCACCCCAGACTGATCCCAGACTGCACCCAGGGATCCTACAGTGCACGCAGTCAACCCAGACTGATCCCAGACTGCACCCAGGGATCCTACAGTGCACGCAGTCATCCCAGACTGATCCCAGAATGCAGCCACGGAACCTTCACTGCACCCAGTCACCCCAGACTGATCCCAGACAACACCCAGGAATCCTACAGTGCAGGCAATAATCCCAGACTAATCCCAGAATGCACCCATGGATCCTACAGTGCACGCAGTCACCCCAGACTGATCCCAGACTGCACACCCAGTAATCCTACATGCACCCAGTCACCCCAGACTGATCCCAGACGGCACCCAGGAACCCGACAGTGCACGCAATCACCCCACACTGATCCCAGACTGCACCCAGGAATCCTACAGAGCACGCAGTCACCCCAGACTGATCCCAGACTGCACCCAGGGATCCTGCACTGCACGCAGTCACACCAGACTGATCCCAGACTGCACCCAGGGATCCCAGAGTGCACCCAGTCTCGCCAGACTGATCCCAGACTGCACCCAGGAATTCTACAGTGCACGCAGTCACCCCAGACTGATCCCAGACTGCACCCAGGGATCGCACAGTCCACGTAGTCTCCCCAGATTGATCCCAGTCTGCACCCAGGGATCGTACAGTGCACGCAGTCTCCCCAGACTGACCCCAGACTGCACCCAGGGATCCTACAGTGCACTCAGTAACTCCAGACTGATCCCAGACTGCACCCATGAATCCTCCATTGCAGGCAGTCACCCCAGACTGATCCCAGACTACATCCAGGGATCCTACTGTGCACGCAGTCACCCTAGACTGATCACAGACTTAACCCAGGGATCCCAGAGTGCACGCAGTCATCCCAGACTGATCCCAGACTGCACCCAGGGATCCCAGATTGCACGCAGTCACCCAGACTGATCCCAGACTGAACCCAGGGATTCCAGAGTGCACAAAGTCATCCCAGACTGATTCCAAACTGCAGCCAGGAATTCTACAGTGCACGCAGTCACCCCAGACTGATCCCAGACTTCACCCTGGGATCGGACAGTGCACGCAGTCAGCGCAGACTGATCACAGACTGCACCCAGGGATCCTGGAGTGCACGCAATCAACCCACACTGATCCCAGACAGCACCCAGGAATCCTACAGAGCACGCATTCTCGCCAGACTGATCCCAGACTGCACCCAGGAATTCTACAGTGCACGCAGTCACCCCAGACTGATCCCAGACTGCACCCAGGGATCGCACAGTGCACGCAGTCACCGCAGACTGATCACAGACTGCACCCAGGGATCCTGGAGTGCACGCAGTCACCCCAGACTGTTCCCAGTCTGCACCCAGGGATCCCAGATTGCACCCAGTCTCGCTAGACTGATCCCAGACTGCACCCAGGAATTCTACAGTGCACGCAGTCACCCCAGACTGATCCCAGACTGCACCCAGGGATCCCAGAGTGCACGCAGTCTACCCAGACTGATCCCAGACTGCACCCAGGGATCATACAGAGCACGCAGTCACCCCAGAATGATCCCAGACTGCACCCAGGGATCCTGCAGTGCACGCAGTCAACCCAGACTGCACCCAGGGATCCCAGAGTGCACGCAGTCTACCCAGACTGATCCCAGACTGCACCCAGGGATCCTAAAATGCACCCAGTCACCCCAGACTGATCCAAGACTGCACCCAGGGATCCCAGAGTGCACCCAGTCACGCCAGACTGATCCCAGACTGCACCCTGGAATTCTACAGTTCACGCAGTTACTCCTGACTGAACCCAGACTGCAGCCAGTGATCGAACAGTGCATGCAGTCTCCCCAGACTGATCCCAGACTGCACCCAGGGATCCGACAGTGCACTCAGTAACCCCAGACTGATCCCAGACTGCACCCATGAATCCTACAGTGCAGGCAGTAACCCCAGACTGATCCCAGACTGCACCCAGGGATCGCACAGTGCACACAGTCTCCCCAGACTGATCCCAGTCTGCACCCAGGGATCGTACAGTGCACGCAGTCTCCCCAGACTGATCCCAGACTGCACCCAGGGATCCTACAGTGCACTCAGTAAACCGAGACTGATCCCAGAAAGCACCCAGGAAACCGGCAGTGCACGCAGTCACCCCAGACTGATCCCAGACTGCACCCAGGAAACCGGCAGTGCACGCTGTCACCCCAGACTGATCCCAGACTGCACCCAGGAATTCTACAGAGCACGCAGTCACCCCAGACTGATCCAAGACTGCACCCAGGGATACTGCACTGCACGCAGTCATCCCGGACTGACCCCAGACTGCACCCAGGGTTCCCAGTGTGCACGCAGTCCACCTGGACTGATCCCAGACTGCACCCAGGGATCTGAAAATGCACCCAGTCACCCCAGACTTATCCCAGACTGCACCCAGGGATACCAGATTGCACCCAGTTTCGCCAGACTGATCCCAGACTGCGCCCAGGAATTCTACAGTGCACGCAGTCTCCCCAGACTGATCCTAGTCTGCACCCAGGGATCGGACAGTGCACGCAGTCACCCCAGACTGATCTCAGACTGCACCCAGGGATCCTACAGTGCACGCAGTCACCCCAGACTGATCCCAAACTGCACCCAGGGATCCTGGATTGCACGCAGTCACCACAGACTGATCCCAGACTGCACCCATGATGCTACAGTGCACGCAGTCACCCCAGACTGATCCTAGAATGCACCCAGTGATCCTACAGTGCACGCAGTCACCCCAGACTGATCCCAGACTGCACCCAGGAATCCTGCAGTGCACGCAGTCACCCCAGACTGATCCCAGACTGCACCCAGGGATCCGACAGTGCATGCAGTCATCCCAGACTGATCCCAAACTGCACCCAGGGATCCTGGAGTGCACGCAGTCACCACAGACTGATCCCAGACTGCACCCAGGAATCTAACAATGCATGCAGTCACCCCAGACTGATCCTAGACTGCACCCATGGATCCTACAGTGCACGCAATCACCCCAGACTGATCCCAGACTGCACCCAGGAATCCTCCATTGCAGGCAGTCACCCCAGACTGATCCCAGACTACATCCAGGGATCCTACTGTGCACGCAGTCACCCTAGACTGATCACAGACTTAACCCAGGGATCCCAGAGTGCACGCAGTCACCCCAGACTGATCCCAGACTGCACCCAGGGATTCCAGAGTGCACAAAGTCATCCTAGACTGATTCCAAACTGCAGCCAGGAATTCTACAGTGCACGCAGTCACCCCAGACTGATCCTAGACTGCACCCATGGATCCCACAGTGCACACAGTCACCCCAGACTGATCCCAGACTGCACCCAGGAATCCTACAGAGCACGCACTCACCCCAGACAGATCCCAGACTGCACCCAGGGAACCTACAGTGCACGCAGTCACACCAGACTGATCCCAGACTGCACCCAGGGATCCTAATGTGCACGCATTCACCCATAACTGATCCCAGACTGCACCCAGGGATCCTGCAGTGCACCCAATCACGCCAGACTGATCCCAGACAGCAACCATGGATCACACATTGCACGCAGTAACCCCAGACCTGTCCCAGACTGCACCCAGGGATCCCAGAGTGCACCCAGTCACCCCGACTGATCCCAGACTGCACCCAGGAAATCTACAGTGCACGCAGTTAACCCAGACTGATCCGAGACTGCACCCAGGGATCCTGCAGTGCACGCAGTCACCGCAGACTAATCCCAGACAGCACCCATGTATCCTACAGTGCACACAGTCATCCCAGACTGATCCCAGACTGCACCCTGGGTTCCTACAGTGCACCCAGTCACCCCAGACGGAGCCCAGACTGCACACAGGGATTCTACAGTGCACGCAGTAACCCCAGACAGATCCCAAACTGCACCCAGGTATCCTGCAGTACACGCAGTCACCCCAGACTGATCCCAGACTGCACCCACGGATCCTACAATGCAGCCAGTCACACTAGACTGATTCCAGACTGCACCCAGGAAATCTACATTGCACGCAGTCACCCCAGACTGATCCCAGACTGCAGCCACGGATCCTACAGTGCACGCAGTAACTCCTGACTGATCCCAGACTGCACCCAGGGATCCTACATTGCACGCAGTCACCCCAGACTGCACCCAGGAATCCTGCAGTGCACGCAGTAACCCTAGGCTGATCCCAGACTGCACCCAGGGATCCGACATTGCACGCAGTCACCCCAGACTGATCCCAGACTGCACCCAGGAATCCAACAGAGCACGCACTCACCCCAGACAGATCCCAGACTGCACCCAGGGATCCTGCAGTGCACGCAGTCAACACAGACTGATCCCAGACTGCACCAAGGGATCCCAGAGTGCACACAGTCGACCCAGACAGATCCCAGACTGCACCCAGGGATCCTAAAATGCACCCAGTCACCCCAGACTGATCCCAGACTGCACCCAGGCATCCCAGAGTGCACCCAGTCACCCAGATTGATCGCAGACTGCACCCAGGAATCCTACAGTGCACGCAGTCACCCCAGACTGATCCCAGACTGCACCCAGGGATCCCAGAGTGCACCCAGTCACCCAGATTGATCGCAGACTGCACCCAGGAATCCTACAGTGCACGCAGTCACCCCAGACCTTTCCCAGACTGCACCCAGGGATGCCAGAGTGCACCCAGTCACCCCAAACTGATCCCAGACTTCACCCAGGAATCCGACATTGCACCCAGTCACCCCAGACTGATCCCAGACTGCACCCAGTTATCCTACATTGCAGGCAGTCACCCCAGACTAATCCCAGACTGCACCCATGGATCGTACAGTGCACGCAATCATCCCAGACTGATCCCAGACTGCACCCAGTAATCCTAAATGCAGCCAGTTACCCCAGACTGATCCCAGACTGCACCCAGTAATCCTACATGCACCCTGTCACCCCAGACTGATGCCAGACTGCACCCAGGGATCGGACAGTGCACGCAGTCAACCCAGACTGCACCCAGTAAACCTACAGTGCAATCAGTCACCCCAGACTGATCCCAGACTGCACCCAGGGATCCTACAGTTCACGCAGTAACCCCAGACTGATCCCAGACGGCACCCAGGGATCCTGCAGTGCACGCAGTCACCCCAGACTGATCCCAGACTGCAGACACGGATCCCAGAGTGCCCCAAGTCATCCCAGACTGATCCCAGACTGCAACCAGGAAATCTACTGTGCACGCAGTCACCCCAGCCTGATCCCAGACTGCACCCAGGATTCCTACAGTGCACGCAGTCCCCACAGACTGATCCCAGACTGCACCCAGGGATCCTAAAGTGCACCCAGACACCCCGGACTGATCCCAGACTGCACCCACGGATCCCAGAGTGCACCCAGTCACCCCAGACTGATCCCAGACTGCACCCACGGATCCGACAATGCACACAGTCAACCCAGACTGATCCCAGACTGCACCCAGGGATCCTACAGTGCACGTAGTCACCCCAGACTGATCCCAGACTGCACCCACGGATCGTACAATGCACCCAGTCACCCCAGACTGATCACAGACTGCACCCAGGGATCCCAGAATGCACCCAGTCACCCCAGACTGTTCACAGACTGCACCCAGGGATCCTGCAGTGCACGGAGTCACCGCAGATTGATCCCAGACTGCACCCAGGGATCGTACAGTGCACGCAGTCACCCCAGACTGATCCCAGACTGCACCCAGGGATCCAAATGTGCATGCATTGACCCCTAACTGATCCCAGACTGCACCCAGTCAACCCAGACTGATCAAAGACTGCACCCAGGGATCCTGCAGTGCACACAGTCACCCCAGACTGATCCCAGACTGCACCCAGGATTCCAACAGTGCACGCATTTACCCCAGACTGATCCCAGACTACACGCAGGGAGCCGACAGTGCACGCAGTCACCCCAGACTGAACCCAGACTGCACCCAGTGATCCTACATTGAACGCAGTCACCCCAGACTGCAAACAGGAATCCTGCAGTGCACGCAGTCATCCCAGACTGATCCCAGACTGCACCCAGCGATACGACAGTGCACGCAGTCACCCCAGACTGATCTCAGACTGCACCCAGGGATACGACAGTGCACGCAATCATCCCAGACTGATCCCAGACTGCACCCAGGAATCCAACGGGGCACGCAGTCACCCCAGTCATATCTCAGACTGCACCCAGGGATCCTACATTGCATGCAGTCACCCCAGACTGATCCCAGACAGCACCCATGGATCCTACAGTGCACTCAGTCACCCCAGACTGATCCCAGACTGCACCCAGGAATCCGACATTGCACGCAGTCACCACAGACTGATCCCAGACCGCACCAAGGAATCATACAGTGCACCCAGTCACCCCAGACTTATTCCAGACTGCACCAAGGAATCCTCCAGTGCACGCTGTCACCCCAGATTGATCCCAGACAGCACCCATTGATCCTACATTGCACGCAGTCACCCCAGACTAATCTCAGACTGCACCCAGGGATCCTACAGTGCATGTAGTCACAACAGACTGATCCCAGACAGCACCCAGTCATCCTACAGTGCACGCAGTCACCCCAGACTGATCCCAGACTGCACCCATGAATCCTACAGAGCACGCACTCACACCAGACAGATCCCAGACTGCACCCAGGGATCCTGCAGTGCACGCAGTCAACCCAGACTGATCCCAGACTGCACCCAGGGAGCCCAGAGTGCACGCAGTCTACCCAGACAGATCCCAGACTGCACCCAGGGATCCTAAAATGCACCCAGTCACCCCAGACTGATCCCAGACTGCACCCAGGGATCCCAGAGTGCACCCAGTCACGCCAGACTGATCCCAGACTGCACCCAGGAATTCTACAGTGCACGCAGTACCCTCAGACTGATCCCAGACTGCACCCAGGGATCCAAAAGTGCACTCAGTTAACCCAGACTGATCCCAGACTGCACCCATGAATCCAACAGTGCAGGCAGTCACCCCAGACTGATCCCAGATTGCATCCAGGGATCCTACTGTGCACGCAGTCACCCAGACTGATCCCAGACTGCACCCATGGATTCGACAGTGCACGCTTTCACCCCAGACTGATCACAGACTGCACCCAGGGATCCTGCAGTGCACGCAGTCAACCCAGACTGATCCCAGACTGCACCCAGGGAGCCCAGAGTGCACCAAGTCAGCACAGACTGATCCCAGACTGAAGCCAGGAAATCTGCAGTGCACGCAGTCACGCCAGACTGATCCCAGACTGCAGCCACGGATCCCAGAGTGCACCAAGTCATCCCAGACTGATCCCAGACTGCAGCCAGGAAATCTACAGTGCACGCAGTCATCCCAGACTGATCCCAGACTGCACCCAGGTATTCCAGAATGCACCTCGTCACCACATTGTGATCCCAGACTGCACCCAGTGATCCTACAGTGCACGCAGTCACCCCAGACTGATCCCAGACTGCACCCAGGGATCCTGCAGTGCTCGCAGTCACCCCAGACTGCACCCAGGGATCCCAGATTGCACGCAGTCTAGCCAGACTGATCCCAGACTGCACCCAGGGATCCCAGAGAGCACCCAGTCACGCCAGACTGATCCCAGACTGCACACAGGTATTCTGCAGTGCACGCAGTACACCCAGACTGATCCCAGACTGCACCCAGGGATCGTACAGTGCACTCAGTAACACCAGACTGATCCCAAACTGCACCCATGAATACTACAGTGCAGGCAGTCACCCCAGACTGATCCCAGACTGCATCCAGGGATCCTACTGTGCACGCAGTCACCCCAGACTGATCCCAGACTGCACCCAGTGATCCTACAGTGCACGCAGTCACCCCAGACTGCACCCAGGAATCCTGCAATGCACGCAGTCACCCCAGACTTATCCCAGACTGCACCCAGGGAACGTAAGTGCACGCAGTCACCCCAGACTGATCCCAGACTGCCCCCAGGGATCCTACACTTCACGCAGTCACACCAGACTGCTCCCAGACTGCACCCAGGGATCCTACAGTGCACGCAGTAACCCCAGTCTTTCCCCAGACTGCACCCATGGATGCTACAGTGCACGCATTCATCCCAGACTGATCCCAGACTGCACCCAGGGATCCTACAGTGCACGCAGTCACCCCAGACTGATCCCAGACTGCACCCAGGGATCCCAGAGAGCACGTAGTCACCCCAGACTGATCCCAGACTGCACCCAGGAATCCTGCAGTGCACGCAGTCACCACAGACTGATCCCAGACTGCACCCAGTGATCCTACAGTGCACGCAGTCACCCCAGACTGATCCCAGACTGCACCCAGGAATCCTGCAGTGCACGCAGTCACCCCAGACTGATCCCAGACTGCACCCAGGGATCCTACAGTGCACGCATTCATCCCAGACTGATCCCAGACTGCACCCAGGGATCCTACAGTGCACGCAGTCACCCCAGACTGATCCCAGACTGCTCCCAGGAATCCTACTTTGCACGCAGTCACCCCAGACTGATCCCAGACTGCAACCAGGGATCCTACAGTGCACGCAGTCACCCCAGACTGATCCCAGACTGCATCCAGGGATCCTACTGTGCACGCAGTCACCCCAGACTGATCCCAGACTGCACCCAGTGATCCTACAGTGCACGCAGTCACCCCAGACTGCACCCAGGAATCCTGCAATGCACGCAGTCACCCCAGACTTATCCCAGACTGCACCCAGGGAACGTAAGTGCACGCAGTCACCCCAGACTGATCCCAGACTGCCCCCAGGGATCCTACACTTCACGCAGTCACACCAGACTGCTCCCAGACTGCACCCAGGGATCCTACAGTGCACGCAGTAACCCCAGTCTTTCCCCAGACTGCACCCATGGATGCTACAGTGCACGCATTCATCCCAGACTGATCCCAGACTGCACCCAGGGATCCTACAGTGCACGCAGTCACCCCAGACTGATCCCAGACTGCACCCAGGGATCCCAGAGAGCACGTAGTCACCCCAGACTGATCCCAGACTGCACCCAGGAATCCTGCAGTGCACGCAGTCACCACAGACTGATCCCAGACTGCACCCAGTGATCCTACAGTGCACGCAGTCACCCCAGACTGATCCCAGACTGCACCCAGGAATCCTGCAGTGCACGCAGTCACCCCAGACTGATCCCAGACTGCACCCAGGGATCCTACAGTGCACGCATTCATCCCAGACTGATCCCAGACTGCACCCAGGGATCCTACAGTGCACGCAGTCACCCCAGACTGATCCCAGACTGCTCCCAGGAATCCTACTTTGCACGCAGTCACCCCAGACTGATCCCAGACTGCAACCAGGGATCCTACAGTGCACGCAGTCACCCCAGACTGATCCCAGACTGCACCCAGGGATCCTACAGTGCACGCAGTCAACCCAGACTGATCCTAGACTGCACCCAGGGACCCGACAGTGCACGCAGTCAACCCAGACTGATCCTAGACTGCACCCAGGGACCCTACAGTGCACCCAGTCATCCCAGACTGATCCCAGACTGCACCGAGGGATCCCAGAGTGCACGCAGTCAACCCAGACTGATCCCAGACTGCACCCAGGGATCCTACAGTGCACGCAGTCAACCCAGACTGATCCCAGACTGCACCCAGGGATCCTACAGTGCACG
Source organism: Heptranchias perlo (assembly GCF_035084215.1). Lineage (NCBI taxonomy): Eukaryota > Metazoa > Chordata > Chondrichthyes > Hexanchiformes > Hexanchidae > Heptranchias > Heptranchias perlo. The sequence continues at coordinate 8,395,501 of NW_027139516.1, read as the reverse complement.
CAGTCATCCCAGACTGATCCCAGAATGCAGCCACGGAACCTTCACTGCACCCAGTCACCCCAGACTGATCCCAGACAACACCCAGGAATCCTACAGTGCAGGCAATAATCCCAGACTAATCCCAGAATGCACCCATGGATCTTACAGTGCACACAGTCACCCCAGACTGATCCCAGACTGCACACCCAGTAATCCTACATGCACCCAGTCACCCCAGACTGATCCCAGACGGCACCCAGGAACCCGACAGTGCACCCAGTCATCTCAGACTGATCCCAGACTGCACCGAGGGATCCCAGAGTGCACGCAGTCTACCCAGACTGATCCCAGACTGCACCCAGGGATCATACAGAGCACGCAGTCATCTCAGACTGATCCCAGAATGCAGCCACGGAACCTTCACTGCACCCAGTCACCCCAGACTGATCCCAGACAACACCCAGGAATCCTACAGTGCAGGCAATAATCCCAGACTAATCCCAGAATGCACCCATGGATCCTACAGTGCACACAGTCACCCCAGACTGATCCCAGACTGCACACCCAGTAATCCTACATGCACCCAGTCACCCCAGACTGATCCCAGACGGCACCCAGGAACCCGACAGTGCACGCAATCACCCCACACTGATCCCAGACTGCACCCAGGAATCCTACAGAGCACGCAGTCACCCCAGACTGATCCCAGACTGCACCCAGGGATCCTGCACTGCACGCAGTCACACCAGACTGATCCCAGACTGCACCCAGGGATCCCAGAGTGCACCCAGTCTCGCCAGACTGATCCCAGACTGCACCCAGGAATTCTACAGTGCACACAGTCACCCCAGACTGATCCCAGACTGCACCCAGGGATCATACAGTGCACTCAGTAACCCCAGACTGATCCCAGTCTGCACCCAGGGATCGTACAGTGCACGCAGTCTCCCCAGACTGATCCCAGACTGCACCCAGGGATCCTACAGTGCACTCAGTAACCCCAGACTGATCCCAGACTGCACCCATGAATCCTCCATTGCAGGCAGTCACCCCAGACTGATCCCAGACGACATCCAGGGATCCGACTGTGCACGCAGTCACCCTAGACTGATCACAGACTTAACCCAGGGATCCCAGAGTGCACGCAGTCATCCCAGACTGATCCCAGACTGCACCCAGGGATCCCAGATTGCACGCAGTCACCCAGACTGATCCCAGACTGAACCCAGGGATTCCAGAGTGCACAAAGTCATCCCAGACTGATTCCAAACTGCAGCCAGGAATTCTACAGTGCACGCAGTCACCCCAGACTGATCCCAGACTTCACCCTGGGATCGGACAGTGCACGCAGTCAGCGCAGACTGATCACAGACTGCACCCAGGGATCCCAGAGTGCACCCAGTCACGCCATACTGATCCCAGACTGCACCCTGGAATTCTACAGTTCACGCAGTTACTCCTGACTGAACCCAGACTGCAGCCAGTGATCGAACAGTGCATGCAGTCTCCCCAGACTGATCCCAGACTGCACCCAGGGATCCGACAGTGCACTCAGTAACCCCAGACTGATCCCAGACTGCACCCATGAATCCTACAGTGCAGGCAGTAACCCCAGACTGATCCCAGACTGCACCCAGGGATCGCACAATGCACACAGTCTCCTCAGACTGATCCCAGTCTGCACCCAGGGATTGTACAGTGCACGCAGTCTCCCCAGACTGATCCCAGACTGCACCCAGGGATCCTACAGTGCACTCAGTAAACCGAGACTGATCCCAGAAAGCACCCAGGAAACCGGCAGTGCACGCAGTCACCCCAGACTGATCCCAGACTGCACCCAGGAATTCTACAGAGCACGCAGTCACCCCAGACTGATCCAAGACTGCACCCAGGGATACTGCACTGCACGCAGTCATCCCGGACAGACCCCAGACTGCACCCAGGGTTCCCAGTGTGCACGCAGTCCACCTGGACTGATCCCAGACTGCACCCAGGGATCTGAAAATGCACCCAGTCACCCCAGACTTATCCCAGACTGCACCCAGGGATACCAGATTGCACCCAGTTTCGCCAGACTGATCCCAGACTGCGCCCAGGAATTCTACAGTGCACGCAGTCTCCCCAGACTGATCCTAGTCTGCACCCAGGGATCGGACAGTGCACGCAGTCACCCCAGACTGATCTCAGACTGCACCCAGGGATCCTGGAGTGCACGCAGTCACCACAGACTGATCCCAGACTGCACCCATGATGCTACAGTGCACGCAGTCACCCCAGACTGATCCTAGAATGCACCCAGTGATCCTACAGTGCACGCAGTCACCCCAGACTGATCCCAGACTGCACCCATGGATCCTACAGTGCACGCAGTCACCCCAGACTGATCCCAGACTGCACCCATGGATCCTACAGTGCACGCAGTCACCCCAGACTGATCCCAGACTGCACCCAGGAATCTAACAATGCATGCAGTCACCCTAGACTGATCCTAGACTGCACCCATGGATCCTACAGTGCACGCAGTCACCCCAGACTGATCCCAGACTGCACCCAGGAATCCGACATTGCACGCAGTCACCACAGACTGATCCCAGACTGCACCCAGGAATCCTACAGAGCACGCACTCACCCCAGACAGATCCCAGACTGCACCCAGGGAACCTACAGTGCACGCAGTCACACCAGACTGATCCCAGACTGCACCCAGGGATCCTAATGTGCACGCATTCACCCATAACTGATCCCAGACTGCACCCAGGGATCCTGCAGTGCTCCCAATCACGCCAGACTGATCCCAGACAGCAACCATGGATCACACATTGCACGCAGTAACCCCAGACCTGTCCCAGACTGCACCCAGGGATCCCAGAGTGCACCCAGTCACCCCGACTGATCCCAGACTGCACCCAGGAAATCTACAGTGCACGCAGTTAACCCAGACTGATCCGAGACTGCACCCAGGGATCCTGCAGTGCACGCAGTCACCGCAGACTAATCCCAGACAGCACCCATGTATCCTGCAGTGCACACAGTCATCCCAGACTGATCCCAGACTGCACCCTGGGTTCCTACAGTGCACCCAGTCACCCCAGACGAAGCCCAGACTGCACACAGGGATTCTACAGTGCACGCAGTAACCCCAGACAGATCCCAAACTGCACCCAGGTATCCTGCAGTACACGCAGTCACCCCAGACTGATCCCAGACTGCACCCACGGATCCTACAATGCAGCCAGTCACACTAGACTGATTCCAGACTGCACCCAGGAAATCTACATTGCACGCAGTCACCCCAGACTGATCCCAGACTGCAGCCACGGATCCTACAGTGCACGCAGTAACTCCTGACTGATCCCAGACTGCACCCAGGGATCCTACATTGCACGCAGTCACCCCAGACTGCACCCAGGAATCCTGCAGTGCACGCAGTAACCCTAGGCTGATCCCAGACTGCACCCAGGGATCCGACATTGCACGCAGTCACTCCAGACTGATCCCAGACTGCACCCAGGAATCCTACAGAGCACGCACTCACCCCAGACAGATCCCAGACTGCACCCAGGGATCCTGCAGTGCACGCAGTCAACACAGACTGATCCCAGACTGCACCAAGGGATCCCAGAGTGCACACAGTCGACCCAGACAGATCCCAGACTGCACCCAGGGATCCTAAAATGCACCCAGTCACCCCAGACTGATCCCAGACTGCACCCAGGAATCCTACAGTGCACGCAGTCACCCCAGACTGATCCCAGACTGCACCCAGGGATCCCAGAGTGCACCCAGTCACCCAGATTGATCGCAGACTGCACCCAGGAATCCTACAGTGCACGCAGTCACCCCAGACTGATCCCAGACTGCACCCAGGGATCCCAGAGTGCACCCAGTCACCCAGATTGATCGCAGACTGCACCCAGGAATCCTACAGTGCACGCAGTCACCCCAGACCTTTCCCAGACTGCACCCAGGGATGCCAGAGTGCACCCAGTCACCCCAAACTGATCCCAGACTTCACCCAGGAATCCGACATTGCACCCAGTCACCCCAGACTGATCCCAGACTGCACCCAGTTATCCTACATTGCAGGCAGTCACCCCAGACTAATCCCAGACTGCACCCATGGATCGTACAGTGCACGCAATCATCCCAGACTGATCCCAGACTGCACCCAGTAATCCTAAATGCAGCCAGTTACCCCAGACTGATCCCAGACTGCACCCAGTAATCCTACATGCACCCTGTCACCCCAGACTGATGCCAGACTGCACCCAGGGATCGGACAGTGCACGCAGTCAACCCAGACTGCACCCAGTAAACCTACAGTGCAATCAGTCACCCCAGACTGATCCCAGACTGCACCCAGGGATCCTACAGTTCACGCAGTAACCCCAGACTGATCCCAGACGGCACCCAGGGATCCTGCAGTGCACGCAGTCACCCCAGACTGATCCCAGACTGCAGACACGGATCCCAGAGTGCCCCAAGTCATCCCAGACTGATCCCAGACTGCAACCAGGAAATCTACTGTGCACGCAGTCACCCCAGCCTGATCCCAGACTGCACCCAGGATTCCTACAGTGCACGCAGTCCCCACAGACTGATCCCAGACTGCACCCAGGGATCCTAAAGTGCACCCAGACACCCCGGACTGATCCCAGACTGCACCCACAGATCCCAGAGTGCACCCAGTCACCCCAGACTGATCCCAGACTGCACCCACGGATCCTACAATGCACACAGTCAACCCGGACTGATCCCAGACTGCACCCAGGGATCCTACAGTGGACGCAGTCACCCCAGACTGATCCCAGACTTCACCCACGGATCGTACAATGCACCCAGTCACCCCAGACTGATCACAGACTGCACCCAGGGATCCCAGAATGCACCCAGTCACCCCAGACTGTTCACAGACTGCACCCAGGGATCCTGCAGTGCACGGAGTCACCGCAGATTGATCCCAGACTGCACCCAGGGATCGTACAGTGCACGCAGTCACCCCAGACTGATCCCAGACTGCACCCAGGGATCCAAATGTGCATGCATTGACCCCTAACTGATCCCAGACTGCACCCAGTCAACCCAGACTGATCAAAGACTGCACCCAGGGATCCTGCAGTGCACACAGTCACCCCAGACTGATCTCAGACTGCACTCAGTAATCCTATATGCACCCAGTCAACCCAGACTGATCCCAGACTGCACCCAGGATTCCAACAGTGCACGCATTTACCCCAGACTGATCCCAGACTACACGCAGGGAGCCGACAATGCACGCAGTCACCCCAGACTGAACCCAGACTGCACCCAGGGAGCCCAGAGTGCACGCAGTCACCCAGACTGATCCCAGACTGCACCCATGGATCCGACAGTGCACGCTTTCACCCCAGACTGATCACAGACTGCACCCAGGGATCCTGCAGTGCACGCAGTCAACCCAGACTGATCCCAGACTGCACCCAGGGAGCCCAGAGTGCACCAAGTCAGCACAGACTGATCCCAGACTGAAGCCAGGAAATCTGCAGTGCACGCAGTCACGCCAGACTGATCCCAGACTGCAGCCACGGATCCCAGAGTGCACCAAGTCATCCCAGACTGATCCCAGACTGCAGCCAGGAAATCTACAGTGCACGCAGTCACCCCAGACTGATCCCAGACTGCACCCAGGGATCCCAGAGTGCACCCAGTCACCCAGATTGATCGCAGACTGCACCCAGGAATCCTACAGTGCACGCAGTCACCCCAGACCTTTCCCAGACTGCACCCAGGGATGCCAGAGTGCACCCAGTCACCCCAAACTGATCCCAGACTTCACCCAGGAATCCGACATTGCACCCAGTCACCCCAGACTGATCCCAGACTGCACCCAGTTATCCTACATTGCAGGCAGTCACCCCAGACTAATCCCAGACTGCACCCATGGATCGTACAGTGCACGCAATCATCCCAGACTGATCCCAGACTGCACCCAGTAATCCTAAATGCAGCCAGTTACCCCAGACTGATCCCAGACTGCACCCAGTAATCCTACATGCACCCTGTCACCCCAGACTGATGCCAGACTGCACCCAGGGATCGGACAGTGCACGCAGTCAACCCAGACTGCACCCAGTAAACCTACAGTGCAATCAGTCACCCCAGACTGATCCCAGACTGCACCCAGGGATCCTACAGTTCACGCAGTAACCCCAGACTGATCCCAGACGGCACCCAGGGATCCTGCAGTGCACGCAGTCACCCCAGACTGATCCCAGACTGCAGACACGGATCCCAGAGTGCCCCAAGTCATCCCAGACTGATCCCAGACTGCAACCAGGAAATCTACTGTGCACGCAGTCACCCCAGCCTGATCCCAGACTGCACCCAGGATTCCTACAGTGCACGCAGTCCCCACAGACTGATCCCAGACTGCACCCAGGGATCCTAAAGTGCACCCAGACACCCCGGACTGATCCCAGACTGCACCCACGGATCCCAGAGTGCACCCAGTCACCCCAGACTGATCCCAGACTGCACCCACGGATCCTACAATGCACACAGTCAACCCAGACTGATCCCAGACTGCACCCAGGGATCCTACAGTGGACGCAGTCACCCCAGACTGATCCCAGACTTCACCCACGGATCGTACAATGCACCCAGTCACCCCAGACTGATCACAGACTGCACCCAGGGATCCCAGAATGCACCCAGTCACCCCAGACTGTTCACAGACTGCACCCAGGGATCCTGCAGTGCACGGAGTCACCGCAGATTGATCCCAGACTGCACCCAGGGATCGTACAGTGCACGCAGTCACCCCAGACTGATCCCAGACTGCACCCAGGGATCCAAATGTGCATGCATTGACCCCTAACTGATCCCAGACTGCACCCAGTCAACCCAGACTGATCAAAGACTGCACCCAGGGATCCTGCAGTGCACACAGTCACCCCAGACTGATCTCAGACTGCACTCAGTAATCCTATATGCACCCAGTCAACCCAGACTGATCCCAGACTGCACCCAGGATTCCAACAGTGCACGCATTTACCCCAGACTGATCCCAGACTACACGCAGGGAGCCGACAGTGCACGCAGTCACCCCAGACTGAACCCAGACTGCACCCAGTGATCCTACATTGAACGCAGTCACCCCAGACTGCAAACAGGAATCCTGCAGTGCACGCAGTCATCCCAGACTGATCCCAGACTGCACCCAGCGATACGACAGTGCACGCAGTCACCCCAGACTGATCTCAGACTGCACCCAGGGATACGACAGTGCACGCAATCATCCCAGACTGATCCCAGACTGCACCCAGGAATCCAACGGGGCACGCAGTCACCCCAGTCATATCTCAGACTGCACCCAGGGATCCTACATTGCATGCAGTCACCCCAGACTGATCCCAGACAGCACCCATGGATCCTACAGTGCACTCAGTCACCCCAGACTGATCCCAGACTGCACCCAGGAATCCGACATTGCACGCAGTCACCACAGACTGATCCCAGACCGCACCAAGGAATCATACAGTGCACCCAGTCACCCCAGACTTATTCCAGACTGCACCAAGGAATCCTCCAGTGCACGCTGTCACCCCAGATTGATCCCAGACAGCACCCATTGATCCTACATTGCACGCAGTCACCCCAGACTAATCTCAGACTGCATCCAGGGATCCTACAGTGCATGTAGTCACAACAGACTGATCCCAGACAGCACCCAGTCATCCTACAGTGCACGCAGTCACCCCAGACTGATCCCAGACTGCACCCATGAATCCTACAGAGCACGCACTCACACCAGTCAGATCCCAGACTGCACCCAGGGATCCTGCAGTGCACGCAGTCAACCCAGACTGATCCCAGACTGCACCCAGGGAGCCCAGAGTGCACCCAGTCACCCCAGACTGATCCCAGACTGCACCCAGGGATCCCAGAGTGCACCCAGTCACGCCAGACTGATCCCAGACTGCACCCAGGAATTCTACAGTGCACGCAGTACCCTCAGACTGATCCCAGACTGCACCCAGGGATCCAAAAGTGCACTCAGTTAACCCAGACTGATCCCAGACTGCACCCATGAATCCAACAGTGCAGGCAGTCACCCCAGACTGATCCCAGATTGCATCCAGGGATCCTACTGTGCACGCAGTCACCCCAGACTGATCCCAGACTGCACCCAGGGATCCCAGAGTGCACGCAGTCACCCAGACTGATCCCAGACTGCACCCATGGATCCGACAGTGCACGCTTTCACCCCAGACTGATCACAGACTGCACCCAGGGATCCTGCAGTGCACGCAGTCAACCCAGACTGATCCCAGACTGCACCCAGGGAGCCCAGAGTGCACCAAGTCAGCACAGACTGATCCCAGACTGAAGCCAGGAAATCTGCAGTGCACGCAGTCACGCCAGACTGATCCCAGACTGCAGCCACGGATCCCAGAGTGCACCAAGTCATCCCAGACTGATCCCAGACTGCAGCCAGGAAATCTACAGTGCACGCAGTCACCCCAGACTGATCCCAGACTGCACCCAGGGATCCCAGAGTGCACCCAGTCACCCAGATTGATCGCAGACTGCACCCAGGAATCCTACAGTGCACGCAGTCACCCCAGACCTTTCCCAGACTGCACCCAGGGATGCCAGAGTGCACCCAGTCACCCCAAACTGATCCCAGACTTCACCCAGGAATCCGACATTGCACCCAGTCACCCCAGACTGATCCCAGACTGCACCCAGTTATCCTACATTGCAGGCAGTCACCCCAGACTAATCCCAGACTGCACCCATGGATCGTACAGTGCACGCAATCATCCCAGACTGATCCCAGACTGCACCCAGTAATCCTAAATGCAGCCAGTTACCCCAGACTGATCCCAGACTGCACCCAGTAATCCTACATGCACCCTATCACCCCAGACTGATGCCAGACTGCACCCAGGGATCGGACAGTGCACGCAGTCAACCCAGACTGCACCCAGTAAACCTACAGTGCAATCAGTCACCCCAGACTGATCCCAGACTGCACCCAGGGATCCTACAGTTCACGCAGTAACCCCAGACTGATCCCAGACGGCACCCAGGGATCCTGCAGTGCACGCAGTCACCCCAGACTGATCCCAGACTGCAGACACGGATCCCAGAGTGCCCCAAGTCATCCCAGACTGATCCCAGACTGCAACCAGGAAATCTACTGTGCACGCAGTCACCCCAGCCTGATCCCAGACTGCACCCAGGATTCCTACAGTGCACGCAGTCCACACAGACTGATCCCAGACTGCACCCAGGGATCCTAAAGTGCACCCAGACACCCCGGACTGATCCCAGACTGCACCCACGGATCCCAGAGTGCACCCAGTCACCCCAGACTGATCCCAGACTGCACCCACGGATCCTACAATGCACACAGTCAACCCAGACTGATCCCAGACGGCACCCAGGGATCCTACAGTGGACGCAGTCACCCCAGACTGATCCCAGACTTCACCCACGGATCGTACAATGCACCCAGTCACCCCAGACTGATCACAGACTGCACCCAGGGATCCCAGAATGCACCCAGTCACCCCAGACTGTTCACAGACTGCACCCAGGGATCCTGCAGTGCACGGAGTCACCGCAGATTGATCCCAGACTGCACCCAGGGATCGTACAGTGCACGCAGTCACCCCAGACTGATCCCAGACTGCACCCAGGGATCCAAATGTGCACGCATTGACCCCTAACTGATCCCAGACTGCACCCAGTCAACCCAGACTGATCAAAGACTGCACCCAGGGATCCTGCAGTGCACACAGTCACCCCAGACTGATCTCAGACTGCACTCAGTAATCCTATATGCACCCAGTCAACCCAGACTGATCCCAGACTGCACCCAGAATTCCAACAGTGCACGCATTTACCCCAGACTGATCCCAGACTACACGCAGGGAGCCGACAGTGCACGCAGTCACCCCAGACTGAACCCAGACTGCACCCAGTGATCCTACATTGAACGCAGTCACCCCAGACTGCAAACAGGAATCCTGCAGTGCACGCAGTCATCCCAGACTGATCCCAGACTGCACCCAGCGATACGACAGTGCACGCAGTCACCCCAGACTGATCTCAGACTGCACCCAGGGATACGACAGTGCACGCAATCATCCCAGACTGATCCCAGACTGCACCCAGGAATCCAACGGGGCACGCAGTCACCCCAGTCATATCTCAGACTGCACCCAGGGATCCTACATTGCATGCAGTCACCCCAGACTGATCCCAGACAGCACCCATGGATCCTACAGTGCACTCAGTCACCCCAGACTGATCCCAGACTGCACCCAGGAATCCGACATTGCACGCAGTCACCACAGACTGATCCCAGACCGCACCAAGGAATCATACAGTGCACCCAGTCACCCCAGACTTATTCCAGACTGCACCAAGGAATCCTCCAGTGCACGCTGTCACCCCAGATTGATCCCAGACAGCACCCATTGATCCTACATTGCACGCAGTCACCCCAGACTAATCTCAGACTGCACCCATGAATCCTACAGAGCACGCACTCACACCAGACAGATCCCAGACTGCACCCAGGGATCCTGCAGTGCACGCAGTCAACCCAGACTGATCCCAGACTGCACCCAGGGAGCCCAGAGTGCACGCAGTCTACCCAGACAGATCCCAGACTGCACCCAGGGATCCTAAAATGCACCCAGTCACCCCAGACTGATCCCAGACTGCACCCAGGCATCCCAGAGTGCACCCAGTCACGCCAGACTGATCCCAGACTGCACCCAGGAATTCTACAGTGCACGCAGTACCCTCAGACTGATCCCAGACTGCACCCAGGGATCCAAAAGTGCACTCAGTTAACCCAGACTGATCCCAAACTGCACCCATGAATCCAACAGTGCAGGCAGTCACCCCAGACTGATCCCAGATTGCATCCAGGGATCCTACTGTGCACGCAGTCACCCCAGACTGATCCCAGACTGCACCCAGGGATCCCAGAGTGCACGCAGTCACCCAGACTGATCCCAGACTGCACCCATGGATCCGACAGTGCACGCTTTCACCCCAGACTGATCACAGACTGCACCCAGGGATCCTGCAGTGCACGCAGTCAACCCAGACTGATCCCAGACTGCACCCAGGGAGCCCAGAGTGCACCAAGTCAGCACAGACTGATCCCAGACTGAAGCCAGGAAATCTGCAGTGCACGCAGTCACACCAGACTGATCCCAGACTGCAGCCACGGATCCCAGAGTGCACCAAGTCATCCCAGACTGATCCCAGACTGCAGCCAGGAAATCTACAGTGCACGCAGTCATCCCAGACTGATCCCAGACTGCACCCAGGTATTCCAGAATGCACCTCGTCACCACATTGTGATCCCAGACTGCACCCAGTGATCCTACAGTGCACGCAGTCACCCCAGACTGATCCCAGACTGCACCCAGGGATCCTGCAGTGCTCGCAGTCACCCCAGACTGCACCCAGTGATCCTACAGTGCACGCAGTCAACCAAGACTGATTCCAGACTGCACCCAGGGATCCCAGATTGCACGCAGTCTAGCCAGACTGATCCCAGACTGCACCCAGGGATCCCAGAGAGCACCCAGTCACGCCAGACTGATCCCAGACTGCACACAGGTATTCTGCAGTGCACGCAGTACACCCAGACTGATCCCAGACTGCACCCAGGGATCGTACAGTGCACTCAGTAACACCAGACTGATCCCATACTGCACCCATGAATACTACAGTGCAGGCAGTCACCCCAGACTGATCCCAGACTGCATCCAGGGATCCTACTGTGCACGCAGTCACTCCAGACTGATCCCAGACTGCACCCAGGGTTCCCAGAGTGCACACAGTCACCCAGACTGATCCCAGACTGCACCCATGGAATATACAGTGCACGCAGTCACCCCAGACTGATCCCAGACTGCACCCAGTGATCCCAGAGTGCACAGAGTCAACCCAGACTGATCCCAGACTGCACCCAGCGATCCTGCATTGCACACAGTCACCCCAGACTGATGCTAGACTGCACGCAGGTATCCGACAGTGCACGCAGTCACCCCAGACTGATCCCAGACTGCACCCAGGGATCCTACAGTGCACCCAGTCACCCCAGACTGATCCCAGACTGCACCCAGGGATCCCAGAATGCACCCAGTCACCCCAGACTGAACCCAGACTGCACCCAGGGATCCTGCAGTGCACCCAGTCACCCCAGACTGATCCCAGACTGCACCCAGTGATCCGACATTGAACGCAGTCACCCCAGACTGCACACAGGAATCCTGCAGTGCACGCAGTCATACCAGACTGATCCCAGACTGCACCCAGGAATCCTACAGTGCACACAGTCACCCCAGACTGATCCCAGACTGCACCCATGGAATATACAGTGCACGCAGTCACCCCAGACTGATCACAGACTGCACCCAGTGATCCCAGAGTGCACAGAGTCAACCCAGACTGATCCCAGACTGCACCCAGCGATCCTGCATTGCACACAGTCACCCCAGACTGATCCTAGACTGCACGCAGGTATCCGACAGTGCACGCAGTCACCCCAGACTGATCCCAGACTGCACCCAGGGATCCTACAGTGCACCCAGTCACCCCAGACTGATCCCAGACTGCACCCAGGGATCCCAGAATGCACCCAGTCACCCCAGACTGAACCCAGACTGCACCCAGGGATCCTGCAGTGCACCCAGTCACCCCAGACTGATCCCAGACTGCACCCAGTGATCCGACATTGAACGCAGTCACCCCAGACTGCACACAGGAATCCTGCAGTGCACGCAGTCATACCAGACTAATCCCAGACTGCACCCAGGAATCCTACAGTGCACACAGTCACCCCAGACTGATCCCAGACTGCACCCAGGGATCCTACAGTGCACGCAGTCACCCCAGACTGATCCCAGACTGAACCCATGGATCCTACAGTGCACGCAGTCACCCCAGACTGATCTCAGACTGCACCCAGGGATCATACAGTGCACGCAGTCACCAAAGACAGAACCCAGACTGCACCCAGGGATCCTACAATGCATGCAGTCACCCCAGTCTGGTCCCAGACTGCACCCAGGGAGCCGACAGTGCACGCAGTCACCCCAGACTGATCCCAGACTGCACCCACTGATCCTACATTGAACTCAGTCACCCCAGACTGATCCTAGACTGCACCCAGGGATCCCAGAGTGCACCCAGTCACCCCGACTGATCCCAGACTGCACGCAGGAAATCTGCAGTGCACGCAGTCAACCCAGACTGATCCTAGACTGCACCCAGGGATCCTACAGTGCACGCAGTCACCCCTGACTGCACCCATGTATCCTACAGTGCACACAGTCGCCCCAGACTGATCCCTGACTGCACCCTGGGATCCTACTGTGCACGCAGTCATCACTGACTGATCCCTGACTGCACCCAGGAAGCCGACATTGCACGCAGTCACCCCAGACTGATCCCAGACTGCACCCAGGGATCCCACAGCGCACGCATCACCCCAGACTGATCCCAGACTGCACATTGGCTTCCTACAGTGCACCCAGTCACCCCAGACTGAGCCCAGACTGCACACAGGGTTCCCACAGTTCACGCAGTCACCCCAGACTGAGCCCAGACTGCACACAGGGTTCCGACAGTGCACGCAGTAACCCCAGGCAGATCCCAGACTGCACCCAGGTATCCTGCAGTGCACGCAGTCACCCCAGACTGATCCCAGACTGCCCCCACGGATACTACAATGCAGCCATTCACCCCAGACTGATCCCAGACTGCACCCAGGAAATCTACAGTGCACGCAGTCACCCCAGACTGATCCCAGACTGCACCCAGGGATCCTACAGTGCACTCAGTCACCCCAGACTGATCCCAGACTGCACCCAGGGATCCCAGAGTGCACCCAGTCACCCTCGAGGGATCGCAGAGTTGCAGTTTTCTATTTACACCACCAGAACACCAGCTGCTACTGCAACATCAACTTGTATTTATAAAATATATAATACGTGTTTGTGTATTTCTACACGGCCAGGATGGCAGCAGTCTGGAAATAATCGCGACAGGTCCGGCAGCCAGCTTGTTCAAAATCGCCACAACTGTGGCTGCCATCTTGGTTAAATAGAGGAAATTCCCCCGCAGATTGTCGACAGTGATCCAACACTGATCACAGAGTGATCCCAGAGTGAACCCACAGTGACCCACAGTGCACCTAGTCCCACAGAGTGATCCCAGAGTGAATCCACAGTGACCCACAGTGCACCTAGTCCCACAGAGTGATCCCAGAGTGAATCCACAGTGACCCACATTGCACCTAGTCCCACAGAGTGATCCCAGAGTGAATCCACAGTGACCCACAGTGCACCTAGTCCCACAGAGTGATCCCAGAGTGAACCCACAGTGACCCACAGTGCACCTGGTCCCACAGAGTGATCCCAGAGTGAATCCACAGTGACCCACAGTGCACCTAGTCCCACAGAGTGATCCCAGAGTGCACCCACAGTGACCCACAGTGCACCTAGTCCCACAGAGTGATCCCAGAGTGCACCCACAGTGACCCACAGTGCACCTAGTCCCACAGAGTGATCCCAGAGTGAACCCACAGTGACCCACAGTGCACCTAGTCCCACAGAGTGATCCCAGAGTTAACCCACAGTGACCCACAGTGCACCTAGTCCCACAGAGTGATCCCAGAGTGCACCCACAGTGACCCACAGTGCACCTAGTGCCACAGAGTGATCCCAGAGTGAACCCACAGTGACCCACAGTGCACCTAGTCCCACAGAGTGATCCCAGAGTGCACCCACAGTGACCCACAGTTCACCTAGTCCCACAGAGTGATCCCAGAGTGCACCCACAGTGACCCACAGTGCACCTAGTCCCACAGAGTGATCCCAGAGTGAACCCACAGTGACCCACAGTGCACCTAGTCCCACAGAGTGATCCCAGAGTGAACCCACAGTGACCCACAGTGCACCTTGTCCCACAGAGTGATCCCAGAGTGCACCCACAGTGACCCACAGTGCACCTTGTCCCACAGAGTGATCCCAGAGTGCACCCAGGGATCCCAGAGTGAACCCAGTCACCTCAGAGTGATGCCAGAATTTAACCAGTCACCCCAGACTGATCCCAGAGTGCCCAGGGATCCCAGAGTGAACCCAGTCACCTCAGAGTGATGCCAGAATTTAACCAGTCACCCCAGAGTGATCCCAGAGTGCACCCAGGGATCCCAGAGTGAACCCAGTCACCTCAGAGTGATGCCAGAATTTAACCAGTCACCCCAGAGTGATCCCAGAGTGCACCCAGGGATCCCAGAGTGAACCCAGTCACCTCAGAGTGATGCCAGAATTTAACCAGTCAGCCCAGAGTGATCCCAGAGTGCACCCAGGGATCCCAGAGTGAACCCAGTCACCTCAGAGTGATGCCAGAATTTAACCAGTCACCCGAGACTGATCCCAGAGTGCACCCCGGGATCCCAGAGTGAACCCAGTCACCTCAGAGTGATGCCAGAATTTAACCAGTCACCCCAGAGTGATCCCAGAGTGCGCCCATGGTTCCCAAAGTGCATCCAATCACTGCAGAGTGACCCCAGAGTGCACTCAGGGATCCCAGAGTCGCAGGCTTTATATTTAGACAATCACCACAACAACTACTACTGCAACAACAACTTTTATATATAACATATATATATACATGTATTTATACATGGCCCGCATCACTGCAAGGACGCCAGCCATCTTAATCAAAACGCGGGTTTGTCCAGCGGCAGTCATCTTGGACATTATGGCGGGATGTATTGCGGCCATGTTCAACAATTTTATTTTTATTCGTTCACGGGATGTGGGCGTCGCTGGCGAGGCCGGCATTTATTGCCCATCCCTAATTGCCATTGAGAAGGTGGTGGTGAGCCGCCTTCTTGAACCGCTGCAGTCCGTGTGGTGAAGGTTCTCCCACAGTGCTGTTAGGAAGGGAGTTCCAGGATTTTGACCCAGCGACGATGAAGGAACGGCGATATATTTCCAAGTCAGGATGGTGTGTGACTTGGAGGGAAACGTGCAGGTGGTGTTGTTCCCATGTGCCTGCTGCTCTTGTCCTTCTAGGTGGTAGAGGTCGCGGGTTTGGGAGGTGCTGTCGAAGAAGCCTTGGCGAGTTGCTGCAGTGCATCCTGTGGATGGTGCACACTGCAGCCACTGTGCGCCGGTGGTGAAGGGAGTGAATGTTTAGGGTGGTGGATGGGGTGCCAATCAAGCGGGCTGCTTTGTCCTGGATGGTGTCGAGCTTCTTGAGTGTTGTTGGAGCTGCACTCATCCAGGCAAGTGGAGAGTATTCCATCACACTCCTGACTTGTGCCTTGTCGATGGCTGCAAGTACTGCCACCATCTTGGACAAAACGACGGAAATTATCACGCACAGTGTCGACAGTGATACGAAAGTGACCCCAGAATGTCCCAGTGAACCCTCAGTGATTCCAAAGTGCACCTCGTCCCACGGAGTGAGCCCAGAGTGCACCCAGGGTTCCCAGATTGCATCCAGTCACCCCAGAGTGATCTCAGCATGGGAGTCTTTATATATTGACCAGGACCACAACAACAACAACTTGTAGTTATAAGATATGCATCATATATACACACATATATATATATATATAAACTAGGTCTGCATGGCAGCACGTACCGCAGCCACCCTTGGAAAAATAGCAGCCAGTATTTTGGCCATCTGGGATAAAATGACAGCTAGTAGTGCGCAGAGCCTCCCCAGTGACCCACAGAGACCCGACAGTGAATGTAGATTGCACCCATCGACCACAGAGTGCAACCAGTTACAACAGAGTAGTCCCAGAGTTGCAGAATTTATATTTAGACCACCACCACAACAACCAGCACTGTAACCCAGGAAATCTACAGTGCACGCAGGGACAGCAGGAGGCCATTTTTCCCTTCGAGCATCTTACACAGTAACAGGAGGAGGCCATTCAAACTCTCGAGCCTGTGACACAGTAACAGGAGGCCAATCAGCCCCTCAAGCCTGTTCGATAGGAATGGAATGAGGCTTTTCAGCCCTTGTAGCCTGTTATGCAGGAACTGGAGGTCATGCAGCCCCTCAAGCCTGTTACACAGGAAGAGGAGGATAATCAGCCCCACAAGCCTGTTGGGTCGTATCAGGA
This sequence comes from Heptranchias perlo, assembly GCF_035084215.1. NCBI lineage: Eukaryota > Metazoa > Chordata > Chondrichthyes > Hexanchiformes > Hexanchidae > Heptranchias > Heptranchias perlo. The sequence continues at coordinate 8,378,358 of NW_027139516.1, read as the reverse complement.
GGAGGCCATTCAGCCCCTCAAGCCTATTACACTGGACAAGGATGAGGCCATTCAGCCCCTCGAGCCTATTACACTGGACAAGGATGAGGCCATTCAGCCCCTCGAACCTGTTATACAGGAACTGAGGACATTCAGCCCCTCGAGACTGTTATACAGGAACAGGAGGAGGCCACTGAGCCCCTCGAGCCTGTGATACAGAAACAGGAGGAGGCGATTAAGCCCCTCGAGCCCATTACTCCGGAACTGGAGGCCAATCAGCCCCTCAAGTCTGTTACATCGGAACAGGAAGAGACATTCAGCCCTTCGAGCCTGTTAAGTCGGAAGAGGAGGAGGCCATTCAGCCCTTCGAGCCTGTTATACAGGAACTGAGGACATTCAGCCCCTCGAGACTGTTACATAGCAACAGGTGGAGGACATTCAGCCCCACGAGCATGTTACATCGGAACAGAAGTTGACAATTCAGCTCCTTGAGCCTGTTCCGCTATTCAGTTGGATCATGGCTGATCTGTATCTTAACTCCATCTATCCGCCTTGGTTCCTTAATCCTTCATATCCTTGCCCAACAAAAATCTATAATCACCGTTTTGAAATTTCGCATTGACCCCCAGCCTCAACAGAGTTTTGTGGGAGAGAGTTCCAGATTCCCACTCCCCTTTGTGTGAAGAAGTGCTTCCAGACATCACCCTGAACGGCCGACCTCTAATTTTAACGTTATGCCGCCTTGTTCGGGATTCCCCACCAGAGCATGGAGTTTCTCTCGATCCATCCTTTCAACTCCTTTAAATCATCTGAATCACCTCAATTAGATCACCCCCTTATTCTTCTATATTCAGGGAAATACAAGCCGAGTCTTTGCAACCTGTCCTCATAATTTAACCCTTTTAGCCCTGATATCATTCTGGTGAATCTGAGCTGCAGCCCTTCCAAGGCCAATATATCCTTCCTGAGGGTCAGTGCCCAGAACTGAATGCAGTCCTCCAGATGGGCTCTAACCAGAGCTCTGTACAGCTGGAACATAACTTCCACCCCTTTATATTCCAGCCCTCTTGAAATAAAGACCGACATTCTATTAGCCTTTTTAATTATTTTTGTAACTGTCCACTAGCTTTTAATGATTTCTGTACTTGGACCCCTAAATCTCTCTGCTCCCCACTGTTCCGAGCTCCTCACCATTTAGAAAATTCTCTGATCTATCTTTCTTAGATCCGAAGTGGATGACCTCACATTTCCCCACATTGAACTCAATTTGCCACAGTTTTACCCACTCACATAATCTCTCAATGTCCTGGGAATGCTTGGTGATTTTGTTTGTTTGGAGAATGCTTTAAATCAGATCGATATTTTAAAAAGATTACATTGATTTTTATTTTGTACAGTTTGAACAAGATCATTATTCCCCGATCAGTAAAATGTCGGTGGTTTTCATATACTGGTGACAGTTCAGAGATAGTTGCCTTTTTGCCGAATTTAATGAAGTCAAATTTTTCTTATTTAAAATCAGCTGTATTTCTAAGCTTGAAAAAGCAGCTCCTCTGTTAGGTGAGGCTTCACTCCCAATGTCTCAGTGTTTCCGCTTGTCCTGATATCAATGTAACATTTGAAGGGCTCCAGGTAATGAACAGTGAAACCCCTTCAGATTATCTCAGCCCACTCGTTCTATCCAGTGCCTAATAGTGCCTGCTCTTCAGAGGGTGACAGATTCACACTACACTGGACCTTGTTTTAGACTTTAACTGACAAACAAATTGATGAAACAGTAAGAGAGAAACAAATAGCAGCAGTAAGACGACAGTTTTACTGTAAAGCTCAACCAGATACTTATTGGAAAAGAAAATAATAAATAATTCACAAATACTATACGGAACTGTGACCGAACCTTTTAACATCCTGGTTCTTTGTTGTCTTTTTCTCACAGACTGTGGAAACTGTCGACTTGATTAACATTCTCAGAGATTCCAAACAGACTCACCAGTTTGAAAAAGACAGGCTGATAAATGGCTTCAAAACAGTGACTGGGAGCCAGTCACTTTCAGCAATGGTCTGTTTAATTCAAAAGAAGCTGCCAATCAAAACTGTACGAGAAGAAATGACCCCGGAGGTTTGTATCTCAATCAAATGTTTGACTTTGTAAGGTGCAGCCTGCCTTTAAGAGGTGCAGCCTTCCTTTAAGAGGTGCAGTTTGCCTTTAAGAGGTGCTAATCACTCACGCAATATTGCCCCCCTTGCTGGTGAGAAGCCGCTCAACAGCGCAGCCAGGCCTGACTGCTCGCAGGAATCAGGTAAATCACCAGGCAGCACCAATCTCACGGACTGTCTGCATCTCAACGACCGGGTTCAGGTTAATCACTCGGGGGTTAATCGCCCCCTGCGCCCGGATTCGGGGTTATCGAATTTAACCCCGTACATATCTTTATATATATTTTACATGGAATACAGCACGGCACAGAAACAGGCCATTCGGCCCATCTGGGTGAAGAAGTCTCTCCGGGGTTCCCAATTTTACTCCAACAACAACAACATTATATATATTTGTATACTACATAGAATTACACAGAATGTACAGCAGAGAAACAGGGGCCATTCGGCCCAACTGGGTAAATAAGTATCCCATGGAGTCCCCACAGTGACTCAGTGATTCCACAATGCACCCAGTGATAGTGTCCCATTGATCCACAGTGTCCCAGTGATCCACAGTGCACCCAGTGATAGTGTCCCATTGATCCACAGTGTCCCAGTGATCCACAGTGCACCCAGTGATAGTGTCCCATTGATCCACAGTGTCCCAGTGATCCACAATGCACCCAGTGATAGTGTCCCATTGATCCACAGTGTCCCAGTGATCCACAGTGCACCCAGTGATAGTGTCCCATTGATCCACAGTGTCCCAGTGATCCACAGTGCACCCAGTGATAGTGTCCCATTGATCCACAGTGTCCCAGTGATCCACAGTGCACCCAGTGATAGTGTCCCATTGATCCACAGTGTCCCAGTGATCCACAGTGCACCCAGTGATAGTGTCCCATTGATCCACAGTGTCCCAGTGATCCACAATGCACCCAGTGATAGTGTCCCATTGATCCACAGTGTCCCAGTGATCCACAGTGCACCCAGTGATAGTGTCCCATTGATCCACAGTGTCCCAGTGATCCACAGTGCACCCAGTGATAGTGTCCCATTGATCCACAGTGTCCCAGTGATCCACAGTGCACCCAGTGATAGTGTCCCAGTGATCCACAGTGCACCCAGTGATAGTGTCCCATTGATCCAGTGTCCCAGTGATCCACAGTGCACCCAGTGATAGTGTCCCATTGATCCACAGTGTCCCAGTGATCCACAGTGCACCCAGTGATAGTGTCCCATTGATCCACAGTGTCCCAGTGATCCACAATGCACCCAGTGATCCCTCAGTGATCACAGAGTGACCCGGTGACCCAGCTGCACACCCAGTGATAATACCACAATGCTCCCTAATTGATCCCAGTGATCCCACATTGCAGTCAGTGATTCCACAGTGCACCCAGAGGTCCCAGTATCCCAGTTTACTGCATTTGTGTAAAAGTTTGAGAGACTGTCTTTATATACAACAACTTGCGTGTATAAAATAACGTGTGTGTATTTATATATATATATATGTATATATATATATAACATTTCTGTATTACATAGAATGGGTAAAGTAGTTTCTCCTGTAACCCCATGAAGCTGAAACAAAATGGCGGCCAGTAAGGCGGCCATCTTAAACAATATGGCCGCCAGTTTCCCAGTGATGCCACAGGAAGCCAATGATCCCACAATGTCCCACTGATCCCACAATGTCCCACTGATCCCACAATGTCCCACTGATCCCACAATGTCCCACTGATCCCACAGTGGCCCACTGATCCCACAATGTCCCACTGATCCCACAATGTCCCACTGATCCCACAATGTCCCACTGATCCCACAATGTCCCACTGATCCCACAGTGGCCCACTGATCCCACAGTGTCCCACTGATCCCACAATGTCCCACTGATCCCACAATGTCCCACTGATCCCACAATGTCCCACTGATCCCACAGTGGCCCACTGATCCCACAATGTCCCAGTGAACCTGCAGTATCCCACTGATCCCATAGCAACCTGTGAACCCACAGTGCTCCCAGTGATCCCACAGTGCTCCCAGTGATCCCACAGTGACCCAGACACAACTCACGTGAGCCCCATTGGGTGCAGCCTGTGGTGAAGGCCTCGGTCAGTCCCCTGTGGAGAGAAAACTTCTTGTCCAAGGAATCCTCCTCCTCCCAAAAATTCTCTTTCCACAACTTCATGTTACAGCAATTCCACTAAAAAATCCTTTAATTGATTGAAAACAATTGATTAAAAACAAAGCAAACGATTAAAAAGGCACAGCAAGAGCCCAGAGCTCCCTCACACTCACTCACACACACACATTCACACTCAGTCATTCACTCATTCCATTACACAGGCAGGCAATCTCTCAGCAAACACCACTGACAAACACACTCCCCAGTTACAAAGCAGAGAATCTGAAGAAGAGGGAGAAAAGTTGGGACAGAGAGAGACAGAAAGACACTCAGGCAGACTGAAGAGCACATATTGCTTTTCTCTCTCTCTAATACAAGTTTGCAGGGTTTTCTCTCCTGCTTTGCCAATCACTCCCTCACCCACCCCATCCCCCATCACCGCTCCCCTTAAAGGTGTTGGTCTGTCTGCCTGTCCTGGTTAGTGTTCGCTGCAGGGTCCAAATTGCCCCTGTGCTCATTTTCTCTTCTGTTCCTGGAGCAGGCAACAAAAAGCCCGGGCATTTTTTTCTACTTCACCCTTTATGTTGCAGTTTGCAAAGGTGAACGAACTTTCCCTTTGCTCTTTTCTCTTGTTTTAATTAGCAGTGGACGAAAGCCCAGTAGTTTGTGTTCAGCTTACAGTTTGTGGCTTTTTCCAATTAGCCAAAGATTTCAAATAAATTCATGACATATAAAAGAGCCAAAGCAAATTTTAAAAAACATAATATACAGCAAGATCCCTCACTCAGTTACAGGGACAATCTCTCAGCAACATTCATTTACACAGAAACAAAGCCCAATTTATAAACGAGAAGAATCGAAAGAGTAGAAGATTGAGAAACAATCTTTATCGACAACAACAACTTATATATACATATATATATAAGAACATAAGAAATAGGAGCAGGAGTAGGCCAATCGGCCTCTCGAGCCTGCTCCACCATTCAATAAGATCATGGCTGATCTGATCCTAACCTCAAATTCATGTCCAATTTCCTGCCCGCTCCCCGTAACCTCTAATTCCCTTCACTTCTAGAAAACTGTCTATTTCTGTTTTAAATGTATTTAATGATGTAGCTTCCACAGCTTCCTGGGGCAGCAAATTCCACAGACCTACCACCCTCTGAGTGAAGAAGTGTCTCCTTATTTCAGTTTTGAAAGAGCAGCCCCTTATTCTAAGATTATGCCCCCTAGTTCTAGTTTCACCCATCCTTGGGAACATCCTTACCACATCCGCCCGATCAAGCCCCTTCACAATCTTATATGTTTCAATAAGATTGCCTCTCATTCTTCTGAACTCCAATGAGTAGAGTCCCAATCTACTCAACCTCTCCTCATATGTCCACCCCCTACAACAGCAAATTGTATCCATATGTATATATATATATATATGTGTGTGTGTGTATTATCAAAACTACTATTACAAGCATCCATGAGGGCTGTGGGGGAAAAGCAGAGCAGGAAATGGGAATGATTGAATCGCGCTTTCAAGGAGCTGGCACAGGCAGGGTGGGCTGAATGGACTCCTCTTGCACCGTGCCTGCTATCAAAATGTGAATCGATGAATAACAACTTCAACGCCATGAACCTGAAACAAAATAGCACCCGAAAGGCGGCCATCTTCCTGAGGGGCAAGGTGAAGCTTGTTGTGATGAGAGACACAGAGAGGGTTCATTTGCTGGTCCTGTAAAATCACTGTTGCACTATAGTTAAAAATACAAACTGAGTGAGACTAACACTAGGTGGTGTTTAACATAAAGACAGCGGTGCAGTGAGGGAATTAAACATCAAAATGTGAACTTCTGCCAAAAAAATGGATTAACATTTGGTTATTTGGACTGAATGGTGACAGAAAAGGAGAGACCAGACATTCGGAGGAAAGGTCCAATCAACCATTTTTTGTAGAGAATGTAATTCTAGCTTCTATTCAATAAATCAGAGTAAAATTGGACTCAATCTGAATGTAGTTCTGATCTGGGATTTAATTCATTTCTCCATTATTCATATTTTTCTTTAATCTGAAACAATAACAGTATTTTAACAGTAACAGAACAGGAGAGAGCTGTGGGACCCTGTCCAGTTTATTAACACTGCAGAAGGGGTAAAAATACATATTATTTATTACAGAATCCAGCAGCTCACTGGGAAAGTTACACATGGTACAGATGGAGGAGCAAAAAGGTGGAAAGTGATTTTACACTTTAATTTGGAGCAATAACTTTTTATCTCCACACGGTTTAGTTTTACATTTAACTAATGGGCTCTTTATCCTAAACAAACTTCAGGCACAAACCATGGCTTTATAAAGAAAACAATCATTTATTATTAATTCAATAGAAAAAAATGACATTAGAATTTAAACATCATCTTGGGTTTATGCCCGATTTAGAATTGCTTTCGCAAAAATTAAACAACACATTCTCATAGACAAAGCCCATAACGAAAGTTTTAGACTTGCCGAGAAGATTCCAGGTATTTTGATGGATACCGTTGTAGTGTAGTGTGACTTTCTCTGGTGGACAGGTCATCTGCTTCACAGGCAATCTGTAAACCTGCATCGAGGCATCAAGCTGGGAGATAGCGAGCAGTCAGGAAGATTCCAGGTGAGGTGTTGCTGACAGGAAGCTAAAGGTGATGTTGGAGCAGTTATGGTGGATCTGTGTCTCTCTCCACTCAACTTCTGCCCAGGTTTTTAAGACCGTTTTTACAGAGAATCACACCTCTGGGACGGTGGCTTCTCAACAACAGGTTCCGACAAATACAACCCAAGATTGATTGAAACTTCACTTGTTTTCTCTCAGTGTCCACAACGTCACCAAGTTAAGTCGGCAGGATTTCAAACGACCTCTAGCCCTCCTGGAATCGTTCTTGTTGCTATGGTGATCTATCCTCTGCTGTGTGATATTTTACAATGTGTCATTAATAATCCTTCTAACAGTCCTTCCACCTTTTAAGCGTCCTTTTCCTTCAGATATGCTGAAGCTGATTTAGTCTCAGGCTTTCGATTATCAGATGAATTTTTACTACACAGAGCAGCTGGGAAACTCCTGCAGTAAGTAATGGTCAGGGTCAGGTACACAAGGCTGAGTGAATTTATTGTGCAGCTCAAGGCATCACCTTTAGAAATGTCAAAATTAAATCCACAAGAGTGTTGGCCCAGAACAAACATGAACTGTCTGACCTGCTTCATCTGCGGCTCTTCTGCTGGTCAGCACTCTCACACACTCCAGGCTGATTACATAGTTATTTTTGTCCGTACTTCATTGTGTCTGTTCTCTGTTTATGTCGTTTGTCTCTATTTATTTTCTGTGTGTTTTTCTATCTTGTTATTTCCACTTCTACTTCCACCACTTTGCAATTCTTTGTCAGTCTCTCTCTCTCGTTCCATCCATGTCTGCTTGCTCTCTCTTATTATATATATATATATATATATATATATGCTTTCTTTCACTCTTTCTTTCTCTCTTTATTTTTTCTCTCCAGTCTAACAAACTCACTTTATTTATCTCCAGCTCTGTGTACCTCTGTCTCTACCCCTCTTTGGTTCCATCTCCCTCTCTTTGTCACAGACCCTCTCCCCTTTATGTGAACCTGTTTTAATTTTCTGCGCCATTTAATCATTATATTTATTTTGCCTTGTGTTCTCTGTCTCTGTCCACTCCTCTCTCCATCTCTCTCTCCTTCTGTCTTTCTCTGTCTCTCTCCCTGTCTTTCTGTATTTCTTACTCTCTCTGTCCCACTATCTCCCTGTCTTTCTCTCTGATCTCTCTCACGCTCTCCCTGTGTCGCTCTCTGCCTCTCTCTCTCTCTTTCTTGCTCTCACTTTCTATCTCTCCCTAGCTCTTTATATCACTATCTCGCTCTCTCTCACTCTTTATCGCTTTATGTTCCTCTCTGTCTCCATGTCAGTCACTCTCCCCTCTCTCACTCCCTCTGTGTATATCTGCCTGTCTCAGTCTTTCTCCAACTCTCTGACTTTCTCTCTCTCGCTCCTTCTCCCCCTCTCCACCTCGCTCTCTCTCTCTCTCTCTCCCTCGCCATTTATTTGGAGTGCACCCATTCTGATCTGGCCCAAAGCAGCTACTTTGAATCCCAGCTTTGCACATTTTGCTGGATGAGCATTTAGTTGAAGTCCAGCTCGGCTCTTTAGTGCCGCTATTTCGAGTAAAATGCACGTGTCGTCTGCAGAGTAAATCCTGCCTTAATAGGTCAGAGTTTCAATAACATATAACATCAGAACCATATTTCAGATCATTTCAGGGCTCTGTGCTGCTAATATAAAATGTACTTTCCATCCCCCGGGAAGTGTAGGGATGGAGTATGAAATGGGATTTAGTTCTAGTGCTTGAAACCCTTCAGCTCTTTCTATGATTTCACTAATTTAACAATTAGATTGAGTGGGTATTTCACCGCGTTCTTCAGCTCCTCTCTGAATTTAGTCTGGGTCAGGACATAAATACACGTGTTTGTGCAGGAACTGAGAAGCTGCAGCATTCCTGCTGTGTGTTGTGTGATATAACGAGGGTCAGAGTAGGAGTAAAAAGACCGAATGTCTGCAATTCGCATATAAATGTTAAATACAACATATGTCATCCACAACAGTATAAAACTGCCCGTTATACTGAAGAGTAAAATGATGGATTTTTTTCGGTTCTCCATCTCTGGATCACTCTGATTCTCTCCATTGCTGCGGCCCCGGAGTCCCCTGCGGACTCGACTGGACACTAAAATACGCCTGACAGTCAGAACATTGAGCAGCAAAATCAGACAGAATGGGACAAAAGGGGTTAAAATGAGGTAAAACATGTCAAATGCGGCCCATGCGGGGGAAGTACGGAAGCTCAGTTTACCCATACAACCCCAGGGAACATTATCAAATATATAGTCAGGTTCAAATGCAAAGTACACGGGGACACTCACCAAACAGCCCAGCACACTCACTGTTCCCAGAACCACAGCCGCCGTTCTCTCGGTGCAATATTTAGTTTTCAGCTTCTCACAACAAATGGCCACAAATCGATCAAAGGTGAAAGCGACTGTGAACCAGACAGAAACCACAGTGACTGCACCACCCAAGAATCTAATAAAACTACACACGGGAGTAATGCTCAGGAATGACCATGGGAAATACATCAGATTAATCGCCCTCAATATCGGATCAGTGATAATGACCATGAGATCGGCCACTGCCATTCCCACCAGGTAGACACTGATACATTTGGAGAGACCGCACTTTCCTCGGGACAGGATCACAATCGCCACCAAGTTAACTGTAAGAGAGAGAAAATGAATCAGAGAAATTACTGATCAGACCTGGAGCCAAAGCAGCAGATTGAGAGGATCTGGGGTGAAATTTCCAACTTTGTTGCTGCATCGAAGGGTGGAAAGTGATTGATTGACCTGGGCAGCGCTTTCGGGCAGAGAGATGTTTTTAAACACAATGATCAATAATTAATTGGGAGATGGATACAGAAAGTGAATAAAGTGAACACTGGATCCACTGGAAGGGCTGAGTGAGAGCTCAGTGCCGGCGGGGAAAGGAGAAGGGGTTTTACACACCGGGAATCCAGCGGATTAAAGCCGGGTTTGGGCTCCAGACGGATGGGAAAGAGAGGGAAGGGTCAGGAAGGTGAGGAGACGGGGAGGTGCAGCTCGTGTGTTGCTCTGGGTTAAGAGAGCCGATAGTGAGTCAGATTGGGAGGGAGTCAAGGAAAAGAGTACTGTACATGAACGTGTCGGAGCTGGAGAGGAGTCAGGAGTAGATGGTTTGGGAGAACGGACAAACTGAAGGAACCGACGAGACAGAGGATTCATTGTAGTGTGAGCAGAGGCTGGGATTCACAGGGAGAGACTGTACACAATCCAACTATTACATTTAACAGTTCATTTCTGTAGTTATTGGTGTCAGGGAACCTGTGTTTGGTACAAAATGTGTTTAATAAATTTAATTTGCAAATTCAATGAAACTTAAAATGAAAAGTATTAATAAAATTAATCACGTTGTTATTGAACTGATCCGAGCTTGAAAAAAACAGTTTCCGAATAATTGATTACAATCAAGAAATTTCTGATTCTATTCTTGAAGTAAATTTTAATTATGTTTAGTGTTAAGTTGGAAAACAAGGAACATTCACAAAAACAGACTGAGGACCTGACAGGGATATAAACATGAGGAGCGAGTCCCACAATAAAAACTCACCCAATCTGACCACACCATAATAACACCTTCAAATCACATTTTCTATGTTTAATTGTACTGGAAGTTTCAGCAGTTCATTCTGATGAATTATTCACACCACAGCCTCTCGCTTTCCCTCTCAGTCGCCCTCTCTATCATTCACTCTACTCTCTTTCTCAAGTCCATTTTCATATCCGATTAAATCCTATCATCCTGTGCCTGCATTCTGTTCACCAGCCCCGTGTTCCACCGATTCTATTCTCAGTGTCAGTTTGTAAAATATTGAAGCCTCTGTGCAATAGTTTAATATTTCTACAGATCACCCAATCCTCCACCTGTTCACCTACACTGTTCACTTAATCTACAAATCATGGAATAAACAGAATCGAATCCCTCTCCCAGGCAGATCTCACAATAATTGAGATTCCTTCTCCAGTAATTGTAGGGTATTGGGATAGATGGCGGGACTGTTCAATTTACAAAACGCCAACATCATACTTATAAACTACAGGTAAATAGAAGGGCTGCTGATTCCAACAGGGACAGTGCAAATTGAGACCACAAAACATTAAAACATTTCATTTTACAGTGAAGTCCAGTGACAGTCAGTGAATTCATCCACAGTGAAGCAGAGAAGGAGATTTGAAAGAGTCAGCAGCAAACTCAGTTCAGTAACCAGACATCTGAAGCGGCGTCAGATACACACATGATGAAATAATATTTCATAACAGTGATCACCAATAAATACATTGAAATCTCAGTTAAACTGAAGCATGTTATTGGGGAGGGAGGACATTCCGCTGCCTCCTTGTAACACTGAGACCGTGAGCTGTCTCATTATCAATCACTGAAAACACATTGATGAAAACATATTCCAGGACAGGTTAGTTCCACAACAAGAAACTGTTATCATCTCCTGATGGTCTGATACCAACTCTTAGCCCAATACATTCAGTACAGAGAATAATGCAGTGACAATGCCAGGGTTGGATAGACAAATTCATGACAGATATAATGCAGCGCCTCAATACCGAAAGAGCAGAGACTTAACACATTCCATCATTCATCCAATACAACAGAACAAGTGACTGTGTAAAATATGTAGGGACAAAAAACAATTTGCCAAGTACAGCAGCAGAGTTAACACCGATTTACACCATTAACAGCTGAGATAACGGCTTACCTGGAACTCCAAATGCTGCAAGAACTGGATAATAAATAAGTTCCATCTGATAGATTACTGGATATCCCATTTCTGTGAGAAGCACTGACTTCTGTTACCCTGGAAACCACAGCTCCAGCAGGCACTCTGAGCTGATCCATTCCAACAAGCCCTGATTTATACAGGGGATAAGTCTCCACTGACACGGTTATACTCCTGATCATTGCTATTAGTTACAGTCAGTTTAACAAACACATTATATCAGCAGCTTTGACTCCGCTGTAAATAATGTAGTGAATAAAACACAAACATCTCAAAGTCCAGGTTATTACTTAATCAGACCTCTCTCAGGAATAAAGTTTAAATCTGTTCTCATACAGGGCTGATCCAACAATAATAAACGGCTTCATTTACAGCTTTTATATAACTCTATTGACCATATTCATTCCTGGTGTTTCATTGATAATTTAGACAGATGTCTCCGCAGTGTGCACTGAATCCAGGGACACGAGCAGACCCGTTTCACTCTGTTCCTGCAGTTTCCAGTTAAAATATGAATTGTGAGTCTCTGACACGAGGACAGTTAAAGGGCAGGTTGAGGATTGCAGCTTAGAAATGACTGTGGGTGATATTAGGGGACGGACACTGAACGTGTCCCATTGACATTCCTCTCTCCGCTATTTTACTGCAGATGTTTACCCGTTTATTCTACATTGGTTAACGGCTCCAGTAAAATTGGTCCCGTGTAACACCGAGCTGAGCTCATGACCCTTTTTCACCTCCATCACAAGGCCCCGTAATTCCCTCACCGCCTCCATCCGATCCTCAGCCCATTGCCATTGAAACCCTCATCAATGCCTCTGTACCCTCCAGACTCCATTCCTCCAATACACTCCTGACCGGCAACCCAATCCCCACCTTCTATAAACGTGAGCTCGTCCAAAACTCTTGTCCGTGTCCAACCAGCACCAGGTCCTGCTCGGACTCATTGACCCTCACTGGCTCCCAGTTACATATTCATTAAATTTAAAATTCTCATCCTTGGGTTTAAAACCCTCCCCATTTCCATACCTACAGACAACCCACCGGTCACCATCTCATCCATCGGACACTGGCCTCTTTTGCTGGGAGTCCCCTCACTTGGTTCCACTCACCTATCTGATCAGAGCCAGGAGAAGCTTCTCTTCCCACCCTATCACCGTTATCTCTGATGTTTCTAAAGGTTCAATCCTTGGCTCCCTCCTCTTCCTCATCCACATGCTGCCCTTTGGTGACACAGTCCACAGACACGGACCAGCTTTCAGATGGACGCTGACAAAACCACCGCCTCTCTTGACCCTTCCAATATCTTTGTGTTGTCAGGTCCACATTCTGTTTTAGATGAGCCACCAGTTCCTCCAGTTAAAAATTGGGAAGTCATGATCTTTGGCCCCAAAATCTCCACATCCTGGCCAGGGATTCCATCCTCACCACTGGTTTTTTGATTGGTGAGTCACTCACCAATCACTCAAGCTCTGACTGACTTGTGTTTATAATATATATATATTACCTGTATATTTATGATGTGTTTGTATATTTGGAAGTGTATTTGCACAGGGGCAGCACGGCAGCAGGTACAGCAGCCGGGCTTGGACCGAATGGAGGCCAGCGGGGAGTCCGTCCCGGACACAATGGGGGCGAGCGCGACCAACATTTTAAAAAAAGTCGCCGCTCACGCGGCTCCCATGCCGGACAAACTGAGGCCCGCGTCGCCACCACCTTGGACAAAATGGAGGCCAGCTTGGCTACCTCATTGGACAAAATGGAGGCCAACTTGGCTACCTCATTGGACAAAATGGAGGCCAACTTGGCTACCTCATTGGACAAAATGGAGGACAGACAGGCCAACATTTTGGAAAAATGGCGGCTGCGCCAGCCGCCATCTTGGTCAGATGGCGGCAAGTAGCCAACCGAATGTCCCCAGTGATCCCGCAGTCAACCCAGAATGATGCCAGGGTGCAGCCAGGGTTCCCAGCTTGCACCCAGTCATGCCAGAGTGATGCCAGAGTGGCGGTCTTGATGTTCAGACCACCACCACAAGAATAAGAACTACCACAACAATGTCCCAGTGACCCCCCCCCAGTGTCCCCTGAATGTCCCAGTGACCACCCCAAGTGTCCCCTGAATGTCCCAGTGACCACCCCCCGCAGTGTCCCCTGAATGTCCCAGTGACCCCCCCAGTGTCCCCTGAATATCCCAGTGATTCCAGTGTGCACCCAGTGACCCCAGAGTAACCCAGACATTACTCACGTGCTCCCCATCGGGTCCAGGCTGTGGTGAAGGTCTCAGTCAGTCCGTCCCCAGCGGAGAGAACGATGCTTGGCCCAGGATTTCTCCCACTCCTCCTCCTCCTCACAAAATGTCTCTTTCTGGATCATCTCCTTGCAGCATTTCATCAAAAAGATTCCTGAGGGGAGAGAGAGGGAATTGATTAAAATACAAAAGCAAGGGATTAAAAAGGCACAGCAAGAGGCCAGAACTCCCTCCCTCCCACTCCCTCTCTCACTCTCTCTTTTTCTCCCCCCTCTCTCTCTCTCCCACTCCCTCTCTCACTCTCTCCCACTCTCCCTCTCTCTCTCTCCCTCCCTCCCACTCTCCCTCTCTCTCTCTCTCTCCCTCTGTCTCTCTCTCCCCATCTCCCTCTCCCTCTCCCTCTCTCACTCCCTCTCCCTCCCTCTCCCTCTCTCTCTCCCTCTCTCTACCCCTCTCCCTCTCCCTCTCTCACACTCCCCCAGTTGCACAGAATCTCTCCCTAATCCAAGTCTGCAGCTTGTTTCTCCCCTGCCTTTCCTCTGAATGCCTCTAACCGGTGCCGCACTGCCTGTCTGAGCTGCTCAGTGTTTGCTGCAGGGTCCAACCCTCCCCCTGGGTGTGTTTTCTCTTCTGTCCCTGGGCCTCGCCCACACCTGCTCTGGACATTGTTGCAACTTTAATTCTGGCAGTTGCTGTCAGCGAAAGGTCAACAGCTTTTCCCTCAACTGTTTTCTCCTGTTTGAATTAGAAACTCGCCCCTCCCTGTTCAATCTCGACCTCTACCTCACCTTGTATTGTCCAGAATGTAATATAAGATATGGACTGAGTCCACCTCACCTTGTAATATACAGAATGTAATATAAGATATTTACTGGGTCCACCCAACCTTGTATTGTACAGACTGTAATATAAGATATGGACTGAGTCCAACCCACTGTGTATTGTCCAGAATGTAATATAAGATATGGACTGAGTCCAACCCAATGTGTAATGTACAGAATGTAATATAAGATATGGACTGAGTCCAACCCACTGTGTATTGTCCAGAATGTAATATAAGATATGGGCTGAGTCCACCCCACTGTGTAATGTGCAGAATGTAATATAAGATATGGGCTGAGTCCACCCCACTGTGTAATGTGCAGAATGTAATATAAGATACGGACTGAGTCCAACCCACTGTGTATTGTACAGAATATGACATAAGATATGGACTGAGTCCACCCCACTGTGTAATGTACAGCATGTAATATAAGATATGGGCTGAGTCCACCCCACCTTGTAATATACAGAATGTAATATAAGATATTTACTGGGTCCACCCAACCTTGTAATGTGCAGAATGTAATATAAGATATGGAGTGAGTCCAACCCATCTTGTATTGTACAGACTGTAATATAAGATATGGACTGAGTCCAACCCACTGTGTATTGTCCAGAATGTAATATAAGATATGGACTGAGTCCAACCCACTGTGTATTGTCCAGAATGTAATATAAGATATGGACTGAGTCCACCCCACTGTGTATTGTACAGAATGTAATATAAGATATGGGCTGAGTCCACCCCACCTTGTAATATACAGAATGTAATATAAGATATTTACTGGGTCCACCCAACCTTGTAATGTGCAGAATGTAATATAAGATATGGAGTGAGTCCAACCCATCTTGTATTGTACAGACTGTAATATAAGATATGGACTGAGTCCAACCCACTGTGTATTGTCCAGAATGTAATATAAGATATGGGCTGAGTCCAACCCACTGTGTGATGTGCAGAATGTAATATAAGATATGGACTGAGTCCAACCCACTGTGTATTGTACAGAATGTAATATAAGATATGGACTGAGTCCAACCCACTGTGTATTGGACAGAATATGACATAAGATATGGACTGAGTCCAACCCACTGTGTATTGTACAGACTGTAATATAAGATAGGGACTGAGTCCAACCCAATTCATATTGTACAGAATGTAATATAAGATATGGACTGAGTCCACCCCACTGTGTATTGTACAGAATGTAATATAAGATATGGGCTGAGTCCACCCCACTGTGTATTGCACAGAATGTAATATAAGATATGGACTGAGTCCACCCCACTGTGTATTGTACAGAATGCAATATAAGATATGGGCTGAGTCCACCCCACTGTATATTGTACAGAATGTAATATAAGATATGGACTGAGTCCAGCCCACTGTGTATTGTACAGAATGTAATATAAGATATGGGCTGAGTCCAACCCACTGTGTATTGTGCAGAATGTAATATAAGATATGGACTGAGTCCAACCCACTGTGTATTGTACAAAATGTAATATAAGACATGGACTGAGTCCAACCCACTGTGCATTGTACAGAATATGACAGAAGATATGGACTGAGTCCAACCCACTGTGTATTGTACAGAATGTAATGTAAGATATGGACTGAGTCCACCCCACTGTGTATTGTACAGAATGTAATATAAGATATGGACTGAGTCCACCCCACTGTGTGTTGTACAGAATATGACATAAGATATGGACTGAGTCCAACCCACTGTGTGATGTGCAGAATGTAATATAAGATATGGACTGAGTCCAACCCACCGTGTATTGTACAGAATGTAATATAAGATATGGACTGAGTCCAACCCACTGTGTAATGTACAGAATGTAATATAAGATATGGACAGAGTCCAATCCACTGTGTGATGTGCAGAATGTAATATAAGATATGGACTGAGTGCAACCCATTGTGTATTGTACAGAATGTAATATAACATATGGGCTGAGTCCAACCCACTGTGTAATGTACAGAATGTAATATAAGATATGGACAGAGTCCAATCCACTGTATAATGTGCAGAATGCAATATAAGATATGGACTGAGTCCGACCCACGGTGTAATGTACAGAATGTAATATAAGATATGGGCTGAATCCAACCCATTGTGTATTGTACCAACTGTAATATAAGATATGGACTGGGTCCACCCCACTGTGTATTGTACAGAATGTAATATAAGATATGGACTGAGTCCAACCCACTGTGTAATGTGCAGAATGTAATATGAGATATGGACTGAGTCCAACCCCCCTTGTAATGTGCAGAATGTAATATAAGATATGGACTGAGTCCAACCAACTGTGTATTGTACAGAATGTAATATAAGATATGGGCTGAGTCCACCCCACTGTGTGATGTGCAGAATGTAATATAAGATATGGACTGAGTCCAACCCACTGTGTATTGTACGGAATGTAATATAAGATATGGGCTGAGTCCAACCCACTGTGTAATGTACAGAATGTAATATAAGATATGGACTGAGTCCAACCCACTGTGTATTGTACAGAATATGACATAAGATATGGACTGAGTCCAACCCACTGTGTATTGTACAGAATGTAATATAAGATATGGACTGAGTCCACCCCACTGTGTATTGTACAGAATGTAATATAAGATATTTACTGGGTCCACCCAACCTTGTAATGTGCAGAATGTAATATAAGATATGGAGTGAGTTCAACACATCTTGTATTGTGCAGACTGTAATATAAGATATGGACTGAGTCCAACCCATTGTGTATTGTACCAACTGTAATATAAGATATGGACTGGGTCCAACCCACTGTGTATTGTACAGAATGTAATATAAGATATGGACTGAGTCCAACCCCCCTTGTAATGTGCAGAATGTAATATAAGATATGGACTGAGTCCAACCCCCCTTGTAATGTGCAGAATGTAATATAAGATATGGACTGAGTCCAACCCCCCTTGTAATGTGCAGAATGTAATATAAGATATGGACTGAGTCCAACCCACCTTGCAATGTGCAGAATGTAATATGAGATATGGACTCAGTCCAACCCACCTTGTAATGTGCAGAATGTAATTTAAGATAAGCACTGTGTCTACCCCACTGTGTATTGTCTAGAATGTAACATAAGATATGTAATGAGAACACCAGATATTTAATGAGTAGCCAACCGAGTGTCCCCAGTGATCCCGCAGTCAACCCAGAATGATGCCAGGGTGCAGCCAGGGTTCCCAGCTTGCACCCAGTCTTGCCAGAGTGGCGGTCTTGATGTTCAGACCACCACCACAACAATAAGAACGACCACAACAATGTCCCAGTGACCACCACAAGTGTCCCCTGAATGTCCCAGTGACCCCCCCCCAGTGTCCCCTGAATATCCCAGTGATTCCAGTGTGCACCCAGTGACCCCAGAGTAACCCAGACATTACTCACGTGCTCCCCATCGGGTCCAGGCTGTGGTGAAGGTCTCAGTCAGTCCGTCCCCAGCGGAGAGAACGATGCTTGGCCCAGGATTTCTCCCACTCCTCCTCCTCCTCACAAAATGTCTCTTTCTGGATCATCTCCTTGCAGCATTTCATCAAAAAGATTCCTGAGGGGAGAGAGAGGGAATTGATTAAAATACAAAAGCAAGGGATTAAAAAGGCACAGCAAGAGGCCAGAACTCCCTCCCTCCTACTCCCTCTCTCACTCTCTCTTTTTCTCCCCCCTCTCTCTCTGTCCCACTCCCTCTCTCATTCTCTCTCTCTCTCCCTCTCTCATTCTCTCTCTCTCTCTAACCCTCTCCCTCTCCCTCTCTCACACTCCCCCAGTTGTACAGAATCTCTTCCTAATCCAAGTCTGCAGCTTGTTTCTCCCCTGCCTTTCCTCTGAATGCCTCTAACCGGTGCCGCACTGCCTGTCTGAGCTGCTCAGTGTTTGCTGCAGGGTCCAACCCTCCCCCTGGGTGTGTTTTCTCTTCTGTCCCTGGGCCTCGCCCACACCTGCTCTGGACATTGTTGCAACTTTAATTCTGGCAGTTGCTGTCAGCGAAAGGTCAACAGCTTTTCCCTCAACTGTTTTCTCCTGTTTGAATTAGAAGCTCGCCCCTCCCTGTTCAATCTCGACCTCTACCTCACCTTGTATTGTCCAGGATGTAATATAAGATATGGACTGAGTCCATCTCACCTTGTAATATACAGAATGTAATATAAGATATTTACTGGGTCCACCCAACCTTGTAATGTGCAGAATGTAATATAAGATATGGAGTGAGTCCAACCCATCTTGTATTGTACAGACTGTAATATAAGATATGGACTGAGTCCAACCCACTGTGTATTGTACAGAATGTAATATAAGATATGGGCTGAGTCCACCCCACTGTGTATTGTACAGAATGTAATATAAGATATGGACTGAGTCCAACCCACTGTGTATTGTCCAGAATGTAATATAAGATATGGGCTGAGTCCACCCCACTGTGTATTGTACAGAATGTAATATAAGATATGGGCTGAGTCCACCCCACCTTGTAATATACAGAATGTAATATAAGATATTTACTGGGTCCACCCAACCTTGTAATGTGCAGAATGTAATATAAGATATGGAGTGAGTCCAACCCATCTTGTATTGTACTGACTGTAATATAAGATATGGACTGAGTCCAACCCACTGTGTATTGTCCAGAAAGTAATATAAGATATGGGCTGAGTCCAACCCACTGTGTGATGTGCAGAATGTAATATAAGATATGGACTGAGTCCAACCCACTGTGTATTGTACAGAATGTAATATAAGATATGGACTGAGTCCAACCCACTGTGTATTGGACAGAATATGACATAAGATATGGACTGAGTCCAACCCACTGTGTATTGTACAGACTGTAATATAAGATATGGACTGAGTCCACCCCACTGTGTGATGTGCAGAATGTAATATAAGATATGGACTGAGTCCAACCCACTGTGTATTGTACAGAATGTAATATAAGATATGGACTGAGAACAACCCTTTGTGTATTGCACAGAATGTAATATAACATATGGGCTGAGTCCAAACCACTGTGTAATGTGCAGAATGCAATATAAGATATGGACTGAGTCCAACCCAATGTGTAATGTACAGAATGTAATATAAGATATGGACTGAGTCCAACCCACTGTGTATTGTACAGAATGTAATATAAGATATGGACTGAGTCCAACTCACCTTGCAATGTGCAGAATGTAATATGAGATATGGACTCAGTCCAACCCACTGTGTAATGTGCAGAATGTAATTTAAGATATGGTCTGAGTCCAACCCACTGTGTATTGTACATAATTTAACACAAGATATGGACTGAGTCCAACCCACCTTGTAATGTGCAGAATGTAATATAAGATATGGACTGAGTCCAACCCACTGTGTATTGTACAGAATGTAATATAAGAGATGGACTGGGTCCACCCCACTGTGTATTGTACAGAATGTAATATAAGATATGGACTGAGTCCAACCCACTGTGTATTGTACAGAATGTAATATAAGATATGTACTGGGTCCACCCAACCTTGTAATGTGCAGAATGTAATATAAGATATGGAGTGAGTCCAACCCACTGTGTATTGTCCAAAATGTAATATAAGATATGTTATGAGAACACCAGATATTTAATGAGTAGCCAACCGAGTGTCCCCAGTGATCCCGCAGTCAACCCAGAATGATGCCAGGGTGCAGCCAGGGTTCCCAGCTTGCACCCAGTCATGCCAGAGTGATGCCAGAGTGATGCCAGAGTGGCGGTCTTGATGTTCAGACCACCACCACAACAATAAGCACTACCACAACGATGTCCCAGTGACCCCCCCCAGTGTCCCCTGAATGTCCCAGTGACCACCCCAAGTGTCCCCTGAATGTCCCAGTGACCCCCCCAGTGTCCCCTGAATATCCCAGTGATTCCAGTGTGCACCCAGTGACCCCAGAGTAACCCAGACATTACTCACGTGCTCCCCATCGGGTCCAGGCTGTGGTGAAGGTCTCAGTCAGTCCGTCCCCAGCGGAGAGAACGATGCTTGGCCCAGGATTTCTCCCACTCCTCCTCCTCCTCACAAAATGTCTCTTTCTGGATCATCTCCTTGCAGCATTTCATCAAAATGATTCCTGAGGGGAGAGAGAGGGAATTGATTAAAATACAAAAGCAAGGGATTAAAAAGGCACAGCAAGAGGCCAGAACTCCCTCCCTCCCACTCCCTCTCTCACTCTCTCTTTTTCTCCCCCCTCACTCTTTCTCCCACTCCCTCTCTCACTCTCTCTCACTCTCCCTCCCTCCCACTCTCCCTCTCTCTCTCCCTCCCTCTCCCTCTCATTCTCTCTCTCTCTCCCTCTCTCTCTCCCACTCCCTCTCTCACTCTCTCTCACTCTCCCTCCCTCCCACTCTCCCTCTCTCTCTCCCTCTCCCTCTCCCTCTCATTCTCTCTCTCTCTCCCTCTCTCTACCCCTCTCCCTCTCCCTCTCTCACACTCCCCCAGTTGCACAGAATCTCTCCCTAATCCAAGTCTGCAGCTTGTTTCTCCCCTGCCTTTCCTCTGAATGCCTCTAACCGGTGCCGCACTGCCTGTCTGAGCTGCTCAGTGTTTGCTGCAGGGTCCAACCCTCCCCCTGGGTGTGTTTTCTCTTCTGTCCCTGGGCCTCGCCCACACCTGCTCTGGACATTGTTGCAACTTTAATTCTGGCAGTTGCTGTCAGCGAAAGGTCAACAGCTTTTCCCTCAACTGTTTTCTCCTGTTTGAATTAGAAGCTCGCCCCTCCCTGTTCAATCTCGACCTCTACCTCACCTTGTAATATACAGAATGTAATATAAGATATGGACTGAGTCCACCTCACCTTGCAATATACAGAATGTAATATAAGATATGGACTGAGACCACCTCACCTTGTAATATACAGAATGTAATATAAGATATGGACTGAGTCCAACCCACTGTATAATATACAGAATGTAATGTAAGATATTTACTGGGTCCACCCAACCTTGTAATGTGCAGAATGTAATATAAGATATGGACTGAGTCCAACCCACTGTATAATATACAGAATGTAATGTAAGATATTTACTGGGTCCACCCAACCTTGTAATGTGCAGAATGAAATATAAGATATGGACTGAGTCCAACCCACTGTATAATATACAGAATGTAATGTAAGATATTTACTGGGTCCACCCAACCTTGTAATGTGCAGAATGAAATATAAGATATGGACTGAGTCCAACCCATCTTGTATTGTCCAGAATGTAATATAAGATATGGACTGAGTACAACACACTGTATATTGTACAGACTGTAATATAAGTTATGGACTGAGTCCACCCCACTGTATATTGTACAGAATGTAATATAAGATATGGACTGAGTCCAACCCACTGTATATTGTACAGAATGTAATATAAGATATGGACTGAGTCCAACACACTGTATATTGTACAGACTGTAATATAAGATATGGACTGAGTCCACCCCACTGTGTATTGTACATAATGTAACATAAAATATGGACTGAGTCCAACCCACTGTGCAATGTGCAGAATGTAATATGAGATATGGACTGAGTCCAACCCACCTTGTAATGTGCAGAATGTAATATAAGATATGGACTGAGTCCAACCCACCTTGTAATGAGCAGAATGTAATATAAGATATGGACTGAGTCCACCCCACTGTGTATTGTACAGAATGTAATATAAGATATGGACTGAGTCCACTCCAGTGTGTATTGAAAAGAATGTAATATAAGATATGGACTGAGTCCACCCCACTGTGTATTGAAAAGAATGTAATACAAGGTATGGACTGAGTCCAACCCACTGTGTATTGTACAGAATGTAATTTCAGATCTGGACTGAGTCCAAACCACCTTGTAATGTGCAGAATGTAATTTCAGATCTGGACTGAGTCCAACCCACCTTGTAATGTGCAGAATGTAATATAAGATATGGACTGAGTCCAACCCACTGCGTAATGTGCGGAATGTAATATAATATATGGACTGAGTCCAACCAACCGTGTGATGTGCAGAATGCAATATAAGATATTTACTGAGTCCAACCCACCTTGTATTGTACAGAATGTAATATAAGATATTTACTGAGTCCAACCCACTGTGCATTGTACAGAATGTAATTTTAGATATGGGCTGAGTCCAACTCACTCTGCATTGTACATAATGTAACGTAAGATATGGACTGAGTCCAACCCACTGTGTATTGTACAGAATGTAATATAAGATATGTACTGAGTCCAACCCACTGTGTAATGTACTGAATGTAATATAAGGTATGGACTGAGTCCAACCCACTGTGTATTGTACAGAATGTAATATAAGATATGGACTGAGTCCAACCCACTGTGTAATGTACTGAATGTAATATAAGATATGGACTGAGTCCAACCCACTGTGCAATGTGCAGAATGTAATATAAGATATGGACTGAGTCCAACCCACTGTGTAATGTGCAGAATGTCATATAAGATATGGGCTGAGTCCAACCCACTCTGTATTGTACCAACTGTAATATAAGATATGGACTGAGTCCACCCCACTGTGTATTGTACAGAATGTAATATAAGATATGGACTGAGTCCAACCCACTGTGTAATGTACAGAATGTAATATAAGATATGGGCTGAGTCCAACACACTGTGTGTTGTACAGAATGTAATATAAGATATGGACTGAGTCCACCCCACTGTGCAATGTGCAGAATGTAATATAATATCTGGACTGAGTCCAACCCACTGTGTAATTTACGGAATGTAATATAAGATATGGACTGAGTCCACCCCACTGTGTATTGTACAGAATGTGATATAAGATATGGGCTGAGTCCAACACACTGTGTGTTGTACAGAATGTAATATAAGATATGGACTGAGTCCACCCCACTGTGCAATGTGCAGAATGTAATATTAGATATGGACTGAGTCCAACACACTGTGTATTGTACAGAATGTAATATCAGATATGGACTGTGTCCAACCCACCTTGTAATGTGCAGAATGTAATATAAGATATGGGCTGACTCCAACCCATCATGTATTGTACAGAATTTAATATAAGATATGGACTGAGTCCACTCCACCGTGTAATGTACAGAATGTAATATAAGATATGTACTGAGTCCAACCCACTGTGTAATGCACAGAATGTAATATAAGATATGGACTGAGTCCACCCCACTGTGTGATGTGCAGAATGTAATATAAGATATGGTCTGAGTCCAACCCACTGTGTATTGTACATAATTTAACACAAGATATGGACTGAGTCCAACCCACCTTGTAATGTGCAGAATGTAACATAAGATATGGACTGAGTCCAACCCACTGTGTATTGTACAGAATGTAATATAAGATATGGGCTGAGTCCAACCCACTGTGTATTGTACAGAATGTGATATAAGATATGGTCTGAGTCCAATCCACTGTGTATTGTACGGAATGTAATATAAGATATGGACTGAGTCCAACCCACTGTGTATTGTACAGAATGTAATATAAGATATGGACTGAGTCCAACCCACTGCGTAATGTCCGGAATGTAATATAAGATATGGAGTGAGTCCACCCCACTGTGTATTGTACAGAATGTAATATAAGATATGGACTGAGTCCAACCAACCTTGTGATGTGCAGAATGCAATATAAGATATTTACTGAGTCCAACCCACCTTGTATTGTACAGAATGTAATATAAGATATGGACTGAGTCCACTCCACTGTGTATTGAAAAGAATGTAATATCAGATATGGACTGAGTCCACCCCACTGTGTATTGAAAAGAATGTAATGTAAGGTATGGACTGAGTCCAACCCACTGTGTATTGTACAGAATGTAATTTCAGATCTGGACTGAGTCCAAACCACCTTGTAATGTGCAGAATGTAATTTCAGATCTGGACTGAGTCCAACCCACCTGTAATGTGCAGAATGTAATATAAGATATGGACTGAGTCCAACCCACTGTGTATTGTACAGAATGTAATTTTAGATATGGGCTGAGTCCAACCCACTGTGCATTGTACATAATGTAACGTAAGATATGGACTGAGTCCAACCCACTGTGTATTGTACAGAATGTAATATAAGATATGTACTGAGTCCAACCCACTGTGTAATGTACTGAATGTAATATAAGGTATGGACTGAGTCCAACCCACTGTGTATTGTACAGAATGTAATATAAGATATGGACTGAGTCCAACCCACTGTGTAATGTACTGAATGTAATATAAGATATGGACTGAGTCCAACCCACTGTGCAATGTGCAGAATGTAATATAAGATATGGACTGAGTCCAACCCACTGTGTAATGTGCAGAATGTCATATAAGATATGGGCTGAGTCCAACCCACTGTGTATTGTACCAACTGTAATATAAGATATGGACTGAGTCCACCCCACTGTGTATTGTACAGAATGTAATATAAGATATGGACTGAGTCCAACCCACTGTGTAATGTACATAATGTAATATAAGATATGGGCTGAGTCCAACACACTGTGTATTGTACAGAATGTAATATAAGATATGGACTGAGTCCACCCCACTGTGCAATGTGCAGAATGTAATATAAGATATGGACTGAGTCCAACCAACTGTGTAATTTACTGAATGTAATATAAGATATGGACTGAGTCCACCCCACTGTGTATTGTACAGAATGTGATATAAGATATGGACTGAGTCCAGCCCACTGTGCAATGTGCAGAATGTAATATAAGATATGGACTGAGTCCAACACACTGTGTATTGTACAGAATGTAATATAAGATATGGACTGAGTCCACCCCACTGTGCAATGTGCAGAATGTAATATCAGATATGGACTGTGTCCAACCCACCTTGTAATGTGCAGAATGTAATATAAGATATGGGCTGACTCCAACCCACCTTGTAATGTACAGAATGTAACATAAGATATGAACTGAGTCCAGCCCACTGTGTATTGTACAGAATGTAATATAAGATATGGACTGAGTCCCACCCATCGTGTATTGTACAGAATGTAATATAAGATATGGACTGAATCCAACCCACTGTGTAATGTACAGAATGTAATATAAGATATGAACTGAGTCCAACCCACTGTGTAATGTACAGAATGTAATATAAGATATGGACTGAGTCCACCCCACTGTGTGATGTGCAGAATGTAATATAAGATATGGTCTGAGTCCAACCCACTGTGTATTGTACATAATTTAACACAAGATATGGACTGAGTCCAACCCACCTGTAATGTGCAGAATGTAATATAAGATATGGACTGAGTCCAACCCACTGTGTATTGTACAGAATGTAATATAAGATATGGGCTGTGTCCAACCCACTGTGTATTGTACAGAATGTGATATAAGATATGGTCTGAGTCCAATCCACTGTGTATTGTACGGAATGTAATAGCAGATATGGACTGAGTCCAACCCACTGTGTATTGTACAGAATGTAATATAAGATATGGACTGAGTCCAACCCACTGTGTATTGTACAGAATGTCATGTAAGATATGGACTGAGTCCAACCCATTGCGTAATGTGCGGAATGTAATATAAGATATGGACTGAGTCCACCCCACTGTGTATTGTACAGAATGTAATATAAGATATGGACTGAGTCCAACCAACCTTGTGATGTGCAGAATGCAATATAAGATATTTACTGAGTCCAACCCACCTTGTATTGTACAGAATGTAATATAAGATATTGACTGAGTCCAACCCACCTTGTAATGTGCAGAATGTGATATAAGATATGTACTGAGTCCACCCCACTGTGTCATGTGCAGAATGTAATAAAAGATATGGACTGAGTCCACCCCAATGTGTATTGAACAGAATGTAATATAAGGTATGGACTGAGTCCAACCCAATGTGTATTGTGCAGAATGTAATATAACATATGGGTTGAGTCCAACCCACTGTGTATTGTACAGAATGTAATATAAGATATGGACTGAGTCCAACCCACCTTGTAATGTGCAGAATGTAATATAAGATATGGAGTGAGTCCAACCCACTGTGTATTGTACAGAATGTAATATAAGATATGGACTGAGTCCAACCCATCGTGTATTGTACAGAATGTAATATAAGATATGGACTGAATCCAACCCACTGAGTAATGTACAGAATGTAATATAAGATATGAACTGAGTCCAACCCACTGTGTAATGTACAGAATGTAATATAAGATATGGACTGAGTCCACCCCACTGTGTGATGTGCAGAATGTAATATAAGATATGGTCTGAGTCCAACCCACTGTGTATTGTACATAATTTAACACAAGATATGGACTGAGTCCAACCCACCTTGTAATGTGCAGAATGTAATATAAGATATGGACTGAGTCCAACCCACTGTGTATTGTACAGAATGTAATATAAGATATGGGCTGAGTCCAACCCACTGTGTATTGTACAGAATGTGATATAAGATATGGTCTGAGTCCAATCCACTGTGTATTGTACGGAATGTAATGTAAGATATGGACTGAGTCCAACCCACTGTGTATTGTACAGAATGTAATATAAGATATGGACTGAGTCCAACCCACTGTGTATTGTACAGAATGTCATGTAAGATATGGAGTGAGTCCAACCCATTGCGTAATGTGCGGAATGTAATATAAGATATGGACTGAGTCCACCCCACTGTGTATTGTACAGAATGTAATATAAGATATGGACTGAGTCCAACCAACCTTGTGATGTGCAGAATGCAATATAAGATATTTACTGAGTCCAACCCACCTTGTATTGTACAGAATGTAATGTAAGATATTGACTGAGTCCAACCCACCTTGTAATGTGCAGAATGTGATATAAGATATGTACTGAGTCCACCCCACTGTGTCATGTGCAGAATGTAATAAAAGATATGGACTGAGTCCACCCCAATGTGTATTGAACAGAATGTAATATAAGGTATGGACTGAGTCCAACCCAATGTGTATTGTGCAGAATGTAACATAACATATGGGTTGAGTCCAACCCACTGTGTATTGTACAGAATGTAATATAAGATATGGACTGAGTCCAACCCACCTTGTAATGTGCAGAATGTAATATAAGATATGGAGTGAGTCCAACCCACTGTGTATTGTACAGAATGTAATATGATATATGGACTGAGTCCAACCCACCTTGTAATATACAGAATGTAATATAAGATATGGACTGAGTCCAACCAACCGTGTATTGTGCAGAATGTAATATAAGATATGGACTTAGTCCAACCCACTGTGTAATGTGCAGAATGTAATATAAGATATGTACTGAGTCCAACCCACTGTGTAATGTACAGAATGTAATAGAAGATATTGACTGAGTCCACCCCACTGTGTGATGTGCAGAATGTGATATAAGATATGGTCTGAGTCCAACCCACTGTGCATTGTACATAATTTAACACAAGATATGGACTGAGTCCAACCCACCTTGTAATGTGCAGAATGTAATATAAGATGTGGACTGAGTCCAATCCACTGTGTATTGTACAGAATGTAATATAAGATATGGACTGAGTCCAACCCACCTTGTATTGTACAGAATGTAATATAAGATATGGACTGAGTCCAACCCACCTTGTAATGTGCAGAATGTGATATAAGATATGTACTGAGTCCACCCCACTGTGTATTGTCCAGAATGTAAAATAAGATATGGACTGAGTCCACCCCACTGTGTATTGTACAGAATGTAATATAAGATATTTACTGAGTCCAAGCCACCTTGTATTGTACAGAATGTAATATAAGATATGGACTGAGTCCACCCCACTGTGCAATGTGCAGAATGTAATATCAGATATGGACTGCGTCCAACCCACCTTGTAATGTGCAGAATGTAATATAAGATATGGGCTGAGTCCAACCCACCTTGTAATGTACAGAATGTAACATAAGATATGAACTGAGTCCAGCCCACTGTGTATTGTACAGAATGTAATATAAGATATGGACTGAGTCCAACCCATCGTGTATTGTACAGAATGTAATATAAGATATGGACTGAGTCCACTCCACCGTGTAATGTACAGAATGTAATATAAGATATGGACTGAGTCCAACCAACCGTGTGATGTGCAGAATGCAATATAAGATATTTACTGAGTCCAACCCACCTTGTAATGTGCAGAATGTAATATAAGATATGTACTGAGTCCACCCCACTGTGTATTGTCCAGAATGTAATATAAGATATGGACTGAGTCCAACCCACTGTGTAATGTGCAGAATGTAATATAAGATATGTACTGAGTCCAACCCACTGTGCAATGTGCAGAATGTAATATAAGATATGGACTGAGTCCAACCCACTGTGCAATGTGCAGAATGTAATATAAGATATGGACTGAGTCCAACCCACTGTGTCATGTGCAGAATGTCATATAAGATATGGGCTGAGTCCAACCCACTGTGTATTGTACCAACTGTAATATAAGATATGGACTGAGTCCACCCCACTGTGTATTGTACAGAATGTAATATAAGATATGGACTGAGTCCAACCCACTGTGTAATGTACAGAATGTAATATTAGATATGGGCTGAGTCCAGCACACTGTGTATTGTACAGAATGTAATATAAGATATGGACTGAGTCCACCCCACTGTGCAATGTGCAGAATGTAATATAAGATATGGACTGAGTCCAACCCACTGTGTAATTTACTGAATGTAATATAAGATATGGACTGAGTCCACCCCACTGTGTGATGTGCAGAATGTGATATAAGATATGGTCTGAGTCCAACCCACTGTGTAATATACAGAATGTAATATAAGATATGGTCTGAGTCCAATCCACTGTGTAATTTACTGAATGTAATATAAGATATGGACTGAGTCCACCCCACTGTGTATTGTACAGAATGTGATATAAGATATGGACTGAGTCCAGCCCACTGTGCAATGTGCAGAATGTAATATAAGATATGGACTGAGTCCAACACACTGTGTATTGTACAGAATGTAATATAAGATATGGACTGAGTCCACCCCACTGTGCAATGTGCAGAATGTAATATCAGATATGGACTGTGTCCAACCCACCTTGTAATGTGCAGAATGTAATATAAGATATGGGCTGACTCCAACCCACCTTGTAATGTACAGAATGTAACATAAGATATGAACTGAGTCCAGCCCACTGTGTATTGTACAGAATGTAATATAAGATATGGACTGAGTCCAACCCATCGTGTATTGTACAGAATGTAATATAAGATATGGACTGAATCCAACCCACTGTGTAATGTACAGAATGTAATATAAGATATGAACTGAGTCCAACCCACTGTGTAATGTACAGAATGTAATATAAGATATGGACTGAGTCCACCCCACTGTGTGATGTGCAGAATGTAATATAAGATATGGTCTGAGTCCAACCCACTGTGTATTGTACATAATTTAACACAAGATATGGACTGAGTCCAACCCACCTGTAATGTGCAGAATGTAATATACGATATGGACTGAGTCCAACCCACTGTGTATTGTACAGAATGTAATATAAGATATGGGCTGAGTCCAACCCACTGTGTATTGTACAGAATGTGATATAAGATATGGTCTGAGTCCAATCCACTGTGTATTGTACGGAATGTAATAGCAGATATGGACTGAGTCCAACCCACTGTGTATTGTACAGAATGTAATATAAGATATGGACTGAGTCCAACCCACTGTGTATTGTACAGAATGTCATGTAAGATATGGACTGAGTCCAACCCATTGCGTAATGTGCGGAATGTAATATAAGATATGGACTGAGTCCACCCCACTGTGTATTGTACAGAATGTAATATAAGATATGGACTGAGTCCAACCAACCTTGTGATGTGCAGAATGCAATATAAGATATTTACTGAGTCCAACCCACCTTGTATTGTACAGAATGTAATATAAGATATTGACTGAGTCCAACCCACCTTGTAATGTGCAGAATGTGATATAAGATATGTACTGAGTCCACCCCACTGTGTCATGTGCAGAATGTAATAAAAGATATGGACTGAGTCCACCCCAATGTGTATTGAACAGAATGTAATATAAGGTATGGACTGAGTCCAACCCAATGTGTATTGTGCAGAATGTAATATAACATATGGGTTGAGTCCAACCCACTGTGTATTGTACAGAATGTAATATAAGATATGGACTGAGTCCAACCCACCTTGTAATGTGCAGAATGTAATATAAGATATGGAGTGAGTCCAACCCACTGTGTATTGTACAGAATGTAATATAAGATATGGACTGAGTCCAACCCATCGTGTATTGTACAGAATGTAATATAAGATATGGACTGAATCCAACCCACTGAGTAATGTACAGAATGTAATATAAGATATGAACTGAGTCCAACCCACTGTGTAATGTACAGAATGTAATATAAGATATGGACTGAGTCCACCCCACTGTGTGATGTGCAGAATGTAATATAAGATATGGTCTGAGTCCAACCCACTGTGTATTGTACATAATTTAACACAAGATATGGACTGAGTCCAACCCACCTTGTAATGTGCAGAATGTAATATAAGATGTGGACTGAGTCCAATCCACTGTGTATTGTACAGAATGTAATATAAGATATGGACTGAGTCCAACCCACCTTGTATTGTACAGAATGTAATATAAGATATGGACTGAGTCCAACCCACCTTGTAATGTGCAGAATGTGATATAAGATATGTACTGAGTCCACCCCACTGTGTATTGTCCAGAATGTAAAATAAGATATGGACTGAGTCCACCCCACTGTGTATTGTACAGAATGTAATATAAGATATTTACTGAGTCCAAGCCACCTTGTATTGTACAGAATGTAATATAAGATATGGACTGAGTCCACCCCACTGTGCAATGTGCAGAATGTAATATCAGATATGGACTGCGTCCAACCCACCTTGTAATGTGCAGAATGTAATATAAGATATGGGCTGAGTCCAACCCACCTTGTAATGTACACAATGTAACATAAGATATGAACTGAGTCCAGCCCACTGTGTATTGTACAGAATGTAATATAAGATATGGACTGAGTCCAACCCATCGTGTATTGTACAGAATGTAATATAAGATATGGACTGAGTCCACTCCACCGTGTAATGTACAGAATGTAATATAAGATATGGACTGAGTCCAACCCACTGTGTATTGTACAGAATGTAATATAAGATATGGGCTGAGTCCAACCCACTGTGTATTGTACAGAATGTGATATAAGATATGGTCTGAGTCCAATCCACTGTGTATTGTACGGAATGTAATATAAGATATGGACTGAGTCCAACCCACTGTGTATTGTACAGAATGTAATATAAGATATGGACTGAGTCCAACCCACTGTGTATTGTACAGAATGTCATGTAAGATATGGAGTGAGTCCAACCCATTGCGTAATGTGCGGAATGTAATATAAGATATGGACTGAGTCCACCCCACTGTGTATTGTACAGAATGTAATATAAGATATGGACTGAGTCCAACCAACCTTGTGATGTGCAGAATGCAATATAAGATATTTACTGAGTCCAACCCACCTTGTATTGTACAGAATGTAATGTAAGATATTGACTGAGTCCAACCCACCTTGTAATGTGCAGAATGTGATATAAGATATGTACTGAGTCCACCCCACTGTGTCATGTGCAGAATGTAATAAAAGATATGGACTGAGTCCACCCCAATGTGTATTGAACAGAATGTAATATAAGGTATGGACTGAGTCCAACCCAATGTGTATTGTGCAGAATGTAACATAACATATGGGTTGAGTCCAACCCACTGTGTATTGTACAGAATGTAATATAAGATATGGACTGAGTCCAACCCACCTTGTAATGTGCAGAATGTAATATAAGATATGGAGTGAGTCCAACCCACTGTGTATTGTACAGAATGTAATATGATATATGGACTGAGTCCAACCCACCTTGTAATATACAGAATGTAATATAAGATATTTACTGAGTCCAACCCACCTTGTAATGTGCAGAATGTAATATAAGATATGTACTGAGTCCACCCCACTGTGTATTGTCCAGAATGTAATATAAGATATGGACTGAGTCCAACCCACTGTGCAATGTGCAGAATGTAATATAAGATATGGACTGAGTCCAACACACTGTGTATTGTACAGAATGTAATATAAGATATGGACTGAGTCCACCCCACTGTGCAATGTGCAGAATGTAATATCAGATATGGACTGTGTCCAACCCACCTTGTAATGTGCAGAATGTAATATAAGATATGGGCTGACTCCAACCAACCTTGTAATGTACAGAATGTAACATAAGATATGAACTGAGTCCAGCCCACTGTGTATTGTACAGAATGTAATATAAGATATGGACTGAGTCCAACCCATCGTGTATTGTACAGAATGTAATATAAGATATGGACTGAGTCCAACCCACTGTGTAATGTGCAGAATGTAATATAAGATATGTACTGAGTCCAACCCACTGTGCAATGTGCAGAATGTAATATAAGATATGGACTGAGTCCAACCCACTGTGCAATGTGCAGAATGTAATATAAGATATGGACTGAGTCCAACCCACTGTGTCATGTGCAGAATGTCATATAAGATATGGGCTGAGTCCAACCCACTGTGTATTGTACCAACTGTAATATAAGATATGGACTGAGTCCACCCCACTGTGTATTGTACAGAATGTAATATAAGATATGGACTGAGTCCAACCCACTGTGTAATGTACAGAATGTAATATTAGATATGGGCTGAGTCCAGCACACTGTGTATTGTACAGAATGTAATATAAGATATGGACTGAGTCCACCCCACTGTGCAATGTGCAGAATGTAATATAAGATATGGACTGAGTCCAACCCACTGTGTAATTTACTGAATGTAATATAAGATATGGACTGAGTCCACCCCACTGTGTGATGTGCAGAATGTGATATAAGATATGGTCTGAGTCCAACCCACTGTGTAATATACAGAATGTAATATAAGATATGGTCTGAGTCCAATCCACTGTGTAATTTACTGAATGTAATATAAGATATGGACTGAGTCCACCCCACTGTGTATTGTACAGAATGTGATATAAGATATGGACTGAGTCCAGCCCACTGTGCAATGTGCAGAATGTAATATAAGATATGGACTGAGTCCAACACACTGTGTATTGTACAGAATGTAATATAAGATATGGACTGAGTCCACCCCACTGTGCAATGTGCAGAATGTAATATCAGATATGGACTGTGTCCAACCCACCTTGTAATGTGCAGAATGTAATATAAGATATGGGCTGACTCCAACCCACCTTGTAATGTACAGAATGTAACATAAGATATGAACTGAGTCCAGCCCACTGTGTATTGTACAGAATGTAATATAAGATATGGACTGAGTCCAACCCATCGTGTATTGTACAGAATGTAATATAAGATATGGACTGAATCCAACCCACTGTGTAATGTACAGAATGTAATATAAGATATGAACTGAGTCCAACCCACTGTGTAATGTACAGAATGTAATATAAGATATGGACTGAGTCCACCCCACTGTGTGATGTGCAGAATGTAATATAAGATATGGTCTGAGTCCAACCCACTGTGTATTGTACATAATTTAACACAAGATATGGACTGAGTCCAACCCACCTGTAATGTGCAGAATGTAATATACGATATGGACTGAGTCCAACCCACTGTGTATTGTACAGAATGTAATATAAGATATGGGCTGAGTCCAACCCACTGTGTATTGTACAGAATGTGATATAAGATATGGTCTGAGTCCAATCCACTGTGTATTGTACGGAATGTAATAGCAGATATGGACTGAGTCCAACCCACTGTGTATTGTACAGAATGTAATATAAGATATGGACTGAGTCCAACCCACTGTGTATTGTACAGAATGTCATGTAAGATATGGACTGAGTCCAACCCATTGCGTAATGTGCGGAATGTAATATAAGATATGGACTGAGTCCACCCCACTGTGTATTGTACAGAATGTAATATAAGATATGGACTGAGTCCAACCAACCTTGTGATGTGCAGAATGCAATATAAGATATTTACTGAGTCCAACCCACCTTGTATTGTACAGAATGTAATATAAGATATTGACTGAGTCCAACCCACCTTGTAATGTGCAGAATGTGATATAAGATATGTACTGAGTCCACCCCACTGTGTCATGTGCAGAATGTAATAAAAGATATGGACTGAGTCCACCCCAATGTGTATTGAACAGAATGTAATATAAGGTATGGACTGAGTCCAACCCAATGTGTATTGTGCAGAATGTAATATAACATATGGGTTGAGTCCAACCCACTGTGTATTGTACAGAATGTAATATAAGATATGGACTGAGTCCAACCCACCTTGTAATGTGCAGAATGTAATATAAGATATGGAGTGAGTCCAACCCACTGTGTATTGTACAGAATGTAATATAAGATATGGACTGAGTCCAACCCATCGTGTATTGTACAGAATGTAATATAAGATATGGACTGAATCCAACCCACTGAGTAATGTACAGAATGTAATATAAGATATGAACTGAGTCCAACCCACTGTGTAATGTACAGAATGTAATATAAGATATGGACTGAGTCCACCCCACTGTGTGATGTGCAGAATGTAATATAAGATATGGTCTGAGTCCAACCCACTGTGTATTGTACATAATTTAACACAAGATATGGACTGAGTCCAACCCACCTTGTAATGTGCAGAATGTAATATAAGATGTGGACTGAGTCCAATCCACTGTGTATTGTACAGAATGTAATATAAGATATGGACTGAGTCCAACCCACCTTGTATTGTACAGAATGTAATATAAGATATGGACTGAGTCCAACCCACCTTGTAATGTGCAGAATGTGATATAAGATATGTACTGAGTCCACCCCACTGTGTATTGTCCAGAATGTAAAATAAGATATGGACTGAGTCCACCCCACTGTGTATTGTACAGAATGTAATATAAGATATTTACTGAGTCCAAGCCACCTTGTATTGTACAGAATGTAATATAAGATATGGACTGAGTCCACCCCACTGTGCAATGTGCAGAATGTAATATCAGATATGGACTGCGTCCAACCCACCTTGTAATGTGCAGAATGTAATATAAGATATGGGCTGAGTCCAACCCACCTTGTAATGTACACAATGTAACATAAGATATGAACTGAGTCCAGCCCACTGTGTATTGTACAGAATGTAATATAAGATATGGACTGAGTCCAACCCATCGTGTATTGTACAGAATGTAATATAAGATATGGACTGAGTCCACTCCACCGTGTAATGTACAGAATGTAATATAAGATATGGACTGAGTCCAACCCACTGTGTATTGTACAGAATGTAATATAAGATATGGGCTGAGTCCAACCCACTGTGTATTGTACAGAATGTGATATAAGATATGGTCTGAGTCCAATCCACTGTGTATTGTACGGAATGTAATATAAGATATGGACTGAGTCCAACCCACTGTGTATTGTACAGAATGTAATATAAGATATGGACTGAGTCCAACCCACTGTGTATTGTACAGAATGTCATGTAAGATATGGAGTGAGTCCAACCCATTGCGTAATGTGCGGAATGTAATATAAGATATGGACTGAGTCCACCCCACTGTGTATTGTACAGAATGTAATATAAGATATGGACTGAGTCCAACCAACCTTGTGATGTGCAGAATGCAATATAAGATATTTACTGAGTCCAACCCACCTTGTATTGTACAGAATGTAATGTAAGATATTGACTGAGTCCAACCCACCTTGTAATGTGCAGAATGTGATATAAGATATGTACTGAGTCCACCCCACTGTGTCATGTGCAGAATGTAATAAAAGATATGGACTGAGTCCACCCCAATGTGTATTGAACAGAATGTAATATAAGGTATGGACTGAGTCCAACCCAATGTGTATTGTGCAGAATGTAACATAACATATGGGTTGAGTCCAACCCACTGTGTATTGTACAGAATGTAATATAAGATATGGACTGAGTCCAACCCACCTTGTAATGTGCAGAATGTAATATAAGATATGGAGTGAGTCCAACCCACTGTGTATTGTACAGAATGTAATATGATATATGGACTGAGTCCAACCCACCTTGTAATATACAGAATGTAATATAAGATATTTACTGAGTCCAACCCACCTTGTAATGTGCAGAATGTAATATAAGATATGTACTGAGTCCACCCCACTGTGTATTGTCCAGAATGTAATATAAGATATGGACTGAGTCCAACCCACTGTGCAATGTGCAGAATGTAATATAAGATATGGACTGAGTCCAACACACTGTGTATTGTACAGAATGTAATATAAGATATGGACTGAGTCCACCCCACTGTGCAATGTGCAGAATGTAATATCAGATATGGACTGTGTCCAACCCACCTTGTAATGTGCAGAATGTAATATAAGATATGGGCTGACTCCAACCAACCTTGTAATGTACAGAATGTAACATAAGATATGAACTGAGTCCAGCCCACTGTGTATTGTACAGAATGTAATATAAGATATGGACTGAGTCCAACCCATCGTGTATTGTACAGAATGTAATATAAGATATGGACTGAGTCCACTCCACCGTGTAATGTACAGAATGTGATATAAGATATGGACTGAGTCCAACCAACCGTGTGATGTGCAGAATGCAATATAAGATATTTACTGAGTCCAACCCACCTTGTATTGTACAGAATGTGATATAAGATATGGACTGAGTCCAACCCACCTTGTAATGTGCAGAATGTAATATAAGATATGTACTGAGTCCACCCCACTGTGTATTGTCCAGAATGTAATATAAGATATGGACTGAATCCAACCCACTGTGCAATGTGCAGAATGTAATATAAGATATGAACTGAGTCCAACCCACTGTGTAATGTACAGAATGTAATATAAGATATGGACTGAGTCCACCCCACTGTGTATTGTACAGAATGTAATATAAGATATTTACTGAGTCCAAGCCACCTTGTATTGTACAGAATGTAATATAAGATATGGACTGAGTCCACCCCACTGTGCAATGTGCAGAATGTAATATCAGATATGGACTGTGTCCAACCCACCTTGTAATGTGCAGAATGTAATATAAGATATGGGCTGAGTCCAACCCACCTTGTAATGTACAGAATGCAATATAAGATATGGACTGAGTCCAACCCACTGTGTAATTTACTGAATGTAATATAAGATATGGACTGAGTCCACCCCACTGTGTGATGTGCAGAATGTGATATAAGATATGGTCTGAGTCCAACCCACTGTGTAATATACAGAATGTAATATAAGATATGGTCTGAGTCCAATCCACTGTGTATTGTACGGAATGTAATATAAGATATGGACTGAGTCCACCCCACTGTGCAATGTGCAGAATGTAATATAAGATATGGACTGAGTCCACCCCACTGTGTGATGTGCAGAATGTGATATAAGATATGGTCTGAGTCCAACCCATTGCGTAATGTGCGGAATGTAATATAAGATATGGACTGAGTCCAACCCACTGTGTATTGTACAGAATGTAATATAAGATATGGACTGAGTCCAACCCACTGTGTATTGTACAGAATGTCATGTAAGATATGGAGTGAGTCCAACCCATTGCGTAATGTGCGGAATGTAATATAAGATATGGACTGAGTCCACCCCACTGTGTATTGTACAGAATGTAATATAAGATATGGACTGAGTCCAACCAACCTTGTGATGTGCAGAATGCAATATAAGATATTTACTGAGTCCAACCCACCTTGTATTGTACAGAATGTAATGTAAGATATTGACTGAGTCCAACCCACCTTGTAATGTGCAGAATGTAATATAAGATATGTACTGAGTCCAACCCACTGTGCAATGTGCAGAATGTAATATAAGATATGGACTGAGTCCAACCCACTGTGCAATGTGCAGAATGTAATATAAGATATGGACTGAGTCCAACCCACTGTGTCATGTGCAGAATGTCATATAAGATATGGGCTGAGTCCAACCCACTGTGTATTGTACAGAATGTAATATAAGATATGGACTGAGTCCAACCCACCTTGTAATGTGCAGAATGTAATATAAGATATGGAGTGAGTCCAACCCACTGTGTATTGTACAGAATGTAATATGATATATGGACTGAGTCCAACCCACCTTGTAATATACAGAATGTAATATAAGATATGGACTGAGTCCAACCAACCGTGTATTGTGCAGAATGTAATATAAGATATGGACTTAGTCCAACCCACTGTGTAATGTGCAGAATGTAATATAAGATATGTACTGAGTCCAACCCACTGTGTAATGTACAGAATGTAATAGAAGATATTGACTGAGTCCACCCCACTGTGTGATGTGCAGAATGTGATATAAGATATGGTCTGAGTCCAACCCACTGTGCATTGTACATAATTTAACACAAGATATGGACTGAGTCCAACCCACCTTGTAATGTGCAGAATGTAATATAAGATGTGGACTGAGTCCAATCCACTGTGTATTGTACAGAATGTAATATAAGATATGGACTGAGTCCAACCCACCTTGTATTGTACAGAATGTAATATAAGATATGGACTGAGTCCAACCCACCTTGTAATGTGCAGAATGTGATATAAGATATGTACTGAGTCCACCCCACTGTGTATTGTCCAGAATGTAAAATAAGATATGGACTGAGTCCACCCCACTGTGTATTGTACAGAATGTAATATAAGATATTTACTGAGTCCAAGCCACCTTGTATTGTACAGAATGTAATATAAGATATGGACTGAGTCCACCCCACTGTGCAATGTGCAGAATGTAATATCAGATATGGACTGTGTCCAACCCACCTTGTAATGTGCAGAATGTAATATAAGATATGGGCTGAGTCCAACCCACCTTGTAATGTACAGAATGTAACATAAGATATGAACTGAGTCCAGCCCACTGTGTATTGTACAGAATGTAATATAAGATATGGACTGAGTCCAACCCATCGTGTATTGTACAGAATGTAATATAAGATATGGACTGAGTCCACTCCACCGTGTAATGTACAGAATGTAATATAAGATATGGACTGAGTCCAACCAACCGTGTGATGTGCAGAATGCAATATAAGATATTTACTGAGTCCAACCCACCTTGTAATGTGCAGAATGTAATATAAGATATGTACTGAGTCCACCCCACTGTGTATTGTCCAGAATGTAATATAAGATATGGACTGAGTCCAACCCACTGTGTAATGTGCAGAATGTAATATAAGATATGTACTGAGTCCAACCCACTGTGCAATGTGCAGAATGTAATAAAAGATATGGACTGAGTCCAACCCACTGTGCAATGTGCAGAATGTAATATAAGATATGGACTGAGTCCAACCCACTGTGTAATGTGCAGAATGTCATATAAGATATGGGCTGAGTCCAACCCACTGTGTATTGTACCAACTGTAATATAAGATATGGACTGAGTCCACCCCACTGTGTATTGTACAGAATGTAATATAAGATATGGACTGAGTCCAACCCACTGTGTAATGTACAGAATGTAATATTAGATATGGGCTGAGTCCAGCACACTGTGTATTGTACAGAATGTAATATAAGATATGGACTGAGTCCATCCCACTGTGCAATGTGCAGAATGTAATATAAGATATGGACTGAGTCCAACCCACTGTGTAATTTACTGAATGTAATATAAGATATGGACTGAGTCCACCCCACTGTGTGATGTGCAGAATGTGATATAAGATATGGTCTGAGTCCAACCCACTGTGTAATATACAGAATGTAATATAAGATATGGACTGAGTCCAACCAACCGTGTATTGTGCAGAATGTAATATAAGATATGGACTGAGTCCAACCCACTGTGTAATCTGCAGAATGTAATATAAGATATGTACTAAGTCCAACCCACTGTGTAATGTACAGAATGTAATATAAGATCTGGACTGAGTCCACCCCACTGTGTGATGTGCAGAATGTGATATAAGATATGGTCTGAGTCCAACCCACTGTGTATTGTACATAATTTAACACAAGATATGGACTGAGTCCAACCCACCTTGTAATGTGCAGAATGCAATATAAGATATTTACTGAGTCCAACCCACATTGTAATGTGCAGAATGTAATATAAGATATGTACTGAGTCCACCCCACTGTGTATTGTCCAGAATGTAATATAAGATATGGACTGAGTCCAACCCACTGTGCAATGTGCAGAATGTAATATAAGATATGGACTGAGTCCAACACACTGTGTATTGTACAGAATGTAATATAAGATATGGACTGAGTCCACCCCACTGTGCAATGTGCAGAATGTAATATCAGATATGGACTGTGTCCAACCCACCTTGTAATGTGCAGAATGTAATATAAGATATGGGCTGACTCCAACCAACCTTGTAATGTACAGAATGTAACATAAGATATGAACTGAGTCCAGCCCACTGTGTATTTTACAGAATGTAATATAAGATATGGACTGAGTCCAACCCATCGTGTATTGTACAGAATGTAATATAAGATATGGACTGAGTCCACTCCACCGTGTAATGTACAGAATGTGATATAAGATATGGACTGAGTCCAACCAACCGTGTGATGTGCAGAATGCAATATAAGATATTTACTGAGTCCAACCCACCTTGTATTGTACAGAATGTGATATAAGATATGGACTGAGTCCAACCCACCTTGTAATGTGCAGAATGTAATATAAGATATGTACTGAGTCCACCCCACTGTGTATTGTCCAGAATGTAATATAAGATATGGACTGAATCCAACCCACTGTGCAATGTGCAGAATGTAATATAAGATATGAACTGAGTCCAACCCACTGTGTAATGTACAGAATGTAATATAAGATATGGACTGAGTCCACCCCACTGTGTATTGTACAGAATGTAATATAAGATATTTACTGAGTCCAAGCCACCTTGTATTGTACAGAATGTAATATAAGATATGGACTGAGTCCACCCCACTGTGCAATGTGCAGAATGTAATATCAGATATGGACTGTGTCCAACCCACCTTGTAATGTGCAGAATGTAATATAAGATATGGGCTGAGTCCAACCCACCTTGTAATGTACAGAATGCAATATAAGATATGGACTGAGTCCAACCCACTGTGTAATTTACTGAATGTAATATAAGATATGGACTGAGTCCACCCCACTGTGTGATGTGCAGAATGTGATATAAGATATGGTCTGAGTCCAACCCACTGTGTAATATACAGAATGTAATATAAGATATGGTCTGAGTCCAATCCACTGTGTATTGTACGGAATGTAATATAAGATATGGACTGAGTCCACCCCACTGTGCAATGTGCAGAATGTAATATAAGATATGGACTGAGTCCACCCCACTGTGTGATGTGCAGAATGTGATATAAGATATGGTCTGAGTCCAACCCATTGCGTAATGTGCGGAATGTAATATAAGATATGGACTGAGTCCAACCCACTGTGTATTGTACAGAATGTAATATAAGATATGGACTGAGTCCAACCCACTGTGTATTGTACAGAATGTCATGTAAGATATGGAGTGAGTCCAAACCATTGCGTAATGTGCGGAATGTAATATAAGATATGGACTGAGTCCACCCCACTGTGTATTGTACAGAATGTAATATAAGATATGGACTGAGTCCAACCAACCTTGTGATGTGCAGAATGCAATATAAGATATTTACTGAGTCCAACCCACCTTGTATTGTACAGAATGTAATGTAAGATATTGACTGAGTCCAACCCACCTTGTAATGTGCAGAATGTAATATAAGATATGTACTGAGTCCAACCCACTGTGCAATGTGCAGAATGTAATATAAGATATGGACTGAGTCCAACCCACTGTGCAATGTGCAGAATGTAATATAAGATATGGACTGAGTCCAACCCACTGTGTCATGTGCAGAATGTCATATAAGATATGGGCTGAGTCCAACCCACTGTGTATTGTACAGAATGTAATATAAGATATGGACTGAGTCCAACCCACCTTGTAATGTGCAGAATGTAATATAAGATATGGAGTGAGTCCAACCCACTGTGTATTGTACAGAATGTAATATGATATATGGACTGAGTCCAACCCACCTTGTAATATACAGAATGTAATATAAGATATGGACTGAGTCCAACCAACCGTGTATTGTGCAGAATGTAATATAAGATATGGACTTAGTCCAACCCACTGTGTAATGTGCAGAATGTAATATAAGATATGTACTGAGTCCAACCCACTG
Source organism: Heptranchias perlo (assembly GCF_035084215.1). Classification (NCBI taxonomy): domain Eukaryota; kingdom Metazoa; phylum Chordata; class Chondrichthyes; order Hexanchiformes; family Hexanchidae; genus Heptranchias; species Heptranchias perlo. The sequence goes on along the minus strand of NW_027139516.1, from coordinate 8,335,265 downwards.
TGTAATGTACAGAATGTAATAGAAGATATTGACTGAGTCCACCCCACTGTGTGATGTGCAGAATGTGATATAAGATATGGTCTGAGTCCAACCCACTGTGCATTGTACATAATTTAACACAAGATATGGACTGAGTCCAACCCACCTTGTAATGTGCAGAATGTAATCTAAGATGTGGACTGAGTCCAATCCACTGTGTATTGTACAGAATGTAATATAAGATATGGACTGAGTCCAACCCACCTTGTATTGTACAGAATGTAAAATAAGATATGGACTGAGTCCACCCCACTGTGTATTGTACAGAATGTAATATAAGATATTTACTGAGTCCAAGCCACCTTGTATTGTACAGAATGTAATTTAAGATATGGACTGAGTCCACCCCACTGTGCAATGTGCAGAATGTAATATCAGATATGGACTGTGTCCAACCCACCTTGTAATGTGCAGAATGTAATATAAGATATGGGCTGAGTCCAACCCACCTTGTAATGTACAGAATGTAACATAAGATATGAACTGAGTCCAGCCCACTGTGTATTGTACAGAATGTAATATAAGATATGGACTGAGTCCAACCCATCGTGTATTGTACAGAATGTAATATAAGATATGGACTGAGTCCACTCCACCGTGTAATGTACAGAATGTAATACAAGATATGGACTGAGTCCAACCAACCGTGTGATGTGCAGAATGCAATACAAGATATTTACTGAGTCCAACCCACCTTGTAATGTGCAGAATGTAATATAAGATATGTACTGAGTCCACCCCACTGTGTATTGTCCAGAATGTAATATAAGATATGGACTGAGTCCAACCCACTGTGTAATGTGCAGAATGTAATATAAGATATGTACTGAGTCCAACCCACTGTGCAATGTGCAGAATGTAATATAAGATATGGACTGAGTCCAACCCACTGTGCAATGTGCAGAATGTAATATAAGATATGGACTGAGTCCAACCCACTGTGTAATGTGCAGAATGTCATATAAGATATGGGCTGAGTCCAACCCACTGTGTATTGTACCAACTGTAATATAAGATATGGACTGAGTCCACCCCACTGTGTATTGTACAGAATGTAATATAAGATATGGACTGAGTCCAACCCACTGTGTAATGTACAGAATGTAATATTAGATATGGGCTGAGTCCAGCACACTGTGTATTGTACAGAATGTAATATAAGATATGGACGGAGTCCATCCCACTGTGCAATGTGCAGAATGTAATATAAGATATGGACTGAGTCCAACCCACTGTGTAATTTACTGAATGTAATATAAGATATGGACTGAGTCCACCCCACTGTGTGATGTGCAGAATGTGATATAAGATATGGTCTGAGTCCAACCCACTGTGTAATATACAGAATGTAATATAAGATATGGACTGAGTCCAACCAACCGTGTATTGTGCAGAATGTAATATAAGATATGGACTGAGTCCAACCCACTGTGTAATGTGCAGAATGTAATATAAGATATGTACTGAGTCCAACCCACTGTGTAATGTACAGAATGTAATATAAGATCTGGACTGAGTCCACCCCACTGTGTGATGTGCAGAATGTGATATAAGATATGGTCTGAGTCCAACCCACTGTGTATTGTACATAATTTAACACAAGATATGGACTGAGTCCAACCCACCTTGTAATGTGCAGAATGCAATATAAGATATTTACTGAGTCCAACCCACCTTGTAATGTGCAGAATGTAATATAAGATATGTACTGAGTCCACCCCACTGTGTATTGTCCAGAATGTAATATAAGATATGGACTGAGTCCAACCCACTGTGCAATGTGCAGAATGTAATATAAGATATGGACTGAGTCCAACACACTGTGTATTGTACAGAATGTAATATAAGATATGGACTGAGTCCACCCCACTGTGCAATGTGCAGAATGTAATATCAGATATGGACTGTGTCCAACCCACCTTGTAATGTGCAGAATGTAATATAAGATATGGGCTGACTCCAACCAACCTTGTAATGTACAGAATGTAACATAAGATATGAACTGAGTCCAGCCCACTGTGTATTGTACAGAATGTAATATAAGATATGGACTGAGTCCAACCCATCGTGTATTGTACAGAATGTAATATAAGATATGGACTGAGTCCACTCCACCGTGTAATGTACAGAATGTGATATAAGATATGGACTGAGTCCAACCAACCGTGTGATGTGCAGAATGCAATATAAGATATTTACTGAGTCCAACCCACCTTGTATTGTACAGAATGTGATATAAGATATGGACTGAGTCCAACCCACCTTGTAATGTGCAGAATGTAATATAAGATATGTACTGAGTCCACCCCACTGTGTATTGTCCAGAATGTAATATAAGATATGGACTGAATCCAACCCACTGTGCAATGTGCAGAATGTAATATAAGATATGAACTGAGTCCAACCCACTGTGTAATGTACAGAATGTAATATAAGATATGGACTGAGTCCACCCCACTGTGTATTGTACAGAATGTAATATAAGATATTTACTGAGTCCAAGCCACCTTGTATTGTACAGAATGTAATATAAGATATGGACTGAGTCCACCCCACTGTGCAATGTGCAGAATGTAATATCAGATATGGACTGTGTCCAACCCACCTTGTAATGTGCAGAATGTAATATAAGATATGGGCTGAGTCCAACCCACCTTGTAATGTACAGAATGCAATATAAGATATGGACTGAGTCCAACCCACTGTGTAATTTACTGAATGTAATATAAGATATGGACTGAGTCCACCCCACTGTGTGATGTGCAGAATGTGATATAAGATATGGTCTGAGTCCAACCCACTGTGTAATATACAGAATGTAATATAAGATATGGTCTGAGTCCAATCCACTGTGTATTGTACGGAATGTAATATAAGATATGGACTGAGTCCACCCCACTGTGCAATGTGCAGAATGTAATATAAGATATGGACTGAGTCCACCCCACTGTGTGATGTGCAGAATGTGATATAAGATATGGTCTGAGTCCAACCCATTGCGTAATGTGCGGAATGTAATATAAGATATGGACTGAGTCCAACCCACTGTGTATTGTACAGAATGTAATATAAGATATGGACTGAGTCCAACCCACTGTGTATTGTACAGAATGTCATGTAAGATATGGAGTGAGTCCAAACCATTGCGTAATGTGCGGAATGTAATATAAGATATGGACTGAGTCCACCCCACTGTGTATTGTACAGAATGTAATATAAGATATGGACTGAGTCCAACCAACCTTGTGATGTGCAGAATGCAATATAAGATATTTACTGAGTCCAACCCACCTTGTATTGTACAGAATGTAATGTAAGATATTGACTGAGTCCAACCCACCTTGTAATGTGCAGAATGTAATATAAGATATGTACTGAGTCCAACCCACTGTGCAATGTGCAGAATGTAATATAAGATATGGACTGAGTCCAACCCACTGTGCAATGTGCAGAATGTAATATAAGATATGGACTGAGTCCAACCCACTGTGTCATGTGCAGAATGTCATATAAGATATGGGCTGAGTCCAACCCACTGTGTATTGTACAGAATGTAATATAAGATATGGACTGAGTCCAACCCACCTTGTAATGTGCAGAATGTAATATAAGATATGGAGTGAGTCCAACCCACTGTGTATTGTACAGAATGTAATATGATATATGGACTGAGTCCAACCCACCTTGTAATATACAGAATGTAATATAAGATATGGACTGAGTCCAACCAACCGTGTATTGTGCAGAATGTAATATAAGATATGGACTTAGTCCAACCCACTGTGTAATGTGCAGAATGTAATATAAGATATGTACTGAGTCCAACCCACTGTGTAATGTACAGAATGTAATAGAAGATATTGACTGAGTCCACCCCACTGTGTGATGTGCAGAATGTGATATAAGATATGGTCTGAGTCCAACCCACTGTGCATTGTACATAATTTAACACAAGATATGGACTGAGTCCACCCCACTGTGTATTGTACAGAATGTAATATAAGATATTTACTGAGTCCAAGCCACCTTGTATTGTACAGAATGTAATATAAGATATGGACTGAGTCCACCCCACTGTGCAATGTGCAGAATGTAATATCAGATATGGACTGTGTCCAACCCACCTTGTAATGTGCAGAATGTAATATAAGATATGGGCTGAGTCCAACCCACCTTGTAATGTACAGAATGTAACATAAGATATGAACTGAGTCCAGCCCACTGTGTATTGTACAGAATGTAATATAAGATATGGACTGAGTCCAACCCATCGTGTATTGTACAGAATGTAATATAAGATATGGACTGAGTCCACTCCACCGTGTAATGTACAGAATGTAATATAAGATATGGACTGAGTCCAACCAACCGTGTGATGTGCAGAATGCAATATAAGATATTTACTGAGTCCAACCCACCTTGTAATGTGCAGAATGTAATATAAGATATGTACTGAGTCCACCCCACTGTGTATTGTCCAGAATGTAATATAAGATATGGACTGAGTCCAACCCACTGTGTAATGTGCAGAATGTAATATAAGATATGTACTGAGTCCAACCCACTGTGCAATGTGCAGAATGTAATATAAGATATGGACTGAGTCCAACCCACTGTGCAATGTGCAGAATGTAATATAAGATATGGACTGAGTCCAACCCACTGTGTAATGTGCAGAATGTCATATAAGATATGGGCTGAGTCCAACCCACTGTGTATTGTACCAACTGTAATATAAGATATGGACTGAGTCCACCCCACTGTGTATTGTACAGAATGTAATATAAGATATGGACTGAGTCCAACCCACTGTGTAATGTACAGAATGCAATATAAGATATGGACTGAGTCCAACCCACTGTGTAATGTACAGAATGTAATATAAGATATGGACTGAGTCCAACCCACTGTGTAATGTGCAGAATGTAATATTAGATATGGGCTGAGTCCAGCACACTGTGTATTGTACAGAATGTAATATAAGATATGGACGGAGTCCATCCCACTGTGCAATGTGCAGAATGTAATATAAGATATGGACTGAGTCCAACCCACTGTGTAATTTACTGAATGTAATATAAGATATGGACTGAGTCCACCCCACTGTGTGATGTGCAGAATGTGATATAAGATATGGTCTGAGTCCAACCCACTGTGTAATATACAGAATGTAATATAAGATATGGACTGAGTCCAACCAACCGTGTATTGTGCAGAATGTAATATAAGATATGGACTGAGTCCAACCCACTGTGTAATGTGCAGAATGTAATATAAGATATGTACTGAGTCCAACCCACTGTGTAATGTACAGAATGTAATATAAGATCTGGACTGAGTCCACCCCACTGTGTGATGTGCAGAATGTGATATAAGATATGGTCTGAGTCCAACCCACTGTGTATTGTACATAATTTAACACAAGATATGGACTGAGTCCAACCCACCTTGTAATGTGCAGAATGCAATATAAGATATTTACTGAGTCCAACCCACCTTGTAATGTGCAGAATGTAATATAAGATATGTACTGAGTCCACCCCACTGTGTATTGTCCAGAATGTAATATAAGATATGGACTGAGTCCAACCCACTGTGCAATGTGCAGAATGTAATATAAGATATGGACTGAGTCCAACACACTGTGTATTGTACAGAATGTAATATAAGATATGGACTGAGTCCACCCCACTGTGCAATGTGCAGAATGTAATATCAGATATGGACTGTGTCCAACCCACCTTGTAATGTGCAGAATGTAATATAAGATATGGGCTGACTCCAACCAACCTTGTAATGTACAGAATGTAACATAAGATATGAACTGAGTCCAGCCCACTGTGTATTGTACAGAATGTAAGAGAAGATATGGACTGAGTCCAACCCATCGTGTATTGTACAGAATGTAATATAAGATATGGACTGAGTCCACTCCACCGTGTAATGTACAGAATGTGATATAAGATATGGACTGAGTCCAACCAACCGTGTGATGTGCAGAATGCAATATAAGATATTTACTGAGTCCAACCCACCTTGTATTGTACAGAATGTGATATAAGATATGGACTGAGTCCAACCCACCTTGTAATGTGCAGAATGTAATATAAGATATGTACTGAGTCCACCCCACTGTGTATTGTCCAGAATGTAATATAAGATATGGACTGAATCCAACCCACTGTGCAATGTGCAGAATGTAATATAAGATATGAACTGAGTCCAACCCACTGTGTAATGTACAGAATGTAATATAAGATATGGACTGAGTCCACCCCACTGTGTGATGTGCAGAATGTAATATAAGATATGGTCTGAGTCCAACCCACTGTGTATTGTACATAATTTAACACAACATATGGACTGAGTCCAACCCACCTTGTAATGTGCAGAATGTAATATAAGATATGGACTGAGTCCAACCCAATGTGTATTGTACAGAATGTAATATAAGATATGGGCTGAGTCCAACCCACTGTGTATTGTACAGAATGTGATATAAGATATGGTCTGAGTCCAATCCACTGTGTATTGTACGGAATGTAATATAAGATATGGACTGAGTCCAACCCACTGTGTATTGTACAGAATGTAATATAAGATATGGACTGAGTCCAACCCACTGTGTATTGTACAGAATGTCATGTAAGATATGGACTGAGTCCAACCCACTGCGTAATGTGCGGAATGTAATATAAGATATGGACTGAGTCCACCCCACTGTGTATTGTACAGAATGTAATATAAGATATGGACTGAGTCCAACCAACCATGTGATGTGCAGAATGCAATATAAGATATTTACTGAGTCCAACCCACCTTGTATTGTACAGAATGTAATATAAGATATTGACTGAGTCCAACCCACCTTGTAAGGTGCAGAATGTGATATAAGATATGTACTGAGTCCACCCAACTGTGTCATGTGCAGAATATAATAAAAGATATGGACTGAGTCCACCCCACTGTGTATTGAACAGAATGTAACATAAGGTATGGACTGAGTCCAACCCAATGTGTATTGTGCAGAATGTAATATAACATATGGGCTAAGTCCAACCCACTGTGTATTGTACAGAATGTAATATAAGATATGGACTGAGTCCAACCCACCTTGTAATGTGCAGAATGTAATATAAGATATGGGCTGAGTCCAACCCACTGCTTAATGTGCGGAATGAAATATAAGATATGGACTGAGTCCAACCCACTGTGTAATGTGCAGAATGTCATATAAGATATGGGCTGAGTCCAACCCACTGTGTATTGTACCAACTGTAATATAAGATATGGACTGAGTCCACCCCACTGTGTATTGTACAGAATGTAATATAAGATATGGACTGAGTCCAACCCACTGTGTAATGTACAGAATGTAATATTAGATATGGGCTGAGTCCAACACACTGTGTATTGTACAGAATGTAATATAAGATATGGACTGAGTCCACCCCACTGTGCAATGTGCAGAATGTAATATAAGATATGGACTGAGTCCAACCCACTGTGCAATGTGCAGAATGTAATATAAGATATGGACTGAGTCCAACCCACTGTGTAATGTGCAGAATGTCATATAAGATATGGGCTGAGTGCAACCCACTGTGTATTGTACCAACTGTAATATAAGATATGGACTGAGTCCAACCCACTGTGTAATGTACAGAATGTAATATTAGATATGGGCTGAGTCCAACACACTGTGTATTGTACAGAATGTAATATAAGATATGGACTGAGTCCACCCCACTGTGCAATGTGCAGAATGTAATATAAGATATGGACTGAGTCCAACCCACTGTGTAATTTACTGAATGTAATATAAGATCTGGACTGAGTCCACCCCACTGTGTGATGTGCAGAATGTGATATAAGATATGGTCTGAGTCCAACCCACTGTGTATTGTACATAATTTAACACAAGATATGGACTGAGTCCAACCCACCTTGTAATGTGCAGAATGCAATATAAGATATTTACTGAGTCCAACCCACCTTGTAATGTGCAGAATGTAATATAAGATATGTACTGAGTCCACCCCACTGTGTATTGTCCAGAATGTAATATAAGATATGGACTGAGTCCAACCCACTGTGCAATGTGCAGAATGTAATATAAGATATGGACTGAGTCCAACACACTGTGTATTGTACAGAATGTAATATAAGATATGGACTGAGTCCACCCCACTGTGCAATGTGCAGAATGTAATATCAGATATGGACTGTGTCCAACCCACCTTGTAATGTGCAGAATGTAATATAAGATATGGGCTGACTCCAACCCACCTTGTAATGTACAGAATGTAACATAAGATATGAACTGAGTCCAGCCCACTGTGTATTGTACAGAATGTAATATAAGATATGGACTGAGTCCAACCCATCGTGTATTGTACAGAATGTAATATAAGATATGGACTAAGTCCACTCCACCGTGTAATGTACAGAATGTGATATAAGATATGGACTGAGTCCAACCAACCGTGTGATGTGCAGAATGCAATATAAGATATTTACTGAGTCCAACCCACCTTGTATTGTACAGAATGTGATATAAGATATGGACTGAGTCCAACCCACCTTGTAATGTGCAGAATGTAATATAAGATATGTACTGAGTCCACCCCACTGTGTATTGTCCAGAATGTAATGTAAGATATGGACTGAATCCAACCCACTGTGCAATGTGCAGAATGTAATATAAGATATGAACTGAGTCCAACCCACTGTGTAATGTACAGAATGTAATATAAGATATGGACTGAGTCCACCCCACTGTGTGATGTGCAGAATGTAATATAAGATATGGTCTGAGTCCAACCCACTGTGTATTGTACATAATTTAACACAAGATATGGACTGAGTCCAACCCACCTTGTAATGTGCAGAATGTAATATAAGATATGGACTGAGTCCAACCCAATGTGTATTGTACAGAATGTAATATAAGATATGGGCTGAGTCCAACCCACTGTGTATTGTACAGAATGTGATATAAGATATGGTCCGAGTCCAATCCACTGTGTATTGTACGGAATGTAATATAAGATATGGACTGAGTCCAACCCACTGTGTATTGTACAGAATGTAATATAAGATATGGACTGAGTCCAACCCACTGTGTATTGTACAGAATGTCATGTAAGATATGGACTGAGTCCAACCCACTGCGTAATGTGCGGAATGTAATATAAGATATGGACTGAGTCCACCCCACTGTGTATTGTACAGAATGTAATATAAGATATGGACTGAGTCCAACCAACCTTGTGATGTGCAGAATGCAATATAAGATATTTACTGAGTCCAACCCACCTTGTATTGTACAGAATGTAATATAAGATATTGACTGAGTCCAACCCACCTTGTAATGTGCAGAATGTGATATAAGATATGTACTGAGTCCACCCCAATGTGTCATGTGCAGAATATAATAAAAGATATGGACTGAGTCCACCCCACTGTGTATTGAACAGAATGTAATATAAGGTATGGACTGAGTCCAACCCACTGTGTATTGTACAGAATGTAATATAAGATATGGACTGAGTCCACCCCACTGTGTATTGAACAGAATGTAATATAAGGTATGGACTGAGTCCAACCCACTGTGTATTGTACAGAATGTAATATAAGATATGGACTGAGTCCAACCCACTGTGTGTTGTGCAGAATGTAATATAAGATATGGGCTGAGTCCAACCCACCTTGTAATGTGCAGAATGTAATATAAGATATGGGCTGAGTCCAACCCACTGCTTAATGTGCGGAATGAAATATAAGATATGGACTGAGTCCACCCCACTGTGTATTGTCCAGAATGTAAAATAAGATATGTACTGAGTCCAACCCACTGTGTATTGTACAGAATGTAATATAAGATATGGACTGAGTCCAACCCACTGTCCCCACTGTGTATTGTCCAGAATGTAAAATAAGATATGTACTGAGTCCAACCCACTGTGTATTGTACAGAATGTAATATAAGATATGGACTGAGTCCAACCCACTGTGTAATGTGCAGAATGTCATGTAAGATATGGGCTGAGTCCAACCCACTGTGTATTGTACAGAATGTAATATAAGATATGGACTGAGTCCAACCCACTGTGTAATGTACAGAATGTAATATTAGATATGGGCTGAGTCCAACACACTGTGTATTGTACAGAATGTCATATAAGATATGGGCTGAGTCCAACCCACTGTGTATTGTACCAACTGTAATATAAGATATGGACTGAGTCCACCCCACTGTGTATTGTACAGAATGTAATATAAGATATGGACTGAGTCCAACCCACTGTGTAATGTACAGAATGTAATATTAGATATGGGCTGAGTCCAACACACTGTGTATTGTACAGAATGTAATATAAGATATGTACTGAGTCCACCCCACTGTGCAATGTGCAGAATGTAATATAAGATATGGACTGAGTCCAACCCACTGTGTAATTTACTGAATGTAATATAAGATATGGACTGAGTCCACCCCACTGTGTGATGTGCAGAATGTGATATAAGATATGGTCTGAGTCCAACCCACTGTGCAATATACAGAATGTAATATAAGATATGGACTGAGTCCAACCAACCGTGTATTGTGCAGAATGTAATATAAGATATGGACTGAGTCCAACCCACTGTGTAATGTGCAGAATGTAATATAAGATATGTACTGAGTCCAACCCACTGTGTAATGTACAGAATGTAATATAAGATATGGACTGAGTCCACCCCACTGTGTGATGTGCAGAATGTGATATAAGATATGGTCTGAGTCCAACCCACTGTGTATTGTACATAATTTAACACAAGATATGGACTGAGTCCAACCCACCTTGTAATGTGCAGAATGTAATATAAGATATGGACTGAGTCCACCCCACTGTGTGATGTGCAGAATGTAATATAAGATATGGTCTGCGTCCAACCCACTGTGTATTGTACATAATTTAACACAAGATATGGACTGAGTCCAACCCACTGTGTAATGTACAGAATGTAATATAAGATATGGGCTGAGTCCAACCCACTGTGTAATGTACAGAATGTAATATAAGATATGGACTGAGTCCACCCCACTGTGTGATGTGCAGAATGTGATATAAGATATGGTCTGAGTCCAACCCACTGTGTATTGTACATAATTTAACACAAGATATGGACTGAGTCCAACCCACCTTGTAATGTGCAGAATGCAATATAAGATATTTACTGAGTCCAACCCACCTTGTAATGTGCAGAATGTAATATAAGATATGTACTGAGTCTACCCCACTGTGTATTGTCCAGAATGTAATATAAGATATGGACTGAGTCCAACCCACTGTGTAATGTGCAGAATGTAATATAAGATATGTACTGAGTCCAACCCACTGTGCAATGTGCAGAATGTAATATAAGATATGGACTGAGTCCAACACACTGTGTATTGTACAGAATGTAATATAAGATATGGACTGAGTCCACCCCACTGTGCAATGTGCAGAATGTAATATCAGATATGGACTGTGTCCAACCCACCTTGTAATGTGCAGAATGTAATATAAGATATGGGCTGACTCCAACCCACCTTGTAATGTACAGAATGTAACACAAGATATGAACTGAGTCCAGCCCACTGTGTATTGTACAGAATGTAATATAAGATATGGACTGAGTCCAACCCATCGTGTATTGTACAGAATGTAATATAAGATATGGACTGAGTCCACTCCACCGTGTAATGTACAGAATGTAATATAAGATATGGACTGAGTCCAACCAACCGTGTGATGTGCAGAATGCAATATAAGATATTTACTGAGTCCAACCCACCTTGTATTGTACAGAATGTGATATAAGATATGGACTGAGTCCAAACCACCTTGTAATGTGCAGAATGTAATATAAGATATGTACTGAGTCCACCCCACTGTGTATTGTCCAGAATGTAATATAAGATATGGACTGAATCCAACCCACTGTGTAATGTGCAGAATGTAATATAAGATATGAACTGAGTCCAACCCACTGTGTAATGTACAGAATGTAATATAAGATATGGACTGAGTCCACCCCACTGTGTGATGTGCAGAATGTAATATAAGATATGGTCTGAGTCCAACCCACTGTGTATTGTACATAATTTAACACAAGATATGGACTGAGTCCAACCCACCTTGTAATGTGCAGAATGTAATATAAGATATGGACTGAGTCCAACCCACTGTGTATTGTACAGAATGTAATATAAGATATGGGCTGAGTCCAACCCACTGCGTAATGTGCGGAATGTAATATAAGATATGGACTGAGTCCACCCCACTGTGTATTGTACAGAATGTAATATAAGATATGGACTGAGTCCAACCAACCTTGTGATGTGCAGAATGCAATATAAGATATTTACTGAGTCCAACCCACCTTGTATTGTACAGAATGTGATATAAGATATGGACTGAGTCCAAACCACCTTGTAATGTGCAGAATGTAATATAAGATATGTACTGAGTCCACCCCACTGTGTATTTTCCAGAATGTAATATAAGATATGGACTGAATCCAACCCACTGTGTAATGTGCAGAATGTAATATAAGATATGTACTGAGTCCACCCCACTGTGTCATGTGCAGAATATAATAAAAGATATTGACTGAGTCCACCCCACTGTGTATTGAACAGAATGTAATATAAAGTATGGACTGAGTCCAACCCAATGTGTATTGTGCAGAATGTAATATAACATATGGGCTAAGTCCAACCCACTGTGTATTGTACAGAATGTAATATAAGATATGGACTGAGTCCAACCCACCTTGTAATGTGCAGAATGTAATATAAGATATGGGCTGAGTCCAACCCACTGCTTAATGTGCGGAATGAAATATAAGATATGGACTGAGTCCACCCCACTGTGTATTGTCCAGAATGTAAAATAAGATATGGACTGAGTCCAACCCACTGTGTATTGTACAGAATGTAAAATAAGATATGGACTGAGTCCAACCCACTGTGTGATGTGCAGAATGTAATATAAGATATGGGCTGAGTCCAACCCACTGTGTATTGCACAGAATGCAATGTAAGATATGGACTGGGTCCACCCCACTGTGTATTGTACAGAATGTAATATAAGATATGGACTGAGTCCAACCCACTGTGTATTGTACAGAATGTAATATAAGATATGTACTGGGTCCACCCAACCTTGTAATGTGCAGAATGTAATATAAGATATGGAGTGAGTCCAACCCATCTTGTATTGTACAGACTGTAATATAAGTTATGGACTGAGTCCAACCGACTGTGTAATGTGCAGAATGTAATATAAGATATGGACTGAGTCCACCCCACTGTGCATTGTACAGAATATGACATAAGATATGGACTGAGTCCACCCCACTGTGTATTGTACAGAATGCAATATAAGATATGGACTGAGTCTAACCCACTGTGCATTGCACAGAATGTAATATAAGATATGGACTGAGTCCACCCCACTGTGTATTGTACAGAATGTAATATAAGATATGGACTGAGTCCACCCCACTGTGTGATGTGCACAATGTAATATCAGATATGGGCTGAGTCCAACCCACTGTGTATTGTACACAATGTAATATAAGATATGGGCTGAGTCCAACCCACTGTGCAATGTGCAGAATGCAATATAAGATATGGACTGAGTGCAACCCACTGTGCATTGTACAGAATGTAATATAAGATATGGACTGAGTCCACCCCACTGTGTATTGTACAGAATGTAATATAAGATGTGCACTGAGTCCAACCCACCTTGTATTGTACAGAATGTAATATAATATATGGACTGAGTCCAACCCACCTTGTAATGTGCAGAATGTAATTTAAGATATGTACTGAGTCCACCCCACTGTGTATTGTCCAGAATGTAATATAAGATATGTAATGAGAACACCAGATATTTAATGAGTAGCCAACAGAGTGTCCCCAGTGATCCCGCAGTCAACCCAGAATGATGCCAGGGTGCAGCCAGGGTTCCCAGCTTGCACCCAGTCATGCCAGAGTGGTGGTCTTTATCATCAGACCACCACCACCAATATCAACTTGTGTTTATAATATATATATATATATATTACCTGTATATTTATGATGTATTTGTATATTTGGAAGTGTATTTCCACAGGGGCAGCACGGCTGCAGGAACGGCAGCCGGGCTTGGACCGAATGGAGGCCAGCGGGGAGTCCGTCCCGGACACAATGGGGGCGAGCGCGACCAACATTTTAAAAAAAGTCGCCGCTCACGCGGCTCCCATGCCGTACAAAATGAGGCCCGCGTCGCCACCACCTTGGACAAAATGGAGGCCAGCTTGGCTACCTCATTGGACAAAATGGAGGCCAACTTGGCTACCTCATTGGACAAAATGGAGGACAGCCAGGCCAACATTTTGGAAAAATGGCGGCTGCGCCAGCCGGTATCTTGGTCAGATGGCGGCAAGTAGCCAACCGAGTGTCCCCAGTGATCCCGCAGTCAACCCAGAATGATGCCAGGGTGCAGCCAGGGTTCCCAGCTTGCACCCAGTCAGCCCAGAGTGATGCCAGAGTGGCGGTCTTGATGTTCAGACCACCACCACAACAATAAGCACTACCACAACAATGTCCCAGTGACCCCCCCAGTGTCCCCTGAATGTCCCAGTGACTCCCCCCCCAGTGTCCCCTGAATATCCCAGTGACCCCCCCCCCAGTGTCCCCTGAATGTCCCAGTGACCACCCCAAGTGTCCCCTGAATGTCCCAGTGACCCCCCCCCCCAGTGTCCCCTGAATGTCCCAGTGATTCCAGTGTGCACCCAGTGACCCCAGAGTAACCCAGACATTACTCACGTGATCCCCATCGGGTCCAGGCTGTGGTGAAGGTCTCAGTCAGTCCGTCCCCAGCGGAGAGAACGATGCTTGGCCCAGGATTTCTCCCACTCCTCCTCCTCCTCACAAAATGTCTCTTTCTGGATCATCTCCTTGCAGCATTTCATCAAAAAGATTCCTGAGGGGAGAGAGAGGGAATTGATTAAAATACAAAAGCAAGGGATTAAAAAGGCACAGCAAGAGGCCAGAACTCCCTCCCTCCCACTCCCTCTCTCACTCTCTCTTTTTCTCCCCCCTCTCTCTCTCTCTCCCCCCTCTCTCTCTCACTCTCTCCCACTCTCCCTCTCTCTCTCTCTCCCTCTCCCTCCCTCTCCCTCTCTCTCCCTCTCTCTACCCCTCTCCCTCTCCCTCTCTCACACTCCCCCAGTTGCACAGAATCTCTCCCTAATCCAAGTCTGCAGCTTGTTTCTCCCCTGCCTTTCCTCTGAATGCCTCTAACCGGTGCCGCACTGCCTGTCTGAGCTGCTCAGTGTTTGCTGCAGGGTCCAACCCTCCCCCTGGGTGTGTTTTCTCTTCTGTCCCTGGGCCTCGCCCACACCTGCTCTGGACATTGTTGCAACTTTAATTCTGGCAGTTGCTGTCAGCGAAAGGTCAACAGCTTTTCCCTCAACTGTTTTCTCCTGTTTGAATTAGAAACTCGCCCCTCCCTGTTCAATCTCGACCTCTACCTCACCTTGTATTGTCCAGAATGTAATATAAGATATGGACTGAGTCCATCTCACCTTGTAATATACAGAATGTAATATAAGATATGGACTGAGTCCAACCCACTGTATATTGTCCAGAATGTAATATAAGATATGGACTGAGTCCACCTCACCTTGTATTGTACAGAATGTAATATAAGATATGGACTGAGTCCAACCCACTGTATATTGTACAGAATGTAATATAAGATATGGACTGGGTCCAACCAACCTTGTAATGTGCAGAATCTAATATAAGATATGGAGTGAGTCCAACCCATCTTGTATTGTACAGACTGTAATATAAGATATGGACTGAGTCCACCTCACCTTGTAATATACAGAATGTAATGTAAGATATTTACTGGGTCCACCCAACCTTGTAATGTGCAGAATGAAATATAAGATATGGACTGAGTCCAACCCATCTTGTATTGTCCAGAATGTAATATAAGATATGGACTGAGTACAACACACTGTATATTGTACAGACTGTAATATAAGTTATGGACTGAGTCCACCCCACTGTGTATTGTACATAATGTAACATAAAATATGGACTGAGTCCAACCCACTGTGCAATGTGCAGAATGTAATATGAGATATGGACTGAGTCCAACCCACCTTGTAATGTGCAGAATGTAATATAAGATATGGACTGAGTCCAACCCACCTTGTAATGAGCAGAATGTAATATAAGATATGGACTGAGTCCACCCCACTGTGTATTGTACAGAATGTAATATAAGATATGGACTGAGTCCACTCCACTGTGTATTGAAAAGAATGTAATATAAGATATGGACTGAGTCCACCCCACTGTGTATTGAAAAGAATGAAATATAAGGTATGGACTGAGTGCAACCCACTGTGTATTGTACAGAATGGAATTTCAGATCTGGACTGAGTCCAAACCACCTTGTAATGTGCAGAATGTAATTTCAGATCTGGACTGAGTCCAACCCACCTTGTAATGTGCAGAATGTAATATAAGATATGGACTGAGTCCAACCCACTGCGTAATGTGCGGAATGTAATATAATATATGGACTGAGTCCAACCAACCGTGTGATGTGCAGAATGCAATATAAGATATTTACTGAGTCCAACCCACCTTGTATTGTACAGAATGTAATATAAGATATGGACTGAGTCCAACCCAGCTTGTAATGTGCAGAATGTAATATAAGATATGGTCTGAGTCCAATCCAATGTGTATTGTACGGAATGTAACATAAGATATGGACTGAGTCCACCCCACTGTGCATTGTACAGAATGCAATATAAGATATGGACTGAGTCCAACCCACTGTGTATTGTACAGAATGCAATATAAGATATGGACTGTGTCCAACCCACTGTGTAATGTGCAGAATGTAATATAAGATATGGACTGAGTCCAACCCACTGTGTATTGTACAGAATGTAATTTTAGATATGGGCTGAGTCCAACCTACTGTGCATTGTACATAATGTAACGTAAGATATGGACTGAGTCCAACCCACTGTGTATTGTACAGAATGTAATATAAGATATGTACTGAGTCCAACCCACTGTGTAATGTACTGAATGTAATATAAGGTATGGACTGAGTCCAACCCACTGTGTAATGTACTGAATGTAATATAAGATATGGACTGAGTCCAACCCACTGTGCAATGTGCAGAATGTAATATAAGATATGGACTGAGTCCAACCCACCTTGTAATGTACAGAATGTAATATAAGATATGTACTGAGTCCAACCCACTGTGTAATGTACAGAATGTAATATAAGATATGGACTGAGTCCAACCAACCTTGTGATGTGCAGAATGCAATATAAGATATTTACTGAGTCCAACCCACCTTGTATTGTACAGAATGTAATATAAGATATTGCCTGAGTCCAACCCACCTTGTAATGTGCAGAATGTGATATAAGATATGTACTGAGTCCACCCCACTGTGTCATGTGCAGAATGTAATAAAAGATATGGACTGAGTCCACCCCACTGTGTATTGTACAGAATGTAATATAAGATATGGACTGAGTCCACCCCACTGTGTATTGAACAGAATGTAATATAAGGTATGGACTGAGTCCAACCCAATGTGTATTGTGCAGAATGTAATATAAGATATGGACTGAGTCCACCCCACTGTGTCATGTGCAGAATGTAATAAAAGATATGGGCTGAGTCCAACCCACTGTGTATTGTACAGAATGTAATATAAGATATGGACTGAGTCCACCCCACTGTGTATTGAACAGAATGTAATATAAGGTATGGACTGAGTCCAACCCAATGTGTATTGTGCAGAATGTAATATAAGATATGGACTGAGTCCAACCCACCTTGTAATGTGCAGAATGTAATATAAGATATGGGCTGAGTCCAACCCACTGCTTAATGTGCGGAATGAAATATAAGATATGGACTGAGTCCACCACACTGTGTATTGTACAGAATGTAATATAAGATATGGACTGAGTCCAACCCACCTTGTAATGTGCAGAATGTAATATAAGATATGGACTGAGTCCAACCCACTGTGTATTGTCCAGAATGTAAAATAAGATATGGACTGAGTCCAACCCACTGTGTATTGTACAGAATGTAATATAAGATATGGACTGAGTCCAACCCACTGTGTATTGTACAGAATGTAATATAAGATATGGACTGAGTCCAACCCACTGTGTATTGTACAGAATGTAATATAAGATATGTACTGGGTCCACCCAACCTTGTAATGTGCAGAATGTAATATAAGATATGGAGTGAGTCCAACCCATCTTGTATTGTACAGACTGTAATATAAGATATGGACTGAGTCCAACACACTGTGTAATGTGCAGAATGTAATATAAGATATGGACTGAGTCCACCCCATTGTGCATTGTACAGAATATGACATAAGATATGGACTGAGTCCACCCCACTGTGTATTGTACAGAATGCAATATAAGATATGGACTGAGTCCAACCCACTGTGCATTGTACAGAATGTAATATAAGATATGGACTGAGTCCACCCCACTGTGTATTGTACAGAATGTAATATAAGATATGGACTGAGTCCACCCCACTGTGTGATGTGCACAATGTAATATCAGATATGGGCTGAGTCCAACCCACTGTGTATTGTACACAATGTAATATAAGATATGGGCTGAGTCCAACCCACTGTGCAATGTGCAGAATGCAATATAAGATATGGACTGAGTGCAACCCACTGTGTATTGTCCAGAATGTAATATAAGATATGGACTGAGTCCACCCCACTGTGTATTGTACAGAATGTAAAATAAGATGTGCACTGAGTCCAACCCACCTTGTATTGTACAGAATGTAATATAATATATGGACTGAGTCCAACCCACCTTGTAATGTGCAGAATGTAATTTAAGATATGCACTGAGTCCACCCCACTGTGTATTGTCCAGAATGTAATATAAGATATGTAATGAGAACACCAGATATTTAATGAGTAGCCAACAGAGTGTCCCCAGTGATCCCGCAGTCAACCCAGAATGATGCCAGGGTGTAGCCAGGGTTCCCAGCTTGCACCCAGTCATGCCAGAGTGATGCCAGAGTGATGCCAGAGTGGCGGTCTTGATGTTCAGACCACCACCACAACAATAAGAACTACCACAACAATGTCCCAGTGACCCCCCCCCAGTGTCCCCTGAATGTCCCAGTGACCCCCCCAGTGTCCCCTGAATATCCCAGTGATTCCAGTGTGCACCCAGTGACCCCAGAGTAACCCAGACATTACTCACGTGCTCCCCATCGGGTCCAGGCTGTGGTGAAGGTCTCAGTCAGTCCGTCCCCAGCGGAGAGAACGATGCTTGGCCCAGGATTTCACCCACTCCTCCTCCTCCTCACAAAATGTCTCTTTCTGGATCATCTCCTTGCAGCATTTCATCAAAAAGATTCCTGAGGGGAGAGAGAGGGAATTGATTAAAATACAAAAGCAAGGGATTAAAAAGGCACAGCAAGAGGCCAGAACTCCCTCCCTCCCACTCCCTCTCTCTCTCCCACTCCCTCTCTCACTCTCTCTCACTCTCCCTCTCTCATTCTCTCTCTCTCTCTGCCCCTCTCCCTCTCCCTCTCTCACACTCCCCCAGTTGCACAGAATCTCTCCCTAATCCAAGTCTGCAGCTTGTTTCTCCCCTGCCTTTCCTCTGAATCCCTCTAACCGGTGCCGCACTGCCTGTCTGAGCTGCTCAGTGTTTGCTGCAGGGTCCAACCCTCCCCCTGGGTGTGTTTTCTCTTCTGTCCCTGGGCCTCGCCCACACCTGCTCTGGACATTGTTGCAACTTTAATTCTGGCAGTTGCTGTCAGCGAAAGGTCAACAGCTTTTCCCTCAACTGTTTTCTCCTGTTTGAATTAGAAGCTCGCCCCTCCCTGTTCAATCTCGACCTCTACCCCACCTTGTATTGTCCAGAATGTAATATAAGATATGGACTGAGTCCACCTCACCTTGTAATGTGCAGAATGTAATATAAGATATTTACTGGGTCCACCCAACCTTGTAATGTGCAGAATGTAATATAAGATATGGAGTGAGTCCACCTCAACTTGTAATATACAGAATGTAATAAAAGATATTTACTGGGTCCACCTCACCTTGTAATGTGCAGAATGTAATATAAGATGCACGGTGTTCTCACTGTTTAAAATGCACGGTGCTCACACAGTTTAAAATACAAGGTGCTCTCACTGTTTAAAATGCACGGTGCTCTCACTGTTTAAAATACAAGGTGCTCTCACTGTTTAAAATGCACGGTGCTCTCACTGTTTAAAATACAAGGTGCTCTCACTGT
Organism: Heptranchias perlo; assembly: GCF_035084215.1. Classification (NCBI taxonomy): domain Eukaryota; kingdom Metazoa; phylum Chordata; class Chondrichthyes; order Hexanchiformes; family Hexanchidae; genus Heptranchias; species Heptranchias perlo. Next base: position 8,314,836 of record NW_027139516.1, on the reverse strand, counting down.
TTAAAATGCACGGTGCTCTCACTGTTTAAAATGCACGGTGCTCTCCAGTTTAAAATACAAGGTGCTCTCATTGTTTAAAATGCACGGTGCTCTCACTGTTTAAAATGCACGGTGCTCTCACTGTTTAAAATGCACGGTGCTCTCACTGTTTAAAATGCACGGTGCTCTCACAGTTTAAAATACAAGGTGCACTCACTGTTTAAAATGCACGGTGCTCTCACTGTTTAAAATACAAGGTGCTCTCACTGTTTAAAATGCACGGTGCTCTCACTGTTTAAAATGCACGGTGCTCTCACTGTTTAAAATGCACGGTGCTCTCACTGTTTAAAATGCACGGTGCTCACACAGTTTAAAATACAAGGTGCACTCACTGTTTAAAATACAAGGTGCTCTCTCCCCCTATCCCTCCTCTCTCTCTCCCTCCCTCTCCCCTCTCTCTCACTCTCTCCCTCACACTCCCCCACTTGCAAAGAATCTCTCCCGAATCCAAGTCTGCAGCTTGTTTCTCCCCTGCCTTTCCTCTGAATGCCTCTAACCGGTGCTGCACTGCCTGTCTGAGCTGCTCAGTGTTTGCTGCAGGGTCCAACCCTCCCCCTGGGTGTGTTTTCTCTTCTCTCCCTGGGCTTCACACACACCTGCTCTGGACATTGTTGCAACTTTATAATGCACGGTGCACTCACTGTTTAAAATACAAGGTGCTCTCACTGTTTAAAATACAAGGTGCTCTCACTGTTTAAAATACAAGGTGCTCTCACTGTTTACAATGCACGGTGCACTTACTGAAAAAAATGCACGTTGCTCTCACTGTTTATAATGCACGGTGCTCTCAGTTTAAAATACAAGGTGCTCTCATTGTTTACAATGCATGGTGCTCTCACTGTTTAAAATGCACGGTGCTCTCACTGATCAAAATACAAGGTGCAATTGCTGTTTAAAATACAAGGTGCTCTCATTGTTTAAAATGCACGGCGCTCTCACTGTTTCTAATGCACGGTGCTCTGACAGTTTGAAATGCACGGTGCTCTCACAGTTTAAAATACAAGGCGCACTCACAGTTTAAAATGCACGGTGCAGTCACAGTTTAAAATACAAGGCGCACTCACAGTTTAAAATATAAGGTGCACTCACAGTTTAAAATACAAGGTGCACTCACAGTTTAAAATGCACGGTGCTCTCACAGTTTAAAATGCACGGTGCATTAATGTTTATAATGAACGGTGCTCTCCCAGTTTAAAATACAAGGTGCTCTCACTGTTTAAAATGCATGGTGCATTAATGTTTATAATGAACGGTGCTCTCACTGTTTAAAATACAAGGTGCTCTCACAGTTTAAAATACAAGGTGCTCTCACTGTTTAAAATACAAGGTGCACTCACAGTTTAAAATACAAGGTGCTCTCACAGTTTAAAATGCACGGTGCATTAATGTTTATAATGAACGGTGCTCTCCCAGTTTAAAATACAAGGTGCTCTCACTGTTTAAAATGCATGGTGCATTAATGTTTATAATGAACGGTGCTCTCCCAGTTTAAAATACAAGGTGCTCTCACTGTTTAAAATGCACGGTGCATTAATGTTTATAATGAACGGTGCTCTCACTGTTTAAAATACAAGGTGCTCTCACAGTTTAAAATACAAGGTGCTCTCACTGTTTAAAATACAAGGTGCACTCACTGTTTAAAATACAAGGTGCTCTCTCCCCCTATCCCTCCTCTCTCTCTCCCTCCCTCTCCCCTCTCTCTCACTCTCTCCCTCACACTCCCCCAGTTGCACAGAATCTCGCCCGAATCCAAGTCTGCAGCTTGTTTCTCCCCTGCCTTTCCTCTGAATGCCTCCAACCGGTTCCGCTCTGCCTGTCTGAGCTGCTCAGTGTTTGCTGCAGGGTCCAACCCTCCCCCTGGGTGTGTTTTCTCTTCTCTCCCTGGGCTTCACACACACCTGCTCTGGACATTGTTGCAACTTTATAATGCACGGTGCACTCACTGTTTAAAATGCACGGTGCACTTACTGAAAAAAATGCACGTTGCTCTCACTGTTTATAATGCACGGTGCTCTCAGTTTAAAATACAAGGTGCTCTCATTGTTTACAATGCATGGTGCTCTCACTGTTTAAAATGCACGGTGCTCTCACTGATCAAAATACAAGGTGCAATAGCTGTTTAAAATACAAGGTGCTCTCATTGTTTAAAATGCACGGCGCTCTCACAGTTTAAAATACAAGGCGCACTCACAGTTTAAAATGCACGGTGCTCTCACAGTTTAAAATACAAGGCGCACTCACAGTTTAAAATATAAGGTGCACTCACAGTTTAATACAAGGTGCACTCACAGTTTAAAATACAAGGTGCTCTCACTGTTTAAAATACACGGTGCATTAATGTTTAATATGAACGGTGCTCTCACTGTTTAAAATACAAGGTGCTCTCATAGTTTAAAATACAAGGTGCTCTCACTGTTTAAAATACAAGGTGCTCTCACTGTTTAAAATACAAGGTGCTCTCACTGTTTAAAATGAACGGTGCACTCACAGTTTAAAATACAAGGTGCTCTCACTGTTTAAAATGCACGGTGCATTAATGTTTACAATGAACGTTGCTCTCACTGTTTAAAATACAAGGTGCTCTCACAGTTTAAAATACAAGGTGCTCTCACAGTTTAAAATACAAGGTGCTCTCACAGTTTAAAATACAAGGTGCTCTCACTGTTTAAAATGAACGGTGCACTCACAGTTTAAAATACAAGGTGCTCTCACTGTTTAAAATGCACGGTGCTCTCACTGTTTAAAATGCACGGTGCTCTCATTGTTTAAAATGCACGGTGCATTAATGTTTATAATGAACGGTGCTCTCACTGTTTAAAATACAAGGTGCTCTCACAGTTTGAAATACAAGGTGCTCTCACTGTTTAAAATGAACGGTGCACTCACAGTTTAAAATACAAGGTGCTCTCACTGTTTAAAATGCACGGTGCACGTACTGATAAAAATGCACGTTGCTCTCATTGTTTAAAATGCACGGTGCTCTCACTGTTTAAAATGCACGGTGCTCTCACTGTTTAAAATGCACGGTGCTCTCACTGTTTAAAATGCACGGTGCTCTCATTGTTTAAAATGCACGGTGCTCTCACTGTTTAAAATGCACGGTGCTCTCATTGTTTAAAATGCACGGTGCTCTCACTGTTTAAAATACAAGGTGCTCTCATTGTTTAAAATGCACGGTGCTCTCACTGTTTAAAATGCACGGTGCTCTCACTGTTTAAAATGTATGGTGCTCTCATTGTTTAAAATGCACGGTGCTCTCACAGTTTAAAATACAAGGTGCTCTCACAGTTTGAAATGCACGGTGCTCTCACAGTTTAAAATACAAGGTGCTCTCACAGTTTGAAATGCACGGTGCTCTCACTGTTTAAAATGCACGGTGATTTCACTGTTTAAAATCCAAGGTGCTCTCACAGTTTAAAATACAAGGTGCACTCACTGTTTAAAATACAAGGTGCTCTCTCCCCCTATCCCTCCTCTCTCTCTCCCTCCCTCTCACTCTCTCCCTCACACTCCCCCAGTTGCACAGAATCTCGCCCGAATCCAAGTCTGCAGCTTGTTTCTCCCCTGCCTTTCCTCTGAATGCCTCCAACCGGTTCCGCACTGCCTGTCTGAGCTGCTCAGTGTTTGCTGCAGGGTCCAACCCTCCCCCTGGGTGTGTTTTCTCTTCTCTCCCTGGGCTTCACACACACCTGCTCTGGACATTGTTGCAACTTTATAATGCACGGTGCACTCACTGTTTAAAATACAAGGTGCTCTCACTGTTTAAAATACAAGGTGCTCTCACTGTTTAAAATACAAGGTGCTCTAACTGTTTAAAATACAAGGTGCTCTCACTGTTTAAAATGCACGGTGCACTTACTGAAAAAAATGCACGTTGCTCTCACTGATTATAATGCACGGTGCTCTCAGTTTAAAATACAAGGTGCTCTCATTGTTTACAATGCATGGTGCTCTCACTGTTTAAAATGCACGGTGCTCTCACTGATCAAAATACAAGGTGCAATTGCTGTTTAAAATACAAGGTGCTCTCATTGTTTAAAATGCACGGCGCTCTCACTGTTTATAATGCACGGCGCTCTCACTGTTTAAAATACAAGGTGCTCTGACAGTTTAAAATGCACGGTGCACTCACAGTTTAAAATACAAGGTGCACTCACAGTTTAAAATGCACGGTGCTCTCACAGTTTAAAATGCATGGTGCATTAATGTTTATAATGAACGGTGCTCTCACTGTTTAAAATACAAGGTGCTCTCACAGTTTAAAATACAAGGTGCTCTCACTGTTTAAAATACAAGGTGCACTCACAGTTTAAAATACAAGGTGCTCTCACTGTTTAAAATGCACGGTGCACTCACAGTTTAAAATACAAGGTGCTCTCACAGTTTAAAATGCACGGTGCTCTCACAGTTTAAAATACAAGGTGCTCTCACTGTTTAAAATGCACGGTGCATTAATGTTTATAATGAACGGTGCTCTCACTGTTTAAAATACAAGGTGCTCTCACAGTTTAAAATACAAGGTGCTCTCACTGTTTAAAATACAAGGTGCTCTCACTGTTTAAAATGAACGGTGCACTCACAGTTTAAAATACAAGGTGCTCTCACTGTTTAAAATGCACGGTGCACTTTCTGATAAAAATGCACGTTGCTCTCACTGTTTAAAATGCACGGTGCTCTCACAGTTTAAAATGCACGGTGCTCTCACTGTTTAAAATGCACGGTGCTCTCACTGTTTAATAATGCACGGTGCACTTACTGATAAAAATGCACGGTGCTCTCATTGTTTAAAATGCACGGTGCTCTCACTGTTTAAAATACAAGGTGCTCTCACTGTTTAAAATGCACGGTGCTCTCACTGTTTAAAATGCACGGTGCTCTCACTGTTTAAAATGCACGGTGCTCTCACAGTTTAAAATACAAGGTGCTCTCACAGTTTAAAATACAAGGTGCACTCACTGTTTAAAATACAAGGTGCTCTCTCCCCCTATCCCTCCTCTCTCTCTCCCTCCCTCACACTCCCGCAGTTGCACAGAATCTCGCCCGAATCCAAGTCTGCAGCTTGTTTCTCCCCTGCCTTTCCTCTGAATGCCTCCAACCGGTTCCGCTCTGCTTGTCTGAGCTGCTCAGTGTTTGCTGCAGGGTCCAACCCTCCCCCTGGGTGTGTTTTCTCTTCTCTCCCTGGGCTTCACACACACCTGCTCTGGACATTGTTGCAACTTTATAATGCACGGTGCACTCACTGTTTAAAATACAAGGTGCTCTCACTGTTTAAAATACAAGGTGCTCTCACTGTTTAAAATGCACGGTGCACTCAATGTTTATAATGAACGGTGCTCTCACTGTTTAAAATGCACGGTGCACTTACTGATAAAAATGCACGTTGCTCTCACTGTTTAAAATGCACGTTGCTCTCACTGTTTAAAATGCACGGTGCTCTCATTGTTTAAAATGCACGGTGCTCTCATTGTTTAAATTGCACGGTGCTCTCACTGTTTAAAATGCACGGTGCACTCACAGTTTAAAATACAAGGTGCTCTCACTGTTTAAAATACAAGGTGCTCTCACAGTTTAAAATACAAGGTGCTCTCACTGTTTAAAATACAAGGTGCTCTCACTGTTTAAAATGAACGGTGCTCTCCCAGTTTAAAATACAAGGTGCTCTCATTGTTTAAAATGCACGGTGCATTAATGTTTATAATGAACGGTGCTCTCACTGTTTAAAATACAAGGTGCTCTCACTGTTTGAAATACAAGGTGCTCTCACAGTTTGAAATACAAGGTGCTCTCACTGTTTAAAATGAACGGTGCACTCACAGTTTAAAATACAAGGTGCTCTCACTGTTTAAAATGCACGGTGCACTTACTGATAAAAATGCACGTTGCTCTCACAGTTTAAAATGCACGGTGCTCTCACTGTTTAAAATGCACGGTGCTCTCACTGTTTAAAATGCACGGTGCTCTCACTGTTTAAAATGCACGGTGCTCTCATTGTGTAAAATTCACGGTGCTCTCACTGTTGAAAATGCACGGTGCTCTCACTGTTTAAAATGTATGGTGCTCTCATTGTTTAAAATGCACGGTGCTCTCACAGTTTAAAATACAAGGTGCTCTCACAGTTTAAAATACAAGGTGCTCTCACTGTATAAAATGCACGGTGCATTAATGTTTATAATGAACGGTGCTCTCACTGTTTAAAATACAAGGTGCTCTCACAGTTTAAAATACAAGGTGCTCTCACTGTTTAAAATGAACGGTGCACTCACAGTTTAAAATACAAGGTGCTCTCACTGTTTAAAATGCACGGTGCACTTACTGATAAAAATGCACGTTGCTCTCATTGTTTAAAATGCACGGTGCTCTCACTGTTTAAAATGCACGGTGCTCTCACTGTTTAAAATGCACGGTGCTCTCACTGTTTAAAATGCACGGTGCTCTCATTGTTTAAAATGCACGGTGCTCTCACTGTTTAAAATGCACGGTGCTCTCATTGTTTAAAATGCACGGTGCTCTCACTGTTTAAAATGCACGGTGCTCTCACTGTTTAAAATGCACGGTGCTCTCACTGTTTAAAATGCACGGTGCTCTCACTGTTTAAAATACAAGGTGCTCTCTCCCCCTATCCCTCCTCTCTCTCTCCCTCCCTCTCCCCTCTCTCTCACTCTCTCCCTCACACTCCCCCAGTTGCACAGAATCTCGCCCGAATCCAAGTCTGCAGCTTGTTTCTCCCCTGCCTTTCCTCTGAATGCCTCCAACCGGTTCCGCACTGCCTGTCTGAGCTGCTCAGTGTTTGCTGCAGGGTCCAACCCTCCCCCTGGGTGTGTTTTCTCTTCTCTCCCTGGGCTTCACACACACCTGCTCTGGACATTGTTGCACCTTTATAATGCACGGTGCACTCACTGTTTAAAATACAAGGTGCTCTCACTGTTTAAAATACAAGGTGCTCTAACTGTTTAAAATACAAGGTGCTCTCACTGTTTAAAATGCACGGTGCACTTACTGATAAAAATGCACGTTGCTCTCACTGTTTAAAATGCACGGTGCTCTCACTGTTTAAAATGCACGGTGCTCTCACTGTTTAAAATGCACGGTGCTCTCATTGTTTAAAATGCACGGTGCTCTCACTGTTTAAAATGCACGGTGCTCTCACTGTTTAAAATGTATGGTGCTCTCATTGTTTAAAATGCACGGTGCTCTCACTGTTTAAAATACACGGTGCTCTCACTGTTTTATAATGCACGGTGCACTTACTGATAAAAATGCACGGTGCTCTCATTGTTTAAAATGCACGGTGCTCTCACTGTTTAAAATACAAGGTGCTCTCACTGTTTAAAATGCACGGTGCTCTCACTGTTTAAAATGCACGGTGCTCTCACTGTTCAAAATACAAGGTGCTCTCACAGTTTAAAATACAAGGTGCACTCACTGTTTAAAATACAAGGTGCTCTCTCCCCCTATCCCTCCTCTCTCTCTCCCTCCCTCTCACTCTCTCCCTCACACTCCCCCAGTTGCACAGAATCTCGCCCGAATCCAAGTCTGCAGCTTGTTTCTCCCCTGCCTTTCCTCTGAATGCCTCCAACCGGTTCCGCTCTGCTTGTCTGAGCTGCTCAGTGTTTGCTGCAGGGTCCAACCCTCCCCCTGGGTGTGTTTTCTCTTCTCTCCCTGGGCTTCACACACACCTGCTCTGGACATTGTTGCAACTTTATAATGCACGGTGCACTCACTGTTTAAAATACAAGGTGCTCTCACTGTTTAAAATACAAGGTGCTCTCACTGTTTAAAATGCACGGTGCACTCAATGTTTATAATGAACGGTGCTCTCACTGTTTAAAATGCACGGTGCACTTACTGAAAAAAATGCACGTTGCTCTCACTGTTTATAATGCACGGTGCTCTCAGTTTAAAATACAAGGTGCTCTCATTGTTTACAATGCACGGTGCTCTCACTGATCAAAATACAAGGTGCAATTGCTGTTTAAAATACAAGGTGCTCTCATTGTTTAAAATGCACGGCGCTCTCACAGTTTAAAATACAAGGCGCACTCACAGTTTAAAATGCACGGTGCACTCACTGTTTAAAATACAAGGCGCACTCACAGTTTAAAATATAAGGTGCACTCACAGTTTAAAATACAAGGTGCTCTCACTGTTTAAAATACACGGTGCATTAATGTTTATAATGAACGGTGCTCTCACTGTTTAAAATACAAGGTGCTCTCACAGTTTAAAATACAAGGTGCTCTCACTGTTTAAAATACAAGGTGCTCTCACTGTTTAAAATGAACGGTGCACTAACAGTTTAAAATACAAGGTGCTCTCACTGTTTAAAATGCACGGTGCACTCACAGTTTAAAATACAAGGTGCTCTCACAGTTTAAAATGCACGGTGCTCTCACAGTTTAAAATACAAGGTGCTCTCACTGTTTAAAATGCACGGTGCATTAATGTTTATAATGAACGGTGCTCTCACTGTTTAAAATACAAGGTGCTCTCACAGTTTAAAATACAAGGTGCTCTCACTGTTTAAAATACAAGGTGCTCTCACTGTTTAAAATGAACGGTGCACTCACAGTTTAAAATACAAGGTGCTCTCACTGTTTAAAATGCACGGTGCACTTACTGATAAAAATGCACGTTGCTCTCACTGTTTAAAATGCACGGTGCTCTCACAGTTTAAAATGCACGGTGCTCTCACAGTTTAAAATACAAGGTGCTCTCACTGTTTAAAATGCACGGTGCATTAATGTTTATAATGAACGGTGCTCTCACTGTTTAAAATACAAGGTGCTCTCACAGTTTAAAATACAAGGTGCTCTCACAGTTTAAAATACAAGGTGCTCTCACTGTTTAAAATGCACGGTGCACTTACTGATAAAAATGCACGGTGCTCTCACTGTTTAAAATACAAGGTGCTCTCACAGTTTAAAATACAAGGTGCTCTCACAGTTTAAAATACAAGGTGCTCTCATTGTTTAAAATGCACGGTGCTCTCACAGTTTAAAATGCACGGTGCTCTCACTGTTTAAAATGCACGGTGCTCTCACTGTTTAAAATGCACGGTGCTCTCATTGTTTAAAATGCACGGTGCATTAATGTTTATAATGAACGGTGCTCTCCCAGTTTAAAATACAAGGTGCTCTCACTGTTTAAAATGCACGGTGCATTAATGTTTATAATGAACGGTGCTCTCACTGTTTAAAATACAAGGTGCTCTCACAGTTTAAAATACAAGGTGCTCTCACTGTTTAAAATGAACGGTGCACTCACAGTTTAAAATACAAGGTGCTCTCACTGTTTAAAATGCACGGTGCACTTACTGATAAAAATGCACGTTGCTCTCATTGTTTAAAATGCACGGTGCTCTCACTGTTTAAAATGCACGGTGCTCTCACTGTTTAAAATGCACGGTGCTCTCATTGTTTAAAATGCACGGTGCTCTCACTGTTTAAAATGCACGGTGCTCTCATTGTTTAAAATGCACGGTGCTCTCACTGTTTAAAATGCACGGTGCTCTCACTGTTTAAAATGCACGGTGCTCTCACTGTTTAAAATGCACGGTGCTCTCACTGTTTAAAATGCACGGTGCTCTCACTGTTTAAAATGCACGGTGCTCTCACTGTTTAAAATGCACGTTGCTCTCACTGTTTAAAATGCACGGTGCTCTCACTGTTTAAAATACAAGGTGCTCTCACAGTTTAAAATACAAGGTGCACTCACTGTTTAAAATACAAGGTGCTCTCTCCCCCTATCCCTCCTCTCTCTGTCCCTCCCTCTCCCCTCTCTCTCACTCTCTCCCTCACACTCCCCCAGTTGCACAGAATCTCGCCCGAATCCAAGTCTGCAGCTTGTTTCTCCCCTGCCTTTCCTCTGAATGCCTCCAACCGGTTCCGCACTGCCTGTCTGAGCTGCTCAGTGTTTGCTGCAGGGTCCAACCCTCCCCCTGGGTGTGTTTTCTCTTCTCTCCCTGGGCTTCACACACACCTGCTCTGGACATTGTTGCACCTTTATAATGCACGGTGCACTCACTGTTTAAAATACAAGGTGCTCTCACTGTTTAAAATACAAGGTGCTCTCACTGTTTAAAATACAAGGTGCTCTCACTGTTTAAAATGCACGGTGCACTTACTGAAAAAAATGCACGTTGCTCTCACTGTTTATAATGCACGGTGCTCTCAGTTTAAAATACAAGGTGCTCTCATTGTTTACAATGCATGGTGCTCTCACTGTTTAAAATGCACGGTGCTCTCACTGATCAAAATACAAGGTGCAATTGCTGTTTAAAATACAAGGTGCTCTCATTGTTTAAAATGCACGGCGCTCTCACTGTTTATAATGAACGACGCTCTCACTGTTTATAATGCACGGTGCTCTGACAGTTTAAAATGCACGGTGCTCTCACAGTTTAAAATACAAGGCGCACTCACAGTTTAAAATATAAGGTGCACTCACAGTTTAAAATACAAGGTGCACTCACAGTTTAAAATGCACGGTGCTCTCACAGTTTAAAATGCACCGTGCTCTCACAGTTTAAAATGCACGGTGCTCTCACAGTTTAAAATACAAGGTGCTCTCACTGTTTAAAATGCATGGTGCATTAATGTTTATAATGAACGGTGCTCTCACTGTTTAAAATACAAGGTGCTCTCACAGTTTAAAATACAAGGTGCTCTCACTGTTTAAAATACAAGGTGCACTCACAGTTTAAAATACAAGGTGCTCTCACTGTTTAAAATACAAGGTGCACTCACAGTTTAAAATACAAGGTGCTCTCACTGTTTAAAATGCACAATGCACTCACAGTTTAAAATACAAGGTGCTCTCACAGTTTAAAATGCAAGGTGCTCTCACAGTTTAAAATACAAGGTGCTCTCACTGTTTAAAATGCACGGTGCATTAATGTTTATAATGAACGGTGCTCTCACTGTTTAAAATACAAGGTGCTCTCACAGTTTAAAATACAAGGTGCACTTACTGATAAAAATGCACGTTGCTCTCACTGTTTAAAATGCACGGTGCTCTCACTGTTTAAAATGTACGGTGCTCTCATTGTTTAAAATGCACGGTGCTCTCACTGTTTAAAATGCACGTTGCTCTCACTGTTTAAAATACAAAGTGCTCTCTGTTTAAAATGAACGGTGCACTCACAGTTTAAAATACAAGGTGCTCTCACTGTTTAAAATGCACGGTGCACTTACTGATAAAAATGCACGTTGCTCTCACTGTTTAAAATGCACGGTGCTCTCACTGTTTAAAATGCACGGTGCTCTCATTGTTTAAAATGCACGGTGCATTAATGTTTAAAATGCACGGTGCTCTCACAGTTTAAAATACAAGGTGCTCTCACTGTTTAAAATGCACGGTGCATTAATGTTTATAATGAACGGTGCTCTCACTGTTTAAAATACAAGGTGCTCTCACAGTTTAAAATACAAGGTGCTCTCACTGTTTAAAATGAACGGTGCACTCACAGTTTAAAATGTATGGTGCTCTCATTGTTTAAAATGCACGGTGCTCTCATTGTTTAAAATGCACGGTGCTCTCACTGTTTAAAATGCACGGTGCTCTCATTGTTTAAAATGCACGGTGCATTAATGTTTATAATGAACGGTGCTCTCCCAGTTTAAAATACAAGGTGCTCTCACTGTTTAAAATGCACGGTGCATTAATGTTTATAATGAACGGTGCTCTCACTGTTTAAAATACAAGGTGCTCTCACAGTTTAAAATACAAGGTGCTCTCACTGTTTAAAATGAACGGTGCACTCACAGTTTAAAATACAAGGTGCTCTCACTGTTTAAAATGCACGGTGCACTTACTGATAAAAATGCACGTTGCTCTCATTGTTTAAAATGCACGGTGCTCTCACTGTTTAAAATGCACGGTGCTCTCACTGTTTAAAATGCACGGTGCTCTCATTGTTTAAAATGCACGGTGCTCTCACTGTTTAAAATGCACGGTGCTCTCACTGTTTAAAATGCACGGTGCTCTCACAGTTTAAAATACAAGGTGCACTCACTGTTTAAAATACAAGGTGCTCTCTCCCCCTATCCCTCCTCTCTCTCTCCCTCCCTCTCCCCTCTCTCTCACTCTCTCCCTCACACTCCCCCAGTTGCACAGAATCTCGCCCGAATCCAAGTCTGCAGCTTGTTTCTCCCCTGCCTTTCCTCTGAATGCCTCCAACCGGTTCCGCTCTGCTTGTCTGAGCTGCTCAGTGTTTGCTGCAGGGTCCAACCCTCCCCCTGGGTGTGTTTTCTCTTCTCTCCCTGGGCTTCACACACACCTGCTCTGGACATTGTTGCAACTTTATAATGCACGGTGCACTCACTGTTTAAAATACAAGGTGCTCTCACTGTTTAAAATACAAGGTGCTCTCACTGTTTAAAATGCACGGTGCACTCAATGTTTATAATGAACGGTGCTCTCACTGTTTAAAATGCACGGTGCACTTACTGAAAAAAATGCACGTTGCTCTCACTGTTTATAATGCACGGTGCTCTCAGTTTAAAATACAAGGTGCTCTCATTGTTTACAATGCATGGTGCTCTCACTGTTTAAAATGCACGGTGCTCTCACTGATCAAAATACAAGGTGCAATTGCTGTTTAAAATACAAGGTGCTCTCATTGTTTAAAATGCACGGCGCTCTCACTGTTTATAATGCACGGCGCTCTCACTGTTTATAATGCACGGTGCTCTGACAGTTTAAAATGCACGGTGCTCTCACAGTTTAAAATACAAGGCGCACTCACAGTTTAAAATATAAGGTGCACTCACAGTTTAAAATACAAGGTGCACTCACAGTTTAAAATGCACGGTGCTCTCACAGTTTAAAATGCACCGTGCTCTCACAGTTTAAAATGCACGGTGCTCTCACAGTTTAAAATAAAAGGTGCTCTCACTGTTTAAAATGCATGGTGCATTAATGTTTATAATGAACGGTGCTCTCACTGTTTAAAATACAAGGTGCTCTCACAGTTTAAAATACAAGGTGCTCTCACTGTTTAAAATACAAGGTGCACTCACAGTTTAAAATACAAGGTGCTCTCACTGTTTAAAATACAAGGTGCACTCACAGTTTAAAATACAAGGTGCTCTCACTGTTTAAAATGCACGGTGCACTCACAGTATAAAATACAAGGTGCTCTCACAGTTTAAAATGCGCGGTGCTCTCACAGTTTAAAATACAAGGTGCTCTCACTGTTTAAAATGCACGGTGCATTAATGTTTATAATGAACGGTGCTCTCACTGTTTAAAATACAAGGTGCTCTCACAGTTTAAAATACAAGGTGCTCTCACTGTTTAAAATACAAGGTGCTCTCACTGTTTAAAATACAAGGTGCACTCACAGTTTAAAATACAAGGTGCTCTCACTGTTTAAAATGCACGGTGCACTCACTGTTTAAAATGCACGGTGCTCTCATTGTTTAAAATGCACGGTGCTCTCACTGTTTAAAATGCACGTTGCTCTCACTGTTTAAAATACAAGGTGCTCTCTGTTTAAAATGAACGGTGCACTCACAGTTTAAAAAGCACGGTGCTCTCACAGTTTAAAATGCACGGTGCTCTCACAGTTTAAAATACAAGGTGCTCTCACTGTTTAAAATGCACGGTGCATTAATGTTTATAATGAACGGTGCTCTCACTGTTTAAAATACAAGGTGCTCTCACAGTTTAAAATACAAGGTGCACTTACTGATAAAAATGCACGTTGCTCTCACTGTTTAAAATGCACGGTGCTCTCACTGTTTAAAATGTACGGTGCTCTCATTGTTTAAAATGCACGGTGCTCTCACTGTTTAAAATGCACGTTGCTCTCACTGTTTAAAATACAAGGTGCTCTCTGTTTAAAATGAACGGTGCACTCACAGTTTAAAATACAAGGTGCTCTCACTGTTTAAAATGCACGGTGCACTTACTGATAAAAATGCACGTTGCTCTCACTGTTTAAAATGCACGGTGCTCTCACTGTTTAAAATGCACGGTGCTCTCACTGTTTAAAATACACGGTGCTCTCATTGTTTAAAATGCACGGTGCTCTCACTGTTTAAAATGCACGTTGCTCTCATTGTTTAAAATGCACGGTGCTCTCACTGTTTAAAATACAAGGTGCTCTCATTGTTTAAAATGCACGGTGCTCTCACTGTTTAAAATGCACGGTGCACTCACTGTTTAAAATACAAGGTGCTCTCACTGTTTAAAATGCACGGTGCTCTCACAGTTTAAAATGCACGGTGCTCTCACAGTTTAAAATGCACGGTGCTCTCACTGTTTAAAATGCACGGTGCTCTCACTGTTTAAAATACACGGTGCTCTCACTGTTTTATAATGCACGGTGCACTTACTGATAAAAATGCACGGTGCTCTCATTGTTTAAAATGCACGGTGCTCTCACTGTTTAAAATACAAGGTGCTCTCACTGTTTAAAATGCACGGTGCTCTCACAGTTTAAAATGCACGGTGCTCTCACTGTTCAAAATACAAGGTGCTCTCACAGTTTAAAATACAAGGTGCACTCACTGTTTAAAATACAAGGTGCTCTCACTGTTTAAAATACAAGGTGCTCTCTCCCCCTATCCCTCCTCTCTCTCTCCCTCCCTCTCACTCTCTCCCTCACACTCCCCCAGTTGCACAGAATCTCGCCCGAATCCAAGTCTGCAGCTTGTTTCTCCCCTGCCTTTCCTCTGAATGCCTCCAACCGGTTCCGCTCTGCTTGTCTGAGCTGCTCAGTGTTTGCTGCAGGGTCCAACCCTCCCCCTGGGTGTGTTTTCTCTTCTCTCCCTGGGCTTCACACACACCTGCTCTGGACATTGTTGCAACTTTATAATGCACGGTGCACTCACTGTTTAAAATACAAGGTGCTCTCACTGTTTAAAATACAAGGTGCTCTCACTGTTTAAAATGCACGGTGCACTCAATGTTTATAATGAACGGTGCTCTCACTGTTTAAAATGCACGGTGCACTTACTGAAAAAAATGCACGTTGCTCTCACTGTTTATAATGCACGGTGCTCTCAGTTTAAAATACAAGGTGCTCTCATTGTTTACAATGCATGGTGCTCTCACTGTTTAAAATGCACGGTGCTCTCACTGATCAAAATACAAGGTGCAATTGCTGTTTAAAATACAAGGTGCTCTCATTGTTTAAAATGCACGGCGCTCTCACAGTTTAAAATACAAGGCGCACTCACAGTTTAAAATGCACGGTGCACTCACTGTTTAAAATACAAGGCGCACTCACAGTTTAAAATATAAGGTGCACTCACAGTTTAATACAAGGTGCACTCACAGTTTAAAATACAAGGTGCTCTCACTGTTTAAAATACAAGGTGCTCTCACAGTTTAAAATACAAGGTGCTCTCACTGTTTAAAATACAAGGTGCTCTCACTGTTTAAAATGAACGGTGCACTCACAGTTTAAAATACAAGGTGCTCTCACTGTTTAAAATGCACGGTGCACTCACAGTTTAAAATACAAGGTGCTCTCACAGTTTAAAATGCACGGTGCTCTCACAGTTTAAAATACAAGGTGCTCTCACTGTTTAAAATACAAGGTGCTCTCACTGTTTAAAATGAACGGTGCACTCACAGTTTAAAATGCAAGGTGCTCTCACTGTTTAAAATGCACGGTGCACTTACTGATAAAAATGCACGTTGCTCTCACTGTTTAAAATGCACGGTGCTCTCACAGTTTAAAATACAAGGTGCTCTCACTGTTTAAAATACAAGGTGCTCTCACTGTTTAAAATGAACGGTGCACTCACAGTTTAAAATACAAGGTGCTCTCACTGTTTAAAATACAAGGTGCTCTCACAGTTTAAAATACAAGGTGCTCTCACTGTTTAAAATACAAGGTGCTCTCACTGTTTAAAATGAACGGTGCACTCACAGTTTAAAATACAAGGTGCTCTCACTGTTTAAAATGCACGGTGCACTCACAGTTTAAAATACAAGGTGCTCTCACAGTTTAAAATGCACGGTGCTCTCACAGTTTAAAATACAAGGTGCTCTCACTGTTTAAAATACAAGGTGCTCTCACTGTTTAAAATGAACGGTGCACTCACAGTTTAAAATGCAAGGTGCTCTCACTGTTTAAAATGCACGGTGCACTTACTGATAAAAATGCACGTTGCTCTCACTGTTTAAAATGCACGGTGCTCTCACAGTTTAAAATGCACGGTGCTCTCACAGTTTAAAATACAAGGTGCTCTCACTGTTTAAAATGCACGGTGCATTAATGTTTATAATGAACGGTGCTCTCACTGTTTAAAATACAAGGTGCTCTCACAGTTTAAAATACAAGGTGCTCTCACAGTTTAAAATACAAGGTGCTCTCACTGTTTAAAATGCACGGTGCACTTACTGATAAAAATGCACGTTGCTCTCACTGTTTAAAATGCACGGTGCTCTCACAGTTTAAAATGTATGGTGCTCTCATTGTTTAAAATGCACGGTGCTCTCATTGTTTAAAATGCACGGTGCATTAATGTTTATAATGAACGGTGCTCTCACTGTTTAAAATACAAGGTGCTCTCACTGTTTGAAATACAAGGTGCTCTCACAGTTTGAAATACAAGGTGCTCTCACTGTTTAAAATGAACGGTGCACTCACAGTTTAAAATACAAGGTGCTCTCACTGTTTAAAATGCACGGTGCACTTACTGATAAAAATGCACGTTGCTCTCACTGTTTAAAATGCACGGCGCTCTCACTGTTTAAAATGCACGGCGCTCTCACTGTTTAAAATGCACGGTGCTCTCACTGTTTAAAATGCACGGTGCTCTCACTGTTTAAAATGCACGGTGCTCTCATTGTTTAAAATGCACGGTGCTCTCACTGTTTAAAATGTATGGTGCTCTCATTGTTTAAAATGCACGGTGCTCTCACAGTTTAAAATACAAGTTGCTCTCACTGTTTAAAATGCACGGTGCATTAACGTTTATAATGAACGGTGCTCTCACTGTTTAAAATACAAGGTGCTCTCACAGTTTAAAATACAAGGTGCTCTCACTGTTTAAAATGAACGGTGCACTCACAGTTTAAAATACAAGGTGCTCTCACTGTTTAAAATGCACGGTGCACTTACTGATAAAAATGCACGTTGCTCTCATTGTTTAAAATGCACGGTGCTCTCATTGTTTAAAATGCACGGGGCTCTCACTGTTTAAAATGCACGGTGCTCTCACTGTTTAAAATGCACGGTGCTCTCACTGTTTAAAATGCATGGTGCTCTCACAGTTTAAAATGCACGTTGCTCTCACAGTTTAAAATACAAGGTGCACTCACAGTTTAAAATGCACGGTGCACTCACAGTTTGAAATACAATGTGCTCTCACTGTTTAAAATACAAGGTGCTCTCACTGTTTAAAATGCACGGTGCATTTACTGATAAAAATGCACGTTGCTCTCACTGTTTAAAATGCACGGTGCTCTCACTGTTTAAAATACAAGGTGCACTCACAGTTTAAAATACAAGGTGCTCTCACTGTTTAAAATGCACGGTGCACTCAATGTTTACAATGAACGGTGCTCTCACTGTTTAAAATACAAGGTGCTCTCACAGTTTAAAATACAAGGTGCTCTCACTGTTTAAAATACAAGGTGCTCTCACTGTTTAAAATGAACGGTGCACTCACAGTTTAAAATACAAGGTGCTCTCACTGTTTAAAATGCACGGTGCACTCACAGTTTAAAATACAAGGTGCTCTCACAGTTTAAAATGCACGGTGCTCTCACAGTTTAAAATACAAGGTGCTCTCACTGTTTAAAATGCACGGTGCATTAATGTTTATAATAAACGGTGCTCTCACTGTTTAAAATACAAGGTGCTCTCACAGTTTAAAATACAAGGTGCTCTCACAGTTTAAAATACAAGGTGCTCTCACTGTTTAAAATGAAGGGTGCACTCACAGTTTAAAATACAAGGTGCTCTCACTGTTTAAAATGCACGGTGCACTTACTGATAAAAATGCACGTTGCTCTCACTGTTTAAAATGCACGGTGCTCTCATTGTTTAAAATGCACGGTGCTCTCATTGTTTAAAATGCACGGTGCTCTCACTGTTTAAAATGCACGGTGCTCTCATTGTTTAAAATGCACGGTGCATTAATGTTTATAATGAACGGTGCTCTCACTGTTTAAAATACAAGGTGCTCTCACAGTTTGAAATACAAGGTGCTCTCACTGTTTAAAATGAAAGGTGCACTCACAGTTTAAAATACAAGGTGCTCTCACTGTTTAAAATGCACGGTGCACTTACTGATAAAAATGCACGTTGCTCTCACTGTTTAAAATGCACGGTGCTCTCACTGTTTAAAATGCACGGTGCTCTCACTGTTTAAAATGCACGGATCTCTCACTGTTTAAAATGCACGGTGCTCTCACTGTTTAAAATGCACGGTGCTCTCACTGTTTAAAATGTATGGTGCTCTCATTGTTCAAAATGCACGGTGCTCTCACAGTTTAAAATACAAGGTGCTCTCACTGTTTAAAATGCACGGTGCATTAATGTTTATAATGAACGGTGCTCTCACTGTTTAAAATACAAGGTGCTCTCACAGTTTAAAATACAAGGTGCTCTCACTGTTTAAAATACAAGGTGCTCTCTCCCCCTATCCCTCCTCTCTCTCTCCCTCCCTCTCCCCTCTCTCTCACTCTCTCCCTCACACTCCCCCAGTTGCACAGAATCTCGCCCGAATCCAAGTCTGCAGCTTGTTTCTCCCCTGCCTTTCCTCTGAATGCCTCCAACCGGTTCCGCTCTGCTTGTCTGAGCTGCTCAGTGTTTGCTGCAGGGTCCAACCCTCCCCCTGGGTGTGTTTTCTCTTCTATCCCTGGGCTTCACACACACCTGCTCTGGACATTGTTGCAACTTTATAATGCACGGTGCACTCACTGTTTAAAATACAAGGTGCTCTCACTGTTTAAAATACAAGGTGCTCTCACTGTTTAAAATGCACGGTGCACTCAATGTTTATAATGAACGGTGCTCTCACTGTTTAAAATGCACGGTGCACTTACTGAAAAAAATGCACGTTGCTCTCACTGTTTATAATGCACGGTGCTCTCAGTTTAAAATACAAGGTGCTCTCATTGTTTAAAATGCACGGCGCTCTCACAGTTTAAAATACAAGGCGCACTCACAGTTTAAAATGCACGGTGCACTCACTGTTTAAAATACAAGGCGCACTCACAGTTTAAAATATAAGGTGCACTCACAGTTTAAAATACAAGGTGCTCTCACTGTTTAAAATACACGGTGCATTAATGTTTATAATGAACGGTGCTCTCACTGTTTAAAATACAAGGTGCTCTCACAGTTTAAAATACAAGGTGCTCTCACTGTTTAAAATACAAGGTGCTCTCACTGTTTAAAATGAACGGTGCACTAACAGTTTAAAATACAAGGTGCTCTCACTGTTTAAAATGCACGGTGCACTCACAGTTTAAAATACAAGGTGCTCTCACAGTTTAAAATGCACGGTGCTCTCACAGTTTAAAATACAAGGTGCTCTCACTGTTTAAAATGCACGGTGCATTAATGTTTATAATGAACGGTGCTCTCACAGTTTAAAATACAAGGTGCTCTCACTGTTTAAAATACAAGGTGCTCTCACTGTTTAAAATGAACGGTGCACTCACAGTTTAAAATACAAGGTGCTCTCACTGTTTAAAATGCACGGTGCACTTACTGATAAAAATGCACGTTGCTCTCACTGTTTAAAATGCACGGTGCTCTCACAGTTTAAAATGCACGGTGCTCTCACAGTTTAAAATACAAGGTGCTCTCACTGTTTAAAATGCACGGTGCATTAATGTTTATAATGAACGGTGCTCTCACTGTTTAAAATACAAGGTGCTCTCACAGTTTAAAATACAAGGTGCTCTCACAGTTTAAAATACAAGGTGCTCTCACTGTTTAAAATGCACGGTGCACTTACTGATAAAAATGCACGTTGCTCTCACTGTTTAAAATGCACGGTGCTCTCACTGTTTAAAATGTATGGTGCTCTCATTGTTTAAAATGCACGGTGCTCTCACAGTTTAAAATGCACGGTGCTCTCACTGTTTAAAATGCACGGTGCTCTCACTGTTTAAAATGCACGGTGCTCTCATTGTTTAAAATGCACGGTGCATTAATGTTTATAATGAACGGTGCTCTCCCAGTTTAAAATACAAGGTGCTCTCACTGTTTAAAATGCACGGTGCATTAATGTTTATAATGAACGGTGCTCTCACTGTTTAAAATACAAGGTGCTCTCACAGTTTAAAATACAAGGTGCTCTCACTGTTTAAAATGAACGGTGCACTCACAGTTTAAAATACAAGGTGCTCTCACTGTTTAAAATGCACGGTGCACTTACTGATAAAAATGCACGTTGCTCTCATTGTTTAAAATGCACGGTGCTCTCACTGTTTAAAATGCACGGTGCTCTCACTGTTTAAAATGCACGGTGCTCTCATTGTTTAAAATGCACGGTGCTCTCACTGTTTAAAATGCACGGTGCTCTCATTGTTTAAAATGCACGGTGCTCTCACTGTTTAAAATGCACGGTGCTCTCACTGTTTAAAATGCACGGTGCTCTCACTGTTTAAAATGCACGGTGCTCTCACTGTTTAAAATGCACGGTGCTCTCACTGTTTAAAATGCACGGTGCTCTCACTGTTTAAAATGCACGTTGCTCTCACTGTTTAAAATGCACGGTGCTCTCACTGTTTAAAATACAAGGTGCTCTCACAGTTTAAAATACAAGGTGCACTCACTGTTTAAAATACAAGGTGCTCTCTCCCCCTATCCCTCCTCTCTCTCTCCCTCTCCCCTCTCTCTCACTCTCTCCCTCACACTCCCCCAGTTGCACAGAATCTCGCCCGAATCCAAGTCTGCAGCTTGTTTCTCCCCTGCCTTTCCTCTGAATGCCTCCAACCGGTTCCGCACTGCCTGTCTGAGCTGCTCAGTGTTTGCTGCAGGGTCCAACCCTCCCCCTGGGTGTGTTTTCTCTTCTCTCCCTGGGCTTCACACACACCTGCTCTGGACATTGTTGCACCTTTATAATGCACGGTGCACTCACTGTTTAAAATACAAGGTGCTCTCACTGTTTAAAATACAAGGTGCTCTCACTGTTTAAAATACAAGGTGCTCTCACTGTTTAAAATGCACGGTGCACTTACTGAAAAAAATGCACGTTGCTCTCACTGTTTATAATGCACGGTGCTCTCAGTTTAAAATACAAGGTGCTCTCATTGTTTACAATGCATGGTGCTCTCACTGTTTAAAATGCACGGTGCTCTCACTGATCAAAATACAAGGTGCAATTGCTGTTTAAAATACAAGGTGCTCTCATTGTTTAAAATGCACGGCGCTCTCACTGTTTATAATGAACGACGCTCTCACTGTTTATAATGCACGGTGCTCTGACAGTTTAAAATGCACGGTGCTCTCACAGTTTAAAATACAAGGCGCACTCACAGTTTAAAATATAAGGTGCACTCACAGTTTAAAATACAAGGTGCACTCACAGTTTAAAATGCACGGTGCTCTCACAGTTTAAAATGCACCGTGCTCTCACAGTTTAAAATGCACGGTGCTCTCACAGTTTAAAATACAAGGTGCTCTCACTGTTTAAAATGCATGGTGCATTAATGTTTATAATGAACGGTGCTCTCACTGTTTAAAATACAAGGTGCTCTCACAGTTTAAAATACAAGGTGCTCTCACTGTTTAAAATACAAGGTGCACTCACAGTTTAAAATACAAGGTGCTCTCACTGTTTAAAATACAAGGTGCACTCACAGTTTAAAATACAAGGTGCTCTCACTGTTTAAAATGCACAATGCACTCACAGTTTAAAATACAAGGTGCTCTCACAGTTTAAAATGCAAGGTGCTCTCACAGTTTAAAATACAAGGTGCTCTCACTGTTTAAAATGCACGGTGCATTAATGTTTATAATGAACGGTGCTCTCACTGTTTAAAATACAAGGTGCTCTCACAGTTTAAAATACAAGGTGCACTTACTGATAAAAATGCACGTTGCTCTCACTGTTTAAAATGCACGGTGCTCTCACTGTTTAAAATGTACGGTGCTCTCATTGTTTAAAATGCACGGTGCTCTCACTGTTTAAAATGCACGTTGCTCTCACTGTTTAAAATACAAAGTGCTCTCTGTTTAAAATGAACGGTGCACTCACAGTTTAAAATACAAGGTGCTCTCACTGTTTAAAATGCACGGTGCACTTACTGATAAAAATGCACGTTGCTCTCACTGTTTAAAATGCACGGTGCTCTCACTGTTTAAAATGCACGGTGCTCTCACTGTTTAAAATGCACGGTGCTCTCATTGTTTAAAATGCACGGTGCTCTCACTGTTTAAAATGCACGGAGCTCTCACTGTTTAAAATGTATGGTGCTCTCATTGTTTAAAATGCACGGTGCTCTCACTGTTTAAAATACAAGGTGCTCTCACTGTTTAAAATGCACGGTTCACTTACTGATAAAAATGCACGGTGCTCTCACTGTTTAAAATGCACGGTGCACTCACTGTTTAAAATTCAAGGTGCTCTCACTGTTTAAAATGCACGGTGCATTAATGTTTATAATGAACGGTGCTCTCACTGTTTAAAATACAAGGTGCTCTCACAGTTTAAAATACAAGGTGCTCTCACTGTTTAAAATACAAGGTGCTCTCACTGTTTAAAATGAACGGTGCACTCACAGTTTAAAATACAAGGTGCTCTCACTGTTTAAAATGCACGGTGCACTTACTGATAAAAATGCACGTTGCTCTCACTGTTTAAAATGCACGGTGCTCTCACAGTTTAAAATGCACGGTGCTCTCACAGTTTAAAATACAAGGTGCTCTCACTGTTTAAAATGCACGGTGCATTAATGTTTATAATGAACGGTGCTCTCACTGTTTAAAATACAAGGTGCTCTCACAGTTTAAAATACAAGGTGCTCTCACAGTTTAAAATACAAGGTGCTCTCACTGTTTAAAATGCACGGTGCACTTACTGATAAAAATGCACGTTGCTCTCACTGTTTAAAATGCACGGTGCTCTCACAGTTTAAAATGCACGGTGCTCTCACTGTTTAAAATGCACGGTACTCTCACTGTTTAAAATGCACGGTGCTCTCATTGTTTAAAATGCACGGTGCATTAATGTTTATAATGAACGGTGCTCTCCCAGTTTAAAATACAAGGTGCTCTCACTGTTTAAAATGCACGGTGCATTAATGTTTATAATGAACGGTGCTCTCACTGTTTAAAATACAAGGTGCTCTCACAGTTTAAAATACAAGGTGCTCTCACTGTTTAAAATGAACGGTGCACTCACAGTTTAAAATACAAGGTGCTCTCACTGTTTAAAATGCACGGTGCACTTCCTGATAAAAATGCACGTTGCTCTCATTGTTTAAAATGCACGGTGCTCTCACTGTTTAAAATGCACGGTGCTCTCACTGTTTAAAATGCACGGTGCTCTCATTGTTTAAAATGCACGGTGCTCTCACTGTTTAAAATGCACGGTGCTCTCATTGTTTAAAATGCACGGTGCTCTCACTGTTTAAAATGCACG
Organism: Heptranchias perlo; assembly: GCF_035084215.1. Lineage (NCBI taxonomy): Eukaryota > Metazoa > Chordata > Chondrichthyes > Hexanchiformes > Hexanchidae > Heptranchias > Heptranchias perlo. The sequence continues at coordinate 8,291,233 of NW_027139516.1, read as the reverse complement.
GTGCTCTCACTGTTTAAAATGCACGGTGCTCTCACTGTTTAAAATGCACGGTGCTCTCACTGTTTAAAATACAAGGTGCTCTCACAGTTTAAAATACAAGGTGCACTCACTGTTTAAAATACAAGGTGCTCTCTCCCCCTATCCCTCCTCTCTCTCTCCCTCCCTCTCCCCTCTCTCTCACTCTCTCCCTCACACTCCCCCAGTTGCACAGAATCTCGCCCGAATCCAAGTCTGCAGCTTGTTTCTCCCCTGCCTTTCCTCTGAATGCCTCCAACCGGTTCCGCACTGCCTGTCTGAGCTGCTCAGTGTTTGCTGCAGGGTCCAACCCTCCCCCTGGGTGTGTTTTCTCTTCTCTCCCTGGGCTTCACACACACCTGCTCTGGACTTGTTGCACCTTTATAATGCACGGTGCACTCACTGTTTAAAATACAAGGTGCTCTCACTGTTTAAAATACAAGGTGCTCTCACTGTTTAAAATACAAGGTGCTCTCACTGTTTAAAATACAAGGTGCTCTCACTGTTTAAAATGCACGGTGCACTTACTGAAAAAAATGCACGTTGCTCTCACTGTTTATAATGCACGGTGCTCTCAGTTTAAAATACAAGGTGCTCTCATTGTTTACAATGCATGGTGCTCTCACTGTTTAAAATGCACGGTGCTCTCACTGATCAAAATACAAGGTGCAATTGCTGTTTAAAATACAAGGTGCTCTCATTGTTTAAAATGCACGGCGCTCTCACTGTTTATAATGAACGACGCTCTCACTGTTTATAATGCACGGTGCTCTGACAGTTTAAAATGCACGGTGCTCTCACAGTTTAAAATACAAGGCGCACTCACAGTTTAAAATATAAGGTGCACTCACAGTTTAAAATACAAGGTGCACTCACAGTTTAAAATGCACGGTGCTCTCACAGTTTAAAATGCACCGTGCTCTCACAGTTTAAAATGCACGGTGCTCTCACAGTTTAAAATACAAGGTGCTCTCACTGTTTAAAATGCATGGTGCATTAATGTTTATAATGAACGGTGCTCTCACTGTTTAAAATACAAGGTGCTCTCACAGTTTAAAATACAAGGTGCTCTCACTGTTTAAAATACAAGGTGCACTCACAGTTTAAAATACAAGGTGCTCTCACTGTTTAAAATACAAGGTGCACTCACAGTTTAAAATACAAGGTGCTCTCACTGTTTAAAATGCACAATGCACTCACAGTTTAAAATACAAGGTGCTCTCACAGTTTAAAATGCAAGGTGCTCTCACAGTTTAAAATACAAGGTGCTCTCACTGTTTAAAATGCACGGTGCATTAATGTTTATAATGAACGGTGCTCTCACTGTTTAAAATACAAGGTGCTCTCACAGTTTAAAATACAAGGTGCACTTACTGATAAAAATGCACGTTGCTCTCACTGTTTAAAATGCACGGTGCTCTCATTGTTTAAAATGCACGGTGCTCTCACTGTTTAAAATGCACGTTGCTCTCACTGTTTAAAATACAAAGTGCTCTCTGTTTAAAATGAACGGTGCACTCACAGTTTAAAATACAAGGTGCTCTCACTGTTTAAAATGCACGGTGCACTTACTGATAAAAATGCACGTTGCTCTCACTGTTTAAAATGCACGGTGCTCTCACTGTTTAAAATGCACGGTGCTCTCACTGTATAAAATGCACGGTGCTCTCATTGTTTAAAATGCACGGTGCTCTCACTGTTTAAAATGCACGGTGCTCTCACTGTTTAAAATGTATGGTGCTCTCATTGTTTAAAATGCACGGTGCTCTCACTGTTTAAAATACAAGGTGCTCTCACTGTTTAAAATGCACGGTTCACTTACTGATAAAAATGCACGGTGCTCTCACTGTTTAAAATGCACGGTGCACTCACTGTTTAAAATACAAGGTGCTCTCACTGTTTAAAATGCACGGTGCTCTCACAGTTTAAAATACAAGGTGCTCTCACTGTTTAAAATGCACGGTGCATTAATGTTTATAATGAACGGTGCTCTCACTGTTTAAAATACAAGGTGCTCTCACTGTTTAAAATGCACGGTGCTCTCACTGTTTAAAATGTATGGTGCTCTCATTGTTTAAAATGCACGGTGCTCTCACTGTTTAAAATACAAGGTGCTCTCACTGTTTAAAATGCACGGTTCACTTACTGATAAAAATGCACGGTGCTCTCACTGTTTAAAATGCACGGTGCACTCACTGTTTAAAATACAAGGTGCTCTCACTGTTTAAAATGCACGGTGCTCTCACAGTTTAAAATGCACGGTGCTCTCACAGTTTAAAATGCACGGTGCTCTCACTGTTTAAAATGCACGGTGCTCTCACTGTTTAAAATACACGGTGCTCTCACTGTTTTATAATGCACGGTGCACTTACTGATAAAAATGACCGGTGCTCTCATTGTTTAAAATACAAGGTGCTCTCACAGTTTAAAATACAAGGTGCACTCACTGTTTAAAATACAAGGTGCTCTCTCCCCCTATCCCTCCTCTCTCTCTCCCTCCCTCTCCCCTCTCTCTCACTCTCTCCCTCACACTCCCCCAGTTGCACAGAATCTCGCCCGAATCCAAGTCTGCAGCTTGTTTCTCCCCTGCCTTTCCTCTGAATGCCTCCAACCGGTTCCGCTCTGCTTGTCTGAGCTGCTCAGTGTTTGCTGCAGGGTCCAACCCTCCCCCTGGGTGTGTTTTCTCTTCTCTCCCTGGGCTTCACACACACCTGCTCTGGACATTGTTGCAACTTGATAATGCACGGTGCACTCACTGTTTAAAATACAAGGTGCTCTCACTGTTTAAAATACAAGGTGCTCTCACTGTTTAAAATGCACGGTGCACTCAATGTTTATAATGAACGGTGCTCTCACTGTTTAAAATGCACGGTGCACTTACTGAAAAAAATGCACGTTGCTCTCACTGTTTATAATGCACGGTGCTCTCAGTTTAAAATACAAGGTGCTCTCATTGTTTACAATGCATGGTGCTCTCACTGTTTAAAATGCACGGTGCTCTCACTGATCAAAATACAAGGTGCAATTGCTGTTTAAAATACAAGGTGCTCTCATTGTTTAAAATGCACGGCGCTCTCACAGTTTAAAATACAAGGCGCACTCACAGTTTAAAATGCACGGTGCACTCACTGTTTAAAATACAAGGCGCACTCACAGTTTAAAATATAAGGTGCACTCACAGTTTAATACAAGGTGCACTCACAGTTTAAAATATAAGGTGCACTCACAGTTTAATACAAGGTGCACTCACAGTTTAAAATACAAGGTGCTCTCACTGTTTAAAATACACGGTGCATTAATGTTTATAATGAACGGTGCTCTCACTGTTTAAAATACAAGGTGCTCTCACAGTTTAAAATACAAGGTGCTCTCACTGTTTAAAATACAAGGTGCTCTCACTGTTTAAAATGAACGGTGCACTCACAGTTTAAAATACAAGGTGCTCTCACTGTTTAAAATGCACGGTGCACTCACAGTTTAAAATACAAGGTGCTCTCACAGTTTAAAATGCACGGTGCTCTCACAGTTTAAAATACAAGGTGCTCTCACTGTTTAAAATGCACGGTGCATTAATGTTTATAATGAACGGTGCTCTCACTGTTTAAAATACAAGGTGCTCTCACAGTTTAAAATACAAGGTGCTCTCACTGTTTAAAATACAAGGTGCTCTCACTGTTTAAAATGAACGGTGCACTCACAGTTTAAAATACAAGGTGCTCTCACTGTTTAAAATGCACGGTGCACTTACTGATAAAAATGCACGTTGCTCTCACTGTTTAAAATGCACGGTGCTCTCACAGTTTAAAATGTATGGTGCTCTCATTGTTTAAAATGCACGGTGCTCTCATTGTTTAAAATGCACGGTGCTCTCACTGTTTAAAATGCACGGTGCTCTCATTGTTTAAAATGCACGGTGCATTAATGTTTATAATGAACGGTGCTCTCCCAGTTTAAAATACAAGGTGCTCTCACTGTTTAAAATGCACGGTGCATTAATGTTTATAATGAACGGTGCTCTCACTGTTTAAAATACAAGGTGCTCTCACAGTTTAAAATACAAGGTGCTCTCACTGTTTAAAATGAACGGTGCACTCACAGTTTAAAATACAAGGTGCTCTCACTGTTTAAAATGCACGGTGCACTTACTGATAAAAATGCACGTTGCTCTCATTGTTTAAAATGCACGGTGCTCTCACTGTTTAAAATGCACGGTGCTCTCACTGTTTAAAATGCACGGTGCTCTCACTGTTTAAAATGCACGGTGCTCTCATTGTTTAAAATGCACGGTGCTCTCACTGTTTAAAATGCACGGTGCTCTCATTGTTTAAAATGCACGGTGCTCTCACTGTTTAAAATGCACGGTGCTCTCACTGTTTAAAATGCACGGTGCTCTCACTGTTTAAAATGCACGGTGCTCTCACTGTTTAAAATACAAGGTGCACTCACTGTTTAAAATACAAGGTGCTCTCTCCCCCTATCCCTCCTCTCTCTCTCCCTCCCTCTCCCCTCTCTCTCACTCTCTCCCTCACACTCCCCCAGTTGCACAGAATCTCGCCCGAATCCAAGTCTGCAGCTTGTTTCTCCCCTGCCTTTCCTCTGAATGCCTCCAACCGGTTCCGCTCTGCTTGTCTGAGCTGCTCAGTGTTTGCTGCAGGGTCCAACCCTCCCCCTGGGTGTGTTTTCTCTTCTCTCCCTGGGCTTCACACACACCTGCTCTGGACATTGTTGCACCTTTATAATGCACGGTGCACTCACTGTTTAAAATACAAGGTGCTCTCACTGTTTAAAATACAAGGTGCTCTCACTGTTTAAAATACAAGGTGCTCTCACTGTTTAAAATACAAGGTGCTCTCACTGTTTAAAATGCACGGTGCACTTACTGAAAAAAATGCACGTTGCTCTCACTGTTTATAATGCACGGTGCTCTCAGTTTAAAATACAAGGTGCTCTCATTGTTTACAATGCATGGTGCTCTCACTGTTTAAAATGCACGGTGCTCTCACTGATCAAAATACAAGGTGCAATTGCTGTTTAAAATACAAGGTGCTCTCATTGTTTAAAATGCACGGCGCTCTCACAGTTTAAAATACAAGGCGCACTCACAGTTTAAAATGCACGGTGCACTCACTGTTTAAAATACAAGGCGCACTCACAGTTTAAAATATAAGGTGCACTCACAGTTTAATACAAGGTGCACTCACAGTTTAAAATACAAGGTGCTCTCACTGTTTAAAATACAAGGTGCTCTCACAGTTTAAAATACAAGGTGCTCTCACTGTTTAAAATACAAGGTGCTCTCACTGTTTAAAATGAACGGTGCACTCACAGTTTAAAATACAAGGTGCTCTCACTGTTTAAAATGCACGGTGCACTCACAGTTTAAAATACAAGGTGCTCTCACAGTTTAAAATGCACGGTGCTCTCACAGTTTAAAATACAAGGTGCTCTCACTGTTTAAAATACAAGGTGCTCTCACTGTTTAAAATGAACGGTGCACTCACAGTTTAAAATGCAAGGTGCTCTCACTGTTTAAAATGCACGGTGCACTTACTGATAAAAATGCACGTTGCTCTCACTGTTTAAAATGCACGGTGCTCTCACAGTTTAAAATACAAGGTGCTCTCACTGTTTAAAATACAAGGTGCTCTCACTGTTTAAAATGAACGGTGCACTCACAGTTTAAAATACAAGGTGCTCTCACTGTTTAAAATACAAGGTGCTCTCACAGTTTAAAATACAAGGTGCTCTCACTGTTTAAAATACAAGGTGCTCTCACTGTTTAAAATGAACGGTGCACTCACAGTTTAAAATACAAGGTGCTCTCACTGTTTAAAATGCACGGTGCACTCACAGTTTAAAATACAAGGTGCTCTCACAGTTTAAAATGCACGGTGCTCTCACAGTTTAAAATACAAGGTGCTCTCACTGTTTAAAATACAAGGTGCTCTCACTGTTTAAAATGAACGGTGCACTCACAGTTTAAAATGCAAGGTGCTCTCACTGTTTAAAATGCACGGTGCACTTACTGATAAAAATGCACGTTGCTCTCACTGTTTAAAATGCACGGTGCTCTCACAGTTTAAAATGCACGGTGCTCTCACAGTTTAAAATACAAGGTGCTCTCACTGTTTAAAATGCACGGTGCATTAATGTTTATAATGAACGGTGCTCTCACTGTTTAAAATACAAGGTGCTCTCACAGTTTAAAATACAAGGTGCTCTCACAGTTTAAAATACAAGGTGCTCTCACTGTTTAAAATGCACGGTGCACTTACTGATAAAAATGCACGTTGCTCTCACAGTTTAAAATGCACGGTGCTCTCACAGTTTAAAATGTATGGTGCTCTCATTGTTTAAAATGCACGGTGCTCTCATTGTTTAAAATGCACGGTGCTCTCACTGTTTAAAATGCACGGTGCTCTCATTGTTTAAAATGCACGGTGCATTAATGTTTATAATGAACGGTGCTCTCACTGTTTAAAATACAAGGTGCTCTCACTGTTTGAAATACAAGGTGCTCTCACAGTTTGAAATACAAGGTGCTCTCACTGTTTAAAATGAACGGTGCACTCACAGTTTAAAATACAAGGTGCTCTCACTGTTTAAAATGCACGGTGCACTTACTGATAAAAATGCACGTTGCTCTCACTGTTTAAAATGCACGGTGCTCTCACTGTTTAAAATGCACGGTGCTCTCACTGTTTAAAATGCACGGTGCTCTCACTGTTTAAAATGCACGGTGCTCTCATTGTTTAAAATGCACGGTGCTCTCACTGTTTAAAATGTATGGTGCTCTCATTGTTTAAAATGCACGGTGCTCTCACAGTTTAAAATACAAGTTGCTCTCACTGTTTAAAATGCACGGTGCATTAATGTTTATAATGAACGGTGCTCTCACTGTTTAAAATACAAGGTGCTCTCACAGTTTAAAATACAAGGTGCTCTCACTGTTTAAAATGAACGGTGCACTCACAGTTTAAAATACAAGGTGCTCTCACTGTTTAAAATGCACGGTGCACTTACTGATAAAAATGCACGTTGCTCTCATTGTTTAAAATGCACGGTGCTCTCATTGTTTAAAATGCACGGTGCTCTCACTGTTTAAAATGCACGGTGCTCTCACTGTTTAAAATGCACGGTGCTCTCACTGTTTAAAATGCATGGTGCTCTCACAGTTTAAAATGCACGTTGCTCTCACAGTTTAAAATACAAGGTGCACTCACAGTTTAAAATGCACGGTGCACTCACAGTTTGAAATACAATGTGCTCTCACTGTTTAAAATACAAGGTGCTCTCACTGTTTAAAATGCACGGTGCATTTACTGATAAAAATGCACGTTGCTCTCACTGTTTAAAATGCACGGTGCTCTCACTGTTTAAAATACAAGGTGCACTCACAGTTTAAAATACAAGGTGCTCTCACTGTTTAAAATGCACGGTGCACTCAATGTTTACAATGAACGGTGCTCTCACTGTTTAAAATACAAGGTGCTCTCACAGTTTAAAATACAAGGTGCTCTCACTGTTTAAAATACAAGGTGCTCTCACTGTTTAAAATGAACGGTGCACTCACAGTTTAAAATACAAGGTGCTCTCACTGTTTAAAATGCACGGTGCACTCACAGTTTAAAATACAAGGTGCTCTCACAGTTTAAAATGCACGGTGCTCTCACAGTTTAAAATACAAGGTGCTCTCACTGTTTAAAATGCACGGTGCATTAATGTTTATAATGAACGGTGCTCTCACTGTTTAAAATACAAGGTGCTCTCACAGTTTAAAATACAAGGTGCTCTCACAGTTTAAAATACAAGGTGCTCTCACTGTTTAAAATGAAGGGTGCACTCACAGTTTAAAATACAAGGTGCTCTCACTGTTTAAAATGCACGGTGCACTTACTGATAAAAATGCACGTTGCTCTCACTGTTTAAAATGCACGGTGCTCTCATTGTTTAAAATGCACGGTGCTCTCATTGTTTAAAATGCACGGTGCTCTCACTGTTTAAAATGCACGGTGCTCTCATTGTTTAAAATGCACGGTGCATTAATGTTTATAATGAACGGTGCTCTCACTGTTTAAAATACAAGGTGCTCTCACTGTTTGAAATACAAGGTGCTCTCACAGTTTGAAATACAAGGTGCTCTCACTGTTTAAAATGAAAGGTGCACTCACAGTTTAAAATACAAGGTGCTCTCACTGTTTAAAATGCACGGTGCACTTACTGATAAAAATGCACGTTGCTCTCACTGTTTAAAATGCACGGTGCTCTCACTGTTTAAAATGCACGGTGCTCTCACTGTTTAAAATGCACGGATCTCTCACTGTTTAAAATGCACGGTGCTCTCACTGTTTAAAATGCACGGTGCTCTCACTGTTTAAAATGTATGGTGCTCTCATTGTTCAAAATGCACGGTGCTCTCACAGTTTAAAATACAAGGTGCTCTCACTGTTTAAAATGCACGGTGCATTAATGTTTATAATGAACGGTGCTCTCACTGTTTAAAATACAAGGTGCTCTCACAGTTTAAAATACAAGGTGCTCTCACTGTTTAAAATGAACGGTGCACTCACAGTTTAAAATGCACGGTGCTCTCACTGTTTAAAATGTATGGTGCTCTCATTGTTTAAAATGCACGGTGCTCTCATTGTTTAAAATGCACGGTGCTCTCACTGTTTAAAATGCACGGTGCTCTCACTGTTTAAAATGCACGGTGCTCTCACTGTTTAAAATGCATGGTGCTCTCACAGTTTAAAATGCACGTTGCTCTCACAGTTTAAAATACAAGGTGCACTCACAGTTTAAAATGCACGGTGCACTCACAGTTTGAAATACAAGGTGCTCTCACTGTTTAAAATACAAGGTGCTCTCACTGTTTAAAATGCACGGTGCACTTACTGATAAAAATGCACGTTGCTCTCACTGTTTAAAATGCACGGTGCTCTCACTGTTTAAAATACAAGGTGCACTCACAGTTTAAAATACAAGGTGCTCTCACTGTTTAAAATGCACGGTGCACTCAATGTTTATAATGAACGGTGCTCTCACTGTTTAAAATGCACGGTGCTCTCACTGTTTAAAATGCACGGTGCTCTCATTGTTTAAAATGCACGGTGCTCTCCTTGTTTAAAATGCACGGTGCTCTCACAGTTTAAAATAGAAGGTGCTTTCACAGTTTAAAATACAAGGTGCTCTCACTGTTTAAAATGCACGGTGCACTCAATGTTTATAATGAACGGTGCTCTCATTGTTTAAAATGCACGGTGCTCTCATTGTTTAAAATGCACGGTGCTCTCACTGTTAAAAATGCACGGTGCTCTCTCAGTTTAAAATGCACGGTGCTCTCCAGTTTAAAATACAAGGTGCACTAACTGTTTAAAATGCACGGTGCTCTCACTGTTTAAAATGCACGGTGCTCTCACAGTTTAAAATACAGGGTGCACTCACGGTTTAAAATACAAGGTGCTCTCACTGTTTAAAATGCACGGTGCTCTCACTGTTTAAAATGCACGGTGCTCTCACTGTTTAAAATGCACGGTGCTCTCACTGTTCAAAATACAAGGTGCAATTGCTGTTTAAAATGCTCGGTGCTCTCACTGTTTTAAATGCACGGTGCTCTCACTGTTCATAATGCATGGTGCTCTCACTGTTTAAAATGCACGGTGCTCGCACTGTTTAAAATGCACGGTGCACTTACTGATAAACATGCACGCTGCTCTCACTGTTTAAAATACAAGGTGCTCTCACTGTTTAAAATGCACGGTGCTCTCACTGTTTTAAATGCACGGTGCTCTCACTGTTTATAATGCACGGTGCTCTCACTGTTTAAAATGCATGGTGCTCTCTCTGCCCATAATGCATGGTGCTCTCACTGTTTAAAATGCATGGTGCTCTCACTGTTTTAAATGCATGGTGCTCTCACGGTTTATAATGCATGGTGCTCTCACTGCTTATAAAGCATGGTGCTCCCACAGTTTGTCATGCAGTGTGCTCTCATTGTTTAAAATGCATGGTGCTCTCACTGTTTTTAATGCATGGTGCTCTCACAATTTATAATGCATGGTGCTCTCACAGTTTAAAATACAAGGTGCACTGTTTAAAATGCACGGTGCTCTCACAGTTCAAAATACAAGGTGCACTCACAGTTTAAAATACAAGGTGCACTCACAGTTTAAAATACAAGGTGCTCTCACTGTTTAAAATGCACGGTGCTCTCACTGTTTATAATGCACGGTGCTCTCACTGTTTAAAATGCACGGTGCTCTCACTGTTTAAAATGCATGGGGCTCTCACTCTTTATAATGCATGGTGCTCACACTGTTTTAAATGCATGGTGTTCTCACTGCTTACAATGCATGGTGCTCTCAATGTTTATAATGCATGTTGCTCTCACTCTTTATAAAGCATGGTGCTCCCATTGTTTCTAATGCAAGGTGCTCTCACTGTTTATAATGCATATTGGTCTCACTGTTCATAATCAATGCTCCTCTCACTGTTTGTAATGCATGGTGCTCTCACTGTTTAAAATGCATTGGTCTCTCACTGTTGATAATGCATGGTCCTCTCACTGTTTAAAATGCATGGTGCTCTCACTGCTTATAATGCATGGCGCTCTCACTGTTTATAATGCATGGCGCTCTCACTGTTTATAATGCATGGCGCTCTCACTGTTTATAATGCATGGCGCTCTCACTGTTTATAGTGCATGGTGCTCTCACTGGTTGAAATGCATGGTCCTCTCACTGTTTAAAATGCATCGTGCTCTCACTGTCTATAATGCTTGGTATCTCACTGTTTATAATGCATGGTGCTCTCACTGTTTAATGTGCATAGTGCTCTCACTGCTTATAAGGCATGGTGCACTCACTGTATATAATGCATGGTGCTCTCACTGTTTATAATGCATGGTGCTCTCACTGTTTATAATGCACGTTGCTCTCACTGTTTATAATGCATGGTGCTCTCACTGTTTATAATACACGTTGCTCTCACTGTTTATCATGCATGTTGCTCTCACTGCATTCAATGCATTGTGCTCTCACTGTTTAAAATGCACGGTGCACTCACAGTATAAAATACAAGGTGCTCTCACAGTTTAAAATGCACGGTGCTCTCACAGTTTAAAATACAAGGTGCTCTCACTGTTTAAAATGCACGGTGCATTAATGTTTATAATGAACGGTGCTCTCACTGTTTAAAATACAAGGTGCTCTCACAGTTTAAAATACAAGGTGCTCTCACAGTTTAAAATACAAGGTGCTCTCACTGTTTAAAATGCACGGTGCACTTACTGATAAAAATGCACGTTGCTCTCACTGTTTAAAATGCACGGTGCTCTCACTGTTTATAATGCACGGTGCTCTCACTGTTTAAAATGCACGGTGCTCTCACTGTTTAAAATGCACGGTGCTCTCACTGTTTATAATGCACGGTGCTCTCACTGTTTAAAATGCACGGTGCTCTCACTGTTTAAAATGCATGGGGCTCTCACTCTTTATAATGCATGGTGCTCACACTGTTTTAAATGCATGGTGTTCTCACTGCTTACAATGCATGGTGCTCTCAATGTTTATAATGCATGTTGCTCTCACTCTTTATAAAGCATGGTGCTCCCACTGTTTCTAATGCAAGGTGCTCTCACTGTTTATAATGCATATTGGTCTCACTGTTCATAATCAATGCTCCTCTCACTGTTTGTAATGCATGGTGCTCTCACTGTTTAAAATGCATTGGTCTCTCACTGTTGATAATGCATGGTCCTCTCACTGTTTAAAATGCATGGTGCTCTCACTGCTTATAATGCATGGCGCTCTCACTGTTTATAATGCATGGCGCTCTCACTGTTTATAATGCATGGCGCTCTCACTGTTTATAGTGCATGGTGCTCTCACTGGTTGAAATGCATGGTCCTCTCACTGTTTAAAATGCATCGTGCTCTCACTGTCTATAATGCTTGGTATCTCACTGTTTATAATGCATGGTGCTCCCACTGTTTAATGTGCATAGTGCTCTCACTGCTTATAAGGCATGGTGCACTCACTGTATATAATGCATGGTGCTCTCACTGTTTATAATGCATGGTGCTCTCACTGTTTATAATGCACGTTGCTCTCACTGTTTATAATGCATGGTGCTCTCACTGTTTATAATACACGTTGCTCTCACTGTTTATCATGCATGTTGCTCTCACTGCATTCAATGCATTGTGCTCTCACTGTTTAAAATGCACGGTGCACTCACAGTATAAAATACAAGGTGCTCTCACAGTTTCAAATGCACGGTGCTCTCACAGTTTAAAATACAAGGTGCTCTCACTGTTTAAAATGCACGGTGCATTAATGTTTATAATGAACGGTGCTCTCACTGTTTAAAATACAAGGTGCTCTCACAGTTTAAAATACAAGGGGCTCTCACAGTTTAAAATACAAGGTGCTCTCACTGTTTAAAATGCACGGTGCACTTACTGATAAAAATGCACGTTGCTCTCACTGTTTAAAATGCACGGTGCTCTCACAGTTTAAAATGTATGGTGCTCTCATTGTTTAAAATGCACGGTGCTCTCATTGTTTAAAATGCACGGTGCTCTCACTGTTTAAAATGCACGGTGCTCTCATTGTTTAAAATGCACGGTGCATTAATGTTTATAATGAACGGTGCTCTCACTGTTTAAAATACAAGGTGCTCTCACTGTTTGAAATACAAGGTGCTCTCACAGTTTGAAATACAAGGTGCTCTCACTGTTTAAAATGAACGGTGCACTCACAGTTTAAAATACAAGGTGCTCTCACTGTTTAAAATGCACGGTGCACTAACTGATAAAAATGCACGTTGCTCTCACTGTTTAAAATGCACGGTGCTCTCACTGTTTAAAATGCACGGTGCTCTCACTGTTTAAAATGCACGGTGCTCTCACTGTTTAAAATGCACGGTGCTCTCACTGTTTAAAATGCACGGTGCTCTCATTGTTTAAAATGCACGGTGCTCTCACTGTTTAAAATGTATGGTGCTCTCATTGTTTAAAATGCACGGTGCTCTCACAGTTTAAAATACAAGGTGCTCTCACTGTTTAAAATGCACGGTGCATTAATGTTTATAATGAACGGTGCTCTCACTGTTTAAAATACAAGGTGCTCTCACAGTTTAAAATACAAGGTGCTCTCACTGTTTAAAATGAACGGTGCACTCACAGTTTAAAATACAAGGTGCTCTCACTGTTTAAAATGCACGGTGCACTTACTGATAAAAATGCACGTTGCTCTCATTGTTTAAAATGCACGGTGCTCTCATTGTTTAAAATGCACGGTGCTCTCACTGTTTAAAATGCACGGTGCTCTCACTGTTTAAAATGCACGGTGCTCTCACTGTTTAAAATGCATGGTGCTCTCACAGTTTAAAATGCACGTTGCTCTCACAGTTTAAAATACAAGGTGCACTCACAGTTTAAAATGCACGGTGCACTCACAGTTTGAAATACAATGTGCTCTCACTGTTTAAAATACAAGGTGCTCTCACTGTTTAAAATGCACGGTGCATTTACTGATAAAAATGCACGTTGCTCTCACTGTTTAAAATGCACGGTGCTCTCACTGTTTAAAATACAAGGTGCACTCACAGTTTAAAATACAAGGTGCTCTCACTGTTTAAAATGCACGGTGCACTCAATGTTTACAATGAACGGTGCTCTCACTGTTTAAAATACAAGGTGCTCTCACAGTTTAAAATACAAGGTGCTCTCACTGTTTAAAATACAAGGTGCTCTCACTGTTTAAAATGAACGGTGCACTCACAGTTTAAAATACAAGGTGCTCTCACTGTTTAAAATGCACGGTGCACTCACAGTTTAAAATACAAGGTGCTCTCACAGTTTAAAATGCACGGTGCTCTCACAGTTTAAAATACAAGGTGCTCTCACTGTTTAAAATGCACGGTGCATTAATGTTTATAATGAACGGTGCTCTCACTGTTTAAAATACAAGGTGCTCTCACAGTTTAAAATACAAGGTGCTCTCACAGTTTAAAATACAAGGTGCTCTCACTGTTTAAAATGAAGGGTGCACTCACAGTTTAAAATACAAGGTGCTCTCACTGTTTAAAATGCACGGTGCACTTACTGATAAAAATGCACGTTGCTCTCACTGTTTAAAATGCACGGTGCTCTCATTGTTTAAAATGCACGGTGCTCTCATTGTTTAAAATGCACGGTGCTCTCACTGTTTAAAATGCACGGTGCTCCCATTGTTTAAAATGCACGGTGCATTAATGTTTATAATGAACGGTGCTCTCACTGTTTAAAATACAAGGTGCTCTCACTGTTTGAAATACAAGGTGCTCTCACAGTTTGAAATACAAGGTGCTCTCACTGTTTAAAATGAAAGGTGCACTCACAGTTTAAAATACAAGGTGCTCTCACTGTTTAAAATGCACGGTGCACTTACTGATAAAAATGCACGTTGCTCTCACTGTTTAAAATGCACGGTGCTCTCACTGTTTAAAATGCACGGTGCTCTCACTGTTTAAAATGCACGGTTCTCTCACTGTTTAAAATGCACGGTGCTCTCACTGTTTAAAATGCACGGTGCTCTCACTGTTTAAAATGTATGGTGCTCTCATTGTTCAAAATGCACGGTGCTCTCACATTTTAAAATACAAGGTGCTCTCACTGTTTAAAATGCACGGTGCATTAATGTTTATAATGAACGGTGCTCTCACTGTTTAAAATACAAGGTGCACTCACAGTTTAAAATACAAGGTGCTCTCACTGTTTAAAATGAACGGTGCACTCACAGTTTAAAATGCACGGTGCTCTCACTGTTTAAAATGTATGGTGCTCTCATTGTTTAAAATGCACGGTGCTCTCATTGTTTAAAATGCACGGTGCTCTCACTGTTTAAAATGCACGGTGCTCTCACTGTTTAAAATGCACGGTGCTCTCAATGTTTAAAATGCATGGTGCTCTCACAGTTTAAAATGCACGTTGCTCTCACAGTTTAAAATACAAGGTGCACTCACAGTTTAAAATGCACAGTGCACTCACAGTTTGAAATACAAGGTGCTCTCACTGTTTAAAATACAAGGTGCTCTCACTGTTTAAAATGCACGGTGCACTTACTGATAAAAATGCACGTTGCTCTCACTGTTTAAAATGCACGGTGCTCTCACTGTTTAAAATAGAAGGTGCACTCACAGTTTAAAATACAAGGTGCTCTCACTGTTTAAAATGCACGGTGCACTCAATGTTTATAATGAACGGTGCTCTCACTGTTTAAAATGCACGGTGCTCTCACTGTTTAAAATACAAGGTGCTCTCACAGTTTAAAATACAAGGTGCACTCACAGTTTAAAATGCACGTTGCACTCACAGTTTGAAATACAATGTGCTCTCACTGTTTAAAATGCACGGTGCACTTACTGATAAAAATTCACGTTGCTCTCACTGTTTAAAATGCACGGTGCATTTACTGATAAAAATGCACGTTGCTCTCACTGTTTAAAATGCACGGTGCTCTCACAGTTTAAAATACAAGGTGCTCTCACAGTTTAAAATACAAGGTGCTCTCACTGTTTAAAATGAAGGGTGCACTCACAGTTTAAAATACAAGGTGCTCTCACTGTTTAAAATGCACGGTGCACTTACTGATAAAAATGCACGTTGCTCTCACTGTTTAAAATGCACGGTGCTCTCACTGTTTAAAATGCACGGTGCTCTCATTGTTTAAAATGCACGGTGCTCTCACTGTTTAAAATGCACGGTGCTCTCATTGTTTAAAATGCACGGTGCATTAATGTTTATAATGAACGGTGCTCTCACTGTTTAAAATACAAGGTGCTCTCACTGTTTGAAATACAAGGTGCTCTCACAGTTTGAAATACAAGGTGCTCTCACTGTTTAAAATGAAAGGTGCACTCACAGTTTAAAATACAAGGTGCTCTCACTGTTTAAAATGCACGGTGCACTTACTGATAAAAATTCACGTTGCTCTCACTGTTTAAAATGCACGGTGCTCTCACTGTTTAAAATGCACGGTGCTCTCACTGTTTAAAATGCACGGTGCTCTCACTGTTTAAAATGCACGGTGCTCTCACTGTTTAAAATGTATGGTGCTCTCATTGTTCAAAATGCACGGTGCTCTCACAGTTTAAAATACAAGGTGCTCTCACAGTTTAAAATACAAGGTGCTCTCACTGTTTAAAATGCACGGTGCATTAATGTTTATAATGAACGGTGCTCTCACTGTTTAAAATACAAGGTGCTCTCACAGTTTAAAATACAAGGTGCTCTCACTGTTTAAAATGAACGGTGCACTCACAGTTTAAAATGCACGGTGCTCTCACTGTTTAAAATGTATGGTGCTCTCATTGTTTAAAATGCACGGTGCTCTCATTGTTTAAAATGCACGGTGCTCTCACTGTTTAAAATGCACGGTGCTCTCACTGTTTAAAATGCACGGTGCTCTCACTGTTTAAAATGCATGGTGCTCTCACAGTTTAAAATGCACGTTGCTCTCACAGTTTAAAATACAAGGTGCACTCACAGTTTAAAATGCACGGTGCACTCACAGTTTGAAATACAAGGTGCTCTCACTGTTTAAAATACAAGGTGCTCTCACTGTTTAAAATGCACGGTGCACTTACTGATAAAAATGCACGTTGCTCTCACTGTTTAAAATGCACGGTGCTCTCACTGTTTAAAATACAAGGTGCACTCACAGTTTAAAATACAAGGTGCTCTCACTGTTTAAAATGCACGGTGCACTCAATGTTTATAATGAACGGTGCTCTCACTGTTTAAAATGCACGGTGCTCTCACTGTTTAAAATGCACGGTGCTCTCATTGTTTAAAATGCACGGTGCTCTCCTTGTTTAAAATGCACGGTGCTCTCACAGTTTAAAATAGAAGGTGCTTTCACAGTTTAAAATACAAGGTGCTCTCACTGTTTAAAATGCACGGTGCACTCAATGTTTATAATGAACGGTGCTCTCATTGTTTAAAATGCACGGTGCTCTCATTGTTTAAAATGCACGGTGCTCTCACTGTTAAAAATGCACGGTGCTCTCTCAGTTTAAAATGCACGGTGCTCTCCAGTTTAAAATACAAGGTGCACTAACTGTTTAAAATGCACGGTGCTCTCACTGTTTAAAATGCACGGTGCTCTCACAGTTTAAAATACAAGGTGCACTCACGGTTTAAAATACAAGGTGCTCTCACTGTTTAAAATGCACGGTGCTCTCACTGTTCAAAATACAAGTTGCAATTGCTGTTTAAAATGCTCGGTGCTCTCACTGTTTTAAATGCACGGTGCTCTCACTGTTCATAATGCATGGTGCTCTCACTGTTTAAAATGCACGGTGCTCGCACTGTTTAAAATGCACGGTGCACTTACTGATAAACATGCACGTTGCTCTCACTGTTTAAAATACAAGGTGCTCTCACTGTTTAAAATGCACGGTGCTCTCACTGTTTTAAATGCACGGTGCTCTCACTGTTTATAATGCACGGTGCTCTCACTGTTTAAAACGCATGGTGCTCTCTCTGCCCATAATGCATGGTGCTCTCACTGTTTAAAATGCATGATGCTCTCACTGTTTTAAATGCATGGTGCTCTCACGGTTTATAATGCATGGTGCTCTCACTGCTTATAAAGCATGGTGCTCCCACAGTTTGTCATGCAGTGTGCTCTCATTGTTTAAAATGCATGGTGCTCTCACTGTATATAATGCTTGGTATCTCACTGTTTACAATGCATGGTGCTCTCACTGTTTTTAATGCATGGTGCTCTCACAATTTATAATGCATGGTGCTCTCACAGTTTAAAATACAAGGTGCACTGTTTAAAATGCACGGTGCTCTCACAGTTCAAAATACAAGGTGCACTCACAGTTTAAAATACAAGGTGCACTCACAGTTTAAAATACAAGGTGCTCTCACTGTTTAAAATGCACGGTGCTCTCACTGTTTATAATGCACGGTGCTCTCACTGTTTAAAATGCACGGTGCTCTCACTGTTTAAAATGCATGGGGCTCTCACTCTTTATAATGCATGGTGCTCACACTGTTTTAAATGCATGGTGCTCTCAATGTTTATAATGCATGTTGCTCTCACTCTTTATAAAGCATGGTGCTCCCACTGTTTCTAATGCAAGGTGCTCTCACTGTTTATAATGCATATTGGTCTCACTGTTCATAATCAATGCTCCTCTCACTGTTTGTAATGCATGGTGCTCTCACTGTTTAAAATGCATTGGTCTCTCACTGTTGATAATGCATGGTCCTCTCACTGTTTAAAATGCATGGTGCTCTCACTGCTTATAATGCATGGCGCTCTCACTGTTTATAATGCATGGCGCTCTCACTGTTTATAATGCATGGCGCTCTCACTGTTTATAATGCATGGCGCTCTCACTGTTTATAGTGCATGGTGCTCTCACTGGTTGAAATGCATGGTCCTCTCACTGTTTAAAATGCATCGTGCTCTCACTGTCTATAATGCTTGGTATCTCACTGTTTATAATGCATGGTGCTCTCACTGTTTAATGTGCATAGTGCTCTCACTGCTTATAAGGCATGGTGCACTCACTGTATATAATGCATGGTGCTCTCACTGTTTATAATGCATGGTGCTCTCACTGTTTATAATGCACGTTGCTCTCACTGTTTATAATGCATGGTGCTCTCACTGTTTATAATACACGTTGCTCTCACTGTTTATCATGCATGTTGCTCTCACTGCATTCAATGCATTGTGCTCTCACTGTTTATCATGCATGTTGCTCTCACTGCTTATAATGCACAGTGCTCTCACTGTTTATAATGCATGGTGCTCTCACTGTTTATAATGCATTGTGCTCCTACTGTTTATAATGCATGGTGTTCTGACAGTTTATAATGCATGGTGCTCTCACTGTTTAATGTGCATAGTGCTCTCACTGCTTGTAATGCACGGTGCACTCACTGTATATAATGCATCGTGCTCTCACTGTTTATAATGCATGGTGCGCTCACTGTTTATCATGCATGGTGCTTTCACTGTTTATAATGCATCGTGCTCTCACTGTATATAATGCTTGGTATCTCTCTGTGTATAATGCATGGTTCTCTCACTGTTTATAATGCATGGTGCTCTTACTGTTTATAATGCATGGTGCTCTCACTGTTTATAATGCATATTGGTCTCACTGTTCATAATCAATGCTGCTCTCACTGATTATAATGCATGGTGCTCTCACTGGTTATAATGCATGGTGCTCTCACTGTTTATAATGTATGTTGCTCTCACTGTTTATAATGCATGGTGCTCTCACTGTTTATAATGCATGGTGCTCTCACTGTTTATAATGCACGTTGCTCTCATTGTTTATAATGCATGGTGCTCTCACTGTTTATAATACACGTTGCTCTCACTGTTTATCATGCATGTTGCTCTCACTGCATTCAATGCATTGTGCTCTCACTGTTTATAATGCTTTGTGCTCTCACTGCTTATAATGCACAGTGCTCTCACTGTTTATAATGCATGGTGCTCTCACTGTTTATAATGCATTGTGCTCCTACTGTTTATAATGCATGGTGTTCTGACAGTTTATAATGCATGGTGCTCTCACTGTTTAATGTGCATGGTGCTCTCACCTTTTATAATGCACGTTGCTCTCATTGTTTATAATGCATGGTGCTCTCACTGTTTATAATGCACGTTGCTCTCACTGTTTATCATGCATGTTGCTCTCACTGCATTCAATGCATTGTGCTCTCACTGTTTATAATGCTTTGTGCTCTCACTGCTTATAATGCACGGTGCTCTCACTGTTTATAATGCATGGTGCTCTCACTGTTTATAATGCATTGTGCTCCTACTGTTTATAATGCATGGTGTTCTGACAGTTTATAATGCATGGTGCTCTCACTGTTTAATGTGCATAGTGCTCTCACTGCTTGTAATGCATGGTGCACTCACTGTATATAATGCATGGTGCTCTCACTGTTTATCGTGCACGGTGCTCTCATTGTTTATCGTGCACGGTGCTCTCACTGTTTATCATGCGTGGTGCTCTCACTGTTTAAAATGCATGGTGCTCTCACTGTTTAAAATGCATGGTGCTCTCACTGTTTATAATGCATGGTGCGCTCACTGTTTACAATGCATGGTGCTCTCTCTGCTTATAATGCATGGTGCTCTCTCTGTTTATAATGCACGGTGCTCTCACTGTTTTAAATGCATCGTGGTCTCACTGTTCATAATCAATGCTGCTCTCACTGTTTGCAATGCATGGTTCTCTCACTGTTTATAGTGCATGGTGCTCTCACTTTTTATAATGCACGGTGCTCTTACTGTTTATAATGCATGGTGCTCTCACTGTTTATAATGCATATTGTTCTCACTGTTCATAATCAATGCTGCTCTCACTGATTATAATGCATGGTGCTCTCACTGGTTATAATGCATGCTGCTCTCACTGTTTATAATGCATGTTGCTCTCACTGTTTATAATGTACGGTGCTCTCACTGTTTATAATGCACGGTGCTCTAACTGTTTATAATGCATATTGGTCTCACTGTTCATAATCAATGCTGCTCTCACTGTTTGTCATGCATGGTGCTCTCACTTTTTTAAATGCATGGTGCTCTCACTGATAACAATGCATGGTGCTCTCACTTTTATAATGCATGGTGCTCTCACTTTTATCATGCATGTTGCTCTCTTAAAATCTATCGATCTCAGCTTTGAATATAACTCAACGACTGAGCATCCACAGCCCTCTGGGTTGTAGAGAATTCCAAAGATTCACAATCCTTCGAGTGAAGAAATGTTTCCTCATGTTGGTCCTAAATGGCCGACCCCTCATCTTGAGAGTATGAGCTCTCGTTCTTGACTCTCCCGCCAGGGGAATCAGACTCTCAGCATCCACACTGCCAAGCCGTCTAAGAATTTTATACATTTCAATGCGATCACCTCTCATTCTTCTAAACTCCAACCAATATTGTCCAATTTTGCACAATATTTCCTCATACTACAATTGCAGCAAGACCTCCTCACTCTTATATTCCAACACCCTTCCAAAAAAGGCTAACATATCATTTCCCTTCCTCACTCTCATTCGACCCTTGGCAAATCAGTATTTCCAGCATGTTTTTCCTCTTTTCCTTCGATAGGGAAAATAAATGAAGGTTGATAACATTTTACTGCAATTACACTCGATTCTGTCTTGGAAACAATTTCCAACTGAACTGCATCAAATTCGATTGTAAACTTAAGAGTTTCTGATGGAAATAAACTAATAAGAACACTTAATTGCGATGGCCGGGAATCGAACCCGGGTCAACTGCTTGGAAGGCAGCTATGCTCACCACTATACAACCAACGCTGAAAATAATCAACAATAAAAAAGTTCCCAAACATCAGACCCTGAACAGACACTGCAGGCTGTTGGATTTTGTTCTTCATTTTCACTGGTTTCTGACGGATCCTTTCTCGCTCTGTTGCAGTTCCTGTTTCCGCCCAGTAGATTTCACCAACCCCCAATCAATGGAAATTCCACACCAGCCAGTAATTCTTCACCTGATATCGGACTGAAGAGACAGTCGATACCTGCAATAATTGACCAGCTGGAAATACATTTTACCACAGCTCACATCAGCCATTGAGTAAAGTTAAATAATTCCATTAAATCATTACAGAGACCTGACTACCAACTGGGCAGGAATGGCAGCTTAATATTCAAGTCCATAAGAACTTTAAAAAGGACAGGGAAATAGGGAAAGGAGGAGGAGCAGCAATATTACTAAAGGACAATATTACAGCAGTTCAAAGATAGAATATCAGTGAGGGTGAGCGGGCAGTGTAAACACTCTGAGAGAGACCCATCACAAGTGCCCCCACTGTACTCCTCCAGAAGGTATAAGAAGGGCGAGTGCGGGAGGATTTCTTCATTCTTTGTGAAAGTGTTTGTGAGATTGTGGAAATGTCTGGAAGAGGAAAAACCGGCGGTAAAGCTCGGTCCAAGGCCAAGTCTCGCTCATCCCGGGGCGGACTGCAGTTGCCCATGAGCCGTGTTCACAGGCTCCTGCGAAAGGGGAACTATGCTGAACGTGTGGGTGCCGGAGCCCCGGTCTATCTGGCTGCTGTGCATCGAGTATCTGACGGCTGAAATCCTCGAGGTGACCGGCAACGCGGCCCTGGACAAACAAGAAGACCCGCATCATCCCCAGACACCTGCAGCTGGCCATCCGCAACGACGAGGAGCTCAACAAGCTGCTGGGACGGGTGACCATCACTCAGGGTGTTGTCTGATATCCAGGCCGTGCTGCTGCCGAAGAAATCCAGCATTGTGAGCTCCAAGAGCAAATAAACCGGCCAAGGCTTAATCTGATAACCCAAAGGACAGGACCAACCTTATTGAAATCTTTGAAGAAGGAACAGAAAGTGTAGACAAGTTTAATGCAGTAGATGTGATATATTTGGATTTTCCGAAGGCCTTCTATAATGTACCACATTGTAGACTCATGGCTAAGTTCAGAGCACGTGGAGTCAGGTCAGGTGGCAGAATGGATAGTAAGTTGGCTTCAAAACTGAAAGCCGAGAATAGAGGTTAAGGGTCTCTACTCAGACTGGCAAAAGGTGGGAAGTGGAGTTCCAGTTGCTGGGACCACTGTTCTTCACAATTTACATGAACGATTTGGATTCGGGAATCGGAAGTACAATTCCAAAATTTGTGGACGACACCAAATTGGGGGATTTAGTTAATACAAAGGAAGAAAGCATCAAAATGCAAGAGGACATTAATAAACTTGCAGAATGAACAATCAGGAGGTCACACACTGCTTGGATAATAAGAGTCTAAACGGGATAGAGGAGCAAAGGGATCTCGTGGGACAGATACACAAATTACTGAAAGTAGCGACCCAGGTTCATCAGGTCATAAAAAGACAAATCAAACACTAGGATTCATTTCTCGAGGGATAGAGTTCAAAAGCAAAGAAGTTATATTAAACTTGTACAGAACCTTGTTTAGACCAGACTTGGAATACTGTGAACAGGTCTCGTCTCCATATTATAGACATAGGGGCATTGGAGAAGGTGCAAACAAGATTCACAAGGATGATACCAGAAATGAGAGGATATTCTTATCAGGAAAGACTGAACAGACTGGGTCTCGTTTCAGTAGAAAAGAGAAGGCTGAGGGTTGATCTGATCGACGTTTTTAAGATAATGATAGGGTTTGCTGGGATAGACGTAGAGAAAATGTTTCCACTTGTGGGGAGTCCAAACCTTCAGGTAATAAATATAAAATAGTCGCTAATAAATCAAATAGGGAATTCAGGAGAAATTGCTTTACCCAGAGAGTGGTTAGAATGTGGAACTTGCAACTACGAGGAGCAGCTGAGGCAAATAACAGAGGGGCATTTAAGGGGAAGATAGATCAGCACATGAGGGAGAAAGGAATAGAAGGATATGCCGATAGGGTTAGATGAAGTAAGGAAGGAGAAGGCTCATGAGCAGCATAAACGCCGGCATAGACTAGTTGGGCCGAATGGCCTGTTTCTGTGCTGTAGTTTCAATGTAACTCGATGTAAAGGCTCTTTTCAGAGCCACCCTCTGTATCTGTGAAAGGGCTGGTTACTGTCTGAAGGGAGACCCTGATATCATGCTACCAGTGTGGCTTTGAGCTGCTTTTGTTTCGTTGTGGACGAGATGAGGTATTAATGGGACTGGAGTCGGGGCAGTGACCTCAGTCCGGGACTTTAAACGGTGACTTATAGACCCCAGCCCACACATCACCAGGTTTCTTGTATTTATTTAAACTACTTGCCATGCTGGGCTCGTAAAGAATCACCAGAACTGCTCGACTAACCTTTCTACATCTGTGGAATTCAGCGCTTCGCTCCGTTTCTGTTCTATTTTGTTGGATTATTTACAAACTCACTGGGGAATCACTGAAATGTAACTCTGTACAGAAACAAATAACAGTGAATTGCCTGGTGCCCAGGAGATCAGGAACATTACTCGCCTTTCGTCCTGTTAACGAGTAAACCGTGTTTAGAGTCCACCGACCCGCTTTGGTTCCATATGGGGGATTAAACAGAGAAATCGGGAGGGGAGGAGACAGTCAGAGTGACAGAGCGGAGAGCGGCCTCTGATCTTCCAGCTCCACCTCCAGTTCTCTCCATCCGACAGTTTCAAACCGTTTATCGATAATAGAACCGAACCTCAGCGCTCCGCACAAACCCTGACAGACCCGGGCTTCATATTCAAGGATTCCCAAAACCCGAAGCTTTCAAATAAGCCCCGTTACAATGAGAAATCGTTAATATTCCTGCCTAAATACAGTACATTCAATAACAAGTCAACTCGGCTCCTCCATTTCAGTCTGTTTCCCTGTTCTATCTCCCCACACATCCCCTCCCAGACGGGTTCAGCGTTTCACAAACACCTTATTCCAGCTTATTTGGAGAATCTCATGTGTTGGGGTTTGAGTTATGACGCGGAGTTTCTCCGCCAGTGTCACCGTCTCACAGAGACTCTCGCCCTGAATCTGTGAAAAGATTATGACCATGAACTGGGACTGGAGCCGAACACATCCCCAGTTACAGTGAGGCCCGGCCCGGACATCTCATTCTCTCTATTTTATATCAGGCAGTATCCCACTTTCATGTCCAGCAATAGAGAGAGAGTGAGACAGTATGAGGCTGACACTTCCGATCTGTCTCCAAATCACGCTCAATAGCTGTATCCACCTTCATATACAGCACCAGAGAGAGAGAGGGAGGCAGACACTGTGAGAGAGACAGAGAGAGCGGTGAGACACAGTGACAGACAGACGTTAACAGTATTAGTTCCAGACTGACCGGGAAAGTGCCGTTTTATCCAGAAAGATCGCGTTGGAGAGACAGAAGATGCAATCTCATCTCTCACTGATATTGTACAAGGGTCAGAAACACTATTAATCCCACACTCAGCGACAGTACAGAGAGGGACAGAAACAATGGGTCACATTTAACCCTCTAATGCCTGTTGTACTATCTGCAGTTTTACAGCTCAGGGCTGTTCGATATTACTCTCAGTGACCTACAGTTTCACTCCGGTTAAATTAATCTGCGACTGTTGCTGCCTGATATTAACCCTACACGGTCCCAGCAAATACACCGACTCCCACTTTCCTCCCGTGTTTCTCCAGGATTGGTTTGAGAAATCCTCTCTCAGTCACACATTATAGGGGCCATTAATGAAGAGAATCATTGGCTGATTTCACAGCCGCTCACTTTATCTCTGAAAGGCTCTTTACCATCAAAAGACCCCGAGAGAAACAGCAGGGATGGAAACATCTAGTTTAATAGTTTGAGATTGTAAAGTCAGTCTGGATTCCAGCGTTAGGCACTGGTGGAATCCCATCTGTTTCCCATTCTGGTGCCTGTTCCTGCACTGCCTGTGGACCCTATTCCCTCTGACCTTTGCTCAGACTCGGAAAAATTCCAATTGGGGAAAGTTTCCATCGATTTTTGGATTGGGAATTGTGGGCGCCATTCCCTCAGTGAGCGGAAGAAGATGGTTTAAAACAGCCGGGAATGGAGAGATCACGGCCCCCGGGGGAAGGGAGCAAAGAGCAGCCTCGTTACAGCAGATCATCGCTTCGGGACCGTGTCCGCAGATGGGCTCAGACATCGGCATTGAGTCAGGGGGAAGGTCAGGGGGAGTCCGGGGGCTGTTTGTAAGAGGCGGAGTGGATCAGGAACTGGTCCCGGAACATGGAGTGAGAGGGGGGAAGGGAGAGGTCATTCTCGGGCTGTGTTTGTACAGGGTGTGTCCAGGGGAAGGGAGAGAGAATGGGAAGAACCTGCTATTAAAATCATTGCTGCTTTCTCTCCCCAAACCAGGAGTGAATGGTCCTGGTTTAGTTCCAGCCTCACCCTGTTTATTGTTATTGGACAGTGAAGAGTGGAAACAGAGCCGGACAGTAAGGATGTGGGGAGTTATACAAAGAGCATGTATTGCAGGCATCAGGTGAGAAGTGTGAAGGACACATTTTAAACAGCGGCTGTTTGGTTTCGGTTGAACTGTTAGTCCCATGGGAGAGGGGACTAGAAACCTGACCTGTACAAAGGTCCCTGCCCCATCGGGTAGTCCCATTCATGGATCGGTGCAGGGGTTGGGCCGTGTCTGGATGTCATTAAATTGTTGTAAAACGGCCCAACACCCCTGGTATGCAGAAGCTGAGTGCTGCAGTACTGCAGTGGAGTCAGACACTGACACTGTTTGTATCACTGGATTTCATTTGTGGATATTCAAAATGATCATTAACAGAGATATTAAACTGATCACTTCTGTATTTTCGACCTCACATGTTCCTGAGTAACAAGAGGTAATTTTCTTTCTCCAGGCAAACCCTTGAACGATCCAGAATAAATGTGATGCTTCCTCCACCCGAGGCAGAAGGAACAGTGCAGCCAGCTCCTTCTCACACACAGTAAGTATATTATCACTCACAGAGCACAGAGACACAGACAGCTCATCAGTTCCACAGTCTCAGACAGCAGAAGTAGTCAGTCCCACACTAATCACAATTTCCAGAGACACATTTTCAATCCAACAGTCAAGCAGAGTAGGTGAGGCAGACACTGTTCCATTTCCCCCTAACTCAGACCCGCTGACAGGTAGATACAAAAATCCCAGTCCAAAATCACACTCTCAGAGTGAAAGGCACTGTGTCAATCTCACAATAGGGCAAAATTAGCTACGAATTAAATACAGATAGAAATCATACATGGTACCCGATTCAAAGGGACAGAATGAATCCCAATAATGTACTCCGAGATTCAAATTGAATACTGGCCCAGAACTCTCACACACATGACTTTAATACATGCAATATCCATTCGAAAAGTGTATCATATGATACAAATTGCATACAAGTCCAAAACTCTGGTAGAGTATCAGAGTGAGAAATATTGAAAGATAGTAAACCTGAGAAACAAATTAGATACCTGTTCAGAATGTACTCGTAGAATGAGATTTAAAGATAGAGTATTAATTCTATTAGTGCAGACTGAGATACACATTACATACCAGTCCAAAAATCTCATACACAAAAAGCAGGACAAATCCAATCCGGCCAATTACCGCCCTATCAGTCTACTCTCAATCATCAGCAAAGTGATGGAAGGTGTCGTCGACAGTGCTATCAAGTGGCACTTACTCACCAATAACCTGCTCACCGATGCTCAGTTTGGGTTCCACCAGGACCACTCGGCTCCAGACCTCATTACAGCCTTGGTCCAAACATGGACAAAAGAGCTGAATTCCAGAGGTGAGGTGAGAGTGACTGCCCTTGACATCAAAGCAGCATTTGACCGAGTGTGGCACCAAGGAGCCCAAGTAAAATTGAAGTCAATGGGAGTCAGGGGGAAAACTCTCCAGTGGCTGAAGTCATACCTCGCACAGAGGAAGATGGTAGTGGTTGTTGGAGGCCAATCATCTCAGCCCCAGGACATTGCTGCAGGAGTTCCTCAGGGCAGTGTCCGAGGCCCAACCATCTTCAGCTGCTTCATCAATGACCTTCCCTCCATTATAAGGTCAGAAATGGGGATGTTCGCTGATGATTGCACAGTGTTCAGTTCCATTCGCAACCCCTCGAATAATGAAGAAGTCCGAGCCCGCATGCAGCAAGACATGGACAATATCCAGGCTTGGGCTCATAAGTGGCAAGTAACATTCGCGCCAGATAAGTGCCAGGCAATGACCATCTCCAACAAGAGAGAGTCTAACCACCTCCACTTGACATTCAACGGCATTACCATCGCCGAATCCCCCACTATCAACATCCTGGGGGTCACCATTGACCAGAAACTTAACTGGACCAGCCATATAAATACTGTGGCTACGAGAGCAGGTCAGAGGCTGGGTATTCTGCGGCGAGTGACTCACCTCCTGACTCCCCAAAGCCTTTCCACCATCTACAAGGCACAAGTCAGGAGTGTGATGGAATACTCTCCACTTGCTTGGATGAGTGCAGCTCCAAAACACTCAAGAAGCTCGACACCATCCAAGATAAAGCAGCCCGCTTGATTGGCACCCCATCCACCACCCTTAACATTCACTCCCTTCACCACTGGCGCACAGTGGCTGCAGTGTGTACCATTCACAGGATGCACTGCAGCAACTCGCCAAGGCTTCTTCGACAGCACCTCCCAAACCCACGACCTCTTCCAACTAGAAGGACAAGAGCAGCAAGCACATGGGAACAATACCACCTGCACGTTCCCCTCCAAGTCACACACCATCCCGACTTGGAAATATATCGATCTTACTTCATCGTCGCTGGGACAAAATCCTGGATCTCCCTTCCTCACAGCACTGTGGGAGAACCGTCACCACACGGACTGCAGCGGTTCAAGAAGCCAGGTCAGCACCAACTTCTGAAGGGCAATTAGGGATGGGCAATGAATGCTGGCCTTGCAAACGACACCCACATCCTATGAACGAATCAAAAAAACAGTTATTAAACATAACAACGAGATCTGCACCTGTATTTTATCTGTGCAATTTCTGATCTCCATTCAGACCTGTATCTATGTTTCACTTTATATTTCCTGCCCTCTGTACAGTGTGTTTCTTTCCCAGTGAGGAGAGGAACTCTGTAATAAATGTCCCAGTGTGTTGACACAAAATGGTGGCCCTGAATAAACACAAAATTGAGACATACACCTGTAAAAAAATCAGTGCCTTTAGATTTAAACAACATGCCTCTCTCAGTTTGTCTCTCCTTCTCTGTACTTTACGGCCCTTGTATGGAACAGTGACAGCTCCTGGACATGTACAGTACACAGTGGGTAACAGGGAACCGTTCACTTCCGCCCTGAACTGAAAACAAACTGTCTGCCAGCAAGGCTCACTGAGGGGCAAGGCGGCCATCTTACTGAGGGGCAAGGCGGCCATCTTACTGAGGGGCAAGGTGGCCATCTTACTTTGGGGCAAGGAGGCCATCATACTGTGGGGCAAGGCGGCCATCTTACTGAGGGGCAAGGTGGCCATCATACTGTGGGGCAATGCGGCCATCATACTGTGGGGCAAGGTGGCCATCATACTGTGGGGCAAGCTGGCGATCCTGCTGAGGGGCGAAGGCCATAAAAATGCAAACATTTCTCGAGGAATAGAATTGAAAAGTAGAGATATTATGTTGAACTTGTACAGGAGCTTTGTTAGACCAGTCTATGTAAACTGTAATTAAATCAGATAATGCTGGACACACATAACAGGTCAGGCAGCATCTGTGGAGAGAGAAACAGTGTTAACATTTCAGGTCTGTGAACAGTTCTGGTCTCCATATTATAAAAACGAAACACGGTCACTGGAGAAGGTGCAAAAAATGATTCACTGGAATGATACCAGAACTGAGAGGTTATAAATATCAGGAAAGACTGAACAGGCTGGGGATTTCTATTCTAGAGAAGAGAAGGCAGAGGAGTGCCCTAATAGAGGTCTTTACAATTTGGAAGGGGTTTGATATGTTAGAGGTCGGGAAGATGTTTCCACTTGTGGGGAGTCCAAAACTTGGGGTCATCAATATAAAATAGACACTAATAAACCCAATAAGGAATTCAGGAGAAACTTTTTAACCATGAGAGTGGATGGAATTTTGGAACTTGCTCCAACCTGGAGTAGTTGAGGCGAATAGTAGAGATGTATTTAAGGGGAAGCTGGATAAGTACACGAGGGAGAGAGGAACAGAAGGATATTCTGAAAGAGTTAGATGAAATTAGGAGGAGGCTCGTGTGGAGCATATACACCGGAATGGAACAGTTGGGCCGAATGGCCTGTTTTTGTTTTAGATTTAAGTCTCCTCTCTTCTTTTCCCATGGAAATAATCCTGTTTTTTCAAGTCTTTCCAAATAAGTTTCCCTTCCCTGGCCTCATTCGAGTGAATCTGCATTGTGCTCTCCCTATGGCTTTTATGTTGTTTCTGTAATGGGACACCGAAACTGCATAGAATAACTAATAAATCTTCATCACAGTCATCAGTCCCAGGGAGCAGTAAAACGAGCCATTCACCAATCAAAAAGCCAGCGGTGGGGATGGTATCCGTGGCGAGGATGTGGAGATTGTGGGGCCAAAGATCATGACTTCACAATTTTTACCTGGAGGAACTGGTGGCTCATCTAAAACAGAAAGTGTGGGCCTGACAACACAAAGACATTGGAAGGGTCAAGAGAGGCGGTGGTTTTGTCAGCGTCCATCTGAAAGCTGGTCCGTGTGTGTGGACCATGTCACCAAAGGGCAGCATGTAGATGAGGAAGAGGAGGGAGCCAAGGATTGAACCTTTCGAAACATCAGAGATAACGGTGATAGGGTGG
This sequence comes from Heptranchias perlo, assembly GCF_035084215.1. Lineage (NCBI taxonomy): Eukaryota > Metazoa > Chordata > Chondrichthyes > Hexanchiformes > Hexanchidae > Heptranchias > Heptranchias perlo. The sequence continues at coordinate 8,260,883 of NW_027139516.1, read as the reverse complement.
GAAGAGAAGCTTCTCCTGGCTATGATCAGATAGGTGAGAGGAACCAAGTGAGGGGAGACCCACCAAAAGAGGCCTCTGTCTGAAAAATGAGGAGGCGACAGTGAGTAGCCTGTAGGTATGGAGATGGGGAGAGGTGGGCCATGGAGGGAGTTAAACCCAAGGATGAGAATTTTAAATTTAAGTGAAATGGAACTAGCAGCCAATGAGGGTTACTGAGGCCGAGCAGGACCTGATGCTGGTTGGACACGGACAACACAGTTTTGGACGAGCTCACGTTTATGGAAGGTGGATGTTGGGTGTCCGTCCAGGAGAGCATTGGAGGAATGGAGTCTGGAGGGGACAGAGCCATTAATGAGGATTTCAATGGAAATTGGGTGAGGAAGGAATGGAGGCGGGTGAGGGAATCACGGGGCCTTGTGATGGAGGTTAAATCGGGTCATGAGCTCAGCTCGGTGTTACACGGGACTAATTTTACTGGAGCCGTTAACCAATGTAGAATAAACGGGTTAACATCTGCAGTAAAATAGCGGAGAGAGGAATGTCAATGGGACACGTTCAGTGTCCGTCCCCTAACATCACCCACAGTCATTTCTAGGCTGCAATCCTCAACCTGCCCTTTAACTGTCCCCGTGTCAGAGACTCACAATTCATATTTTAACTGAGAAACTGCAGGAACAGAGTGAAACGGGTCTGCTTGTGTCCCTGGATTCAGGCTACACTGCGGAGAATCGGTAACATTTATAAATGAATCACCAGGAGTGAACGTGGTCAATACAATTGTATAAAAACTGTAAATGGAGCCGTGCATTATTATTGGATCAGTCCTGTATGAGAACAGATTTAAACTTTATTGCTGAGAGAGGTCTGATTATGATAATAACCTGGACTTTGAGATGTTTGTGTTTTATTCACCACATTATTTACATCAGAGTCAAAGCTGCTGATATAATGTGTTTGTTAAACTGACTGTTACTAATAGCAATGATCAGGAGTATAACCGTGTCAGTGGAGACTTATCCCCTGTATAAATCAGGGCTTGTTGGAATGTATCAGCTCAGAGTGCCTGCTGGAGCTGTGGTTTCCAGGCCCACAGAAGTCAGTGCTTCTCACAGAAATGAGACATCCAGTAATCTATCAGATACAACGCATTTATTATCCTCTTCTTGCAGCTATTGGAGTTCCGGGTAAGCCATTATCTCAGCTGTTAATGATGTAAATCGATGTTAACTCAGCAGCTGTATTTGGCAAATTGTTCTTCCCCCTGCATCTTTTACACAGTCACCTGTTCTGTTCTATTGGTTGAATGATGGAATGTGTTAAGTCTCTGCTCTTTCAGTCTTGCAGGAGCTGCATTATATCTGTAATGAACTTTGTATATCCAACACTGGCATTGTTACTGGATTATTCTCTGTACTTAATGTATTGGGCTAAGAGTTGGTATCAGACCATCAGGAGCTGATAACAGTTTCTTGTTGTGGATCCAACCTGTCCTGGATTATGTTTTCATCAATGTGTTTTCAATGATTGATAATGAGACAGCTCAAGGTCTCAGTGCTTACAAGGAGGCAGCGCAATGTCTTCCTCCCCAATAATATACTTCAGTTTAACTGGGATTGCAATGCATTTGTTGGTGATCACAGTTATGAAATATTATTTCATTATGTGTGTATCTGACGCCGCTTCAGATATCTGGTTACTGAACTGAGTTTTCTGCTGATTCTTTCACATCTCCTTCGCTGCTTCACTGTGGATGAATTCACTGACTGTCACTGGGCTTCACTGTAAAATGAAATATTTTGATGTTATGTTATATTAATTACTTGGATGAAGGGACCGAATGTATGGTTGATAAATTTGCTGATGACACAAATGTAGGTAGGGAAGTAAGTTGAAGTTGTGAAGAGGAAATAAGGAGTCTGCAAAGGAATATGGATAGGTTAAGTGAGTTGGGAAAAATTGGCAGATGGAGTATAATGTGGAAAAATGTGAACTTGTCCACTTTGGCAGGAGGAATAGAAGAGCGGTATATTATTTAAATGGAGAGAGATTGCAGAACTCTGAGGTGCAGAGGGATCTGGGTGTCCTCGTACATTAATCAAAAAAGTTAGTATGCAGGTAGAGCAATTGATTACGAAGGCAAATGGAATGTTGTCATTTATTGCAAGGGGAATGAAATATAAATGTAGAGGTGTTTTGCTACAGTTTTACAGGGCATTGGTGAAACCACAACTAGAATATTGTGTGCAGTTTTGTTCTCCTTATTTATGAAAGGACATAACTGCTTTGGAGGCGGTTCAGAGAAGGTTCACTCGACTGATTCCTGGGATGAGGGGTTTATCTTATGAGGAAAGGTTGGACAAGTTGGGCCTGTATAAAGTGGAGTTTAGAAGAATGAGAGGTGATCATATTGAAACACATAAGATCCTGAGGGGACTAGAAGGGGTCGATGCTGAGGGGATGTTTCCCCTTGTCGGCGACACTAGAACTCGGGGCGACAGTTTAAAAATAAGGGGTCTCCCATTTAAGACAGAGATGAGGAGAATTTTTTTCTCTCCGAGGGTCGTGAGTCTGTGGAACTCCCTTCCCCAGAGAGCCCTCGAGGCAGGGTCATAGAATACTTTCAAGGCTGAGTTAGATAGATTCCTGATTAACAAGGGAGTCAAAGTTTATAGTGGGTAGACGGGAAGGTTGGGCTGAGGTCACAATCAGATCAGCCATGAACTTAACAAATGGCAAAGCAGGCTCGAGGCGCCGAATAGCCTACTCCTGCTCTTAATTCGTATGTTCGTAGTTTGCTCTGTATGTGGTGGTATCAGGAGTCCTTCTATTAATCTGCAGATGATAAGTCTGATGTTGGCGTCTTGTTAATTGAACAGTCCCGCCATCTATCCCTTTACTTTATAATTGCAAGAAAAGGAATCCCGATTATTGAGAGATCTGTCTGGAAGTGGCATTCGATTCTGTTTATTCTATGATTTTTAGATGAAGTGAAAAGTGTACGTGAACATGTGGAGACTTGAATGATCTGTAGAAATATTAAACTATTCCACAGAGGGTTCATTATTTAACAAACTGACACTGAGAATCGGATCGGTGGAACACGGGGATGGTGATCAGAATGCAGGCACAGGATGATAGGATTTAATCGGATATGAAAATAGACTTGAGAAAGAGAGTGGAGTGAGTGATAGAGAGAGTGACTGAGAGAGAAAGTGCGAGGCTGTGGTGTGAATAATTCATCAGAATGAACTGCTGAAACTTCCAGTACAATTAAACAGAGAAAATGTGATTTGTAGGTATTATTACGATATGGTCAGATTGGGTGAGTTTTTATTGTGGGACTCGCTGCTCATGTTTCTATCCCTGTCAGGTCCACAGTCTGTTTTTGTGATTGTTCCTTGTTTTCCACATTAACACTAAACATAATCAAAATTCAAGAATATAGTCAGTAATTTCTTGATCGTGGTGAATTATTCGGATGCTGTATTTTTAAAGCTCGGCTGAGTTGAATAAACAACGAGGTTGATTTAATTAATAATTTTAAATTTAATTTTAATTGAATGCACAAAATAAATTTATTGAACACATTTTACACTCAACACAGGTTACTGACAACAATAACTACAGAAATGAACTGTTGAATATATTTGATGCATTGTCTTAGTGGGATCTAAAGATTAGATTTCCTCTAACACTCTGCTGCAGTCTCTCCATGTGAATTCCAACCTCTCCTCCAACTGCACTGAATCCTCTGTCTCCTCATCCGTTGCTTTCCCAAACCATCTGCTCCTGACTCCCCACCAGCTCCCACATGCTCTTTTCCTTGTCTCCCTCCCAATCTCACTCACTGGCACGGACTCCAGCTGCCTTTCCCGTTTAGTGCCAGCCCCTGTCGGCTCTTTTAACCCAGAGCAACAAACCAGCTGCACCTCCCCTGTCCCATCACCTTGCCGACCCTTCGCTCTCTTTCCCTCTCCGTCTGGAGCCCAAATCTGGCTTTAATCGGCTGGATACCCGGTGTCTAAAAGCCCATCTCCCTTCCCCACCGGCACTGCGCCCTCACTCGGTCCTTCCACTGGATCCGGTGCTCACTTTATTTTAAAAACATCTCTCTGCCCAAAAGCGCTGCCCAGGTCAATCAATCACTTTCCACCCTTCGATGCAGCAACAAAGCTGGAAATTTCACCCAGATTCTCTCAAACCGCTTCTGCTGCTGCTTTGACTCCAGGTCTCATCAATAATTTCTCTGTTTCCTTTTCTCTCCCTTACAGTTAACTTGGTGGCGATTGTGATCCTGTCCCGAGGAAAGTGCGGTCTCTCCAAATGTATCAGTGTCTACCTGGTGGGAATGGCAGTGGCCGATCTCCTAGTAGTTATAGCGGATCCGATATTGAGACAGATTACTGTGATGCATCTCTCATGGTCATTCCTGGACATTACTCCCGTGTGTAGTTTTATTATATTCTTGGGTTTTGTAACCGCGAATGTTTCTGTCTGGTTCACAGTCGCTTTCACCTTTGATCGATTTGTGGCCATTTGTTGTGAGAAGCTGAAAACTAAATATTGCACCGAGAAAACGGCGGCTGTGGCTCTGGGAACAGTGAGTGTGCTGGGCTGTTTGGTGAATGTCCCCTGGTATTTTACTTTTGAAACTCAATTCATAATTGATAATGTTCCCTGGCTTTGTGTGAGTAAACCGAGCTTCCGTTCTTCCCCCGCATGGGCCGCATTTGAGATGTTTCACCTCATTTTAACCCCTTTTATCCCGTTCTGTTTGATTTTTCTGCTCAATGTTCTGACGGTCAGGCGCATTTTAATGTCCAGTCGAGTCCGCAGGGGACTCAGGGGCCGCAGCAATGGAGAGAATCAGAGTGATCCAGAGATGGAGAACCGAAAGAAATCCATCATTTTACTCTTCAGTATATCGGGCAGTTTTATACTGTTGTGGCTGACATGGGTTGTCTTTTACATTTATGTGCGAATTGCAGACATTCGGTATATTTATTCCTACACTGACCCTGTTTTTCTCACAGAACACACAGCAAAGATGCTGCAGCTTCTCAGTTCCTGCACAAACACGTGTATTTATGTCCTGACCCAGACTAAATTCAGAGAGGAGCTGAAGAACGCGGTGAAATACCCACTCAATTTAATTATTAAATTATTGAAATCATAGAAAGAGCTGAAGGGTTTCAAGCACTAGAACTAAATCCCATTTCATACTCCATCCCTACACTTCCCGGGGAATGGAAAGTACATTTTATATTAGCAGCACAAAGCCCTGAAATGATCTGAAATCTGATTCTGAAATTACATTTTATTGATAATCTGACCCATTGAGGCAGGATTTGCTTCACAGGCGACACATGAATTGTTGCTCGAAATGGCGGCTCCAAAGAGCTCATCTGGGCTTCAACGAGATGACCACCGGGGAAAGTTTGAAAAGCTGGTAATAAAAGTAGCTGCTGTGGGCCTGATCAGAATAGGTGCAGTCCCCATAAATGGAAAGGTAGAGAGCAAGAGGGAGAGAGAGCGAGAGCGAGAGAGAGAGAGACAGACAGAGAGACGCAGCGGGGAGAGAAACTGAGAGAAGAGGAAAGAGTGAGAGTGATAAAGACAGATGGAGAGAGAAAGCAGGGACAAAAGAAATATAATGATTAAAAAAGCGCAGAAAATTTCAGACAGATTCACATCAAAGCGAGGGTGTGTGTGTGTGAGAATGAAAGAGAGAGAGAGAGAGAGAAGCAAAGAGGGAGAAAGACAGAGCTACTCGAAGAAGGAGAGATAGACAGACAGTTTGTAAGAAAGGAGAGAAAAATAACGAGATAAAGAATGAGTGAAATAAATCATATATATAATGAGAGAGAGCAAGCAGACCTGGATGGAACGAGAGAGAGAGAGAGAGACTGAGAATGCAATACAAAGTGATGGAAGTAGAAGTGGAAATAACAAGATAGAAAAACACACAGAAAATAAATAGAGACAAACGACATAAACAGAGAGCAGACACAATGAAAGACGGACAAACATATATAGTGACAGGAGGGTGGAGACAGTATTGCGAATAGAACACAGAAAGCATTATATAGCCAAACAAACGGTGTAATCAGCCTGGAGTGTGTGAGAGTGCTGACCAGCAGAACAGCAGCAGATGAAGCAGGTCAGACAGTTCATGTTTGTTCTGGGGTAACACTCTTGTGGATTTAATTTTGACATTTCTAAAGATGATGCCTGGAGGCTGCACAATAAAGACAGTCAGTCTTGTGTACCTGACCCTGATCATTACTTACTGCAGGAGTTTCCCAGCTGCTCTTTGTAGTATTCTGATAAACGAGAGCCTGAGACTAATTCGGCTTCAGCATGTCTGAAGGGAACGGACTCTTAAAAGGAGCAAGGATCGTTAAAAGGATTGTTGATGACACATTGTAAAACATCACACAGCAGAGGATAGACTACCGAAGAACGATTCCAGGAGATCTGGAGGTGGTTTGAACATCTGCCGAATTAACTTGGTTACGTTGTGGACACTGAGACAAAACAACTGAAGTGTCAATCAATCGTGGGTTGTATTTGGAGGAACGAAATGTTGTCAAGCCATTGTCCCAGAGGTGTGATTCTGTGTTAAAAGTGTCTGTAACAGCTGGGCAAATGTTGAGTGGGGAGAGACACAGATCCACCACGACAGCTGCAACCTCACCTTTCACTTCCTGGCAGCACCACCTCACCTGGAATCTTCATGACTGCTCGCTACCTCCCAGCTTGATGCCTCGATGTAGATTTACTGATTGCCTGTGAAGCAGATGACCTGGATATAAGAGAAAGTCACACTACACTACAACGGTATCCCTCAAAATACTTGGAAACTTCCCCCAAGCTTGAGCCAACCATAACGATATAACTGTTGTCATGGGCTTCGTCTAAGATACACATTGGATTTCCAAACGGTCATGTATTTTAGGAATTCAGAATGTGTTGTTTTATTGGTGTTAAAGCAATTCTAAATCGGGCATAAACCCAAGATGTCGTTTAAATTCGAATCTCAATTTTTCTGGTGTATTACTAAGAACTGATTGTTTACTTTATGAAGCCGTGGTTTGTGCCTGAAGTTTCTTTCGTGAAAAAAGCGCATTACGTTAAATATGAAATTAAATCTTGTGGAGATAAAAAAGGCAGTGCCCCAAATTAAAGTGTAAAATCACTTTGCCCCTTTTTGCTCCTCCATCTGGACCATGTGTAACTTTCCCAGTGAGCTGCTGGATTCTGTAATAAATCACAATGTACTCTTACCCCTTCTGCTGTGTTACTAAACTGGACAGGGTCCCGCAGCACTCTCCTGCTCTGTTACTGTTACAAATACTGTTATTGTTTCAGATTAAATAAAAATATGAATAATGGAGAAATGAACCAAATCCCAGATCAGAACTACATTCAGATTGAGACCAATTTTACTCTCATTTATTTAATAGAAGCTGGAATTGCAAACACTACACAAAATGGCTCATTTGACGTTTCCTCCGAATGTCTGGTCTCTCCTTCTCCGTAAACATTACGTCCAAATAAACAAATGTTAATCCATTTTTTGCAGAAGTTCACGTTTTGATGTTTAATTCTCTCACTGCACCGCTGTCTTTATGTTAAACACCAGCTGGTGCCAGTCTCACTCAGTTTGTATCTTTAACTATGGTGCAACAATGATTTAACAGGAACACCAAATGAAGCCTCTCCGTCTCTCTCACCAAAACAAGCTTCACCTTGCCCCTCAGTAAGATGGATGCCTTAATAGTGGCCATTTTGTTTCAGGATCAGGACGGCCATTTCGTTTAAGCTTCATGGCGGCCAATTTGTTTGACATTGCCCCCTTGCCCGCCGGTAAATGGGCTGCCTTGCCCCTCAGTAAGATGGCCGCCTTGCCCCTCAGTAAGATTGCTGCCTTACTGGCTGCCATTTTGTTTCAGGGTTATGGCGTTGAAATTGTTGTTCATAGTTTCATATGTTCATAGTAGGTACGGCACAAGAGGAGGCCATTCAGCCCACTCTGCCTATGCCAGCTCTTTGAAAGGGCTATCCAATTAGTCCCTTTATTAATCCACACTTGTCCAAGTGGCTATTAATTTTGTCCCTGATTATTTTTTTCTGAAAGCTTCCCCATCACCGAGGTTAAACTGACTTGCCTGTTGTTGACGGGTTTATCCTGACACCCTTATTGAACAAGGGTGTAACATTTGCAATTCACCAGTCGTCTGGCACCACCTCCGTATCTAAGGATGATTGGAAGATTATGACCATTAATTCAGCAATTTCCATCCTGACTTCCCTCACCAACCTAGGATGCATCCCATCTGGAACGGGTGACTTATCTGCTTTAAGCATAGCCAGCCTTTTTAGCACCACCTCTTTATCAATTTTTAGCCCATCCAGAAACTCAACTACCTTCCCTTTTACAGTGAATTTGCCAACAACTTTTTCCTGGTAAAGACAGATGCAAAGTAATCATTTCGTGCCTCAGCCACGCCGTGTGCCGCCATGTGTAGATCTCCTTTTTGGCCCCGAATCAGCCAAATCCCTCTTCTTACTACCCGTTTACTATTATATGCCTGTGGAAGACTTTGGGATTCTGTTTTGTGTTAGTCTATTTCATATTCTCTCTTTGCCCCTCTTATTTTCTTTTTCACTTCTCCTCTCAGCTTTCTATATTCAGCCTGGTTCTCACTTGTATTATCAACCTGACATCTGTCATATGCCCCCTTTCTCTGCTTCATCTTACTCTCTATATCTTTCGTCATCCATGGATATCTGGCTTTGTTTGCCCAAGATCTCCGAGGGAATGACCCTAGACTGTAACCAAACCATCCCCTCTTTAAAGGCTGCCGCTTGTTTGATTACAGTTTTGCCAATCTTTGTTTCCAATTTACCTGGTCCAGATCCGATCTCAACCCACTGAAATTGGCACTCCTGCAATGAAGTATTTTCACTCCAGATTGCTCCTTGTCCTTGCCGATGTCTACTCTAAACCTCATGATACTATGATCACTGTTCCCTAAATGTTGCCCCACTGAAACTTGCTTCAATTGACCCACCTTATTCCCCAGAACAGCAGAACGGGAAACCAGAGTAATCAGGAATGATGCTAAGAGGAGGCCGAGCCGACGGAAAAATCACTGCGTGCTCAGTTCCTACGCTGGCCGAGCAGATATAGGAAGTACCGTCGAGCTGGACCATCCCCTGCCCCCACCTGTCCCAGATGGAGAAGTTCCTGAGGAGGAACCCCTTTGACGACAAAGCCCTCAGACAACAAGGAACGTTCTGGGGGTCCTTCAGGGAAAGGAGAGGCTGGACCGGATCGGGCAGTTCCGCGAACATACGGTCGATGCCATTTGGCAGAACGTCTCAACGCCGGAACTGACCAACCGGCGCCAGGATGTGACCTGGATGTTGGTGAGAAAGGCCATTCCAGTGCAATCCTTCGAACACACACGGAATCTCAGCGCCACCGCGAGCTGCCCTCGAGGCTGCAGCATGGCGAGACTGTCATCCGCCTCCTGATGGACTGTCCCTTCACGCGGAAGGTGTGGAGAGAGTTGGTTTCTGTCCTGGTGCATCCCCAACAGTTTGATAACAGTTTGGCTCTGTGGGGAAAGGGAACCGTGTAAGGCCATCCCACGTGGTATTGGTCATCGTGTATTATGAGATATGAACTTTGTTTGAATTGTAATATTAGGATCATATTGTGTATGATCTGTATTGTTATGAATTGCATTGTTTTGAAATTGTGACATTTAATTTGAACTCTGTGGATTCTTAAATGTCATGAAATGAGGTATATTTTGGATATTAAAAATGTGCAAAAACCTTCAAACCAATTAGAAATCAAACCTACAATCTTCTGACCTTGAGTCAGACACGTTACCCATTGATCCACTGGCCCAGGGTGTGCAGAGTAAGTAACAGCTCACACTCCCACAGCGCTGCGGTATGAGCAGGTACCGAGTCAGTCTCGGTCATGCACACGTGACTCCACGAGTCCGGGTGTGTTTAAAGGCGCACGGTGAACAATCACCAAGGAGAGGGACCTTTGCTGCTTTCCTTCGATAGTTCTATTGGTGGAGTGGAGGATAATTCATTCACCATAACACAATGAAAAGTCATCCTTAGATCACTGTTTCAATTCCGGCTTGAAGGAACATGTCTGCTTTTGCATTAAGCAGCATTTAACTCAAGGCCGCACTTTTAACTTTCCAGGCAGCCGACAGCTCAACATGTTGACACATCTTTTCTCAAACCTGAAAGCTTTCTGTGTCTGCCCAAACACGGCTGTTTCGCTCGAGCATTTGTCTCTGCTCACCAGCAGGGGGCAGCTGTGAGAAGCAACTTTAAAAAATTTCATAGTATATTTTATTTCATAAAATTTAAGGATTCAAACAGTTCAGTGTAAAAGTCGCAATTTCTGTTCAAAACAATACACAATAGATTCACACACTATGATCCCAGTATTTTAATAGAAAGCACAGTACATATCTTATGTTACATTCTGTACAATAAAAGGTGCGGTGGACTCAGTACATATCTTATATTACATTCTGTACAATAAAAGGGGCGGTGGACTCAGTACATATCTTATATTACATTCTGTACAATACAAGGTGGGGTGGACTCAGTACATATCTTATATTACATTCTGTACAATACAAGGTGGGGTGGACTCTGTACATATCTTATATTACATTGTATTAAATACAAGGTGGGATGGACTCAGTACATGTCTAATATTACATTATGTACAATACAAGGTGGGATGGACTCAGTACATGTCTTATATTACATTCTGTACAATACAAGATGGGGTGGCCTTGAAGATCACCAAGTCCGGCATAAAAGGACTTGCTGATCCTCAGTATATCGGTCTGTGAAGAAGTCACCGAGCCCTCTCCCTCCTTCAGGCTGCTGATCACAGAAGTCTCATTGAGCAGCTTCTGGAAGTGCAAGTGCGAGCACTTCTGGTCCTGCTCCACAGACTCTGGACCGGAAGATGATGCATGAGACCCCTTTACCTGAACGGGTCATACAGTGAGATCACAGGGTGAGGCCCCTTTAACTGGACGGGTCATACAGTGAGATCACAGGGTGATGCGCCTTTAACTGGACGGGTCACACCCTGAGATCACAGGGTGAGGCTCCTTTTACTGGACGGGTCACACCCTGAGATCACAGGGTGAGGCACCTTTTACTGGACGGGTCACACCCTGAGATCACAGGGTGAGGCACCTTTTACTGGACGGGTCACACCCTGAGGTCACAGGGTGAGGCACCTTTAACTGGACGGGTCACACCGTGAGATCACAGGGTGAGGCCCCTTTAACTGGACGGGTCACACCGTGAGATCACAGGGTGAGGCCCCTTTTTCTGGACGGGTCACACCGTAAGATCACAGGGTGAGGCCCCTTTTTCTGGACGGGTCACACCGTGAGATCACAGGGTGAGGCCCCTTCTACTGGACAGATCATATCATGCGATACGGTCCGTATTGTATTGTATTGCTTCGAAATTGTGAAATCTAGTTTTAACTCTGTGTATTCTTAAATTTCATGTCGTGATGTATGTTTTGTAATTAAAAAAAATTCGATGAAACCTTCGAGTCATACGGGAAGCGAACTCTACAATCGGCTTATTTATAAACAGACATGTTATCCATTTTTGCACTGGCCGAGGTGACAGACAGCAAGTAGCAGCTCACACTCCCACAGCGCTGCGCTATGAGCAGGTACCGAGTCAGTCTCGGTCATGCCCACACCAGTCCGGGAGTGTCAAAAGGTGCACGGTGAACAATTACCAAAGAGTAGCAGCTTTGCTGCTTCCCTTCGATCGCTCAGCTGGTAGACTGTAATACAGTAACAGATCAAAGTCATCCTTCGGTTACTGGTTCGAAGGAACAAACGTGCTTTTGGAGTAATTAACTCAAGGCCGTTCTCTTAACTTTACAGGCGGCCGACAGCTTAACATGTTGGTGCTGAGGCACAGGAGACCTCTTTTCCTTTGTCAAACCTAAAAGCTTTCTGTGTCTGCCCGAACACGGCTGTTTTGATCGAGCATTTGCCTCTGCTCACCAGCAGGGAGTGCCTTTGAGTAACAACACTTCAAACCGCTTGCAGGCAAAAAATTCTTCCATCAGTCAGTCAGTCAGACAGACAGGGCTCTCGCTGCTCCCTCAAGCTCGGGGCCGCTGTGCCTTTCCTGTGACCTCGTCTGCCTTCCGCAGGCTCGGGTTCTTCGCAGCATCATTCACGATTACTGTGGCTTCCCGTTCTGCTGTTGCTCACTTGCTGATGCTCGATACCACCGATTGAAGCAAAGTATTGATTGTATTCATGGAGGCGGCCAAACCAAGGCAAGATTTATCTGCTGGTCGTGGAGCCGCGTGAGAAGCAGCTACTGTGAAGGGCAATTTACAAGAAACAACCTCAAATATGGAATAAACATGCAGTAGAAACATGGATACAGAATTGGCTAAGAGAAAGGAAACTTAGAGTAGTGGTGAACGGTTGTTTTTTCGGACTGGAGGGAGGTGTTCAGTGGTGTTCACCAGGGGTCAGTGCGAGGACCATTGCTTGTCTTGATATATATTAATGGCTTGTACAGTGTACAATTTCCAAATTTGCAGATGACACAAAACCTGGAAGGGTAGTAAACAGTGAGGAGGATAGTGATATACTTCAAGAGGATATCGACACGCTGGTGGATTGGGCGGACATGTGGCAGATGAAAATTAACGCAGAAAAATGCAAAGTGATGCATTTCGGTCGGAATAACGAGGAGAGGCAATATTAACTAGAGGGCACAACTCTAAAAGGGGTACAGGAGCAGGGAGATTTTGGGGGTATATGTGCACAAATTGTTGAATGAGGCAGGGCAGGTTGAGAAAGCGATTAAAAAGCATATGGGATCCTGGGCTTGAAAATAGACAACAAAAGAATGAAAGTCACAATGAACCTTTATAAAACACTGGTTCGGCCATAACTGGAGTATTGTATCGACTTCTGGGCACCGCATTTTAGGAAAGATGTGACGGCCTTAGAGAGGGTGCAGAAGAGATTTACTACAATGATTCCAGGGATGAGGGACTTTCGTTACGTGGATAGACTGGAGAAGCTGGGTATGTTCGCCTTGGAACAGAGAGGGTTGCGAGGAGATCTGATAGAGATTTTCAAAACCATGAAGGGTCCAGACACAGCATATAGAGAGAAACAGTTCCCATTGGCGGAAGGTTCAAGGGGCAGAAGGCATAGATTTCAGGTGATTGGCAAAAGAACCAAAGGTGACATGAGGAAAAACGTTTGTACACAGGGAGTGGTTAGGATCTGGAATGCACTGCCCGAGGGGGTGATTCAATCATGGAAAGGCAAAAATTGGAAGGGCTACGTGGATGGGTTGGGGGAGTTGAACGAGCTGGATTGCTCTTGCATGGACCCGGAGCGGACTCGATGGGTCGAATGGCCTCCTTTCGTGCTGTAATCATTCCATGATTCTGGTCGAGTGCTCTCTGAGCACGTGAGAGTTAGCAGGATCGATTCTTGCATTCTCCACTCACCTTTTGACTTGGGTCAATTGTCCAGAAACAAAAGTGGCGTCAGTTTTCAGCGAGCCCATGGTCCATGTACTTCTTAAGCTTCACTGCGTGCTACGGTACAGAGAGGTCAAGGGGCAGCAAATCTATTGGTGTGCTGCAGGAAGCAATAATTCTTGATTTTGGTTTTATGGAAAGATGAGGTCAGAGAGGGAAAGAAAAGTTTTGTGATGCCTTCTCTGAGGATCGAACTCAGGACCTTCAGATTATGAGACTGACGCGCTGTCTACTGCGCTAAGAAGGCACTTGATAACGCACTCGCCAGGCAGCATTACCAAATAGGACAGTTTGCAAGTTTTAAAGTCATAAACTGATCGACAGTTTGCAAAAACCATCCATCCAGGTCGAAATTGAACCAACAAACATCTGAATCCTGATCAGACACGTTATCCATTGCTCCACTGGCCGGGCAAGTAGCAGCTCACACTCCCACAGCGCTACGGTATGAGCAGGTACCGAGTCAGTCTCGGTCATGCACACTTGACTCCACAAGTCCGGGAGTGTCAAAAGGCGCACAGTGAACAATCACCAAAGAGAGGGACCTTTGCTGCTTCCCTTCGATCGCTCAGCTGGTCGTGCGGAAAACATGTCGAGATAAAAACTTGAAAGCAAAATCGCTATAAAATCATTGGTTTGACTCCGGCTCAAAATAATAAACGTGCTTTTGGAGTCAGCGGTATTGAGCTCAAGGCTGCTTTCTTAACTTTACAGACTGCTTCCTGCTTAAAATGTTGGCGCTTTTCCTTTCTCAAACCTTAATGCTTTCGGTGTCTGTCCGAACACAGCTGTTTTGCTCGAGCATTTGCCTCTGCTCACCAGCAGGGAGCGCCTTTGAGCAACAACACGTCAAACCGCACGAACTTTCAGATAAAAAAAAATACTTCTCTCAGTCAGTCGGACAGGTCTCTCGCTGCTCAGAGGATTACCTTTGAGCATCAATTCTTTTCATTTTCAAAATATACTTCATTTCATAAAATTTAAGGATACATACAGTTCAGTGTAAAAGTCGCAATTTCAATTCAAAACAATACAAAACAGATCGCACACACAATGATCCCATTATTTCAATACAAAACACACTACATATCTTATAACACATTCTGTATAATAAAGGGTGGGATGACTTCATACAGTAGCCTTTCCCCTTGGAGTGTGCCAGTAGGCAACACTCAGTCGTGGACAGCTCCCTCAGGTTGAAAATCAGCAGGTTTCGGGAGGACCAAAAGGCCTCCTTCACCGAGTTGATGGTCTTCCAGCAGCAGTTGATATCTGTCTCGGTGTGTGTCCTGGGGAACAATCCGTAGAGCACAGCGTCCTGTGTTACCGAGGTGTTGGGGATGAACTGGGACAGATACCAACGTATCTCTCTCCACACATTCTGCGTGAAGGTCCAGTCCACCAGGAGACGGACGATGGTCTCATCCCCGTTGCAGCCTTGAAGGCAGCTCGAGGTGGTGCTGAGATTCCGTGCGTGTTGGAATGACTGCACTGGGAGGGCCCTTTTCACCACCATCCAGGCTACATCCCGGTGCCTGTTGGTCAGTTCCGGCGACGAGACGTTCTGCCAAATGGCTTCAACCATCTGGGCGGGAAACTGCCCGATCGGATCCACCCTCTCCTTTTCCTGCAGGACCCCCAGAACGACCACTGTCGGACGGCCTTGTGGTCGAAGTGGTTCCTCCTCAGGAACTGCTCCACCTGAGACAGTGGTGGGGAACGGCCAGCATGACCAGACCCAGTTTTCTCAGTGTATTTGACAGGTCGAAACTCAGCACGTATTGGGACTTGGTGTTTGCGTACCGGGGCTCTACACACATCCAGAAGCAACCACACACAAGTGGCCATCAGGATCAGGGCACCATTTTTTGACGCTCCTCCCCACCGCCCCCCCCCCCCCCCCCACTTTGTCTCGGGGCTTGTACATGGTGTCCCTGTGGACACATTCTACCTTGGACCTCCAGACAAAGTGGAAGATATCTCGGGTGACTGTGGTGATGGAGCTGTGGGGAATGGGCCAGACCTGGGCCACGTAGAGCAAAACCGCGAGTACCTCACACTTCATCACCAGGTTCCAACCAGTAATGGATAGAGAGCGTCCCCCCAACATACCAAGCTTCTGTTTATCCATGGCGACCCGCTCCTCCCATTTCTTGGTGAAGGCCTGGGGCCCTCGAACCAGATCGCCAACACCATCAGGACCTGACGATGAAGGGGATAAAGGATTGGGTCTCCCACCTGCCCTAGAACATGGCCTCACCCTTACTGCGGTTCACTCTCGACCCCGAAGCTTGCTCAAAACGATTGCAGATGTCCATCAGTCTTTGAACCGAGTGCTGATCGGAGCAAAAGACGGTGACGTCATCCATGTAGAGGGAAGCCTTAACCTGACAGCCTCCACTGCCTGGGATCGTCATGCCCCTGATACCTGTGTCCTTTCTGATGGACGCAGCAAATGGCTTGACACAACACATGAACAAGACCGTGGAGAGAGGACAGCCCTGCCTGACTCCAGATCTGATCGGGAATCTCTTCGACTCCCGCCCATTGATTAGGACAGTGCAATGGATGTCCTTGTAGAGCAGTGGGATCCAATCGCGGATTCCCTCCCCAAACCCCATTTTGGATAGCACATCAATCATGTATGCATGGGATATTCTGTCGAAGGCCTTATCCTGGTCCAGGCTGGTGAGGCAGGTGTTCACCCCTCTGTTCTGCACGTAGGCGATCGTATCCCTGAGCAGCACAAGGATATCAGAGAACTTCCTGCCGGGTACAGTACAGATCTGATCAGGGGGAATCACCCGCTCCAGAACAGACTCGAGCCTGTTGGCGATGGCCTTCGACAGAATCTTGTAGTTGGCATTTAGCAAGGAAATGGGTCACCAATTTTTGATTTCTTCCCTCTCCCCTTTCTCCTTGTAGATGAGGATGATGATGCCTTTCCTCATGGACTCTGACATGCTGCCAGCTAGAAGCATACCCCCGTACACATCCAATAGGTCTGGGCCTATCCAGTCCCACAGAGCCGAGTACAACTCATCCGGTAAACCATCGCTCCCCGAAGTTCTACTCTTCTCGAAGGACTGGACGGCCTTTGTCAGCGCGTCCAAGGTCTGTGGTCGATCCAGGCTCTCTCAGTCGCTGTCCTCTAAGACCTCCGTGACAGAGGACAGGAAGGATTTAGAGGCCGTGCTGTCTCTTGGCTTTGCGTCATACAGTCCGGCATAAAAGGACTTGCTGATCCTCAGTATGTCGGTCTGTGAAGGCGTCACCGAGCCCTCTTCCTCCTTCAGGCTGCTGATCATCAGAGGTCTCGCTGTGCAGCTTCTGGAAGAAGAAGCGCGAGCTCTTCTCGCCCTGCCCCACGGAGCGGACTCTGGACCGAAAGGTGATCTTCGAGGCCTCGGGAATGAAGAGTGAGACTTTCTGGCTCTTTACCTCCCTGAGTTCCTCCCCGACATCGATCCCCATCGACTGCAGCTGGAGCAGATCCTGCATGCTTTTCTGGAGCTGGGACAATTTCCTTTGCCTCTCTCTCTCTCGTCCCTTTAACTGGGCGGGTCAAACCGTGAGATCACAGGGTGAGGTCCCTTTAACTGGACAGGTCAAACCGTGAGATCACAGGGTGCGGCCCCTATAACTGGACAGGGGAAACCGGGTGATCACAGGATGAGTTCCCTTTAACTCGAGGTGTCACACCATGAGATCTCAGGGTGAAGCCTCTTTAACTGGACGGGTGACACCGTGAGATCACAGGATGAGGCTCTTTTCACTGGACGGGTAAAACTTTGAGATCTCAGGGTAAGGCCACGTTAAGTGGGCGCGTCACAACGTGAGATCACAGGGTGAGGCCCCTTTAACGACGGGTCACACCGTGAGATTTCCGGGTGCGACTTCTTTAACTGGATGGGTCACACTGATGAACTCGATTCTTTTCCCTCAGTCTGGTTCAGCAAATTCTGAGTCGAATACACCGTTGCGGTTCAACAATAACTTTATTAGAGTCGAACTTGGAACTTGGTCTGCAGCATTGATCTGGAGTCCCGATAGAGTCCCACCTATGCTGGCAGAACAAGACAAAGAACATACAGAAAATACACACGTTTATTCAATTCAATAGGGGTTGGAACATTGTTAGCATGAGGGTCAATACCAATCATAAACCTGGCAAAGGTTGGCCATGAGGGGTTACCTCACTACAGGCCAATCATGGACAATACAGTTAGCTGATCACGCCGCAGTGACAGACATAGATGAATGTATCTTCAACTCCTAGCTTGGAATGTTTTCCCCCAATCATCCCACATCCTTATCAGCTAACCTGGAATGGTCTCTGGCTTCACTAAGCTCATTATTTCTATTGATCACCCAGCTGCACAGAGACACCTACACCAAACTCCCTACTCCCTAATGGCAACATGTCAATGATGAGCATAAGCAGACCCCAACATCTAACGAGTTACTCATCTCACTATTAGCCTTGAAGGGGCCCATTGTTCTAACCTAGGCAGCTTCTAATTAACCCTTGCTTGTCCTATTACTACTTTTCTACTTTGCCACTTAGACATTCTCATTCTATACTTTACCACTCATACATTCTCATTCTTTGCCACTTAGACATTCTCATTCGTTAGACATTCTCATTCCCCCCTTTTATCATTTTATGATAACTAATCGTTGTCCACTCAGCAATTCTGTCTTGCCGAGCCTATTGGATTCTTCATCAACATCATACCTTACTACATGCTCGGTTTCCTTCTTGTCACATACTTTGACTTGTCTGATAACTAGCATCTTTGGGATCCTGCGATTTGTCTACCGTACCGTGGATTTTGATGGGAACAACAATTATGGCGAAAATAAGTATTGCTGCAATCAGAATAACTAATCCATGCATTAGATACGATTCCAATGAGCCACTGAAAAGCCAGTCTAATGAATCTTCCCCCAAGGAACCTTCAAATCTTAGATAGTAAAAAATATCCATAGGGGCTAACCCATTATGCTTTCTCGCTTGGTTAAATCTCAAGTACCGATCGTGCCTCTGTGTATCTCTCTCTTGTTGACACAATTCAGGGGACCTTTGTCCTTCACGTTTACAGACATAATCATATTTGCACTCAGTCCAATGACAGGGTAAGGCACCATCTGATCGACCTCCCATCTCTAGTGTACGGTGGGGCTGCCTCAGGAGCCCGGTACAGTTGCCTATACGGGTGACGTTCCATCTTCCGAATCCCTTTGGATCATCGTTGTTGCACCGAAGTACGTCTGCTTGACATAGGTGGTGTATGAGCATAGACTGGTCCCGCCGACATGTTCTCTGTTTGGTCACTCCCAGGGTCAGCAAGAGTCCAAGGCAGAAGATCCAAGGCAAGACTTCCATGGCTGGTCACGATACCTGTATAGGGAAGATTTCTTAAGAGAAAAGAGAAGTTAGCATTTTAAATTTGACTGATAGTTTTACAGTGGTGGAGGTGAACCCATGCACTCTTCCCCTCTACCTTCACAGCGGTAGGGGTGGTGAGTAAGACCTGGTAGGGCCCCTCCCAACGAGGTTCCAGTCCTTTCCTTGTCCAATTCCTGATTAACACGTACGTTCCAGGTTCGATTTCAGACGGACTGGCTACAGGAGGAAGTTCGACGTAGGCAGCTCGTACCCGAGAATGGAGGCTTCTCAATGCCTTAGTTAATGATAAAATATAGTTCGTCATTTTTGTTGTCATGTGGTGAAAGTGGACGGTTTTCGGAACATTTTGATTCCACGGGGTCTTGAGGGGTTTCCCATATATAATTTCAGCAGGACTTAACCGTGCTATCCCAGCTGGGGTAGTACGTATCTGAAATAAGGCTACAGCAAGAATTTTGAGCCAAGTCGTACCAGTTTCTGCCTGCAGTTTAGCCAGTTTATTTTTCAAAGTCTGATTAGCTCGTTCAACCAACCCAGCGGCTTGTGGTCTGTAAGCACAATGTAGCTGCTGTTTAATGCCCATCTGGATGCAGAATTCCTTGTTCACCTGACCATCAAAATGAGGGCCGTTATCGGAACTCAATTGATTTGGAATTCCGTACCTAGGGATGATCTCTTTCATCAGAACTTTTACAACAGTGGAGGCTTTGTTATCCGTTTTCGGATAGGCCTCTATCCATTTACTAAATACATCAACAATGACTAAAACATATTTATAACCCTGACATCTTTCCAACTCAATGTAGTCCATTTGGAGGGTCTCAAAGCGACCTTCCGGCAAAGGGGTCTTTCCCCATTCGCAAGGCGCTCCCTTTCCAGGGTTGTGTTGTTGACAAATGAGGCAACGACTGCTGATGCTCTGGGCTAGGGCTTGCAACCTAGGATGCCACCATGTAGCCAGCAGTGTATCACTAGTAGCCTTGGCACAACAATGAGTTGCAAAGCGTACACATTCAATAACCCATAATGCTAATTCATCTGGCATACAAGTCTGCCCCGCAGGGGTAACCCACAATTTAGACACACAGTCATAAGTACAACCAAGTTGTTTCCACAATTGCTTATCACAGTCAGGAGCGTGCTCCTGTAAGTTAATGACGCCTTGGATGGTTGGCATTGGCTTTTCAGAGGGAGACTTGCTTTTGTTTGAGCTTTTAGTCTAACTCATCATTCTAGGGACAACCACCCTCTGTGTCTGGGACGCTTCCTTAGCTTCCTGATCAGCATATCTATTCCCTATATCTACTGGGGTCTGTCCTGTCGTGTGGGCGGAGCATTTTATAACTGAGATCTCTCTTGGTAGCATAAGGGCTTGTAACAAATCTGAGACTAACTTCTGATAGGAAATCTGCGTACCTGCAGAAGTCAGAAACCCTCTGTTTTTCCATAACTGTCCAAAATCGTGAACTACCCCGAAAGCGTATCTGGAATCTGTATACACATTAACCCTTTGGTCTTTTCCGAGGACACAAGCTCTTATCAGTGCAAACAGTTCCGCTTGTTGGGCAGAATATGGAAATTCAAAAGCAGCAGATTCGACAGTTTTACCGTCCTGGTCCACTATTGCATATCCTGAAAGTTTCTCCCCAAAGGAACCAATAGAGGCACTCCCATCTACATACATAGTTATGTCCGGATCTTTTATTGGGATATCAGACAGATCGTCTCTGACAGAAGTGTCTTCCTTAATTAAAGATAAACAATCGTGTCCTGGGTCAGTATGTTCAAGGGGTGGCTCTGTGAGAAAACATGCTGGATTGATGGTAGTACAATGTTTAAATCGCAGATTGGGATTATTCAGCAGATATATCTCATACTTATTCTGTCGAGCCATGGTAAGATGTTGAGTCTGCAGCTGGCCTAATAATACAGTTACCGAGTGTGAACTGTATACAGTGATGTCCTGTTGTAAAGTCAGATTAGCAGCCGACTGCAGGCTTTTGTAAATGGCCGTTAAAATCTGAGTACAAACTGGATGTCCCAGTGCCACCGGGTCTAGTTTCGAAGAGTAGTACGCTACCGGTCTATGCTTGTTTCCATGTTTTTGAGTTAAAACAGCAGTCGAGCAATCAGTGAGGATAGTACAGTACAACTGAAATGGTCTGTCATACAGCGGTCTCCCCAATGCGGGTGCTTGTGACAAAGCTTCCTTTAATCTCTTAAATGCCCCTAAGGCGTCAGAATCTAGTTGAAATTTGCCCTCTAAGCTGGTATACGGAGTTAATAATTTAGTGTCCAAAGCAATGTTAGGGATCCACTGTCTGCAATAGTTTACCATTCCCATCCACTGCCGAACCTCCTTTGCAGTGTGAGGTACATGGAATGGACAGATTGGTTCAATACTGCCTCTTTCTTAGCTCTGCTCAGTTGCTGAGAGCATGATACCAAGAAACTTAACCCTCTGTTGGCCCACCAGTACTTTCGACTGGGATACTATGTATCCTAGTGAGGATAAGTGATTTAGCAGTTGGGCAGTGTCTTCCCGGTTACTCTGCTCATCATGGCTGGCTATCAACAGATCATCGACATACTGGACTAGCGCAGACCCTTGTTTCAAAGTCAATGTCTGTAATTGTTCCTGTAAGCATCTAGAAAATAACGTTGGGGAGTTAACAAAGCCTTGTGGCAGTCGGGTCCAAGTATATTGCTGTCCCTTGTAAGTGAAGGCAAAAAGATACTGGCTAGATGGGTCTAGCGGTAAGGCGAAAAAGGCGTGTTGAAGATCGACTACTGCAAAGACTTTGGCTGTTGCAGGAACTTGAGCCAGAATGAGAGTTGGATTGGGCACTAGAGCGTGCAGCGGCTGTACAATGGCATTGATTGATCGCAAATCCTGTACTAATCTGTACTGGTCTGGCTTGCCTGGCTTTGGAACTGCCAGTATCGGCGTGTTACACGGGGACTGACATTTAATCAAAATACCTTGCTTTAATAATCCAGCGATCAGTTTGTCAATGCTTGGTATTGCCTGTTGCTTTAGTGGGTATAGTCGAATAGAGGGTAATACCACATTGTCCTGCAGAGCGATATGAATAGGAGTCATTTTAACACATCCGACCTGTGTGGGATCCTCTGCCCACACTTGTGGATTGACGTATTCTGGTTTTTCATTGCCCACATGGTGGCACAATTGTGCCCTGTTAACCCTTGGTGTCAGGTAAAACAGAATCGTCCGGCCGCATGACTGGGTCTGTTTCTGTCGGTTATCTGGATCAGCTTGTTCGACTGCACGTTTTACCATGGGTCCTAAATCTTTCGCATGATACGGGTAATTCACTTCCCGGGTGATATGTGGGACTCCCTTTATTTCAAAGTATCCTGGATCCCATCCCATTGTCTTCGCAGCACCCCGAGTGATGTAACCTGTAATAGGTGCTTCCTTCCACAACTCGGAGGGGATCTCAACATACTCTGCTCTCCCTTCTGGTCCTGTAACCATAGCTCGACGGATAACTTCCCATTCCGTTCCTGCATAGCTTTGGTAAAAGTCCTTCAATTCCTTATTTCTCCCACTCCTATCGTAAGCCAGGTTTACATGAAGGGAACCCTCATCTTTGAAGTCTAGAGACCACCATTGTGGGGTGATGGAAACATAACACTGCATTTTAGGGGCCCATGGTTTCACAGTCAGTCCTTCGTCCCCGCACTCAATGCTCAGGCGGAATGCACATAGCAAGTCTCTTGCCATGAGGTTACAGTCTAGTCCACTTATAATTACAAATTGGTGTTTTATTGACTCATTTCCAAATTGTACTTCCACTGGTTCAGATATCGGGTATTGGCTCACTTGTCCCTGAAAACCAGACAGACTCTGTTTTTCCCCGGACTCAGGGAGATTGAGTTCCGATCGGACAGATGACATGGTTGCTCCGGTGTCTACTAAGAATGTATGTGGGTTTCCTTCGATCATTAATGACAGAACGGGCTCCTGCTCTGACTGGATCCCGTTTACCACAAGGTTAGCTAGTCAATACTGGGGGAACGGATTGTTTTGGGAAAAGTCCGGAAATCTTCCTCGTCCTTGATTCCCTTGCCAACCTCCTCTTCGCTGCCCTTGCATATGGCCCCCTTTTCCTTGTCTCCGGGAGGGACATTGCTTGCTCCAGTGGCCTGGCTGACCACAATTAAAACAGGCATCTGACCCTGTTTTTCTCCCCCCTCCTCCTCTTACTTCAAAATCACGTCTCGGGGGAACGTAGGGTGGGCCGTAATTAGGAGCGGTTGGTCCATTAGGGTGTGTAATGTATCCATTCCCTTCTCCATCAACCCATCCTGGGACACAATACTGAGGCTCCATCTGATATCCTGTTCTGTCTGGGGTGTGTTTCGGCTCTTCCTTTTTTACCACATACTCAGTTTTGACTCTAACCTGGGCTTGACCTTCCTGGTGCTTATTATCCATCCAGTAGTATTTCACTGCCCTATCCATCTGATTGGGAGTATTCTCTGACCAGTTCATATTATTAGTCTTAATTGCTTGAGCAACCTGAGTCGGCAGGCAGTTCAGTAGTGTAGCGCAGTACAGTGGTGAGTTTCTTCCCTCACGGTATGCTACAGCTCCTGACTGATTCTGGTATATTTCAGAGAATCTTTCCAAATATTCGTCTGCTCCCTCGCCCTTTTTAGGCCTGGTGTCTAAGATCTTATTTAGGTCAATTGGTTTTTGTAGGGTGGTGGTCAAGGCGTTGAGTATAGACTGTTCGCGATCACCATTCTGTGCCTGAGCGTTTGCCAATTCAGTATAATTCGCATACTATATGTGACCCAAAAACCGAATGCGTTCAGCAGGGGTTAAAATTTGCTGCACTAATGCCCACAAGTCTCTTGGTTCTGCATTATGAACGGAAATGGTATTCCGAAGAAAGTCTACAAACAGGGTAGGTGATTTCTTTCTATCTGGCATCCCGGCGAGAATGGCCATCATCTCGTGGGGTCTCCAGGGACAGTACACATTTATCAATTGGGGGTTGCCGGGTGCTCCGACTTTAGCCAGGTCATAGGCGGGATTAGGCACCTGTTTCATTGGTAACTGACGAGGGCTCGATTCACACCTAACTAGTGTCTCAGTACGATGTTCTGAGTTTAGCAATGTCAAGTCGTCTCCTGCTGCTCCACTGTCTGTGTCTCTAAGTTCCTGACTGTCCAGTCTCTGATCTCTCTGCTTTCTAAAACTAAGTGGGCTGGCTGAGAATTTAAATGTTGGAGCCAATAATTCCGTAGTTTTACTTCTGGTACGGGAGGAGACCGGGGAGACAATTTGAGGTCTTATCGCAGGGGTTTGAACAGCCAGTTCCGTCGGCACCGAAGGATAGAGATTACCGTACTCAGGAGGGGCATTAGGACCCTGGGGAGCTACACGGGACCTAACAGGAGGAGCACTAGGACCCTGGGGAGCTACACGGGACCAACAATTCCACTCATCCAAATCATCATCGTCTTCCTCAGCCAAGCAAAGGCCAATCATTGGATTACGTAATCCACTTTTCTCAAGCCCTTTTGGCTCACCCGAAGTCTTTTCAGACTTCTGTTTAGAGTGTCTCTCATTTTTACATTCTCCTTTTAGGACCTCTACAGACTGCTCCCTCGGTGAGTGTTATTCCTAACTTCAACGCGTTATCTTGCCAACTTGCTAATACCGAAGCTTTTTTCAATTCTTCACAGTACTGTCTCCATAAAGCAATTAACCCTTTGGCTGGTTTAGCTGCATTATTTTTCCAAATTACTTCCTCTGCTTTTATGGCAGTATCCAGGTCTTTAGTTCCTCCCAATGGCCATTGAACATTTCCCAGTCTTTCATTCAACCCGCCTGACAATTGTCTAAATTGTTTTGCCTTGTCTGGATATTTTTCACACAAAATCTGTAAGGCACTGCCGGGTTCTGCAGTGACATCCAGACAATTACCCATTTTATCTCTCGTTTCCCTTACGCTTAATCAACTAGTTAACACAACCGTATTATCGCCCCCCAGTCGCTTACTGGATTTAATTATGGTCCTGACCACTTGTGCCTCACAATCCTAAGTGCCCTTGGTGTCTGCGCCCACTTCAGGGTCCTGACCTTCGCGTGGGGGATCTCCTATCTTAACAACCAGTCTAAGGCTGAGCGTGTGACATCGGCACTTCCTTCTGTAGTCGGTCAGCACAAGCAATCAGTTCCTGTTTATACCCACTCCCCAAGGATTCGACGTTCTGGTTTATACCCAATCACCAGAGACTCGAACACTAACTCTTAGTGATATTGATCACTGACCCACCGTGTTCCAAGGTCCTGTTTATATCCAATTATCAGGAACTCGAACCGAGTGATATTTTGATCACTAACGCACCGTATTCGAAATTCCTGTTTATATCCAGTTACCAGGAACTCGAACCTTGAATTTCAGTGATAATTTTGATCACCGACCGAAGTTTAATTACTCCCTCAGCACTTATGCTGACCCTCAGCCGAAGCTGACCCTCAGCACTTATGCTGACCCTCAGCCGAAGCTGACCCTCAGCCGAAGCTGACCCTCAGCACTTATGCTGACCCTCAGCCGAAGCTGACCCTCAGCCGAAGCTGACACTCAGTGATGTCGAATTACTGACCTATCTCGGTGAGGGGCACAGATAGGATGGATACTAAGGAGCTCTTTCCCTTCGTTGAGGGTTCTATATCAAGGGGGCATAGATTCAAGGTAAAAGGCGGGAGGTTTAGAGGGGATTTGAGAAAGAACTTTTTCACCCAGAGGGTGGTTGGAGTCTGGAACTCACTGTCTGAAAGGGTTGTGGAGGCAGGAACCCTCACAACATTCAAGAAGCATTTGGATGAGCACTTGAAATGCCATAGCATACAAGGCTACGGACCAAATGCTGGAATATGGGATTAGAGTAGACAGGGCTGATGGCCGGCGCGGACACGATGGGCCGAAGGGCCTCTATCCGTGCTGTATAACTCTATGACTCTATGACTCTATGACTCTATTCGCCAGACTGACCTGAATCTCGTAAGGACGCCACACGAGTGCTAGCGAGTGGACGATTCGTCGTCAGACTTAACAGATTCAGGAAACGGGAAGTGGTAAAAGAAAGCTTTACTCACCCCGGGGGCGCCTGCTCCTTCATCCGTGTCCGAGACAATCCGCCTCTTACTCCGCGAACTCTCGGTGATCGACCGTTGAGATCCTGCCGACTACGCCAAATGATGAACTCGATTCTTTTCCCTCAGTCTGGTTCAGCAAATTCGGAGTCGAACACACCGTTGCGGTTCAACAATAACTTTATTAGAGTCGAACTTGGTGCTTGGTCTGCAGCATTGATCTGGACTCCCGATAGAGTCCCACCTATGCTGGCAGAACAAGACAAAGAACATACAGAAAATACACACGTTTATACAGTTCAATAGGGGTTGGAACATTTTTACCAATCATAAGCCTGGCAAAGGTTGGCCATGAGGGGTTACCTCACTACAGGCCAATCATGGACAATACAGTTAGCTGATCACGCCGCAGTGACAGACATAGATGAATGTCTCTTCATCTCCTAGCTTGGAATGTTTTCCCCCAATCATCCCACATCCTTATCAGCTAATCTGGAATGGTCTCTGGCTTCACTAAGCTCATTATTTCTATTGATCACCCAGCTGCACAGAGACACCGACACCAAACTCCCTACTCCCGAATGGCAACATGTCAATGATGAGCATAAGCAGACCCCAACATCTAACGAGTTACTGATCTCACTATTAACCTTGAAGGGGCCCATTGTTCTAACCTCGGCAGCTTCTAATTAACCCTTGCTTGTCCTATTACTATTTTTCTACTTTGCCACTGAGACATTCTCATTCTATACTTTGCCACTTATACATTCTCATACTTTTGCCACTTAGACGTCCTCATTCGTTCGACATTCTCAAACACACAGCCTTTTGATCTGGAGTCAGACCCTTGCGCCACGCACTCTGAAGACAGGATCAGAGATGCTATTATATATATGAATGTTTCTCAAACACCGTTTCATTTATCCCACCTTGGTCAAATCTCCGCCAGGTCTCACCGGGTGTGAGACAGTATTGGAAGCAGCCTTCACCCCCAATATCACGCTGGCATTCATCGCCTGCTCTCAGCGGACTGCATGAACAGGGCTGGGAGAAATGGACTTTGTTCACATTATTCAGCAATGTGAATCGTTAAATATTTAATCATTTTTAATTGGATCAAGGTTTACAAAATGCTTTCGCCCGGTTTCGAACCGGAGACTTTTTATGTGCTAGGCGAATGCAATTACCACTATACTAGAGAAACGAGATGATTGAAGTCCCGTGTTAGGGACATAACCCCTCAGCCAAACTAATTTCCGTATTACTGTCCAGGAGCTCATTTCACAGGGATACATTTACTGCGCTGTATTTCGGAAGGCTGCAGATGGCGATGTTCAGGCAGGGAATCCCAGAGCATCGCGCCCACACAAACATTTCACTGTTTTTTTCATGTGCCTGATATCCGACGGCAGTGTAAATTATGGCGAATCAGGCATGCTCAGATGACATTGTTCACAGAGTGTTTTCTTGCAGCCAAATCACACATCAGAAAACTTGAAATGAGATTAAGAGATCGGAGCCATTTAAAGTGCTCCCAGTTACTGCAGATCAGGAATTAAAACATGGCACTGGCTTCAGGGCTATCAGAATGAGGCAATGAATTGTAAAGTGGGAAAAAAGGCGCAACATTCGTCTTTGGGTGGGCTCAAACCTCCAACTTTTACGGTTATTGAGCCAAACGCTTGAACCGATTGCACCACAAAGACCGTCCGCTTCCTTTCCTTGCAAGATATACTGAAGCAGCGTATCACCTGGCCAAAGTTTCATGTTGCAGTCAGAGAGAATGCAATTGACCACTATCAGTGTTACTTTTCCAGAAATATCGGATGGGACATTGTTTGTGGAAACATGGAAACGGTCTGGTCTCGCTCATAGCATCGATATCACCGCCAACCCACCGGTGCTTTATTTGTTAGCAAATTGCATGTGAGAGAGCCTTCGCCACACTGACTGCAGCGGTTCAAGAAGGAGGCTCACCACCACCTTCTCAAGGGCAATTAGGGATGGGCAATAAATACCGGCCTCGCCAGCGACACCCACAGCCCATGAACGAATAAAAAAATATTAGTTTCAGGTTCTGTATCAGTTTAAGGTGCTGTATTAGATTAAGCTGTTGTATTAGTTTGAGGTACTGTATTAGTTTGAGGTACTTTATTAGTTTGATATGATGTATTACCTTGAGGAATTATGTTTGTTTCAGATTCTCTATCCGTTTGTGGTACTGTATTAGTTTGAGATACTGTTTTAATTTGAGAAGCTCGATCAGTTTGAGGTGTTATGTTAGGTTGGGGAATCTGTATTGTAAGGAAAGAGTTAGTCTTTACATTGAAGTAATATTAACGTTTAGCTTTTGCCTCTTAAGTAAGGAACTATAAATCTCTGTTGGGAGAATGAAACTACAATCATAAGACAGATTTGCTTCATTTTATATGCATGCATATGTTTAATATGGAGACTAGTAGATTCTGAAGTCCAGAAGCTCTTGGATTGTAACTGATATCATAATACTCGTAAGTTTAATTATCCTTTTTATATAAACAATTCTCTGACAATCATAACAAGGCCTTTAAATCATTCAGAGCTGGTGTGTATGCGTGTCAGACAGCATTGTGTGCTATTCGTCTTACCAGCTTCACAGGGAAGCAGGAGAGGTGTGACATCTGTATGATTGCTACGTATCATTCCAAGCTGATGCAGCGGGAAAGGGCTGTACTGGTGAGAGATAAACACCATTCTGCTTTCTGGTCAATGGGCAAGGCCATATGTTTTAACTAACAAGTTCAAAAGTTATATTTATAATTAATGCCTAAAGCAGAACACCTGGCTGTGCAGAAGGAGCCTGTTTTCACCACAAGGCGACATCTAGTGGAGGAGTTTAGTTAGGTGATGAGGGAAGTGATACTCTGATAACATCGAAAATGCTGGAAACACTCAGCAAGTCAGGCAACATCTGTGGAGAGAGAAACAGAGTTAATGTTTCAGGTCAATGTCCTTTCATCAGAACCAAGTTGGGCAGTTGTGTTAGGTAATAGTATGAAACATAGGTATTGTTTCACTCATGTGGGCTGATTTGGGTACTTTTCTGTCTTTGGAATTTGAAGATCTAAAGTAAATTCGATCGAATCCGGGACCTCTCACATATTTGGACTAACAACCGCCAAAGCGAAAATCATACCCATTGACCAACGAGCCCACTGATTAAGACCAGTGCACTCAAGAGCCAGCCATCGGAAAACCCTTTTTGGTGGCTCTCGTTGATCAGCAATTATGAGGACAGGTTGCACAGACGATACTTGCATTCCCTTGAGTGCAGAATATTAAGGGGTGATCTAATTGAGGTGTTTGGATGATTAAAGGGATTTGACAGAGCAGATCGAGACTATTTCCTCTGGTGGGGAGAGTCCAGAACAAGGGGGCGTAACCTTAAAATTAGAGCTCGTCCATTCAGGGGTGATGTCAGGAAGCACTTCTTCACACAAAGGGGAGTGGAAATCTGGAACTCTCTCCCTCAAAAAGCTGTTGAGGCTGGGGGTCAATTGAAAATTTCAAAACTGCGATTGATAGATTTTGGGGCGAATTCAGGAGTTTAATGACTGACCTTTTTTTCCCTGTGACATGTATAGTTTCGATCGATGAAATGTTCGTGAAAAGAGTCAGTGTGAGGAGAGTCAGCAGGACATGTTTTTCCGAGATACTTCCTTCAGACCTGAGACCGAAAATTAGTCGTTTCCGTAATGTAGCGGTTATCATGTTCACCAGTTACACGCAGAAAGTCCCCGATTTGCCCTCGGAGGGAAGCTTTCTTTGGGACTTGCTCCCCATAAACCTCCAGGGTCGAGTTTCGTCAAGCGTGAAAGGGGCTACAAACCTTTTAAAATTTAACAGCGGCTGCACTAAAGATTTTTAAGCAGACTCCTAAAATACAGTATGTAAAATGGGAAGGGATACAAGTTCATGACATGCAAAGCACAAAGATTTATTAACGTTTTAATTGTCACTTGGCAAACAAGTTAGCATTTCCTTCAGTGTGCAACAAAACGTATTAATGGTGATTAAAACAAACATTAAGTGTCTCAGAGACTTGAATTATTTTTGTGCAATGAACTATCCCCAACCACTGGGGAACACTGCATCAAACATATATATTTAAGTATATAATAAGTGTATATACATATATAATATATGCTATTAGGAGCCCTCGTGGCCCAACGGTAGTGCGGTTGAATTCAAAGCAAAATGCTGCGTGTCGAAATCATTATTTATTTTACCATTCATATGCGCCTGGATAATTTCGGAATTAATGCTTTCTTAATAATAAACGGAACTTTGGTCACTAGTTCTGCGGTGTCAGGGAGGGAGGCGTCATTTAAAAATAAACTACTGGTAGCGGTGAGCAAGTTAAGGCACAGCAGGTGTTGGGACAAGTGAGTGAACCGTCTTAGTTCAGTTGATTGATGCTTAAACACCCGGGTGCTTGATTCTGACACATTGATGGGCCCGAGGGAATTTTACAAGTGATGCTCATTGCTCCCTGTCATTGATAATTGAAATGAAATTTTAATCTGGCAAAGCCGGCGAATAAACTTTAAATAAGCGAAACAAATACTGAGCAAAATTAATCGCAATGTTTGGGGGGAAGTGCAGCTGAAAAGCAGAAGATCTGAATGGAATGATCAATAATTGAGCGGAATACATTGCTCGACTTGTTACTCGATTGCCTTCTACACCATGGAATTCAGGAGAACCTGTTTCATGGTTTGCACTGAACCCTTGGAGCGGAGCCAACAGCCGGCTCGCTGCAACAACCGACAAGGAATTAACAGTTTCCTCAGGCTTGGCTAGCTCAGTCGGGAGAGGCATTCACCTCAGGATCGTGGGTGATGGTTTCAACTTTTACACTGCACTCATGAGCGGACCCCAGCGCTCCATTTTCGCTGAAATGGAGAATTTCTCCGCCACCTTTTTCTTGATATCACAATTGCTGGCGTGCGAGTGAAAACGGCCCTCCGCTTCACTGTGAGTGCAAGAGACAAGTCTGGAGGTGCCGCGTGGCGTCCAATGAATGTCAAAACTTTAAAAGAAGAGTTAGCGATTCAGGTATACAAACCTCACTGTTGGATAAGAGATTTTTTTTTTGTCAGAGGTTCCAGCCTTGCCTTCATCTCTTGCCCTTTGCGAGGCACTTGTTCCGGTTTAAATGTACAAACTGGGTGAGTTGGTGATCGGGGGGACTGCAGGAGACTCAGCGGCCCCGGGTGAGACACAGAAAAATCCGCCCAAGCCTTCTCCCAATATAAGTTTGTGGAAGTAAACACGGGAGGGGACGGTGTGACGTTCCAGTCAAACCCCCTGTCCGGGAACGCCTGGATTTTAAAATTCTCATTCTTGCTTTCAAATCCCACCATAACCCTCGCCCCCTCCCTATCTCTGTAACCTCCTCCAGCCCTACAACCATCCCAGATCATGTGGCTACAAGAGCAGGTCAGAGGCTGGATATTCTGCGGCGAGTGACTCACCTCCTGACTCACCAAAGTCTTTCCACCATCGACAAGGCACAAGCCAGGAGTGTGATGGAATACTCTCCACTTGCCTGGATGAGTGCAGCTCCAAGAACATTGAAGAAGCTCGACACCATCCACGACAAAGCAGCCCGCTTGATTGGCACCCCATCCACCACACTAAACATTCACTCCCTTCACCATCGGCGCCAAGGCTTCTTCGACAGCACCTCCCAAACACGCGAGCTCTACCACCTAGAAGGACGAGGGCAGCAGGCAAATGGGAACAACACCACCTACATGTTACCCTCCAAGTCACACAACATCCCGACTTGGAAATATATCGGCCATTCCTTCATCGCCGCTGGGTCAAAATCCTGGAACTCCCTTCCGAACAGCACTGTGGGAGAACCTTCACCACACGGACGGCATCTGTTCAAGAAGGCGGCTCACCACCAACTTCTCAAGGGCAATTAGGGATGGGCAATAAATGCTTGCCTCGCCAGCGACGCCCACATCCCATGAATGTATTAAAAAAATCTCTGTGCTCCTCCAATTCTGGCCTCTTGCGCATCCCCGATTTTAATCGCTCCACCATTAGCGACTGTGCCTTCAGCTGCCTGGGCCCTAAGCTCTGGAATTCCATCCTGAAACCTCTCCGCTTCTCTCTCCTTTAACACATACCTTAAAACCTACCTCTTCGACTAAGCTTTTGGTAACCTGTCCCAATATCTCCATCTGTCTTAGTGTCAAGTTTTGTTTAATAACCCTCCTCTGAAGCACCTTGTGACGTTTTACGACGTTAAAGGCGCTATTTGAATGCAGGTTGTGTCCTCTGGTTATCGACCCTGCTGCCAATGGAAATAGCTTCTCCCAATCCATTCTATCAAAATCCCCTCATAAATTTTAACACCTCGATTAAATTTCCCCTTAACCTTTTTTTCCTCGAATGAGAACAATCCCAGCTTCGCCAGTCTCTCCACATAACCCATCCCTGGACACGATGGAAGGCGGAGGGTTGCAACCAGGATTGCAAATTATTGCCATCGGGAGCTGGACAAATCGAAAGGAACCGAAATGACAAACAGCTTTGTGAATCTGCTGATACGCTTTGGGAAACGGAATTGGAGGCGAAAAAAGGACTGACCAGACAGGCGGCCAAGACGCAGCTGAGTCGGCATGTCCCCCTGGAACAGTTACTCTGATGTTGTGGGTGAAATTTAGAGGTCGGATCCATTTAAAGCGCTCTAAGTTATTGCAGATCAGGGAACAAAACCTGACATCAGCGTCAGGACGCTCAGAATACTTTTTCTTTATTTGTTCATGGGATGTGGGCGTCGCTGGCGAGGCCGGCATTTATTGCCCATCCCCAATTGCCCTTGAGAAGGTGGTGGTGAGCCGCCTCCTTGAACCGCTGCAGTCAGTGTGGTGAAGGTTCTCCCACAGTGCTGCTGAGTGACAGACAAAGCACCGGTGGGCGCGCCGGTTGCAGGAGAGCTGGTTGGCGGTGATATCGATGCTGTGAGCGAGACCAGACCGTTTCCATGTTTCCACAAACAATGTCCCATCCTTTATTTCTGGGAAAGTAACACTGATAGTGGTCAATTGCATTTCTGTGGCTGCAACATGGAACTTTGGCTCGGTGACACGCTGCTTTAATGTATCTTGCAAGAAAAAGAACCGCACGGTCTCTGTGGCGCAATCGGTCAGCGCGTTCGGTTATTAACCGAAAGGTTCGTAATTCGAGCCCACCCAGAGACAAAAATTGCATCTTTTTTTCCCACTTTAGGTTTCATTGCCTCATTCTGGAAGCCCTCAAGCCGGTGTCAGGTTTTTATTCCTGATTTCCAGTAACTGGGAGCACTTTAAATGTCTCCGATCTCCGAAACTCTTTTCAAGTTATCTAATGTGTGATTTGGCTGCAAGAAAACACTCTGTGAACAATGTGATCTGAGCATGCCTGATTCGCCATAATTTACACTGCCGTCGGATATCAGGCACATGAAAAAACACAGTGAAATGTTTGTGTCGGCGCGATGCTCTGGGATTCCCTGCCTGACCATCTCCACCGATCCTTCTCTGCAGCCTTCCGAAATACAGCGCAGTAAATGTATCCCTGTGAAATGAGCTCCTGGACAGTAATAAGGAAATTAGTTTGGCTGAGGGGTTCTGCCCGAACACGGAGTATCAGGTGTTAGGTTTCCGGAGTGTAGTGGTTATCATGTTCACATAACACGCGAGAAGTCCCCGGTCCAAAACCGGCGAAGAACATTTTGAAACGTTGCTCCCATTAACAATGAGTAAATATTTAACGATTCACACAGCTGATTCAATGTGAACAAAGTCCATATCTCCCAGCCCTGTTGTTGCAGTCCGCTGGGAGCAGGCGATGGAAGCGAGGGTGATATTGGGGGTGAAGGCTGCTTCCAATACTGTCTCACACCCGGTGGGATCTGGCGGAGATTTGATAAGCCCTATCTATTCAACCAATAAATGAAACGGTCTTTGAGAAACATTCATATGCATAATAACATCCAGGATCCTGTCTTCAGAGTGCGTGGCGCAAAGGTCTGACTCCAGATCAAAAGGCTGCGTGCTCACATCACATCGGGGTCACTGTTTCTTTCACCGCTCACATGAGACTGGATAATTCCCGAATGAAGGTTTTAATTGCTTTTTCACACAAAACAAAACAGATGTTTGGTCTAAACCCTGACTCAGTACCTACCCAGTGGCAGGGAGGGGAGTGCCTGATACCCTCATTTATTTCATGCAACAAACTGACACGAATACTGGTATTGATTCAAAATCGACCTGCAGATGGAGACACACAGAAAAAAGACAACCACAGAAACAGACAGCAATTACTTGCATATATATTTATATATATATATATATATATATATATATATCGCCTTTAACGTGGTCAGACGATTTAAACTCGGTGAACTTGCTTCAGTTTTCTGAAATGTACTTGTCCATCCTTCAGAGGTCACGGGAAATATATTTTTAGCCTTTCGAAAAAAGACGCGAAGAGCAGAGACATGTTTTGTTTTCAACACGGCTGGTGAAATGGCCGGACTATCATAAATTAGGAGTCGCCTTTCAAACATTTAAAGGCGACTACCTAAAAATCACTTGGTGCAAATTTGAAATCACGGTGACTATTTATTTAGGTCTGAAAGAAATAACAATAAACATGTTAGTCAGCGCCCGCGGTGAGACGGTGTCGAACTTGTTTGCTGCGAAGTTCACCGCTGGGCTAAAGCTGACGCCGTTCAAAAGACGCGAACCCACTCAATGTAAAGGATGAGCTCATAATCAACAGGTCCCGTCAACGTCAAACACCTCCTTTCTTGTTCAATGGAGGGAGCAGAGGCGTGTCCATCATCAGACGCCAGCAACTTGAAGCAATGGAACAGACAAAGGCACAGATGCAAGTTCCAAATCTTTTCAATGCAAAGTTATTTATCTTTATTTAAAGTGCCGTGAGGCTGAAAACGGGTCCCAGATGATTTGCGTTCACTCGTGACTTGTTTTCCAATGATTGTCCGCCAGGTTTGCAATTCAATTTGTATTGGATATTGAAGATATTTCAGGATGATTGCACATCATACCATGTGTAAAGCAACCATCTTGATAATTTCAGTCATCACACACTCTACATCGACGCTGCAGAGGCCCCAGCACCCCTTTCAATATTGTTTTTCTTAACTCACAGTTTTCAAAAGGGATTTGGATAAACGCTTGAATGGAAACATTTTCTGGGCTATGGGGAAACAGCAGGCGAGTGGGACTAACTGGACAGCTCTTTCAGAGAGCTGGCACAGGCACGATGGGCCGATTGTCATTCGAATGGCGCTGTCCTATTCTATGATTCTATTAATAGATCAATTTCCGCCTTTCACTGAGCCTCTCTAAATGGAGGACAGTAATCGTGTCCCTGTGAAATGAGCTCCTGAACAGTAATACGGAAATTAGCGTGGGTGAGCGGATTGAAACTCTGGTTAGGCTCCTAACAGGAAATTTCCTCTCTCAGTTTGATGAGATTATCAATTATCTCCCCCCCTTCGATCTTAAATGTCTTTACATATTTTTTGATCTCTTCTTCGACTGTCATGCCCACAATACTAGTCTCCCTGGTAAATACTGAAGAAAAGTGATTATTTAATATATCTGCCATTTCGCTGTCATTGCCTGTGAGTTTGTCGTGTGTATCCCTTAGTGGCCCAATTCCTATCCTAAATTTTCTTTGGCTGTTGATGTGTCGAGAATACTTTGCTTTTTTGATATTCCTTTTCGCCTTTCCAATAATTCTTTAGACTTCTTTCCCTGTCTTTTCACATTCCCCTCTCTCCTTTATTGTCCAGTGTGTGCCTTTTTCTTCAGTTTCAATTTTGCCCTTATTTCTTTATTCATCCCTGGTGTTTCATTTGTGGCAAGTTTGTTCTTGCTTTTTAGTGGGATATCTTTCTCCTGGACTCTATTGATCACCGTTTTAAATGTTTCCACTGCTGTTCTATTTCTTTGTCCAGGTCATTAATATGTCAAACATTTCACCGTTGGAAACTTCTCAAGTCACATATCCATGACAAAGCCAATTGCTTTTGTGGGAGGAGCAAATCAACTTGGTCGAAAAATCAGCTGCAGGCCAATCCACAAATAATATACTTCCACGTCTTAGTAAAAAATAAGCAATGTCAGAAGTGGGATTCGAACCCACGCCTCCAGAAGAGACTGCGACCTGAACGCAGCGCCTTAGACCGCTCGGCCATCCTGACTACAAATTTAACGTTTCATTCTGCATCAATTCCGCACCGTTGGCCAGTGAACGCATCATAAAACTTTAAAATGATACTCGCCCAACGTGGGGCTCGAACCCACGACCCTGAGATTAAGAGTCTCATGCTCTACCGACTGAGCTAGCCGGGCCTGAATGCACATAACCGCCTTATCTTTAATTGCAGCAAGCAGGCGAAAGACTCCATTTCAAATTATTGGAATCAATTCTGAGGGACAGGATGAACTGTCACTTCGAAAGGCACGGACTAATTAAGGACAGTCAGCATGGATTTGTTAAGGGGAAGATGTGTCTGACGAACCTGATTGAATTTTTCGAGGAGGTGATAAGAAGGATCGATGAGGGTAGCGCAATTGATGTCGTCCACATGGATTTTAGCAAGGCTTTTGAAAAGTTCCCACATGGTAGATTGGTCAAAAAAGGAAAGGACCTTGGGATCCAAGGGAATGTGGCTTATTGGATCCAAAATTAGCTCCGTGGCAGGAAGGAAAGTGTAATGGTCGACGGGTGTTTTTGTGGCTGGAAGGCTGTTTCCAGTGGGGTGCCGCAGGGCTCGGTACTTGGTCTTTTGCTTTTTGTGCTCTGCATTAACGATTTGGACCGAAACTTAGGGGACATGATTAAGAAATTTGCGGGTGACACAAAAATAGGCCATGTGGTTGATAGCAAGGAGGAAAGCTGGAGACTGTGGGGGTTCAGGCAATTTTCTGATATCAAGGCACTCAATCCATCTCTGAACGAATTTTGAACGAATACGTGTGTTTGACCCAGCACAGGCACGATGGGCCGAATGATCTCCTCTTGTGGACTAACATAATACGATGATACTAAGTGTTATCAGTCGGAAAAGCAACACATTGCAAATAAGAGCAGAGAGAGGAATCTCGTCTAACAGCATAACAGCTCGGTGAGATATTGTATTTGAGAAGGATGAGGAGGGATAGTTTATCATGGTGGTAGTCACATAGGGTATCATTTGTGACTTTGATAAGGACCATTTCATGCTGCGACTGGGGCGGAAACCTAATTGGAGATATTCATCCCGGGCGCGGCCCCATCGTGCGCGGTGAGATGGAGGGGGGTGGGGGAAGTGCCAGAGCTGGGGCTCACCGGTGGAAGCAGCATAAAAGTTTAAAACGGTACTCGCCCAACGTGAGGCTCAAACCCACAACCCTGAGAGTTTTTAAAGAAAAGGTGGAGCAGCAACTGTCTGAATCTCTTGCTGTACTTGAAAGAACACATTCCAAGTACGAGCAGAGAGAGGACACCATTCAGTTGCCCATTGTGTTGAGCAAAATGCCATCGGTTTTTGTCGTGCAGCGGTTATCAGATTTGCTTTACACGCGAAAGGTCCCCGGTTCGATCCCGGGTGGCAACATTATGTTGGAACTTGGTCTCCATAAACATCCAGGTTGATTTTCTTCTCTTGTCAAAAAGGGAGACAGTGGTTGCTCCCTTATTCTTTGTAAGCTGCATCTTTTACTTCATTAAGCAGATAACTTTGAGTGACAGAAAACTGATCCTCAGTGACGCTCATTTTAAATTTTATTCCCTTTTACTCCAAAAGGGTTTTTTGGCCTTGGAAGGAGCGCAGACCAGAATTACCAGAATGTTAGCAGGGCTCGAAGGGTTAAATTATGAGGAGCGGTTACATCCTTGTATTCCCTGGAATATAGAAGGCTTTTTAGGATTTTGAAAGGGAGATAGGCAAACCCTTTCCACTGGTGAGGGAGTGAAAGACAATATCACAATATCACAAAAGCTGTTTTACGAGTGAAAACAGCCCAACGCATCACTGTGAGTGTCAGAGACGAGTCTCAAGGTGCCGCGTCCTGTACAGTGAATGTCAAAACTTTTAAAAGTTGCAGAAAGTGTTCGGGATTCAGTTTCACAAACCTTTAATGGGAATGAGATTTTGTCAGAGGTTGCAGCCTTCCCGACTTCTCTTGCCCTTTGCGAGACACCTGTTCCGGTTTCCATTCGCAAACTGGGTGATTTGGTGATCACGGTACAGCAGACTCAGCGGTCCCGGGTGAGAGAGAGAGAAATCAGCCCGGGCGCGGTCACAATGTGCGCGGTGACACTGCACGGGAGGTCGGGTGGAGTCAGAGCTTGGGTTCACCCCTGAAAGCAACATAAAAAGTTTAAATCAGAATACGCCCAACATGAGGTTTGAGCCCACGCCCCTCAGATTTGGAGCCTCACACTCTATCGACTGAGCTAACCGGGCCTGAAAAACTCAGCTGCTCTTGTCTATCATTGCAGTAAACTCGCCACTGGGTATGCATGTGCAGCAATCCCAACATAACGACCATATCATTGGCTGTGTTTGTCTCTGTGTGTGTGTCCACCTTCAGATTAATTTTGAACGAATACGAGTGTTTGTCTTCTGTTTGTAACATCAAATAAAAGAGGGCATCAGACACTTCCCTCCCTGACACTGGGGAACCAGTGAGACAGACCTGTTATTGTGAAAACCCAAATGAAACATTAATTGCGGAATTATATGGACTCTTATCAGCGCCAGAAGTAGATTTACAATATATACACCCCAATAAATAAATAAATAATACAGATTCATGTAAATACATTTGCAACTAACAGAGTCACTAAACCATAAATATTATTTGTACCTAATAGCAACTTTCCACGTTTTCCCTGGTGGTCAAGTGGTTAGGATTCGGCGCTTTCACCGCCACGGCCCGGGTTCGATTCCCGGTCAGGGAATTTGCTCTTGCAAAAAACACGAGCCAGTTTTGCAGAATCATCGCAAATTGACGGCACAGAAGGAGGCCATTCGGCCCATCGCGTCCGGGCCGGCCGAAAATGAGCCACCCAGCCTCATCCCACTTTCCAGCAATCGGTCCGTCGTCTTGCAGGTTGCACCACTTCAGGTGCAAATCCAAGTATTTTTAAAAAAAATGTAACGAGGGATTCTGCCTATACCACCCTTTCAGGCATTGAGTTCCAGACCCCAAACACCCTCTGGGTGAAAAAATTCTCCTCAGCTCCCCTCTAATCCTTCTACCAATCACTTTAAATCTGTGCCCCCTGGTTATTGACCTCCCTGCTATGGTAACTAGGTCCTTCCCATCCACTCTATCTAGGCCCTTCATAATTTTGTACACCTCAATTAAATCACTCCTCAGATTCCTCTGTTCCAAAGAAAACAACCCCATCCTCTCCAATCTTTCCTCACAGCCAAAAATCTCCAGCCCTGGCAACCTCCTCGTAAATCTCCTCTGTACCCTCTCTAGTGCAATCACATCTTTTTTGACCAGTCTTCCAATTGGGACCTTGTCAAAAGCCTTGCTAAAATCCAAGTAGACTACATCAAAGTACTCCAGGTGTGTTCTCACCAAACCCTATTTAATTGCAGCAAGACTTCCTTACTCTTATACTCCAACCTCCTTGCTAAAAGGCCAACATACCATTTTTCTTCCTAATTGCTTACTGTACCTGCATGTTAACTTTCTGTGATTTGTTTACAAGTACACCCAACTCCCTCTGAATATCACATTTATTGGACTCTCACCTTTTAAAAAATATTCTGCTTTTCTATTCTTCCTACCAAAGTGGATAATTTCACATTTTCCCACCTGATACTCCAACTGCCACCTTCTTACCCAATCACTTAACCTGTCCACCTCCCTTTGCGTCCTCCTCACGGCTTACTTTCCCACCTACCTTTTTATCATCAGCAACCTTGGATACATTACACTCGGTCCCCCATCTAAGTCATTAATATAGAATGTGAACAGCAATTGCAACATAAATTGTCCGCCCAGGATCGAAAGCAGGGCTGTTCGCTTGCAATGCGAACTGATAACCACTACACCACAAAAAACCGCTGGTGACTTATACTGGACAGAGGGGAACTGACCAGTCACCTCTCTCTGCTCGGATTGGGACACTTTTATTTCTCTTTAAACAACATCTCTCCTGTCCCACACTAAAATCATGCAAGAGAACCATACAATTTTACAGCACAGAAGGAGGCCATTCGGCCATGTTGCCTTGCGTACTCTTTGAAAGAGCTGTCCAATTTCGTCCAAAAAACCCAGCCTTTTCCCCGTAGCCTTGCAAATCAGCCCTCTTCAAGTACCTGTCCAATTGCCTTTTGAAAGTTCCTATGAAAGCTGCTTCCACCACCCTTTCAGCAAATGGCTGCCAGATCGGAACAACCCTCTGTGTGAAAAAAAACTCCTCATTTCCCCTCTTGTCCTAAAAGCTCTCAATCCTTCTCTACGGATGCCTTTTTACAAACATTTCATTCATCAAAACCACACAAGTTACACAGGAAAAAGGCTTCATTTTCAAGTAATTAACGTTCCGAAGGAGCTCCCTAATTTCCCTCCCCTAACCTTATGAATCAGATCATTCTCGTCCGGATCCTGTTCCACATGAACCGGCCACGCCCACCCCCCTCAGGAAGTAGCCATTCTGATTCTGTGACTGTGGCCAGCTTTGTTCGGGCAGTTGGTTTGACAGGGACCTCACACCGCACCCTCCTCCCGTGTTTTCTTCCACATCCCAGATTGGGGCCGGGCCTGGACTGATTTTTTTTCTCTGTCTCACCCGGGGCCGCTGAGTCTCCTGCTCAGATCACAAACCAGCTCTCCTACACTCGATCACCAACTCACCCAGTTTGTAAATTGAAACTGGAGCAAGTGCCTCGTCAGAGAGCAAGAGATGTAGGGGAGGCAGCAACCTCTGACAAAATATCAGGCTCATCAGAGAGGTTTGTGTATCTGAATCCCGAATAACCTTCTGCTCCTTTTAAAGTTTTGACTGTTGCACACTGCGCGGCACTTCCAGACTCGTCTATTGCACTGACAGTCAAGCAAGCGGAGGGTTCACACACGAAAGCTTAAAACAAAACTCGCCTAACGTGTGGCTCGAACCCACGACCCTGAGATTAAAAGTCTCATACTCTACCGACTGAGCTAGCTGGGCTGGTTGAACTGCCTTCATTTGGTCTGTTATTGCAGTGAGGCAGCTGCTGGCTCCGCCCGAGGCGCTGAGTTCAGAATCGGAGAAGGAGACAGCTCAGAAGCAGGCCATTCGGGCCATCGCGCCCGTGCCTTGTCCTCTAAACCATGTACCAGATTCTCCTGAATTCCAAGGTATGGAACTAAAGCGAACAACAAAAGCCCTTGCATTCGACAGTGGAGGTACAGGCAATTCTCTGAGAAACCGGTTTGTCTATTTCCCGGTGTTTGTCTGTCTCTCTGGCTGTGTTTATCTCTGAGCGTGTGGAGCAGCAGGCTGAGTTTGAATTAATAAGTGTGTTTGTGTATGTTTCTTGCAATAAATAAATGAGGGAATCAGACGCTTCTCTCCCTGACACTGGGGAACTCGTGAGGCAGAATTCAGAGCAGGATTCTGTTTATTGTGAAAAAGGGATTGCAATAAGGAAGCGGGAATTATCCAGCCTCCTAACAACAATAAGGACAACTGTGACCCCGACGTGATTTAAACAAACAACCTTCTAATCCGGAGTCAGACGCGTTACCGCTGCGCCACAATGTCTGATAGCAAAGGTTTGGATGTTTACCTTTATGAAAGTTTCTCATACACCATTTCATTTATTTCAGATGATCAAATCCCCGCCCACTCCCACCGGGAGTCAGGCAGCCTCAGAAGCAGCCTTCACCTGTCCGCGGCAGCACGACTGCAGCAAATCCAATTACACACACCCGGCACCCAGAATCATCACATCACAGAAAAGGAACTGCTCAAAATGCACAACAGGACGGGCAGCATCTGATAAAACGCTGAGACTTTCTGTGTGTGGACTTTGTTCAGGACTGCAAACAGGACGGTG
Source organism: Heptranchias perlo (assembly GCF_035084215.1). NCBI lineage: Eukaryota > Metazoa > Chordata > Chondrichthyes > Hexanchiformes > Hexanchidae > Heptranchias > Heptranchias perlo. Next base: position 8,218,594 of record NW_027139516.1, on the reverse strand, counting down.
TGAAAATTTAAACAATGGATGTGTACAAATGGATGTCATGCTTCTTTGTAAAGTAAGTGTTCATGTTATGTGTGCCATTTATAAATTTATTTTGATTATTTTTACAATATGATATATCTTGTCATAAATATATATGATTGCATCTGTGACACTTATAAATACATTTGGGTGTAACTGTGTGGTGGTTATCATTATATCGCTGTGTACCTGTGTTATGTATTTGTGTGTAATAAAAATTAAGACATGGAGAAATAAATATCCAGAAAATACATTTACAATATATACACCCCAATAAATGAATAAATAATACAGATACATGTAAATACATTTGTAAGCAGCAGTCATGAAAGGCATTTACTTCTAATGGCTTGGGGATGAGCCGGTGGGCGTCAAAACGTGCCGTGGACGGAGACCGGGTTGGTTGTTGCGGGAAGATCAAATCAACTGGGCCGAAAAATCAACTGCAGCTCAAGCGACAAATAAAATAGGAGTCAAAATAACCGATACCAGAAGTGGGATTCGAACCCACGCCTCCAAAGGAAACTGCAACCTGAACGCAGCGCCTTAGTCCGCTCGGCCATCCTGACTGATAAATGATTCCTTCATTTGCCACCTTTTCCACATTGAAACCCCACCCCCCCCCCACCCCATCCCGGAGGAAGTTTCACTCACTCCAGTGCTTGGTAAGATAAATGTTGCTGGAAAGGCTCGGTGAGCGGGATGCCACCTCCCCGGGTTTTCCTGAGCCTAATATACTTTATTCCTATTTAATCATGGGAATATCCGCAATTAGCAGCTAAAAAGGGTTAAAAGCTGAATCACAGAGAAAGGGAAATCCACGTTAAATCTAATAATACTGTAAGCAAAACTCGCTGGTGGTCTCGTGGTTAAGATTCGGCGCTTTTATCACCTCGGCTCGGGTTCGTTTTCCGATCAGGGAATCTATTTTTACCAAACAGTTCACTGAATTACACAAAATAATTCAAGTATCTCAGATGATTCTTTTAATCACCATTAATAAACCCACAACTTTCTGTTTCGCACTGAATGAAATGCTAACAAGTTTGCCGAGTGACTGTCGAAACTACGCTAACTTTTTTAACTTTCATCCCTTCTCATTTTACGCAATGCTTAAAACTGTTCACTGGTTTTGAGACCAGGAATCTGGTGCAGCCATTGTTGAATGTGAAAGGATTGCAGCCCAATTTGCACGATAGAAAGCTCGCGCCTGGAAGTTTGTGAGGAGCAAGTTCCATCAAATTGTTTCTGACCCGGGATTAAACCGGGAGTTTTTCGTGTGTGACGCCAACATGATAACAAGTGCACCGCGAAAATATCGATTTAGTCCAGCCTACGTCAGATGGAAGTGTTAAGGGAGAAAGTGAACTGCTGACTCCCACTTCTGGGGGATATCCCAAAGCGCTTCATAGAGGTGTAATCAAAAACATAGAATCATAGAATCACAGGAGGCCATTCGGCCCATCGTGCCTGTGCCAGCTCTTTAAACTAAATAGTGCAATTTTAAAGGGGTTGCAGGAACAGAGAGACCTGGGGGCATACGTACACAAATCTTTGAAGGTGGCAGGACAAGTTGAATAGATTGTACAAACACATGTCCGGAATCGTTGACTTCATTAATAGAGGCATAGAGTACAAAAGCAAGGAACTTATGATAAACATTTATAAATACTGGTTAGGCCCCAGCTGGCCATCACACAATTCTGCCCACCACACTTTAGGAAGGATGTCAAGGCCTTGGAGAGGGTGCAGAGGTGATTTACTAGAATGGTGCCAGGGATGAGGGATTTCAGTGAGGTGGAGAGACTGGAGAAGCTGGGGTTATTCTCCTTTGAGCAGAGACGGTTAAGGGGAGATTTAACAGAGGTGTTCAAAATCATGAACGGTTTTGATAGAATAAATCAGGTGAAACTATTTCCAGTGCCAGAAAGGATGGTGACCAGAGGACACAGATTTAAGGTAATTGGCAACAGAGGTGAGACGGGGAGAATGTTTTTACGCAGCGAGTTGTCATGATCTGGAATGCACTGCCTGAAAGGATGGTGGAAAAAGATTCAATAATAACATTCAAAGGGGAACTGGATAAATACTTGAAGGGGAAAATGTTGCAGGGCGATGGGGAAAGGGAAGGGGAGCGGGTCCAATTGGATAGCTCTTTCAAAGAGTTGGCACGGGCACGATGGGCCGAATGGCCTCCTTCTATGATGTTTCCATGCTGTGATTCTATGTTATGGAGGATTTTCTGATGCAGTGGATATTCGGGGCAGAGGACCAAGTGGGGATTGAGCTCGACGGCAAGTGTATACAGTTCGTTCAAAGGACTGAAGCCGATGGTTTCATTCTTCCCGTCGTTTAGCAGCAGGAAATTACTCGGCCATGCAGGCGACTTTTTTTGTCTTCATTCATGGGATGTGGGTGTCAATGGCAAGGTCAGCATTTATTGACCATCCCTAATAGCTCTTGAGAAGGTGCTGGTGAGCCACCTTCGTGAACTGCACCTTTCATTGACTGTGTCATTGACGTTTTCTGGATAGAGAGAAACTATTTCCTCTGGTTGGGGATTCTAGGACTCGGGGGCACAGTACAAAAATTAGAGCCAGACCTTTCAGGAGTGAGATTAGAAAACACTTCTACAAACAAAGGATGGTAGAAGTTTAGAGCTCTCTTCCGCAAAGGGCAATTGATGCTAGCTTAATTGTTAATTTTAAATCTGAGATAGACAGCTTTTTGGCAACCAAAGGTATTAAGGGATATGGGCCAAAGGCAGGTATATGGAGTTAGATCACAGATCAGCCATGATCTTATCAAATGGATGAGCGGGCTCGAGGTGCTGAATGGCCGACTCCTGTTCCTATGGTACATTTCCCCAAGTGTCTGTTCTCTCCACAGTTGTTGAATGACCGCCTTGTGCTTCCAGCATATTTTCGTTCAAAGCTCGGTTCAGGGACGAGACGGTGGGCGTCAAAACGTGCCGTGGATCGAGACCGGGTTGGTTGTTGCGGGAAGAGCAAATCAACTGGGCCGAAAAATCAACTGCAGCTCAAGCGACAAATAAAATAGTAGATGTCAGAAATGGGATTCGAACCCACGCCTCCAAATGAAACTGCGATCTGAACGCAGCGCCTTAGTCCGCTCGGCCACCCTCACTGACAAATGATTCCCTCATTCGCCACCCTTTCCACATTGAGACCCCCCGCCAGGAGACAGTTTCACTCACTCCAGTGCTTGGTAAGATAAATGCTGCTGGAAAGGCTCGGTGAGCGGGATGCCACCTCCCCGGGTTTTCCTGAGCCGATTGCACTTTATTCCTATTGAAACACGGGAATATCCGCAATCAGGAGCTAAAAAGAATTAAAAGCTGAATCACAGAGAAAGGGAATTCCATGTTAAATCTGATAATACAACCAACAGAGTTCTCTGGTGGTCTAGTGGTTAGGATTTGGCGCTGTTACCTTTGTAGCCTGGGTGCGATTCCCGGTCAGGGAATGCAACTTTTGAACACTTGTTATGTTAATCGCATGGAAGAGAAAAAAAAGACAATCATTATTTCAATCACCATTAATGAACCGATAAGGTTATTTTGCAGAATGAAAGGCCACTGAGGGAATTTGGAAAACTTTAATAATTTCTTTTATGCGATGAACTTTTTATCCCTTCTCATTTTACACACTGTATTTTTAAGGGCTCGGTTTAAAATGTTCAGTGCTCGTGAGACCACGAATTTGTGTTCAATTTAACAGGACCGGCTATTTCACAATGAGAAAATAAATTTGCCCCAACATAATGATTCTGCCCGGGATTGAACCGGGGACTTTTCGCGTGTAAAGCAAACGTGATAACCACTACACTACAGAAACCTCTGTTCAATTATCAGCCAGAAGTTCGAATGACTGCATTGATTATCTTTCATAACAATTCAATTGATCGAAGTTGCACAAGTCACAAAAGAAAAATGTTCATTTCAAAGTTATTAAACTCCCAAATGTGGCCTGCTTTGTTTGGACAGGGGATGACCCTGACGTCACAGCCTCAACAAAGCATATTCTCAACATTTCCATTGGGAACAGGAGGAGGCCATTTCGCCCCTTGAACCTCTTCCGCCCTTCAATTGGATCAGAGATGATCTGAACCTCAAATCCATTTTCCTGCCTTTGCTCCCGATCCCTCGATACCCTGACCCAACAAAAATCGATCGATCTCAGTCTTGAAAGCTTCAATTGGCCCCAGCATCCACAGGCTTTTGGGGGACAGAGTTCCCGACTTCTACTGCCCATTGTGTAAAAAAGTGCTTCCTGATTTCGAACCTGAATGGCATGGTTCTAATTTTAAGGTTATGTCCCCCTCGTTCTTGATTCCCCAGAGGAAATTGATTCTCTCTCTCTCTATTCTATCGAATCATTTAAAGATGTGAAACACCTCGCTCAGACTGCCCCTCAATCTTCTATACTCGGGGGAATACGAGCCGAGTCCATGCAGCCTGTCCTCATAATTTAACCTTTTCAGCCCCGGTAACATTCTGGTGAATCTGCTCTGCACCCCCTCCAAGGCCAATCTATCCTTCCTGAGGTGCAGTGTCCAAAACTGAACGCAGTTACTCCAGACGCAGTCTAACCAGAGCTTTATATAACTGGAACATAACTTCCACTTCTTTATATTCCAGCCCCTGAGATAAAGGCTCACACTCCGTTAGCCTTTTAAATTATTTTTTGACCCATCCGTTAGCTTTTACTGATTTATGGAAATGAACCGTTAATTCTCTCTGCTTCTCCACAGTTCCTAGCTTCTTACCTTTTGGAAAATATCCTGACCATAGGTCCAAAGTGGATTACCCCACATTGAACTCCATCTGCCATTGTTTTGCCCACTCACTTAATCTATCAATGTCCCTTTGCAACTTTCCAATCGCATTCCACACTACTCACTGTACCACCTGAATTAGTTTCATCAGCAAACTTGGATATACGACTCTCTGTTCCTTCATCTAAGTCATTAATAAATATGGAGACAAGCTGAGACCCCAGTTACAGATCCCTGGGGGACACCACTAGTCCCATGCTGCCCATTGGAGTATGTACCCATTATCCCTACTCTCGGCCTCCTATCTCCGAACCAATTCTCTACCCATGTCAATGCATTGCCTCAAGTTTCATGCACTTTCATTTTTGCCAACAGTCTCTTGTGTGGAACCTTATCAAATGCCTGTCGGAATTCTATGTAAATAATATCATAGGAACATAGGAACAGGAGTCGGCCAATCACGCCCCTCGTTCCTGCTCCGTCATTTGATATGATCATGGCTGATCTGTGATCTAACTCCATATACCCGCCTTTGGCCCATATCCCTTAATACCTTTGATTGCCAAAAAGCTGTCTATCTCAGACCTAAATTTAACAATTGAGCTCGTATCAATTGCCGTTTGTCGAAGAGAGTTCCAAACTTCCACCACACTTTGTGTGCAGAAATGTTTTCTAATCACGCTCCTGAAAGGTCCGGCTCTAATTTTGAGACAAAATGGAGGCAAGTTCGCCGGACATGTTGGACAAAATGGCTGTAAGTACGGTGGCCATCTTGGACAAATTGGCGGCAAGTCGTTCACGGCTGTTCCACAGGAACAGAAGGAGGCCATTGAACTCCTCAAGCCTCTTATATCGGAACTGAAGGTCATTAAGCCTCTGAAGGCTGTTGCACAGGGAAAGGAGGAGGCCATTCAGCCCCTCAAGCCCATTACAACGTTACTGGAGGCCGATCATCCCCTCAAGCCTGTTACATAGAATCAGGAGGAGGCCATTCAGCCCTTCGAGCCTGTTATACAGTAACTTGAGGCCAATCAACCCCTCAAGCCTGTCAAATAGCAAAAGGAGGAGGCCATTCAGCCCCTCGAGCCTCTTATATGGGATCTGAAGGCCATTCAGCACTTCGCGCCTTTTATTCAGGAACTGGACGCCAATCAACCCTTCAAGCCTGTCAGATAGCAAAAGGAGGAGGCCATTCAGGCCCTGGAGCCCCTTACACCAGATCTGGTGGCCAAAAAGCCCCTCAATCCTGTTACATAGGAACAGGAGGAGGCCACTCAGTCCCTCGAGCGTGTTATACGGGAACTGAAGGCCATTCAGCCCTTCGAGCCCATTACAACGGAACTGGAGGCCAGACAGACCCTCCAGCCTGTTATATAGGAACAGGAGGAGGCCATTCAACCCTTCGAGCCAGTTATACAGGAACTTGCCGCCAATCAACCCTTCAAGCTTGTCAGATAGCAACAGGAGGAGGTCATTCAGCCCCCGAGCCCGTTACACCAGCCCTGGAGGCCAATCAGCCCCTCAAGCCTGTTACATAGGAACAGCAGCAGGACATTCAGCCCCTCGAGCGTGTTATACGGGAACTGAAGGCCATTCAGCACCTCGAGCCTATTACACTGGAATAGGACTCGGCCATTAAGCCCCTTGAGCTTGTGGCATTGGAACAGGAGGAGGCCATTCAGCCCTTCGAGACTGTTAAACAGGATCTGGACGCAATTCAGCCCCTCGCGCATGTTACATAGGAACAAGGGGAGTCCATTAAGCCACACGAGCCTGTTACATAGGAACAGGAGTAGACAATTCAGCTCCTCAACCTGTTCCGCCATTCAATTAGATCATGGCTGATCTGTATCTTAAATCCATCTACCCGCCTTGGTTCCTTAATCCTTAATACCCTTGCCTAACAAATGTCTATCAATCTCCGTTTTGAAATTTCGGATTGACCCCCAGCTTCAACAGACTTTGGTGGGGAAGAGTTCCAGATTTCCACTACCCTTTTGTGAAGAAGTGCTTCCTGACATCACCCTTGGACGGCCTAGCTCTAATTTTAAGGTTATGCCCCTTTGTTCTCGACTCCCCCGACAGAGGAAGTAGTTTCTCTCTATCTACCCTAAAAACTCCTTTCATCATCTTAAACACCTCAATTCAATCAAGACTTAATCTTCTATATTCAGGGGAATACAAGCCTTGTCTATTCAACCTGTCCTCATAATTTAACCCTTTTAACCCCGATATCATTCTGGTGAATCTGCGCTGCAGCCCTTCCAAGGCCAATATATCCTTCCTGAGGTGCAGTGCCCAGAACTGAATGCAGTCCTCCAGATGGGCTCCAACCAGAGCTCTGTACAGCGGGAACATAACTTCCACCCCTTTATATTCCAGCCCTCTTGAAATAAAGGCCAACATTCTATTCGCCTTTTGAATTATTTTTGTCCACTAGCTTTTAATGATTTCTGTGCTTGGACCCTAAATCTCTCTGCTCCTCCACAGTTCCGAGCTCCTCACCATTTAGAAAATTCTCTGATCTATCTTTCTTAGATCCGAAGTGGATGACCTCACATTTCCCCTCATTAAACTCCATTTGCCACAGTTTTGCCCACTCACATAATCTCTCAATGTCCCGGGGATGCTTGGAGCTTTTGTTTGTTTGGAGAATGCTTTATATCAGATCGTTATTGTAAAAAGATTACAATTGAGTTTTATTTTGTACAGTTTGAACAAGATCATTATTCCCCGATCAGTAAAATGTCCGTGTTTTTCAGATAGTGGAGACAGTTCAGAGATAGTTGCCTTTTTGTCAACTTTAATGAAGTGAAATTTTGCAGATTTAAAATCAGCTGTATTTCTAAGCTTGAAAAAGCAGCTCCTCTGTTAGGTGAGGCTTCACTCCCAATGTCTCAGTGTTTCCGCTTGTCCTGATATCAGTGTAACATTTGAAGGGCTCCAGGTAATGAACAGTGAAACCCCTTCAGATTATCTCAGCCCACTCGTTCTATCCAGTGCCTAATAGTGCCTGCTCTTCCGAGGGTGACAGATTCACACTACACTAGGCCTTGTTTTAGACTTTAACTGCCAAACAAATTGATGAAACAATAAGAGAATAAAGAAATAGTAGCAGTAAGGCAACAGTTTTACTGTAAAGCTCAACCTGATCCTGATTGGAAAAGAAAATAATGAATAATTCACAAATACTATACGAAACTGTGACCGAACTTTCGAACATCCTGGTTCTTTGTTGTCTTTTTCTCACAAACTATGGAAGCTGTCGACTTGATTAACATTCTCAGAGATTCCAAACAGACTCACCAGTTTGAAAAAGACAGGCTGATAAATGCCTTCAAAACAGTGACTGGGAGCCAGTCTTTTTAAGCAATGGTCTGTTTAATTCAAAAGAAGCTGCCAATCAAAAGTGTACGAGAAGAAATGACCCCGGAGGTTTGTATCTGAATCAAGTGTTTGACTTTGTGAATTGCAGCCTGACTTTAAGAGGTGCAGGCTGCCTTTGAGAGGTGCTGACCACTCACGCTATATCGGGGACCCCCTGCTGGTGAGAAGCCGCTCAACAGCGCAGCCAGGCCTGACTGCTCGCAGGAATCAGGTAAATCACCAGGCAGCACCAATCTCAACGACCGGGTGCAGGTTAATCACGTGGGGGTTAATCGTTTCCGCCCCCAGATTCGGGCGTTATCGAATTTAACCTCGTGCATATCTTTATATATATTTTACATAGAATACAGCACGGCACAGAAACAGGCCATTCAGCCCATCTGGGTAAAGAAATTCCTCTGAATTTCTTATTTGTCAACAACAACTTCTGGAGTGGAAGATATGATACAATATATAATCTAATAATACGTTTATATATATTTAACATCGAATGCACAGCACAGTAGAGAGGCCATTCGACCCGACTGCTATTTCTATTTTACAACAACTACTTCTTGTATGTATAATACAATGTAATATATCTTTACATAAATATTACATAGAATGCACCACGTCACAGAAACAGGCCACTCGGCCCATCTGGGTAAAGATTTTCCCTTGAATTCCTCATTTGACAACAACAACAAAATCTTGAATATGTTTTATAATATAATATATTTATATCTTTTACTTTGAATGTACAGTACAGCACATATATCACAGAGGCCATTCGGCCCAACAGCTATTTCGATTTTACAACATCTTCTTGTATATATAATATATTTATGTTTAGACATATACTGCGTAGAATACAGCACGGCACAGAATGAGGTCATTCGGCCCATCTGGGTAAAGAAGTCTCTCCGGGATTCCCTGTTTTACTACAACAACAACGGCATTATATCTATTTTTATATGCATAGAATTACATCGAATGAACTGCAGGGAAAAAGGTGCCTTTCGGCCCAACTGGGTAAGTAAATATCCCACAGTGTTCCGGCAGTGACCAAGTGATCATCGAGTCCACCCAGTGTTAGTGCCCCATTAATCAACAGTGTCCCAGTGATTCACAGTGCACCCAGTGATTCCACAGTGATCGCAGAGTGACCCAGTGATCTTACAGTGCACTCAGTGATTCCACAGTGATCGCAGAGTGACCCAGTGATCTTACAGTGCACCCAGTGATTACACAGTGATCGCAGAGTGACCCAGTGATCTTATTGAATGGCGAAGCAGGCTCGAGGGGCCGATTGGCCTACTCCTGCTCCAATTTCTTATGTTCTTATGTTCTTACAGTGCACCCAGTGACAGGGCCCCACTCATGCACAGTGTCCCAATGATCTACAGTTCACCCAGTGATTCCACAGTGATCGCAGAGTAACCCAGTGATCCCACAGTAAACCAGTGATCCCACAGTGGTTCCAGTGATCCCAGTGTTCCACTGATCCCACAGTGTTCCAGTGACCCCACGTTGTTCCAGTGATCCCACGTTGTTCCAGTGATCCCACAGTGTCCCAGTGAACTTGCAGTGACCAAGTGATCCCAGAGTAACCTAATGGTCCCAGTGTCCCACTGATCACACAGTGTCCCAGTGGTCCCACAATGTCCCAGTGAACCTGCAGTATCTTAGTGATGCCACAGCAACCCGTGAACCCACAGTGCTCCTAGTTATCCAACAGTGACCCAGACACAACTCATGTGAGCCCCATTGCGTGCAGCCTGTGGTGAAGGCCTCGACCAGTCCCCTGTGGAGAGCAAACTTCTTCCCAAAGAATCCTCCTCCTCCCAAAAATTCACTTTCCACATCTTCATGTTACAGCATTTCTACAAAAATATCCTCTGGAGGGAGAGAGAGAGAGTGAAAATAAATTGATTAAAAACAAAGTAAGCGATTAAAAAGGCACAGCAAGAGCCCAGAGCTCCCTCACACTCACTCACTCACTCACTCACTCACATTCACACTCACTCACTCACTCATTCCATTACACAGGCAGGCAATCTCTCAGCATACACCACTGACAAACAAAATCCTTAGTTAGAAAGCAGAGAATCGAAAGAAAAGTGAGAAAAGTTGGGAGATGGAGAGAGACAGAAAGGCACTCAGGGCAGACTGAAGAGCACAAGTTGCTTCTCTCTCTCTAATACAAGTTGCAGGGTTTTATCTCCTGTTTTGCCACTCAATCCCTCACCCACCAACTCCCCCCTCCCCACCCCTCCCCTAAATGGTGCTGGTCTGTCTGCTTGTTCTAGTTAGTGTTTGCTGCCTGGTCCAAATTGCTCCCGTGCTCATTTTCACTTCTGTCCCTGGAGCAGGGGACACAAACCCTGGGCATTTTTTGCGACTTCAACCTTTATGTTGCAGTTTGCAAAGGTGAACGAACTTTACCTTTGCTCTTTTCTCTTGTTTTAATGAGCAGTGGACAAAAAGCCTGTAGTTTGTGGTCAACTTACAGTTTGTGGCTTTTTCCAATTAGCCAAAGAGTTCAAACAAATTCATGACGTTTAAAACAGCCAAGGTTAAAAAGTTTTTTTGAAAAACCTAATACACAGCATGATCCCTCACTCAGTTACAGGGACAATCTCTCAGCAACATTCATTTACACAGAAACAAAGTTCAGTTTATAAAGGAGAAGAATCTAAAGAGTAAAAGATTGAGAGACAATCTTTATCGACTACAACAACTTGTATTTATATATTACAGCAACTGCTAGAACATCAATTTGCATATAGACATATATATGTATTTCCATAATACAACTGCTATTACAAAGCCTCCATAAAGGCTGTGGGGAAAGAGCAGAGGGGGAAATCGGATTAATTCGACATCCCTTTCAAAGAGCAGGCAAATGCACAGTGGGCTGAATGGCCTCCTCTTCTCCCATACTTTCCATGGAACTATGAATTTATGAACAACAACTTCAATGCCATGAACCTGAAACAAAATGGACACCAGTAAGGCAGTCATCTTACTGAGGGGCAAGCTGGACATCTTACTGAGGGGCAAGGCAGATATTTAAGTGAGGGGCAAGGCGGCCAACTTACTGGGGGGCAAGATGGATATTTTGAACAAAATAGCCGCCATGAAGCTTAAACAAAATGGCCGCCATGATCCTGAAATCTAATGGCCGCCAATAAGGCAGCCATCTTACTGAGGGGCAAGGTGGAGCTTGTTATGGTGAGAGACACGGAGAGGGTTCATTTGTGGTTCCTGTTAAATCACAGCTGCACTATAGTGAACAATACAAACTGAGTGAGACTGGCACTAGCTGGTGTTTAACACAAAGACAGCGGTGCAGTGAGGGAAATAAAGACCAAAATGTGAACTTCTGCAAAAAATGGATTAACATTTGGTTATTTGGCCTTAATTCTTAAAGAGAAGGAGAGACCAGACATTCGGAGGAAAGGTCAAATGAGCCATTTTGAATAGAGTTTGCAATTCTAGTTTCTACCAAATAAATCAGTAAAAAATTGGACTCAATCTGAATGTAGTTCTGATCTGGGATTTGGTTAATTTCTCCATTATTCATATTTTTTCTTTAATCTGAAACAAGAACAGTATTTGTAACAGTAACAGAGCAGTTTAGTAACACAGCAGAAGAGGTAAGAGTACATTGTGATTTATTACAGAATCCAGCAGCTCACTGGGAAAGTTACACATGGTACAGATGGAGGAGCAAAAAGGGACAAAGTGATTTTACACTTTAATTTGGGGCAATGACTGTTTATCTCCACAAGGTTTAGTTTTATATTAAAATAACGGGCTCTTTACCCTGAAGAAACTTCAGGCACAAACCATGGCTTTATGAAGAAAACAATAATTTATTAATATTAATAAACTAGAAAAAATGAGATTCGAATTTAAATAACATCTTGGGTTTATGCCCGATTAAAATTGCTTTAACAACAATAAAACAACACATTCTGAATTCCCAAAATACGTAACCGTTTGGAAATCCAATGTCGATCTTAGGCTAAGTCCGTAACGAAATTTATTTCCTTGTGGTTGGCTCAAACTTGGGGCAAGTCTCCAGGTATTTTGATGGATAATGTTGCAGTGTAGCGTGGCTTTCTCTTGTATCCAGGTCATTTGCTTCACAGGCAATCGGTAAACCAGCATCGAGGCATCAAGCTGGGAGGTAGCGAGCAGTCAGGAAAATTCGAGGTGAGGTGGTGCTGACAGGAAGCGAAAGGTGAGGTTGGAGCCCGAGTGGTGGATCTGTGTCTCTCCCCACTCAACTTCTGCCCAGCTTTAAATGACCTTTTCAACAGAGAATCACATCTCTGGGACGATGGCTTATCAACAAAAGGTTCCTACAAATACAACCCACGATTGATTGACACTTCACTTGTTTTCCCTCAGTGTCCACAACGTAAGCAAGTTAATTCGGCAGATTTTCAAACCACCTCTAGCCCTCCTGGAATCGTTCTTGTTGCTGTGTGATCTTTTACAATGTGTCATTATCAATCATTTTAACAACCCTTCCACCTTTTAACAGTCCTTTTCCTCAGGCTTTCGTTTATCGGATGAATGTTTACTACACAGAGCAGCTGGGAAACTCCTGCAGTAAGTAATGGTCAGGGTCAGGTACACAAGGCTGAGTGACTTTATTGTGCAGCCTCCAGGCATCACCCTTATAAATGTCAAAATTAAATCCACAAGAGTGTTACCACAGAACAAACATGAACTGTCTGGCCTGCTTCATCTGCTGCTGTTCTGCTGGTCAGCACTCTCACACACTCCAGGCTGATTACACAGTTTGTTTGGTTATTTAATGCTTTCTGTGTTCTATTCTCACTCCTCTCTCTATCCTCCTATCTCTTTATGTGTTTGTCTGTCGTTCATTGTATCTGTTCTCTGTTTATGTCGTTTGTCTCTATTTATTTTCTGTGTGTTTTTCTATCTTGTTCTTTCCACTTTTACTTCCATCGTTTGTAACTTTTTTTCAGTGTCTCTCTGTCGTTCCGTCCATGTCTGCTCGCTCATTATATATATATAGATGATTTCTTTCACTCTTTCTTTCTCTCTTTGTTTTTTTCTCCTTTCTTACAAACTGTCGTTATTTCTATCCTTCTCCGAGTAGCACTGTCTTTCTCCCTCTTTGTTTTTCTCTCTCTCTCTCTCTCTCTCACACACACACACACACGCACACATACACACCCTCGCTTTCACGTGAATCTGTCTGAAATTTTCTGCGCTTTTTAAATCATTATATATTTCTTTTGTCCATGTGTGCTCTCCCCATCTGTCTAAATATCTCTCTCTTTTTCCCCTTCTCTCTGTTTCTTTATCCCGCTCGCTCTCTCTCTCTCTCTCCCTCCCCTGTCTCGCTCTCCCTCTCCCTCTCTTCCTCTCCCCCTATCTCTGTCTCTTTCTCCCTCTTTCTCTAACTCTCTGTCATCATCTCTCTTTCTCTCTCCCTCACCCTCCCTCGCTCTCTCCTTTTCCATTTATGAGGACTGCATCCATTCTGATCAGGCTCGCAGCAACTACTTTTATTACCAGCTTTTCAAAATTTGCCCGGTGGCCAATTGGTTGAAGTCCAGCGGAGCTCTTTAGTGCCGCCATTTCGATCAACAATTCATGTGTCGTCTGCACAGTAAATCCTGCCTCAATAGGAAATATTGTCAATAAAATATATCAGAATCAGATTTAAGATCATTTCAGGATTATGTGCTGCTAACATAAAATGTAATTTCCATCCCCCGGGAAATGTAGGGGATGGAGTATGAAATGGGATTTAGTTCTAGTGCTTGAAACCCTTCAGCTCTTTCTATAATTTCACGAATTTAACAATTAGATTGAATGGGCATTTCACCGCGTTCTTAAGCTCCTCTCTGAATTTAGTCTGGGTCAGGACGTAAATACACGTGTTTGTGCAGGAACTGAGGAGCTGCAGCATCTTTACTGTGTGTTCTGTGAGATAAACAGGGTCAGAATAGAAGTAAAAATACCGGATGTCTGCAATTCGCACATAAATGTAAAATACAACCTGTGTCAGCCACAACAGTATAAAACTGCCCGAAATACTGAAGAGTAAAATGATGTAATTCTTTCGGTTCTCCATCTCTGGATCACTCTGATTCTCTCCATTGCTGCGGCCCCGGAGTCCCCTGCGGACTCGACTGGACACTAAAATTGAGCAGCAAAATCAGACAGAACGGGACACAAGGGGTTAAAATGAGGTGAAACATGTCAAATGCGGCCCATGCGGGGGAAGTACTGAAGATCAATTTGGTCCCACAAAACCAGGGAACATTATCAATTATGTAGCCAGGTTCATTTGTAAAGAACCAGGGGACATTCACCAAACAGCCCAGCACACTCACTGTTCCCAGAACCACAGCCGCTGTTCTCTCGGTGCAATATTTAGTTTTCAGCTTCTCACAACAAATGGCCACAAATCGACCAAAGGTGAAAATGACTGTGAGCCAGACAGAAACATTCGCGGTTGCAAAACCCAAGAATGTAATAAAACTACACACGGGAGTAATGTTCACGAATGACATTGGGAGATACATCAAAGGAATATCTCTCAATATCGGATCCGCTATAACGACCAGGAGATCGGCCACTACCATTCCCACCAGGTATCGACTGATGCATTTGGAGAGACCGCACTTTCCTCGGGACAGGATCACAATCGCCACCAAGTTAACTGTAACAGAGAGAAAAGGAAGCAGAGAAATTACTGATCAGACCTGGAGCCAAAGCAGCAGTTTGAGAGGATCTGAGGTGAAATTTCCAGCTTTGTTGCTGCATCGAAGGGTGGAAAGTGATTGATTGACCTGGGCAGCGCTTTCGGGCAGAGAGATGTTTTTTTAAACACAATGATCAATAATGAATTGGGAGATGGATACAGAAAGTGAATAAAGTGAGCACCGGATCCACTGGAAGGGCTGAGTGAGGGCGCAGTGCCGGTGGGGAAGGAAGAAGGGGTTTTACACACCGGGAATCCAGCGGGTTAAAGCCAGATTTGGGCTCCAGATGGCGAGGGAAAGAGAGCAAAGGGTCAGGAAGGTGAGGGGACAGGGGGACGTGGAGCCTCTTTGTTGGTCTGGGCTCAGAATACCGACAGGGGCTGGCCCTCAACGGGTAAGTCAGCTGGAGAGCGAGCCAGTGAGTGAGATTGGGAGGGATACACGGAAAAGGACATGTAGGAGCTGGAGGGGAGTCAGGAACAGATGGTTTGGGAAAACGAATAAACTGAGGCAACGGATGAGGAGACAGATGATTCAATGCAGTGGGAGGAGAGGCTGGGATTCACAGGGAGAGACTGCAGCAGAGTGTTAGAGGAAATCTAATCTATAGGTCCCACTAACACAATCCAACTAATACATTCTACAATTCATTTCTGTGGTTATTGCTGTCAGGGAACCTGTGTTGTGTATCAAATATGTTCAATAAATTTACTTTGTGCATTCAATTAAAATTAAATTGATAAGTATTAATTAAATCGACCTCGTTGTTTATTGAATTCAGCCTAGCTTTAAAAATACAGTATATGAATAATTCATTACGATCAAGAAAATTCTGATTCTATTCTTGAAGTAAATTTTCATTATGTTTAGTGCTACGTTGGAAAACAAGGAACATTCACAAAAACAGACTGAGGACCTGACAGGGATATAAAAACGAGGAGCGAGTCCCACAATAAAAACTCCCCCAATCTGACCATACCATAAGTCAAATTTTCTATGTTTAATTGTACTGGAAGTTTCAGCAGTTCATTCTGATGAATTATTCACACCACAGCATCTCGCTTTCCCTCTCATTCGCTCTCTTTCTCAAGTCCATTTTCATATCCGATTAATTCCTATCATCCTGTGCCTGCATTCTGCTCACCAGCCCCGTGTTTCATCGATCCTATTCTCAGTGTCAGTTTGTTAAATAGTGAAGCCTTTGTGGAATAGTTTAATGTTTCTACAGATCATTCAAGTCTCCACCTGTTCACGTACACTGTTCACTTCATCTACAAATCATGGAATAAACAGAATCAAATCCCTCTCCCAGGCAGATCTCACAATAATTGAGATTAATTCTCCTGTAATTATAAAGTAAAGTGATGGATGGCGGGATTGTTCAATTAACAAAACCCCAAAATCACACTTATAATCTGCAGATACACAGAAGGGCTCCTGATTCCAACAGATAGAGTGTGAACTGAGACAACATAACATCAAAACTTTTCATTTTACAATGAAGTCCAGTGACAGTCAGTGAATTCATCCACAGTGAAGCAGAGAAGGAGATGTGAAAGAGTCAATAGCAAACTCAGTTCAGTAGCCAGATATCTGAAGCGGCGTCAGATACACACGTAATGAAATAATATTTCATAACAGTCATCACCAATAAATACACTGACATCCCAGTTAAACTGAAGCATGTTATTGGGGAGGGAGGACACTGCACTGCCTCCTTATAAACACTGAGACCGTGAGCTGTCTCATTATCAATCACTGAAAACACATTGATGAAAACATATGCAGAAAAGTTCCACACGATGGAAATATTAACAGCTCCTGGTGGTCTGATACCAGCTCTTAGCCCTGACAGCGTCTGATTCCAATACATTCAGTACAGGGAATAATCCAGTAATAATGTCAGGGTTGTATATACAAAGGTCACGACAGATATAATATAACTCCTACAAGTTCGAGCGTTCAGAAGTTAAGGAGATAGCATTATTCAACAATATATTAATACAGAGAATAATCCAGTAACAATGCCAGGGTTGGATATACAAAGTTCATTCCGGATATAATGCAGCTCCTACAAGACCGAAAGAGCAGAGACTTAACACATTCCATCATTCAACCAATAGAACAGGACAGGTCACTGTGCAATAGATGTAGGGAGAAAAAAGTAATTTGCCAAGTATAGCATTAGACTTAACACTGATTTAAACCATTAACAGCTGGGATAATGGCTTACCTGGAACTCCAACGGCTGCAAGAACATGATAATACATGCGTTGTATCTTAATTATTACTGGAGATCCCATTTCAGTGAGAAGCAGCGACTTCTGTTGGCCTGGAAACCACAGCTCCAGCAGACACTCTGAGCTGATCTATTCCAACAAGCCCTGATTTATACAGGGGATAAGTCTCCACTGACACGGTTATACCCCTGACCATTGCTGTTCGTTACAGTCAGTTTAACAAACACATTATATCTACAGCTTTGACTCCGATGTAAATAATGTGGTGAATAAAAAGTCCATGTGATTATCTTGATCACACCTCTCTCAGGAATAAAGGTTAAATCTGTTCTCATACAGGACTGATCCAATTATAATGAACAGCTCCATTTACAGTTTTTATATAATTGTATTGACCATGTTCACTCCTGGTGATTCATTTATAAATGTTACCGATTCTCCGCAGTGTTGACTGAATCCAGGGACACAAGCAGAACCGTTTCACTCTGTTCCTGCAGTTTCCCAGTTAAAATATGAATTGTGAGCCTCTGACACGGGGACAGTTAAAGGGCAGGTTGAAGATTGCAGCCTCGAAATGCCTGGGTGATATTCGGGGACGAACACTGAACGTGTCCCATTGACATTCCTCTCTCCGCTATTTTACTGCAGATGTTTACCCGTTCATTCTATATTGGTTATCGGCTCCAGTAAAATTGGTCCCATGTCACACCGAGCTGAGCGCATGACCCGATTTGACCTCCATCACAAAGGCCCCGTTATTCCCTCACCCGCCTCCATCCCTTGCTCAGCACATTGCCATTGAAACCCTCATCAATGCCTCTGTCCCCTCCAGACTCCATTCCTCCAATGCACTCCTGGCTGGACAACCAACCTCCATCTTCCATAAACGCGAGCTCATCCAAAACTGTGTTGTCCGTATCCAACCAGCAACAGGTCCTGCTCGGCCTCACTGACCCTCACTGGCTCCCAGATCCATATACCTTAAATTTAAAGTTCTCATCCTTCGGTTTAAATCCCTCCATGGCCCTGCCCAACCCATTTGCACACCTACAGCAAACCCACCCATCATTTCCTCTTCAATGGGTTACTGGCCACTTTTGGTGGGCCGACCCTCGCTTGGTTCCACTCACCTATCTGATCATAGCCAGAAGAAGCTTCTCTTCCCACCCTATCACCGTTATCTCTGATGTATCTAAAGGTTCAATCCTTGGCTCCCTCCTCGTCCTCATCTACATGCTGCCCTTTCATTGCATAATCCACACACACACGGACCAGCTTTCAGATGGACGCTTACAAAACCACCGCCTCTCTTGACCCTTCGTGCAGGGGTTATGTGTTGCACAAATCGTTGAAGGTGGCAGGGTTGGTTCAGTTCGCAGTTAAAAAAGCATACGAGATCCTGGGCTTAATAAATAGATGTAAGGAACATTCCAACACCAGGTTATAGTCCAACAGTTTTATTTGAAAATCACAAGCTTTCGGAGATTATCTCCTTCGTCAGGTGAGCGAGTGTGCATCTCCACATCAGGTTTATAAATAGAGGCATGGAGCCCAAAAGCAAGGATGTAATGATGAACCTTCATAAAACACTGGTTCTGCCACAATTGGAGTATTGTGTCCAGTTCTGGGACACGTACTTTAGGAAAAATGTGAAGGCCTGAGAGAACGTACAGAGGAGATTTACCAGAATGATTGCCGGGATGAGGCACTTTAGTTACGTGGATAGATTGGAGAAGCTGGGGTTATTCTCCTTCAACAGAGAAGGTTGAGAGGAGATTTGATAGAGTTGTTCAAAGTCACGAAGAGTCTGGACAGAGCAGATAGAGAGATACTGTTCCCATTGGCGGAAGGGTCAAGAATCCGAGGACTTCACTTCAAGGGGATTGGCAAAAGAACAAAAGGTGACATGAGGAAAAACGTTTTTACACAGCGAGTGGTTAGTGTCCGGAATGCACTGTCAGAGAGGGTGGTGGAGGCAGATTCAATCATGGCCTTCAAAACGGAACGGGATAAATACTTGAAAGGAAAAAAATACAGGACAACGGGGAAAGGGTAGAGGAGAGGGACGGGCTGGACTGCTCTTGCATAGAGCCGGCACGTGCTCGATGGGCCGAATGACCTCCTTCTGTGCAGTAACCTTCCATGATTCTATGACTCCAATGTCCTTGAGTTTGTCAGACCAACATTCTGTTTTAGATGAGACACAATTTCCTTCAGTTAAAAATTGGGAAGTCCAAGCGACGGACTCCATCACACCCCTGGCTTTTTGATTGGTGAGTCGCTCACCACTCCAGTCCTCCACTTCTGGCAACTTGTGCATCCACAGTTCATTTGTCCTTCTTTTGACAGCCGTGCCTTCAGCCACATCCACGGTCCAGTGTGGTCTCCGTAAGCCCCTCCATCTCCCTCTCCCCATTTCAGGTGCCAGCCGTGGCTCAGTGGTAGCACTCTCACCTCTGAGTCAGAAGGTTCTGAGTTCAAATGCCACTCCAGAGACATAAACACATAATTCAAGCTGACACTGCAGTGCAGTACTGAGGGAGCACTGTTCTGTCGGATGGTCAGTCCTGAGGGAGCACTGTGCTGTCGGATGGTGAGTACTGAGGGAGCACAGGGCTGTTAGATGGTCAGTATTGAGGGAGCACTGTGCTGTCGGATGGTCAGTACTGAGGGAGCACTGTGCGGTCGAATGGTCAATACTGAGGGAGCACTATGCTGTCGGATGGTCATAAGAACATAAAGAATAAGGAGCAGGAGTAGGCCATACGGGCCCTCGAGCCGGCTCCACAATTCAATCAGATCATGGCTGATGTTCGACCTCCACTCCACTTTCCGGGCCGATCAACATATCCCTTGATTCCTTCAGAGTCCAATTGTTCTTAGGAACATAGGAACAGGAGATGGCCATTCAGCCTCTCGTGCCTTTATGCCATTCGTTAAAGATCATGGCTGATTTGTGATTCAGCTCCATATACGTGCCTTTGGCCCATTTCCCTTAATACCTTTGGACACCAAAAAGCTATCTATCTCACATTTAAATTTAGCATTTGAGCTCGTAACAATTGCCGTTTGCAGAAGAGAGTTCCAAACTTCTACCACACTTTGTGTGTAGAAATGTTTTCTAATCTCACTCCTGACAGGTCTGGCTCTAATTTTTAGACTGTGCCCCCTACTCCCAGAATCCTCAACCAGCGGAAATCGTCTCTCTCTATCCACCCTACCTATTCCCCTTAATATCTAATAAAGTTCGATCAGATGATTCCTTAACCTTCTAAAATCGAGAGAATACAACCCCAATTTGTGTAATCTCTCCTCGTAACTTAACCCTTGAAGTCCGGGTATCATTCTAGTAAACCTATGCTGCACTCCCTCCAAGGCCAATATGTCCTTCCGAAGGTGCGGTGCCCAGAACTGCTCACAGTACTGCAGGTACGGTCTAACCAGGGTTTTGTATAGCTGCAGCATTACTTCTGCCCCCTTGTACTCGCGTCCTCTCGATATAAAGACCAGCATTCCATTAACCTTATTAATTATTTTCTGCAGCTGTTCATGACACTTCAATAATCTATGTACCTGTAACCCGAAGTCCCTTTGGGCATCCACTGTTTTTAACTTTTTACCATTTAGAAAGTACCCTGTTCGATCCTTTTTTGATCCAAAGTCGATGACCTCACATTTGTCTGCATTGAATTCCATTTGCAACAGTTTTGCCCATTCACCGAATCTATCAATATCGCTTTGTAATTTTATGTTTTCATCTACACTGCTTACAATGCCACCAATCGTTGTGTCATCGGCAAACTTAGATATGATACTTTCTATGCCTTCATCTAAGTCGTTAATAAATATTGTGAATAGTTGAGGCCTCAAGACAGATACCTGCGGGACTCCACTAGTCACATCACGCCAATGTGAGTACCTACCCATTATCACTACTCTCTGTCGCCTTTCGCTCAGCAAACTTCCTAACAAGTCTGTACTTTTCCCTCGATTCCATCTTAGCTAACAGTCTATTGTGTGGGACTTTATCAAATGCCTTCTGGAAGTCCAATAAATAACATCCATTGACATTCCCCTGTCCAATACTTTAGTCACCTTTTCAAAAAAATCAATCAGGTTTGTCAGGCACGACCTACCTTTCAGAAATACATGCTGGCTCTCTCTGATTAACTGAAAATTCTCGAGGAGTTCAGTCACCCTATCCTTAATTATAGACACCAGCATTTTCCCCACAACAGATGTTAGGCTTACTGGTCTATAATTCCCTGGTTTCCCTCTCTCTCCTTTCTTAAAAAGCAGAGGGACATGTGCAATTTTCCAATCTAGTGGGACAGTTCCTGAATCTAGAGAACTTTGAAAGATTATATTTAGGTCATCTGCAATTTGCTCACCTACTTCCCTTAAAACCCTGGGATGGAAACCATCTGGTCCTGGGGATTTCTCACACTTTCGTGCTATTATTTTCTTTATTGCTGTTGTTTTACTTACGTTAATTTTATTTAGTCCCTGTCACCGATTCAATATTAGTTTTCTTGTGATTTCCGGCATGCTATCCTCTTTTTCTACTGTAAATACTGACGCAAGGTAATTATTCAACATGTCTGCCATTTCCCCATTGTCAATGACAATATCCCCACTTTCAGTTTTTAAGGGGCCAACACTGCTCCAGAACTCCCTCTTTTTCCGAATGTAACTATAAAAATCCTTATGTCTTATACTGTCCGTTACCTCTTTAGTTGTCCATGGCTGTTTTTTTTTTTGGCAAGTAGAGTTGTTGCCCCCCAGGGGTATAAACCGATTCTGTATCACGTTAAATGTTCCTTAAAACATTTCGCACTGATCATCGCTCGTTTTACCCATCAACAGATTTGCCCAGTTTACTGTGGACAGTCTCTGTCTCATCCCATCGAAGTCGGCCTTACCCAAGTCCAGAATCTTGGCTATTATCCCTTTCAAACACTACCTTGAACTCGGTCATGTTATGATCGCTATTGGATAGATGTCCACGCACAGTTAAGCAGTTAACTAAATCTGGTTCATTACTCATTACTAATCGAGTATGGCTTGCCCCCTTGTTGCCTCTAGGACATACTGCTGTAGAAAACTATCCCGGACACACTCAAGAAATTCACTATCTTTCTGACAGTTGCTAGTCTGCTTTTCCCAATCTATGTGAAGGTTAAAGACCCCCATTAAGACCACTATGCCTTTCTTACACGCTTGTCTAATCTCTGCATTTATCCAATCTAGCACTTCAGAGCTGCTTCCAGGAGTCCGATACAAAACTCCCACTATGGTCTTAGATCCTTTCTTATTTCTCAATTCAACCCATAAGGTCTCTGTTGGCTGCTTACCTCTCGTTATATCCTCCTTTATCATTAAAGTGATTTCATCTCTTATCACTGAGGCTACTCCTCCCCCACTTCCATTTTCCCTATCTCTCCTGTAGACCTTATAATCCAGTATATTTAGTTCACAATCCTGACCAATCTGCAGCCATGTCTCAGTAATAGCTATCATGTCATACCCTCCAATTTGCATCTGAACCTGTAGTTCATTTAATTTATTCCTTATACTCCGTGAATTTGTATTTAGAACTCTTAGTTGGGCCACACACCCTAGCCTGACCTTCAGCTTTGATGCTGGGTTAATCGTGTTACGCCTTCGAGTTTTCACTTTATCTGTAATGCCTAAAGTACACTTTCTTTCTGCTGCTCTCTGCTTTTCCCTTTCACTTGTTCTTGAACAACTGTTTGTACTATTTGTATTGAAAATTTCCCCTGGGTCTTCCCCTCTCTTGCTGCTCTCAACTTTACTCCTTTCTGACTCCCCTTCAGGTTCCCATCCCCCTGCCACTCCAGTTTAAACATTCTCCAATAGCACTAGCAAAGCCCCCCGCGAGGACATTGGTCCCGGTCCTGCTCGGCTGTAACCTCTCCCGCTTGTACAGGGCCCACCTCCCCCAGAACCGGTCCCAATGTCCCAGGAATCTAAATCCCTCCCTCCTACACCATCCCGCATTCATCCGGTCTATTTTCCTGTTGCTATACTCACCAGCACGTGGCACTGGTAGTAATCCTGAAATCAATACCTTTGAGGTCCTGCTTTTTAATTTATCTCCTAACTCCTTAAATTCACCTTGCAGGACCTCATCCCTTTTTACCTATGTCGTTGGTACCGATATGGACCACGACTACTGGCTGTTCACCCTCCCCCTCCAGAATGCCCTGCAGCCCCGCTTCGTGACATCCTTGACCCGAGCACCAGGGAGGCAACATACCATCCTGGCGTCGCGTTTGCCGCCACAGACACGCTTATCTGTTCCCCTTACAACTGAATGCTCTATCAATATCGCCCTGTCACTTCTTTCCTCCCCTCCTGTGCAGCAGAGCCACCCGTGGTGCCACGAACTTGGCTCTTGCTGCTTTCCCCTGGTTAGCCATCTCCCCCAAAAGTATCCAAAGCAGAATATCTGTTCGAGAGGGAGATGGCCCCACGGGACTCCTGCTCTCCATGCCTAGTCCTTTACCTCTGTCTGGCGGTCACCCATTTCCTTTCTGCCTGCGTAATCATTGCTCTGTTGTTAATAGGAAAATAACCTGTGACGGCAATTGTACAAATTCAGGGCAATAAGGATCAGGTTGGCATGAAAACGGGCTTTAAACTGAGATTAATAAAGCCGGGATCCGAATACAATTCATTTATACAGAATTAGAATAGTGATAAAGAAACAACTACTGATCGAAAGGCAAGATAATTCCAAACACTTAACGTTTCAACTCAGAGAGTTCAATGTGTCCTTCCCTTTGGCGTTTGATGCCAATAAACTAACAGCGAGATTTGCCCCTTGCTGTCTCTGCCCTTTTATTTTCCGATAATAAAGAAGTTTTATGATGAGCAATAAAATCGAATTGAGGACACAGAACTGAATCCGGCTGCAGAACACAGTTTCTATGTGGGGTCTCGTGAACCACAGATGGAAGAGCTGGGGGTCAATTTAATCATTGTTACCACACAAAGAATTAATGACTTCGGTTAAAAGATCAGTAATTTATCAGAACAATTCGATCCGAATGAGACAGTGTGTGATTCAGACCGAGCCTCACACCAGAGAACAGGGCGGAGAGGGATTGTACAGATCAGGCTGAAGGTCGTGTTTATGACTGTGGTATGGAACTGATCTTTACACAGGTTGTGTTCATTAACCTGCAGACCCCACAACCCGAACTTACCCGGACACTGTGGAAACTGAATCAGGGGCCGCAGCACAAGGTAAGGACCCCGAATATACTGAGCACAATTGCAGTGTTTTAAAGCAGCAGAACTGACCCATCGCCGTGTATTTATGTATTAGTTCAAGGAGATTGAAAAGTTTTATCCATATTGTGAACTCTCTGAGTTGATTGTATCAATATTGAAACGATTTTTTTTACAAAAGTTAACTTACTGGAAGAAGCGCCATTTAACAGAATAAAATGTCCAAATGTTAACTCACGCACTGAAATCATGCTGTTGTAAATCATTTTCAAAGATAATTTTCGTTTATGACACGGTTATAGGTTGAGACTTTTGAATTTAAATCACAGCCTCTAACCGTCACCGAAATCCAATGTTTCCAGCAACGGGAGTGTTACCCTTTGACCCGCATTGACCTCAGGATGCTGGGGCTCCTTCGTGACAAACCCAGACAAACGCTGCCTTGTTGTCCAGGAGAGTTACTGTCATTTCTTCTCTCGTATTCAACTCTTGTATTGGTGAACAAGTCAGGGTCCGGGGATTTGAGACACTGCCCGAACTGAGTGTATCTGAACAGATTATTGATGAAATAATGCGGATGCTGCAAATCTGAAAAATGCTGGAAATGCTCAGCACGTCAGGCAGCATCCGTGGGTAGAAGAACAGATTTAACGCTTCAGATTGAAGTATCTTTCATCAGAACTGGAAGAATTAAAGATTTAACAGTTTTTAAGCAAGTACAGAGTCAGGGAAAGGACGGGGGGAAGGGGAGGGGAGGAAGCAAGTGACGGACACACATGCCAAGTAAAGCGGCAATCCAGAGGACTGGGAGAAATATCGGAAACAACAAAGGGATACGAAGAAAATATTAAGAGATGCAAGAAGGGAATACGGAAACAAGATTTGCAAGTAATAAAAAGGCTAATGGTAAACACCCCAGGGTATTAAAACAAGGAGGTGTTGGAATTGCAGAAGCGTTAGTCATAATCTTACAAAGCTCTCTTGATTCGGGAATTGTGCCGCTGGACTGTGCAGCAAAATTGCTACTGTCATTGCATTATTTAGGGTGAGATAGAGAAACCAGGTAACTGTAGGCCTGTCAGTTTAACGTCAGTTGCAGGGATGTTACCAGAATTGGTGATTAATTATAGTGTGACTGAGCAAATATGAGCTGATCAGAGAGAGAGAGCGTGGCTCTGTTAAAGCGAACTCATGTCTGACTAATCCAGTTGAATGTTTTGAGGAGATCACTAATAAGGTAGAAAAACAATGTCTGTAGATGTTATCTATGAGAACTTCCAGAAGGCATTCGATAAGGTTCCACACAAAAGATAATTGGCAAAAACGAGAGAGCTTGGAATTTTGACTTGGGTTAGAAATTGTAAGGGAGTTGGGAGTCAGTGGGGATAAATGGTATTTACTCAGATTGACAGGTTAGGGAGTTGGGAGACAGTGGGGATAAATGGTATGAACTCAGATTGACAGGATACGGAATTGGGAGACAGTGTGGATGAATGGTATTTCCTCAGATTGACAGGTTAGGGAGTTGGGAGACAGTGGGGATAAATGGTATGTACTCAGATTGACAGGTTAGGGAGTTGGGAGAGAGTGGGGATAAATGGTATGTCCTCAGATTGACAGGTTACGGGGTTGGGAGACAGTGGGGATAAATGGTATGTCCTCAGACTGACAGGTAATGGGGTTGAGAGACAGTGGGGATAAATGGTATGTCCTCAGGTTGACAGGTTACGGGGTTGGGAGACAGTGTGGATAAATGGTATGTCCTCAGATTGACAGGTTCGGGAATTGGGAGAGAGTGGGGATGAATGGTATGTACTAAGATTAACAGGTTAGGGAGTTGGGAGACAGTGGGGATAAATGATATGTCCTCAGATTGACAGGTTACGGAATTGGGAGACAGTGGGGATAAATGGTATGTACTCAGGTTGAGAGGTTATGGAGTTGGGAGACAGTGTGGATAAATGGTATGTCCTCAGATTGACAGGTTAGTGAGTTGGGAGACAGTGGGGATAAATGGTATGTACTCAGATTGACAGGTTAGGGAGTTGGGAGACAGTGGGGATAAATGGTATGTACTCAGATTGAGAGGTTATGGAGTTGGGAGACAGTGGGGATAAATGGTCTGTACTCAAATTGACAGGTTGTATCAACTTGGCCTCTATTCCCTCGAGTCCAGAATGTTGAGGAGTGATCTGATCGGGATGTTTAAAATGTTAAAAGGATTCGATAGGCTAGATGCAGAGAAACTATTTCCTATGATGGGGAATCACGAACGAGGGGACATAATCTTAAATTCGAGTTAGACCATTCAGAAGGGAAATAAGGAAGCACTTTTTCACACACAGGTAGGAGAAATCTGGAATTCTCTTCCGCTGGAGTCTTCGGAAGCTGGAACAATTAAAGCTTTCAATACTGAAATCGGTAGATTTTTGTTCGTTCAGTTTTTCAATGGACTTGGAGTTAAGGCGGCTGAATGGAGTTGAGATACACACCAGCCATGATCTCACTCAATATTGGATCAGGGATGCGCTTGACGCTTTCCGCCACCGCTGGACGCCGCAGGGACTGGAGTGCATCATCGACACTGAGAATAAAGTTAGGATTTGATTCTGGTTTCGTTTGATTTTGTGATGAATAAAGGTGTCAAAAAATAGTGCAGCCAGCTCCAGGGTCGGAATGGTTTACTCCTGTTCCTATGTTTCATGACAATCGATGACTTGCTGCCCTGGAACATACCGCATCACTAAAAATTCCAGATGTGAACTATCCATTCAATGGGGAAATAGAAGCGAACGACAAAAACAGCATAATTGGACCCCAGAATGAGAGCATAACCCAGTGAGACTAGAAAATAGGCAAAATACCACACGTGGAATCTTTTAAATGGAGATGTGTGACTAAACAGAAATTATTTCCCGAGTCTGTAACTGCATTGGGTGAAAATAAAACAGGATGGGCTGTGCAGTTAATGTTGGATTCTGCCCGTACTTCGTGTGACACTGGGTTAGTTAGAATAGCTTTGTTACATCCTTTGTGGTGGGTGGGAAAACAGACATGCAGCAGGATGGGGAAGGAAGCAGGGAAGGTAATCAGGCATGGGGCATGTGGAATGAAAGGAGGGGGAAATCAGTTACCGAGCACGAGGGCGAAAGGATGTGAGGAAGATCAGGCATGGACCAGGAGGAAAGGAAGGGCAAGGGGAGAATTAGGATTGCAGCAGGTGGGGATGGAATAGAGGGTTAGGGGAGAGATAGGAGTGTGGGAAGGCAGTCGAACTGGAGGCGGTTGAAGGTGCAGGGGGACTTTCAGTCACGGAGCAGGTGGGATGGAAAGTGCATCTGGGGAAGGCAAGTTAGAACAGATTCAGACATAGAGCTGAGGGAATGGAAACAAGGGGAGAAACAGATATGGAACCGGTCTGTGTGAGGGGGGAAACAAACATTAAAGGTCAGGTACAGAATCGGTGGGGGCGGGGGAGTAGACAGGTAAAAGGCAGTGATTTCGGACAGGAAGCAGGGGGAGCCAGAAACGGAGTGGGAGGAGAGAGAAGCAGGAAGGGGAATCAGACACGGAGGAGTCTCAATGGGTAGCATGAACTTTTAATATTTCTATTATTTTCAAATACTAATTTGGAAATGAAATTAATGTTCACAGTTTTTCAGCCTCACAAAAAATTGAATCCGCTGCTAAACTTTTAAAACAAAGATTAAATGAAAAGGTGAAATTCCATCACCCCCAATAAAGATTAACAGGCCGATGAAGCAGAAGTGACACTTGTTTACCGCACACATTTGCTGATTCAGTTCCAGTAAAGGAAACGTGGAGCCTGATACTGAAGGTTGTGAATATCCTGATCAAGGCCGAGACTGTTACTCATTAACTGCAGGATATTATAATCATTGCTCTGTTGGTAATAAATGGTCATCATTGGAAAATAAACTGTAACCAATCATGTGACAGGAATTGAACACATTCGGGGCAATAAGTATCAGATTAACAATATAATAGAACCAATACTGAGATTCATAGAGTCGGGATTGGAATTTATACAGAGTTAGAATCGGGACGAAGAAACAACCAATTATCGAAAGGGAAGATAATTCCAAACAATTATCATTTCATCTCAGAGAGTTCACTGCGTCCTTTCCTTTGGTGATTGATCCCAATAATGTAACAGCGAGCTTTTTCCCTTGCTATCTGTGCCCTTTTATGTTTCGTTAATAAACAGGTTTTATGGTGAGTATTAAAATCGAATTGAGAATACGGAACTGAATCCGGCGACAGAACACTGTTTCACTGCGGGGTCTTCTGGACCGCAGATGGAAGAGCTGGGGGGACTTAGTAATTGTTTTCACACAAAGAATTAACGATTTTGGTTACAATATCAGTAATTTATCGGACCAATTCAATTTGAATGAGACCGTGTGTGATTCAGACCGTGCACCACACCAGAGAACAGGGCGGGGAGGGATTGTACTGACCAGGCTGAAGGTCGTGTTTATCACTGTGGTGTGTAACTGATCTTTACCCAGGGTGTGTTCATTAACCTGCAAACCCCACATCCCGAACTTACCCAGAATCAGGGGCCGCAGCACAAGTTAAGGACCCCGAATATATTGATCACAATTACAGTGTTTTAATGCAGCAGAACTGATCCATCGCCGTGTATTTGTGTATTAGTTCAATGAGATTGAAAAGTTGTATCCATATTGGATCAGGTAAGAAAAGATTGTTTTTTTTTTACATAAGTGAACTTACTGGAAGAAGCGCCATTTAACAGAACCAAATTACCAAATGTAAACTCCTCACTAAAATTCTGCATATGTAACGAGTATTCAAAGATAATCTTCGTTTATGACACTGTTAGAGGTTGAGACTTTTCAAAGTATATCACAGCCTCTAACCGTCACCGAAATCCAATGATTCCAGCCACGGGACGGTTTATCATTTGACCCGCATTGACCTCAGGATGCTGGGGCTCCTTGGTGCCAAATCCAGACAAACGCTGCCTTGTTGTCCAAGCGAATTACAGTCACTTCTTCTCTAGCATTCAACACTTGTATCTGTGAAGAAGTGGGGATCCGGGGATTTGAGGCACCGCCCGAACTGAGCGTCGCTGTACAGATTATTGATGAGTGAATGTTTCTCGATGGCGCGATTAATGAGTCCGTCCATCAGGTTACTGATCATTGAGAGGTGGATGGGAGGGCGGTAATTGGCTGGATTCAGTCTGTCCTTTTGTTTTGTGTATAGAACAGATCTGTTCATCCAAAACATATCCCTAAAGAGCAAAATATTCCACATGGACAGTCAAGCAACCATGGTCAATGTGTGAGGTAAGAGGCAGTATAAAGCTAAAGGAAGTGACTTACACAAATGCCAAGTAAAGTGGTAATCCAGAGGACTGGGAGAGATAGAGAACACAACAAAGGAAGGCAGAGGAGATATTACGAGCTGCAAAAAGGAAATATGAAAAAAGTGCAAATAATAGAAAGGCAAATAGGAAAAATGTGTGTAAATATATATTAAGTGTTAGAAACATAAACGGCCTGGCACAGAATGGGTGGGGGAAGTCGACAGGTAAAAGGCAGGGATGTCCGACACGAAGCAGGGGAGCTATAAACAAACTGGGAGCGGCAACACGGAGAAGCAGGAAGGGGGATAAGGTACGGAGGAGTCGCACGAGCTAATATGAACTTTTAATATCAATATTAAATACATATGCTAATGATGAATTTCACAGCCTCAGAATAAATATAAGTGCAGGTCGGATGAAAAGTGCATCTGGGGAAGGCAAGTTAGAACAGAATCAGACATAGAGCAGAGTGAATGGAACCAAGGCGAGAAACAGATATGGATGCGGTCTGTGTTGGTGTGGGGGGTGGGGGGATAACAAACATTAAAGGTCAGGTACAGAATCGGTCGGGGAAATAGACAGGTGAAAAACAGGGATTTCAGACATGAAGCAGGGGGAGCCGTAAACGGAGTTGGAGAACAGAGAAGCACGAAGGGGAATCAGACATAGTGGAGTCGCAATGGGTAGCATGAACTTTTAATATTTCTACTAAATACAAATACTAATTTGGAAATGAATTTAATGTTCAGAGTTTCTCAGCCTCACATTAAATTGAACCCGCTGCTAAACTTTTAAAACAAAGATTAAATGAAAAGATGAAATTACTTCA
The DNA here is from genome assembly GCF_035084215.1 of Heptranchias perlo. Lineage (NCBI taxonomy): Eukaryota > Metazoa > Chordata > Chondrichthyes > Hexanchiformes > Hexanchidae > Heptranchias > Heptranchias perlo. The sequence continues at coordinate 8,187,973 of NW_027139516.1, read as the reverse complement.
TCCACAATAAAGATTAACAGGCCGATGAAACTGAAATCTCGTTTGTTTCCCACACACATTTACTGATTCAGTTCCAGTAAGTGAAACCTGGAGCCTGATACTGAAGGGTGTAAATATCCTGATCAAGGCCGAGACTGTTACTCATTAACTGGAGACTTTCTGCAAGGAGATTATAATCATTGCTCGGTTGCTAATAAATAACAATTGGGAAATAACCTGTAACCAGTCATGTGACAGGAATTGTACAAATTCAGGGCAATAAGGATCAGATTAACATTGTAATACACCCAATACTGAGATTAATGGAGCCCGGATCAGAATGTGTTACAGTTATACAGAGTTAGAATCGGGACAATGATACGGTCAATTATGGAAAGAGGAGATAATTCCAAACATTTAACGTTTCAACTCAGAGAGTTCACTGTGTCCTTCCCTCTGGTGTTTGATCCCAATAAACTAACAGCGAGCTTTGCCCCTTGCCACCTGTGGCCTTTAATGGTTCGATAATAAACAGGATTTTATGGTGAGTGTTAAAATCGAATTGAGGACACGGAACTGAATCTGGCTACAGAATTCAGTTTCAATGCGGGGTCTTCTGAACCACAGATGGAACAGCTGGGGGGATTTGATCTTTTTTTCCACACAAAGAAGTAATGACTTCGCTGATGATACAAAGATTGGTAGGGTGGTAAATAGCGAGGAGGATAGCCTCAGTCTGCAGGACGATATAGATGGGTTGGTCAGATGGGCGGAACAGTGGCAAATGGAATTTAACCCGGAAAAATGCGAGGTGATGCACTTTGGAGGGACTAACAAGGCAAGGGAATACACAATGAATGGGAGGACCCTAGGCAAGACAGAGGGTCAGAGGGATCTTGGTGTGCAAGTTCACAGATCCCTGAAGGCGGCGGAACAGGTAGATAAGGTGGTAAAGAAGGCATATGGGATACTTGCCTTTATTAGCCGAGGCATAGAATATAAGAGCAAGGAGGTTATGATGGAGCTGTATAAAACACTGGTTAGGCCACAGCTGGAGTACTGTGTGCAGTTCTGGTCGCCACACTACAGGAAGGATGTGATCGCTTTGGAGAGGGTGCAGAGGAGATTCACCAGGATGTTACGTGGGCTGGAGCGCTTCAGCTATGAAGAGAGACTGGGAAGATTGGGTTTGTTTTCCTTGGAGCAGAGGAGGCTGAGTGGGGACATGATTGAGGTGTACAAAATTATGAGGGGCACAGATAGGATGGATACTAAGGAGCTTTTTCCCTTCGTTGAGGGTTCTATAACAAGGGGACATAGATTCAAGGTAAAAGGCGGGAGGTTTAGAGGGGATTTTAGAAAGAACTTTTTCACCCAGAGGGTAGTTGGAGTCTGAAACTCACTGTCTGAAAGGGTTGTGGAGGCAGGAACCCTCACAACATTCAAGAAGCATTTGGATGAGCACTTGAAATGCCATAGCATACAAGGCTACGGACCAAATGCTGGAATATGGGATGAGAGTAGACAGGGCTGATGGCCGGCGCGGACACGATGGGCCGAAGGGCCTCTATCCGTGCTGTATAACTCTATGACTCTAAGACTCTATGACTTTGGTTAAAATATCAGTAATTTGTCAGACCATTTCAATTTGAATGAGACGGTGTGTGATTCAGACCGAGCCCCACACCAGAGAACAGGGCGGGGAGGGATTGTACTGATCAGGCTGAAGATCGTGTTTATGACTGTGATGTGTAACTGATCTTTACCCAGGGTGTGTTCATTAACCTGCAGACCCCACATCCCGAACTTGCCCGGACACTGTGGAAACAGAATCAGGAGCCGCAGCACAAGGTAAGGACCCCGAATATACTGAGCACAATTACAGTGTTTTAAAGTAGACCAATGGGGCTTTCACCGTTTACTTATGAAGTTATTCAATTATATTGAAAGTCGGGGAGTTACTCACGGATCAGAATGTAGGGGTTGTTTATTTCCTGAAATTAACATTCGTGGCAGCGTCATTTAAGAGACTAAAACCTCAACCTATTCTCTCCCGCTAAAATCCTATTATTTAAAATATTATTGGAAGGTATTTCTGAATTATTATATATATTATGAACAAACAGTTGGAGGTTGACGCTTTGCAACATACAACACAGTCCCAACCACCAACATAACCCAGTGTGGTGGCCCGTCTGATTCCAGCCACTGGAGGTTTTCCCTTTGACTCCCGTTGACCTCAGTTTGCTGGAGCTCTTTGGTGCCCCACCCTGTCAAACGCTGCTTGTTGACGGGATGAGTTCCCCTCACTTGTCCTCTGATTGTCCACTCTCGCATCCATTTGTGGATTGACACGATAAAGAAGTCTGAAACCGAGTGGTTCTGGCGGAATCGGTTCTGAGCGCTGGCGGGCAGATTATTGACGAGCGAGTGTTACTTGATGGTCCAACTCCCTCCATCACTTTGCTGATGATTCAGAGGTGACTGATAGGGCGCTGATTGTTCGGGTCCAAATAGTCCTTGATTCTGTGCACTGGACACAGCAGTATTGACATGGAACGTGTGAATTCTCACGTGGCAGGATTGGGGAAAAGGTATAAAAGAGTGGGTGTTCGGAGAGATAACTCGGAATTCGATCAGGCCTTATCAGCTTTGAAAAACCTCGAGCTCAAAACTAGAACCTGTTCGAAATCTTCCCTGAGCAGTAAATGTGCTGTTAAGTTGCATACTTTATTCCGATGAATGTCAATAAATGCTTTGAACCCTATTATATTGAGGAGTAAACTTATCAACTTATAAAGGGAGAACACTTATCACCTAACAGAGAGGGTCAGAAAATAATCTACCCGAGAGAGCCAATGAAAATATCAATTAATTTCAGTGGTTGGAAGGGACAGTGTGGTATTGGTGTGGGACAGGGTCAGTGGGGTGTTGGTGTGGGACTGGGTCAGTGTGATATCGAGGTGGGACTGGGGCAGTGCGATGTCGGTGTGGGACTGGGTCAGTGGGGTGTCGGTGTGGGACTGGGTCAGTGTGATATCGAGGTGGGACTGGGTCAGTGCGATGTCGGTGTGGGACTGAGTCAGTGGGGTGTCGGTGTGGGACTGGGTCAGTGGGGTGTGGGTGTGGGACTGGGTCAGTGTGATATCGAGGTGGGACTGGGTCAGTGCGATGTCGGTGTGGAACTGGGTCAGTGGGGTATCGGTGTAGGGCTAGGTCAGTGGGGTGTCGGTGTGGGACTGGGTCAGTGGGGTGTCGGTGTGGGACTGGGTCAGTGGGGTATTGGTGTAGGGCTAGGTCAGTGGGGTGTCGGTGTGGGACTAGGTCAGTGGGGTGTCGGTGTGGGACTGGGTCAGTGGGGTGTGCGTGTGGGACTGGGTCAGTGGGATGTCGGTGTGGGACTGGGTCAGTGGTTTGTGGGTGTGGAATTGGTTCAATAGGGTTTCGGTGTAGGACTGGGTCAATGTTGTGTGAGTGTGGATTTGGGTCAGTGGGGTGACGGTGTGGGACTGGGTCAGTAGGGTGTCGGTGTGGGACTGGGTCAGTGGGATGTCGGTGTGGGACTGGGTCAGTGGGGTTTCGGTGTGGGACTTGGTCAGTGGGATGTCGGTGTGGGGCTGGGTCAGCGGGGTGTCAGTGTGGGACTGGGTCAGTGGGGTGTCGGTGTGGGACTGGGTCAGTGGGATGTCGGTGTGGGACTGGGTCAGTGGGGTGTCGATGTGGGACTTGGTCAGTGGGATGTCGGTGTGGGGCTGGGTCAGCGGGGTGTCGGTGTGGGACTGGGTCAGTGGGGTGTCGGTGTGGGACTCGGTCAGTGGGATGTCGGTGTGGGTCTGGGTCAGTGGGGTGTCGGTGTGGGACTGGTTCAGTGGGGTTTCGGTGTACGACTGGGTCAGTGGTGTGTGGTGTGGATTTGGGTCAGTGGGGTGAAGGTGCAGGGCTGGTTCGGCGTTGTGTGGGTCCGGGACTGCGCTTTTGGGGCTGAGGAACAACACGTGAACTGTACAGGGTCGGTGAGAAGGCAATCTCCAAGTTACAGATCTTCACTGAAAAGAAAAGATGCTTTGAAGATGAAACTCGATACACACATGAGGGAGTAAGGAATAGAAGGATATGCTGATCGGGTTAGATCAAGCTGGATTGGAGGAGGCTCGTCTACTGCATAAACACTGGCACGGACGAGTTGGGCCGAATGGTCTATTTCTGTGCTGTACATTCTGCGCGATTCTGTACAAAACAGGGGAGTGACGAGGCTGCATTTTATGAATCAGTTTTGTAAAATGAGAATATCGAAAGCTTTTCTCTAATTCTGTATCGTGGAACAAGCGAACTCCTCCGGTGGAACAGGGAGATTCCAATCGCCCAATCAGAGAGCGTGGAATGTTGTGTAAAAGTGGACTGAATTTAACTTGTTCTATAACACTAAACCACAAATGAGAATTTTGTGTTACAGAGGAGAGGGTTTGATTAAAGAGACGAACCCACATTGACCCGCGAGTGAATAGTTAGACACGAGTATCTCCATCTCCAGCCTCTCTTTCCTCTCAATGTTTTGACTCCTCCCGAATTTCTGCCCATCTTTCTCACAACTCCATGTGTGAATCTCTCCAAGCTGGTTTCCCCTCCTGTCACAGCACCGAAATGGCAATACTCAAAATCACAAATAACACCTTCTATTGCTGTGACCGTGGTAAACTATCCCTCCTCATTCTTCTCCACCTCTGCAGCCTTTGACAAGGTCGAACTCGATATCCTCCTCCAACGCCTCTCCTCCATTGTCCAGCTCATTGGGACTGCCCTCACTTGGTTCCACTTTTACCTGTCCAGTCGTAGCCGGAGAATCTCCTGAAATGGCTTCTCTGCTCCCGTACTGTGAACTCTGGGAATCCCCCATGGATCTAACCTCACCCCTTCCTATTTCTCATCTCGTGTTGGAGACATTATATGAAGACAAGGGTTCAGCTTTCACATGTACACTGGCAACACTCTGCTCTACCAATCCACAATCTCTCCAGGCCCATTCACTGCCTCTGATTTGTCACGCTGCTCGTCCGACGTCCAGTCTGAGACGAGCTGCATATTTCTCCAATTAAACATTGGGAAGACCGAAGACACCATCTTGAACCCCAACCACGAATTCCGTTCCCTCGCAAAACACAAACACAAGTGGAGAATTCTGATTCTAAAACAGCAGTCAAATCTACCACATATATTCATGCTGCTTTCTGAGATTGAATAACTCCTAATGATATGACAAACATGAATGCTGTGCATCACCTAACGGTTCAAAGTTACACGATTCATAACATAATACATTGGTGTTAATATTAGAACAGTGGTAAATCTGTTCACCTCCTATAGTGCTCATTAGTGTTAATATTAGAACAGTGGTAAATCTCCTCACCTCCTACAGTGCTCATTAGTGTTAATATTAGAACAGTGGTAAATCTCCTCACCTCCTAGAGTGCTCATTAGTGTTAACGTTAGAACAGTGGTAAATCTCCTCACCTCCTACAGTGCTCATTGGTGTTGATATCAGAACAGTGGTAAATCTCATCACCTCTTACAGTGTTCATTAGTGTTAATATCAGAACAGTGGTAAATCTCCTCACCCCCCACAGTGCTCATTAGTGTTACTATTAGAACAGTGGTAAATCTCCTCACCTCCTACAGTATTCATTAGTGTTAATATTGGAACAGTGGTAAATTTCCTCACCTCATACACTGCTCAATAGTCAGGTGATGACACCATGAGAAATATGGTAAATAGCTTCTAATATAAGCACCAATCAGGACACATCTCCACCCACACACGGACACTGTCACTGCCCATCGGGACCAGAGGAATCACACCCAGGTATATATTGTATATGTGAATAGATATCATATGGAAGATAACCATCTTCAGCCAGAAGTCCCGAGTGGATGATCCATCTCTGCCTCCTCCCGATATCCGCACCATCACAGATCCAGTCTTCAGCCAATTCGATTCAATGCACGTGACATCAAGAAACGGCTGAGTGCACTGGAGAAAATAAAGACGATCGGCCCCGACAACATACCAGCGATCGTGCTGAAGATTCGTGCTCCAGAATTCGCTGTGCCTCTAGCCAAGCTGTTCCAGTACAGCGACAACACTGGCATCTACCCGACAATGTGGAAATTTGTTAGGGATGTCCTGTCCACAAAAAGCAGGACAAATCCAATCCGGCCAATTACCGCTCCATCAGTATACTCTCAATCATCAGCAAAGTGATGGAATATGTCGTCGACAGTGCTATCAAGCAGCACTTGCTCAACAAATAACCTGCTCACCGATGCTCAGTTTGGATTCCGCCAGGACCACTTGACTCCAGACCTTATTACAGTCTTGATCCAAATATGGATTCTAGAGGTGAGGTGGGAGTGACTGCGCTCCATATGAAGGCAGCATTTGACCGAGTGTGGCACCAAGGAACCCCAGTAAAATTGAAGCCAATTGGATTCAGGGGGAAAACTCTAATTTGGCTCGAGTGATACCAAGCACAAAGGAAGATGGTAGTGGTTGATGGAGGCCAATCATCTCAGCCCCAGGACATTGCTGCAGGAGTTCCTCAGGGCAGCGTCCTCGGCCCAACCATCTTCAGCTGCTTCATAAATGAGGTTCCCTCCATCATAAGGTCACAAATTGGGATGTTCGCTGATGATTGCACAGTGTTCAGTTTCATTCGTAAGCCCACATATAATGAAGCAGTCCGTGCCCGCAAGCAGTAAGACCTGGACAATATCTAGGATTCGGCTGATAAGTGGCAATTAACATTTGCGCCAGAAAAGTTCCAGGCAATTACCATCTCCAACAAGAGAGGGTCTAACCACGTCCCCTTGATATTCAACGGCATTAACATCGCCGAAATCCACACCATCAAACACCTGTGTTTCACGATTGACCAGAAACTTAACTGGACCAGCCACGTAACTACTCTTGCTACAAAAGCAGGTCAGAGGCTTGGTATTCTGCGGCGAGTCACTCACCTCCTGACTCCCCAAAGCCTTTCCACCATCTACGGGACACACTTCAGAGGTGTGATGGAATAATCTCCACCTGCCTAGATCAGTGCAGCTCCAACAACTCTCAAGAAGCTCGACATCATCCAGAACAAAACAGCCCGCTTGATTGGCACCCCAACCACTACTCTAAACATTCACTCCCTCCACCACCGGCGCACCGTTGCTGCAGTGTGTACCATCCACAGGATGCACTGCAGCAATTCACCAAGGCTTCTTCGACAGCACCTCCCAAACCCGCGAACTCTACCACCTAGAAGGACAAGGGCAGCAGGCACATGGGAACAAAACCACCTGCAAGTTCCCCTCCAAGTCACAAACCATCCCGACTTGGAAATATATCGTCATTCCTTCATTGTCGCTGGGTCAAAATCCAGGCACTGCCTTCCTAACGGCACTGTGGTATAACCTTCATCACACGGACTGAAGCAGTTCAAGAAGGCGGCTCCTCACCACCATCTCAAGGGTAATTAGGGGTGGGCAATAAATTCTGGCATCGCCAGCGACGCCCACATCACATGAACGAAAAAAATGATCAGAAAGTATCTGAATTTAAAAACGAAACTCAACAACTCACAAATATTCAACACAATCTGTGACTAAACATTATACAGTTGCCCCAGACTGTGTAAAACCGAGTCATTTAGTTCATTTATTTTCACCCTGCGCCATGTTTCCCGCCAGAATATTCACTACCTCAGGAATATGGCTGGTTCTGCCTGCACTGTGAGTAAATGTTACCAATGGGCACTCCCAGTGCAGAGTCTCGGCCGACGAGAGCAAGTCTGGAACTGGGTTGTGGAGATCAGCGGGACTCAATGGATTTCACTGGGCAGCTGTCTGTGTCACACCTGATGTGGAGTATTGATCATAACACTCCGGAAATGCTCGATCCCAGAACTAACAGCTGTTGTACTGATGGGGGAGGACGGACTTGGTATCATGTTCAACAAGGCAACGTTATCCTGCTCATTTTAATATTTCTGTCTAAACCTTCTGTTAATATTATATTTATTGCAGAGCATCAGAATCTGGGAACGTCTGTCACCACTATGGCTGAAGGTTCAAACAGGGGAGAAGATCCAACATCTTCAACAAGAATGAGAATGGACACAGGTCGGTTCAGAAAATTCATCAAAATAAAATTTCTGTCCTGACAAAGGGTCCAGATCACTAACAGGAACCTGCAGCTCACACAGGAAGAGGTAACAGCACAGATACTGTGTAGATAGAGGGAAGTGAGTAACGATCTAGAGGGACAGTGCAGTCGAAGATGGAGGTATCTCCTGATACTGGAACTGTCCAATAGATACCAGGTTGTGGGGACTGTAAGGTGGATAGAGACAGGGACTCAGACGATGGTCTTCCTGAGTAACAGTGTCAGACTGGGGAGCAGGGGGACTCCCCGAGTGGGATGGGGGTGAGAGGCAGGTGGGACACAGGAATCGGAGAGCGATAGTGGTGGGAGATTCTTTCGTCAGGGGAATAGACAGAATCTTCTGCAGCCCTGAGGAGATCCCGAATGGTAAGTTGCCTCCCTGCTGTCGGAGTGAACAACATCCTGGAACAGGTGGGACCATCTCTGTTAAGGAAAGGAGAGCAGAGAATAGCCATTGTCGGAACCAATAACACGGATTGAAGTACGATAATGGAGGGAATATTAAGACTGAGGCTCTAGACTATAAAGCAAGACCTCCAGGTGGTGATCTCCGGATTGTTTTACACTAGGCCACTTAAGGAGGGAAATATGAGGCAGGTCAATGTGTGGCTGCAGGGCTGGAGCAGGAGGGAAGGGTTAACGGTCTCGGGGAGTAGTGTGAGTTCAGGGAGAAGGGAAGGGATGGTCACGGTCTGAACTGACCAACAATGGTTTTACAGACTGGGTGAATGGGGCAGTTGGAGGGATTCAGTTGACATGACTGGAGGGTGAGAAATATCCGGGTCTGAGGCGAGAGAGTGGAATTAATAAAACTGTTGTAGGAGAAACAAAAGATTTATGAAATAGTGAAAAGTTATTAGCAGGTAGAAAGGAAGGTGGTTTTGAACTATTGAAAGATAAATTTACATGATATTGAAAAAAACGAAGAAACGAAAACGGGGCAACATACCGAAAAATCGGAGTCAGGATTAGTTTTATGTCTGTGAATTATTATTATTTTTTTTTTATTCGTTCACGGGATGTGGGCGTCGCTGGCGAGGCCGGCATTTATTGCCCATCCCGAATTGCCCTCGAGAAGGTGGTGGTGAGCCGCCTTCTTGAACCGCTGCAGTCCGTGTGGTGACGGTTCTCCCACAGTGCTGTTAGGAAGGGAGTTCCAGGATTTTGACCCAGCGACAATGAAGGAACGGCGATATATTTCCAAGTCGGGATGGTGTGTGACTTGGAGGGGAACGTGCAGGTGGTGTTGTTCCCATGCACCTGCTGCCCTTGTCCATCTAGGTGGTAGAGGTCGTGGGTTTGGGAGGTGCTGTCGAAGAAGCCTTGGCGAGTTGCTGCAGTGCATCCTGTGGATGGTGCACACTGCAGCCACTGTGCGCCGGTGGTGAAGGGAGTGAATGTTTAGGGTGGTGGATGGGGTGCCAATCAAGCAGGCCGCTTTATCTTGGATGGTGTCGAGCTTCTTGAGTGTTGTTGGAGCTGCACTCATCCAGGCAAGTGGAGAGTATTCCATCACACTCCTGACTTGTGCCTTGTAGATGGTGGAAAGGCTTTGGGGAGTCAGGAGGTGAGTCACTCGCCGCAGGATACCCAGCCTCTGACCTGCTCTCGTAGCCACAGTATTTATATGGCTGGTCCAGTTAAGTTTCTGGTCAATGGTGACCCCCAGGATGTTGATGGTGGGGGATTCGGCGATGGCAATGCCGTTGAATGTCAAGTGGAGGTGGTTAAACTCTCTCTTGTTGGAGATGGTCATTGCCTGGCACTTATCTGGCGCGAATGTTACTTGCCACTTATCAGCCCAAGCCTGGATGTTGTCCAGGTCTTGCTGCATGCAGGCTCGGACTGCTTCATTATCTGAGGGGTTGCGAATGGAACTGAACACTGTGCAGTCATCAGCGAACATCCCCATTTCTGACCTTATGATGGAGGGAAGGTCATTGATGAAGCAGCTGAACATGGTTGGGCCTAGGACACTGCCCTGAGGAACTCCTGCAGCAATGCCCTGGGGCTGAGATGATTGCCCTCCAACAACCACTACCATCTTCCTTTGTGGTTGGTATGACTCCAGCCACTGGAGAGTTTTCCCCCTGATTCCCATTGACTTCAATTTTACTCGGGCTCCTTGGTGCCACACTCGGTCAAATGCTGCCTTGATCTCAAGGGCAGTCACTCTCACCTCACCTCTGGAATTCAGCTCTTTTGTCCATGTTTGGACCAAGGCTGTAATGAGGTCTGGAGCCGAGTGGTCCTGGCGGAACCCAAACTGAGCATCGGTGAGCAGGTTATTGGTGAGTAAGTGCCGCTTGATAGCACTGTCGACGACACCTTCCATCACTTTGCTGATGATTGAGAGTAGGCTGATGGGGCGGTAATTGGCCGGATTGGATTTGTCCTACTTTTTGTGGACAGGTCATACCTGGGCAATTTTCCACATTGTCGGGTGGATGCCAGTGTTGTAGCTGTACTGGAACAGCTTGGCTAGAGGCGCAGCTAGTTCTGGAGCACAAGTCTTCAGCACGACAGCTGGGATGTTGTCAGGGCCCATAGCCTTTGCTGTAACCAGTGCACTCAGCCGTTTCTTGATATCACGTGGAGTGAATCGAATTGGCCGAAGACTGGCTTCCGTGATGGTGGGGATATCGGGAGGAGGCTGAGTTGGATTATCCACTCGGCACTTCTGGCTGAAGATAGTTGCAAACGCTTCAGCCTTGTCTTTTGCACTCACGTGCTGGACTCCGCCATCATTGAGAATGGGGATGTTTGCAGAGCCTCCTCCTCCCGTTAGTTGTTTAATTGTCCACCACCATTCACGACTGGATGTGGCAGGACTGCAGAGCTTTGATCTGATCCGTTGGTTGTGGAATCGCTTAGCTCTGTCTATCGCATGTTGCTTCCGCTGTTTAGCATGCATGTCGTCCTGAGTTGTAGCTTCACCAGGTTGGCACCTCATTTTTAGGTACGCCTGGTGCTGCTCCTAGCATGCTCTTCTACACTCTTCATTGAACCAGGGTTGATACCTGGCTTGTTGGTAATGGTAGAGTGAGGAATATGCCGGGCCATAAGGTTACAGATTGTGCTGGAATACAATTCTGCTGCTGCTGATGGCCCACAGCGTCTCATGGATGCCCAGTTTTGAGCTGCCAGATCTGTTCTGAATCTATCCCATTTAGCACGGTGGTAGTGTCACACAACACGTTGGATGGTGTCCTCAGTGCGAAGACGGGATTTCATCTCCACGAGGACTGTGCGGTGGTCACTCCTACCATTACTATCATGGACAGATGCATTTGCGACAGGTAGATTGGTGAGGACGAGGTCAAGTAAGTTTTTCCCTCGTGTTGGTTCGCTCACCACCCGCCGCAGGCCCAGTCTAGCAGCTATGTCCTTCAGGACTCGGCCAGTAGTGGTGCAACCGAGCCACTCTTGGTGATGGACATTGAAGTCCCCCACCCAGAGTACATTTTGTGCCCTTGCTACCCTCAGTGCTTCCTCGAAGTGGTGTTCAACATGGAGGAGGACTGATTCATCAGCTGAGGGAGGACAGTAGATGGTAATCAGCAGGAGGTTTCCTTGCCCATGTTTGACCTGATGCCATGAGATTTCATGGGGTCCAGAGTCAATGTTGAGGAATCCCAGGGCCACTCCCTCCTGACTGTATATCACTGTACCGCCACCTCTGGTGGGTCTGTCCTGCCGGTGAGACAGGACATACCCAGGGATGGTGATGGAAGAGTCTGGGACGTTGGCTGAAAGATATGATTCTGTGAGTATGGCGATGTCAGGCTGTTGCTTGACTCGTCTGTGGGACAGCTCTCCCAATTTTGGCACAAGTCCCCAGATGTTGGTAAGGAGGACCTTGCAGGGTCGACTGGGCTTGGTGTTTTGCCGTTGTCGTGTCCGGTGCCTCGTGGTCCGATGCCGGGTGGTCCGCCCGGTTTTATTCTTATTATGACTTTTCGGAGCGAGATTTTACAACTGAGTGGCTTGCTCGGCCATTTCAGAGGGCAATTAAGAATCAACCACATTGCTGTGGGTCTGGAGTCACAAAGAGGCCAGACCGGGTGAGGGCGGCAGGCTTCCTTCACTGAAGGACATTCGTGAACCAGATGGGTTTTTCCGTCAATCCAGTCGTTTCATGGCCATCATTACTGATACCAGTATTTTAATTCCAGATTTTTTTTTATTTAATTAATTGAATTTAATAAATTAATTGAATTTAAATTCGCCAGCTGCCGTGGCGGGATTTGAACTCATGACTCCGGATTTTAGTCCAGGTCTCTGGATTACCAGCCCAGTTACATAACCACTATGCTACCGTACCCAACTTTGCAAATGTGTTTGCAATACAAATCATTGCAAACACATTTGCAAAGTCAGAATCTATTGAATATAAGACAAGGTCTGAGTTTTCACAGGACTCAGAGCGAAATGTTCCTGATTATAATATTTTGAGTGGAGAGAAAAATAGTTCTGGACGCCAGTATTAATAAAGGTTCTATGACATAGTTGGAACAATAATAACTTGCGTTTGTGTAGCAACACAAATGCAGTAAAACGACCCAGGGCGCCTCACAGGTACGAGTATCAAAAATAAATTTGACACTGACTCAAATAAGGAGATATGAGGGCGGGAGACCAATAGCTTGGGCAAAGAGGTAGGTTTTAAGGAGCGTCTTCCATGAGAACAGACAGGTAGAGAGAAGGAGAGGTTTAGAATATAAAGGTGTCCAGGGAGCTATGTTAAGATAGAATCCATATCTACCCAATTAAGCAATAGGATAAAGCAGCCCGCTTGATTGGCACCCCATCCACCACACTAAACATTGGGCTCATAAGTGGCAAGTAACATTCGCGCCAGATAAGTGCCAGGCAAAGACCATCTCCAACAAGAGACAGTCTAACCATCTCCCCCTGACATTCAACGGCATTACCATCAACATCCTGGGGGTCAGGATTGACCAGAAACTGAACTGGACCAGCCATAGAAATACTGTGGCTACGAGAGCAGGTCAGAGGCTGGGTATTCTGCGGCGAGTGACTCACCTTCTGACTCCCCAAAGCCTTTCCACCATCTACAAGGCACAAGTCAGGAGTGTGATGGAATACTCTCCACTTGCTTGGATGAGTGCAGCTCCAACAACACTCAAGAAGCTCGACACCATCCAAGATAAAGCAGCCCGCTTGATTGGCACCCCATCCACCACACTAAACATTCACTCCCTTCACCACCGGCGCACTGTGGCTGCAGTGTGTACCATCCACAGGATGCACTGCAGCAACTCGCCAAGGCTTCTTCGACAGCACCTCCCAAACCCGCGACCTCTACCACCTCGAAGGACAAGAGCAGCAGGCACATGGGAACAACACCACCTGCACGTTCCCCTTCAAGTCACACACCATCCAGACTTGGAAATATATCGCCGTTCCTTCATTGTCGCTGGGTCAAAATCCTGGAACTCCCTTCCGGACAGAACTGTGGGAGAACCGTCACCACACGGACTGCAGCGGTTCAAGAAGGCGGCTCACCACCACCTTCTCAAGGGAAATTAGGGATGGGCAATAAATGCTGGCCTCGCTAGCGACGCCCACATCCCGTGAACGAATAAAAGAAAAAAGAAAAAAATTCCCAGTGGGTTTTGCAGGCCAGCAATCAGTGGAGATTAGATAGAGCGGGAAGTGCGGGAAACTAGTTGTGGATAAAGGTTTGGTGAGATACAAAATATTTCCTTTAGCTTCAAAAAATGATGGTGGAAGTGAAAATGTTGGTGTGCTAGAGGAGGATGTGGGCCCAGAGTTCGAGATAACTGCAGAGAAGGATTTGGATCTGAGGAACATCGCCGAGGTGGATAAATCACTGGGCCCAGAGATAACACACCCGAGGCTGTTAAAGGAAGTCAGAGAGGAGACAGGAGGGACCCTGACCACAATTTCTCAATCCTCGATTGTTATCAAAAATATCCAGGTGGACTGAAGGAGCCCAATTAATGTCTCTGGTAAAATAAGAAGAGAGGGTTAACTGGTAACTGGAGACCAATTAGTCTCCGTCAGTAGTGGGCAAACTCCTTGAATCTGTAATTCCAGGTCGAATTAGTGAACATTTAGAGATACAGGGGATGATCAGGGGAGGCTGGAACTGATTCGCTACAGACAAGTCGCATTTGACAAATTTAATACAGCTTTGTTGAGAGGTGACTATATCGATCGATGGAATGTAGCACATGCGGTGTATATGGGTTTTCAGAAGGTTTTTGATAATGTGACTCACAGGAGGCTTCAGCCGTTTGGAATAAGAGGAAATGTAGCCACCCGGATAGAAAGTCGATAATGTATTTAGTTTTCTCCATTTTTCTCACAGATCCGAACGCTGCAATCACTGAGTTCCTGACAAAGTGCGACGATTACCAACTGTTCCAGTTGACGAAATTCTACCGGGACAGACTGGAACAGGCGATTGAAGAAGTGGTCGACGGAGTCAGCTCGTTGTTAACATACGAGAGGCATTTTAGTGGACTGGAGCATCGGGTAAGTGGAAGGGACACATAATGTTTTTTTATTTGTTCATGAGATGTAGGCGTCGCTGGCGAGACCAGCATTCATCCCCCATCCCTAATTGCCCCTTGAGAAGGTGGTGGTGAGCCTCCTTCTTGAACCGCTACAGTCCGTGTGGTGAAGGTTCTCCCACAGTGCTGTTCAGAAGGGATTTCCAGGATTTTGACCCAGCGACGAAAATTGAACGGCGATATATTTCCAAGTCGGGATGGTGTGTGACTTGGAGGGGAACGTGCAGGTGGTGTTCCCATTACCTGCTGCCCTTGTCCTTCTAGGTGGTAGAGGTCGCGGGTTTGGGAGGTGCTGTCGAAGAAGCCTTGGCGAGTTTCTGCAGTGCATCCTGTGGATGGTACCCACTGCAGCCACTTTGCGCCGGTGGTGAAGGAAGTGAATGTTTAGGGTGTTGGATGGGGTGCCAATCAAGCGGGCTGCTTTGTCCTGGATGGTTTCGAGCTTCTTGAGTGTTGTTGGAGCTGCACCATTCCAGGCAAGTGGAGAGTATTCCTTGTAGAATGAGTTTGGTTTATTTAAACATCAGAGAACTAACGGGATATCAGATCTTGGAATCATAGGATGTGACAGAACTGAAACAGGCCAAATAGGAAAGAAATGGATCAAACTGAAAATACAGTGAATCTGAAACAATGATACGAAGAGGTGAAAATGCCCAATGGATCGGTCAGTGTCCGTACAAAGGACAGGGGAAAGTTTCGGATATAACTCTTGTGTGGACTGAAAACAAAAGGCAAACAGTTTAAGTGGGACTGGGAAAAGGAGAGACCAATATATTCATTATTATCCTTTACAGAAAGTCGTTGATCTCGTGGAGAAGGGAAACAGGGCGGACAGTTCCAAACTTGTCCTAAATCTGGTGATGGAGAAAGGCTCTCGGGCCCGAAGGGTGATGTGGGAATCCTTTGTGAAAATGCACCATGCGGTACCAAAGTTGGACAAAATACTGAAAGAGATGCAGGAACTTGGTACAGTAAAATCACACACTGAATTCAATTCCAGATTGAAACACGGCAGAATTTATTATAATATTACACAGATCTGATTTCATGAAATCTAATTGATTTAAACAGGTCCTGATCCATTTGATTATATGAACATCGGACGAGGTTTACCTGAAATACCCAGTCACCTGAAAGGTAAGTGATGAAATGGGGATTTCAAACCGTTTATTTCACCTTTGAGAATCAGAATGTTTGACTGTAGCCTTTTGATAAGAGATTGTCAGAATCTGGGAATCAGAAGTTGAAAGGAAGGCGGGAACAGAATAAACTTTGATTTTGATTTCTTAATAAACTTCAAATCGTCTGCGCGATCCGTTAGTATTCGCTGTTCTCAATTATTTGCAAATTTGCAGATGTTTTATTACTCCAGCTAATCCAGGCGCTGATTACGAACAGTTGTGAAAAAAAGTTCATGCCTGGCAGGACCCTGATACACTGTGAATCCCCATACATACCTGGAACGTTCCTGATACACTGTGAATCCCCATACACATCTGGAAGGTTCCTGATACACTGTGAATCCCCATACACACCTGGAAGGTTCCTGATACACTGCAAATCCCCATACACACCTGGAAGGATCCTGATACACTGCGAATCCCCATGCACACCTGGAAGGATCCTGATACACTGTGAATCCCAATACATACCTGGAAGGTTCCTGATACACTGCGAATCCCCATACACACCTGGCAGGATCCTGATACACTGCGAATCCCGCTAAAAACCTGGCAGGATCCTGATACACTGTGAATACCCATGCACACCTGGCAGGATCCTGATACACTGTGAATCCCCATACACACGTGGCAGGATCCTGATACACTGAGAATCCCCATACACATCTGGCAGGATCCTGCTCACTTCGAATCCCCATACACACCTGGCAGGATCCTGATACACTGTGAATCCCCATACACACGTGGCAGGATCCTGATACACTGAGAATCCCCATACACATCTGGCAGCATCCTGCTCACTTCGAATCCCCATACATATCCAGCAGGATCCTGATACAATGTGAATCTCCATTCACACCGGGCAGGATCCTTATACACTGTGAATCCGCTTACACACCTGGCCGGATAGTGATAGTCTGTGAGTGCCCATTCACATTTGGCAGGATCCAGATACAGAGTGAATTCCCATACACACCTGGCAGGATCCTGAGACACTGTGAATCCCCAGACACACCTGGCAGGATCCAGATACACTGTGAACCCCCATACACACCTGGCAGGACCCTGATACACTGTGAATCCTCATACTCAATTAGCAGGATCCTGATACACTATGAATCAACAAACACACTTGGCAGGATCCTGATATATTGTGAATCCTATACACAACTCCAGTGTACCCCACAGATGCTTTCGGCTCACAATCGATGAGCAGTGCTTTGTGCCAGACGTCACGGTTTACCTGCGCCCCGAGAAAGCTGCTCACAATCAGCTGTAGGGAACGAGGTGGAGAAATTCGAAATATAAAAAATGATATAATTTCACAAAGTGTTCGATCTGATCTGAGAAGATGTACAGATGTTTACACAATAGATCATTAATCCTTGGAGAAATGTGAGGGAAAGACAATGTTCAGGGTAATTCGGAAGTTTTTGGCTAGCTTCCTAATGGCAATGAAAGAGAGAACTTATTCTACTCAAAGACTAGTCCTTTAATTCAGAGTCTTTTTAGACCCAATGGAATGACTGAGGCCAGTGAAAGAGAGAACTTATTCTACTCAGAGAATAGTCCTTTAACTCAGGGTCTTTTTAGATCCAATGGAATGACTGATGGAAACAGATTTGTAATTTCCCAAACCTGCATGGTCGGAAATTTAGACCAAAATGAAACAACGGAGTATAATTATTGGGAGAACAGTTGAAATGAACTGTGAATGTTTTCTGCTCCAACATTGCACTGAGTGATGTGGGCAGTAGTTCTAATTCTAATTCTAATCGGTGATATGACAGGACTGTTCGGAAAGCACATTCGATGTTGGTGTAAAACGGCCGAAAAATTGTTCGCAATTTCTGAAACACAATATAACATGAGAATGATGAGGGACAGGAAAAGGCCATTTGGCCCAAATAAGCCTGTCCCTGTTGGAGAGATGACCCCACCTCCCCCTCCTCTCAGTGCATCCACAGAAACACGTTCAATTGTCTCTTCACCCCACTTACACTGCCCCTTTAGTGTCCTTCCCAGGCTCTCTCGCCCTTAGGGTGAGAAAATGACCCTGACTTCCCTTTCCCGTTTTTAATTACTTTGTTGATTGTGAGCATGTTTCCTGTTTCCGTTGAATATATTCAAGAATGAGATCGATAGATTTTTGGACACGAAGGGAATCAATGTATATGTGGACAGGGTGGGCAAGTGGATTTGAGGGAGATGAGCCATGACCTTAATGAATGGCGGAGCAGGCTCGAGGTGGTGTATGGCCTAATCCTGCTTCTATTTCTTATGTTCTTCTGTTCTTACTAATGTTGGGAATTCCACTGAAACATTTTAATCCAGAATTCGCTTGCACAAACAAAATAAACCAAACCCTCTCGCCATTCCGTGAACCGAAAGTCCGAATACCTAACATCATCATTCTGATTCCACTCTGTACCTTGAGAATGGCAGTAATCGTTACCTGTGAAAAGGTGACGAAAGAAATGTACATTATACCCCAGAGAATCTGCCCGAGTCCTGAAACAAAAGCAATTTAACTGCTGTGTATTCAATCTGTCCCTCTCCCAGTGCCCACAATATCGCAGATAACCTGCCCGAGGTCTGATACAATAACAGTGGACCTTCTGTCTATTCACAGGCTGTCCCTTTCCCGGTGTGCACAATATCCCAGATAACCTGCCGAGTTCTGATACAATAACAGTGGGACTTCTGTCCATCCGCAGTCTGTCCCTCTGCCAGTGTCCACAATATCCCAGATAACCTGCCCGAGGTCCGATACAATTACAGTGGAACTTCTGCCCATTAACAGTCTGTCCCTCTCCCAGTGCCCACAATATCCCAGATAACATACCCGAGGTCTGATACAATAACAGTGGGACTTGTGTCCATTTAGTCTTTCCTTCTCCCTGTGCCCACAATATCGCAGATAACCTGCCCGAGGTCCGATACAATAACAGTGGAACTTCTGTCCATTCACAGTCTGTCCCTCTCCCAATGCCCACAATATCCCAGATAACATGCCCGAGGTCTGATACAATAACAGTGGAACTTCTGTCCTTCATAGTCTGTCCCTCTCCCAGTATCCACAATATCTCAGATAACCTGCCCGAAGTCTGATACAATAATAGTGGAACTTCTGTCCATTCACAGTCTGTCCCTCTCCCAATGCACACAATAACCTATTTCCCATTTCCGCAGAGGGTCAGCACCACTGACGGTTTAATAAATTATTCCACTGGAACCTCAAGTTTCGGATAACCAGAATCACGTTTGGATTCGCAATGAGATGTCCATGGTACAGGGCAGGGCTGATAGTATTAACCATCAGAGTGAAAATATCACCTTCATAGAAATCTCCATGTTCAGAAAATATTAGAATCAAGTGAGGATTTGCAACTTT
Organism: Heptranchias perlo; assembly: GCF_035084215.1. Taxonomy (NCBI): domain Eukaryota; kingdom Metazoa; phylum Chordata; class Chondrichthyes; order Hexanchiformes; family Hexanchidae; genus Heptranchias; species Heptranchias perlo. The sequence continues at coordinate 8,168,650 of NW_027139516.1, read as the reverse complement.
TCTAAGCCCTTGTTCACTTTCAAGCGAGGTTTTCAGTAACTGAGTTTAATTTCCTGCTCACACCTCTATTGAAGCTGTGAATTAAATCTCGCAACATTTTACTGAATATTAAAGTGATATTGAGAATCTGTTTTTATGCCAAGACAACTAACAAGGAGAACCGCTTCCTGTCTGTTCTAATTGAAGATGTTCAACAGAAACACAAGGAAACACTCCGGGTCCAAACTGAAACACTGAGAGTGAACACGATCCTAATAAAGGAGAAGGTTAAGATTTTCCAGCTGGTCACTCTATACACTGAGCTAACGGTCATTTCTACTGTTCGAGATCGGACACTTGTAGAACATGAACTGCTGGCAAGAGGCCGAGACCATGAAGAGTGGAGAAAGAAACATCTCCGGAGAGAACTGGAAAAAATCCGAACTGATCAATTGTTCCAGAGCAGTTTTACCCAGAGAAAATACAAATCTGGGAGTTCAGCAGCAGTGAGCGGAGTCGCGGGGATTGGAAAAACAACAATGGTACAAAAGATTGTTTATGACTGGGCCACTGGGAAAATATACCCACACTTTCAATTTGTTTTCAGTTTTAAATTCCGGGATTTGAACGCGATTAACTGTAGAATAAACCTGAGGAATCTGACACTGGATCTGTATCCTTACTTTGGGAATATTCTGGGAGAGCTCTGGAAGAACCCAGAGGGATTACTGTTTATATTCGATGGTTTAGATGAATTCAAGGACAGTATCGATTTTACTGACAATCAGAGAAATACAGAACCTCAGTACATGTGCACAGACCCTGAAGACTGGTGTGAAGTTTCTGACATTGTGTACAGTTTAATACAACACAAGCTGCTCCCAGGATGTTCAGTGTTGGTGACCAGCCGACCCACTGCATTACATTTGTTGGAAAAGGCTGAGATCAGTGTCTGGGCTGAAATCCTGGGATTTGTTGGTGAAGAACGGAAGGAATATTTCAACAAGTATTTTGAAGATCAGGCGGTGGCAGCAGCTGTATTCAAACATATGGAGGAGAACGAGATCCTGTACACCATGTGTTACAACCCTTCCTACTGCTGGATCCTCGGTCTGTCTCTGGGTCCAATCTTCACACAAAGAGACAGGAAACAGCAGCGAGTTCCCAAGACCATCACCCAACTATATTCCTATTATATTTACAACATTCTGAAAAACCATGGCCGAGAGATTGAATCCCCCCGTGATGTATTACTGAAGATCGGTGAGATGGCCTTCACAGGAGTCTCCGAGAAGAAGATTGTGTTTAGAAATGGAGATTTGATCAAGTACAATCTGCAACCTTCCCAGTTCCTGTCTGGGTTCATGATGGAACTTTTGGAGAGAGATGATTCTGCCCAGAGTGTGGTTTACACATTCCCGCACCTCACCATCCAAGAGTTTGTAGCTGCACTCGCACAATTCCTGACTGCAGATCCAGGGGACATCCGGAAACTCCTCAGTGAAGCCCACAACAAGGAAGATGGGAGATTTGAGATATTTCTCCGTTTTGTTGTTGGTCTCTCCTCCTCACAGTCAGCTCGGCCCCTGGAGGAGTTTCTGGGTCCATTTCTTCATCAAACGATCTGCGGAGTGATTGACTGGGTGAAGGAGAAGGTTGAAGGACAGATTGGAAAGACAGAGCGTGAAACTGGGAAAAGGAACCTCCTGAACACATTCCACTACCTGTTTGAGTCTCAGAATCAAACACTGGCTCGGGTCACAGTGGGATCTGTGGAAACACTTACATTTCATGGATTGGGACTGACCCCGATTGACTGTGCGGTCCTGTCTCATGTCATTGGACTCTGTGATACAATAAAACACCTCGATCTGGGGAGCTGCTCCATTCGGTGTGAAGGACTCCAGCGGCTGAGATCCGTACTGCACAAATGCCAGGTGTTGAGGTGAATGATTATTTGTCTCTAACTGTCAGGCCAATTGTAGAACAGTCACGGATTGTATTGCTGATCCGAAATGAAGGGAAACAAACAGTTCAGTTAAACCAGAGAGAAGCAGATTCAACACAAATATGACAAATTATAAAAGGATCGGTTAGTAATTCCCTCAGGACTGGAGAATCTAAAATGGATCCTTGTGAACAATTCGGGATTTCACAATTTTTATCCGATCAGTAAATGCAGGTCACTGAAAGAGTCTGATAATTTAATTGTAATAAATGATATTTATTGTTGTTTTTCTCACTGACTGAGATGCGTCCATTGAAGAGGCTCCTTCTCACTGTTACTTACAAGTAGATCGACACTAATTGCAGCAGTCTGTGTGTCGGAGCATCCCACCCTCTTACCGAGGTGTGGGGGCAAGTTACAGTCACCGGACTGTCAACGTGTGTAGGAGAGGGAAGCAGAAACACCAAACATTCAGTAACAAACAGCAAAACACAGCTTTCGGACAGTCAACCGCCAGTGGGCGAGCTGAGCTTTCCCCGCAGGACGACGGTCCGTTATCTTAACTCATCAATGACACAGCCCTTCACACTCTCCAATACATCCATCATCTCTTCACCCAGCTGGCAGCACTCGTGCCTCTGAGTCAGAAGGTCGTGGATTCAGGCCCCTCGCTCATTAATCCAGGCCGACACTTCAGTGAGATTTGGGAACTAAAATCTGCCTTTGAAAAGGTTCCAATCTAACGGGTTGTGGGGTATTAGGCCAGGAGTACAGACACACACCGGCCAGCGGTGGGGCCTCACACACAGCGGGAGGCTCCTGGGTTAACCAGGGGGCAGTGAACCCGGGAATTTCCCATAATCTGCCCCCTGTGTGTGAGGCCCCGCTCGGGGAGGGAACTTCAGAAAAATCCCCATAAACTGTCGGGAACGTTGCGCCTGAAATAAATGTGGAGAGAATTTAATGGGAATAAAGTGAGAGACTCCCCTCCCCGATAAACGAGAAGTACAGGGACATTTAAAACTAGTAACAGGACAGAATAAACTCTCCTTGTTACATAAAATCCTGGGGGATGGATTTTACAGCAGCCTTTAGTGCCGTTTCACAATATAACTCACCCCGAGGTATGAAACAGATTAATATAATACTGCATAAAGTACAGGTAATCACCACTTTATCATTTAATTCAGGAAAATTGCCCCATTCCCATAAAATCTGGGATTTAAGAATCAGCAGAAATGAGACAATTTCCCCAAACATGACGGGACCTCCAGGAGGGTGATTCTGATCATCAGGGAATGAGACCGGACTGAGGGACATTTGAAGGCTTCACACAGACAGCACTTTATTTAATAAATATATTTACTGACAGTCCCTGAATATATGGAGCGTCGGACAGAGTAAGATTCATTGTCCGCGACAGGGAAATCTAGTTATTAATTTCCTGAAGATACTACAGGAAACACTGAAAAATCAGAGAGAAATTGTGTCAGATCGGGGATTGGATTCAGTTTGTTTCTCACTCTCTGTATGTTTGTGTTTAGACTGGCAGGAAATCAACTGGAAGATTCAGGAGTGAAACTATTGTCTGCGGCTCTGAGGAACCCGGACTGTAAAATACAGACACTGGAGTAAGTATCAGACTGTGTGAGATTGTGTTTGTAATAACTGGATGTCTAACACTGTACATTAAGGTCAGTATAAGTAATAATAATACAAATAAATACTGGGAATTTACTCTGATTCCTGTTATCTCTGCTCGTCTCTCTCCTCACTCTGATCTCGAGGTTATGGTACAACGGTCTCACAACTTCTTGTGCCGATGATCTCTCCTCCGCTCTCAGTACAAACCGGTCACTGACGGTTCTGAACCTGGGTAATAATAAACTGGGAGATTCAGGAATGAAACTACTGTTTACGGCTCTGAGGAACCCGGACTGTAAAATACAGGAACTGCGGTAAGTATCAGATTGTGTGAGATTGTGTTTATAATAACTGGCTGTCTAACATTAAACATTATTATTAGTAAAATTAAGTGTTACTAATAATGTACATTATTATTATTATCAGTAATAGTGTTATTAATAAACACTGGGGAATTACCCTGATTGCTGTTAATTCTCTCTCTCTCATCCCCAGTCTGGATGATGTCGGTCTCACAGATTCTTGTACCGAGGATCTCGTCTCCGCTCTCAGTACAAACCGGTCACTGACGGATCTGAACCTGGGATCAAACTCCTTCACAGACCGATCTGTCCCCGCTCTCCGCTCCCTCATACTGACCCGCAGGAGTCTGGAGCGGATCTGGTGAGTATTAGTGTTAATGTTTAATGTAATAAATAAAATATCAGTGGGATTCAGTCCCTTTTATGGGTAATATTTCTCTGTAATTATTATTGAAATATTAACCCCAGTCTCCCTGTTATTGACACTGTTGTTCAATTTGTTTATTTCCTGTTTAATCTTTAATCTGTTTCAGGCTGTGGGAGAATCAGTTCAGTTCAAACGGAAAGAGACACCTGGAGTCACTGCGGGAATCCAGACCCGGACTGAGTGTGGGAGTGTGAACATTTCAATTTATAACCATTCCTGGTCCCATTATATGAACATTTCAATTTATAACCATTCCTGGTCTCATCATATGAACATTTCAATTTATAACCATTCCTGGTCCCATTATATGAACATTTCAATTTATAACCATTCATGGTCTCATTATATGAACATTTCAATTTATAACCATTCCTGGTCTCATCATATGAACATTTCAATTTATAACCATTCCTGGTCCCATTATATGAACATTTCAATTTATAACCATTCCTGGTCTCATCATATGAACATTTCAATTTATAACCATTCATGGTCTCATTATATGAACATTTCAATTTATAACCATTCCTGGTCCCATTATATGAACATTTCAATTTATAACCATTCCTGGTCTCATGATATGAACATTTTTGGCCGATTCTCTGTCCCTCCCCTTTAACCGGCCGCGCTCCAGGTTGAAATCCGAACGGCCCTTTAACGGTTTCCAGCTCGAGCTGAGCGAGCGTCGTCTCCCATTGTGACGTCAGAGGCCCAGTGACAGGGTCACGAGACTCAGTCACCCGGTCCCACAGCGCTGATTCTGCCGGATATCCGGGGCTGGATGGTCCCCAATGGGGCACTGGAACAATGTACAGACAGGAAGGGCCCAGGGTGGGGCTCAGTCTGGGCTGCAGTGGGACACTGGGTCAATGTACAGACAGGAAGGGCCCAGGGTGGGGCTCAGTCTGGGCTGCAGTGGGACACTGGGTCAATGTACAGACAGGAAGGGCCCAGGGTGGGGCTCAGTCTGGGCTGCAGTGGGACACTGGGTCAATGTACAGACAGGAAGGGCCCAGGGTGGGGCTCAGTCTGGGCTGCAGTGGGACACTGGGTCAATGTACAGACAGGAAGGGCCCAGGGTGGGGCTCAGTCTGGGCTGCAGTGGGACACTGGGTCAATGTACAGACAGGAAGGGCCCAGGGTGGGGCTCATTCTGGGCTGCAGTGGGATACTGGGTCAATGTAAAGACAGGAAGGGCCCAGGGTGGAGCTCAGTCTGGGCTGCAGTGGGACACTGGGTCAATGTACAGACAGGAAGGGCCCAGGGTGGGGCTCAGTCTGGGCTGCAGTGGGACACTGGATCAATGTACAGACAGGAAGGGCCCAGGGTGGGGCTCAGTCTGGGCTGCAGTGGGACACTGGGTCAATGTACAGACAGGAAGGGCCCAGGGTGGGGCTCAGTCTGGGCTGCAGTGGGACACTGGGTCAATGTACAGACAGGAAGGGCCCAGGGTGGGGCTCAGTCTGGGCTGCAGTGGGACACTGGGTCAATGTACAGACAGGAAGGGCCCAGGGTGGGGCTCATTCTGGGCTGCAGTGGGATACTGGGTCAATGTACAGACAGGAAGGGCCCAGGGTGGAGCTCAGTCTGGGCTGCAGTGGGACACTGGGTCAATGTACAGACAGGAAGGGCCCAGGGTGGGGCTCAGTCTGGGCTGCAGTGGGACACTGGATCAATGTACAGACAGGAAGGGCCCAGGGTGGGGCTCAGTCTGGGCTGCAGTGGGACACTGGGTCAATGTACAGACAGGAAGGGCCCAGGGTGGGGCTCAGTCTGGGCTGCAGTGGGACACTGGGTCAATGTACAGACAGGAAGGGCCCAGGGTGGGGCTCAGTCTGGGCTGCAGTGGGGCACTGGGTCAATGTACAGACAGGAAGGGCCCAGGGTGGGGCTCAGTCTGGGCTGCAGTGGGACACTGGGTTAATGTACAGACAGGAAGGTCGCAGGGTGGGGCTCAGTCTGGGCTGCAGTGGGACACTGGGTCAATGTACAGACAGGAAGGGCCAAGGGTGGGGCTCAGTCTGGGATGCAGTGGAACACTGGGTCAATGCACAGACAGGAAGGGCCCAGGGTGGGGCTCAGTCTGGGCTGCAGTGGGACACTGGGTCAATGTACAGACAGGAAGGGCCAAGGGTGGGGCTCAGTCTGGGCTGCAGTGGGGCACTGGGTCAATGTAAAACAGGAAGGGCCCAGGGTCGGGCTCAGTCTGGGCTGCAGAGGGACACTGGGTCAATGTCCAGACAGGAAGCGCCCACGGTCGGGCTCAGTCTGAGCTGCAGTGGGGCACTGGGTCAATGTAAAACAGGAAGGGCCCAGGGTGGAGCTCAGTCTGGACTGCAGTGGGACACTGGATCAATGAACAGACCGGAAGGGCCCAGGGTGGGGATCAGTCTGGGCTGCAGTGGGACACTGGGTCAATGAACAGACAGGAAGTGCCCAGGGTGGGGCTCAGTCTGGGCTGCAGTGGGACACTGGGTCAATGTCCAGACAGGAAGGGCCCAGGGTCGGGCTCAGTCTAGGCTGCAGTGGGGCACTGGGTCAATGTAAAACAGGAAGGGCCCAGGGTGGGGCTCAGTCTGGACTGCAGTGGGACACTGGTTCAATGAACAGACAGGAAGGGCCCAGGGTGGGGATCAGTCTGGGCTGCAGTGGGACACTGGGTCAATGAACAGACAGGAAGGGCCCAGAGAGGGGCTCAGTCTGGGCTGCAGTGAGACACTGGGTCACTGTACAGACAGGAAGGGCCCAGGGTGGGGCTCAGTCTGGGCTGCAGTGGGACACTGGGTCAATGTACAGACAGGGAGGGCCCAGGGTGGGGCTCACTCTGTGCTGCAGTGGGACACTGGGTCAATGCACAGACAGGAAGGGATAAGGGTGGGGCTCAGTCTGGGCTGCAGTGGGGCACTGGGTCAATGTAAACAGGAAGGGCCCAGGGTCGGGCTCAGTCTGGGCTGCCGAGGGACACTGGGTCAATGTCCAGACAGGAAGCGCCCAGGATCGGGCTCAGTCTGAGCTGCAGTGGGGCACTGGGTCAATGTAAAACAGGAAGGGCCCAGGGTGGGGCTCAGTCTGGGCTGCAGTGGGGCACTGGGTCAATGTACAGACAGGAAGGGCCCAGGGTGGGGCTCAGTCTGGGCTGCAGTGGGGCACTGGGTCAATGCACAGACAGGAAGGGCCCAGGGTGGGGCTCAGTCTGGGCTGCAGTGGGACACTGGGTCAATGTGCAGACAGGAAGGTCCCATGGTGGGGCTCAGTCTGGGCTGCAGTGGGACACTGGGTCAATGTACAGACAGGAAGGGCCAAGGGTGGGGCTCAGTCTGGGCTGCAGTGGGGCACTGGGTCAATGTAAAACAGGAAGTGCTCAGGGTCGGGCTCAGTCTGGGCTGCAGAGGGACACTGGGTCAATGTCCAGACAGGAAGCGCCCACGGTCGGGCTCAGTCTGAGCTGCAGTGGGGCACTGGGTCAATGTAAAACACGAAGGGCCCAGGGTGGGGCTCAGTCTGGGCTGCAGTGGGGCACTGGGTCAATGTACAGACAGGAAGGGCCCAGGGTGGGGCTCAGTCTGGGCTGCAGTGGGAAACTGGGTCAATGTACAGACAGGAAGGTCCCAGGGTGGGGCTCAGTCTGGGCTGCAGTGGGACACTGGGTCAATGTACAGACAGGAAGGGCCAAGGGTGGGGCTCAGTCTGGGCTGCAGTGGGGCACTGGGTCAATGTAAAACAGGAAGGGCCCAGGGTCGGGCTCAGTCTGGGCTGCAGAGGGACACTGGGTCAATGTCCAGACAGGAAGCCCCCACGGTCGGGCTCAGTCTGAGCTGCAGTGGGGCACTGGGTCAATGTAAAACAGGAAGGGCCCAGGGTTGGGCTCAGTCTGGACTGCAGTGGGACACTGGATTAATGAACAGACAGGAAGGGCCCAGGGTGGGGCTCAGTCTGGGCTGCAGTGGGACAATGGATCAATGAACAGACAGGAAGGGCCCAGGGTGGGGCTCAGTCTGGGCTGCAGTGAGACACTGGGTCACTGTACAGACAGGAAGGGCCCAGGGTGGGGCTCAGTCTGGGCTGCAGTGGGACACTGGGTCAATGTACAGACAGGGAGGGCCCAGGGTGGGGCTCAGTCTGGGCTGCAGAGGGAAACTGGGTCAATGTCCAGACAGGAAGGGCCCAGGGTGGGGCTCACTCTGGGCTGCAGTGGGACACTGGGTCAATGCACAGACAGGAAGGGCCCAGGGTGGGTCTCAGTCTGGGCTGCAGTGGGACACTGGGTCAATGTACAGACAGGAAGTGCCCAGGGTGTGGCTCAGTCTGGGCTTCAGTGGGACACTAGGTCAATGTACAGACAGGAAGGGCCAAGGGTGGGGCTCAGTCTGGGCTGCAGTGGGGCACTGGGTCAATGTAAAACAGGAAGGGCCCAGTGTCGGGCTCAGTCTGGGCTGCAGAGGGACACTGGGTCAATGTCCAGACAGGAAGCGCCCACGGTCGGGCTCAGTCTGAGCTGCAGTGGGGCACTGGGTCAATGTAAAACAGGAAGGGCCCAGGGTGGAGCTCAGTCTGGACTGCATTGGGACACTGGATCAATGAACAGACAGGAAGGGCCCAGAGTGGGGATCAGTCTGGGCTGCAGTGGGAAACTGGGTCAATGAACAGACAGGAAGGGCACAGGGTGGGGCTCAGTCTGGGCTGCAGTGGGACACTGGGTCAATGTCCAGACAGGAAGGGCCCAGGGTCGGGCTCAGTCTAGTCTGCATTGGGGCACTGGGTCAATGAAAAACAGGAAGTGCCCAGGGTGGTGCTCAGTCTGGACTGCAGTGGGACACTGGGTCAATGAACAGACAGGAAGGACCCAGGGTGGGGATCAGTCTGGGCTGCAGTGGGACACTGGGTCAATGAACAGTCAGGAAGGGCCCAGGGTGGGGCTCAGTCTGGGCTGCAGTTAGACACTGGGTCACTGTACAGACAGGAAGGGCCCAGGGTGGGGCTCAGTCTGCGCTGCAGTTGGACACTGGGTCAATGTACAGACAGGGAGGGCCCAGGGTGGGTCTCACTCTGGGCTGCAGTGGGACACTGGGTGAATGCACAGACAGGAAGGGATAAGGGTGGGGCTCAGTCTGGGCTGCAGTGGGACACTGGGTCAATGTAAAACAGGAAGGGCCCAGGGTCGGGCTCAGTCTGGGCTGCAGTGGGACACTGAGTCAATGTCCAGACAGGAAGCGCCCACGGTCGGGCTCAGTCTGAGCTGCAGTGGGGCACTGGGTCAATGTAAAACAGGAAGGGCCCAGGGTGGGGCTCAGTCTGGGCTGCAGTGGGGCACTGGGTCAATGTACAGACAGGAAGGGCCCAGGGTGGGGCTCAGTCTGGGCTGCAGTGGGGCACTGGGTCAATGCACAGACAGGAAGGGCCCAGGGCGGGGCTCAGTCTGGGCTGCAGTGGGACACTGGGTCAATGTCCAGACAGGAAGGGCCAAGGGTGGGGCTCAGTCTGGGCTGCAGTGGGGCACTGGGTCAATGTAAAACAGGAAGGGCCCAGGGTCGGGCTCAGTCTGGGCTGCAGAGGGACAGTGGATCAATGTCCAGACAGGAAGCGCCCACGGTCGTGCTCAGTCTGAGCTGCAGTGGGGAACTGGGTCAATGTAAAACAGGAAGGGCCCAGGGTGGGGCTCAGTCTGGGCTGCAGTTAGACACTGGGTCACTGTACAGACAGGAAGGGCCCAGGGTGGGGCTCAGTCTGGGCTGCAGTTGGACACTGGGTCAATGTACAGACAGGGAGGGCCCAGGGTGGGTCTCACTCTGGGCTGCAGTGGGACACTGGGTCAATGCACAGACAGGAAGGGATAAGGGTGGGGCTCAGTCTGGGCTGCAGTGGGGCACTGGGTCAATGTAAAACAGGAAGGGCCCAGGGTCGGGCTCAGTCTGGGCTGCAGTGGGACACTGGGTCAATGTCCAGACAGGAAGCGCCAACGGTCGGGCTCAGTCTGAGCTGCAGTGGGGCACTGGGTCAATGTAAAACAGGAAGGGCCCAGGGTGGGGCTCAGTCTGGGCTGCAGTGGGGCACTGGGTCAATGTACAGACAGGAAGGGCCCAGGGTGGGGCTCAGTCTGGTCTGCAGTGGGGCACTGGGTCACTGCACAGACAGGAAGGGCCCAGGGTGGGGCTCAGTCTGGGCTGCAGTGGGACACTGTGTCAATGTACAGACAGGAAGGTCCCAGGGTGGGGCTCAGTCTGGGCTGCAGTGGGACACTGGGTCAATGTACAGACAGGAAGGGCCAAGGGTGGGGCTCAGTCTGGGCTGCAGTGGGGCACTGGGTCAATGTAAAACAGGAAGGGCCCAGGGTCGGGCTCAGTCTGGGCTGCAGAGGGACACTGGGTCAATGTCCAGACAGGAAGCGCTCACGGTCGTGCTCAGTCTGAGCTGCAGTGGGGAACTGGGTCAATGTAAAACAGGAAGGGCCCAGTGTGGGGCTCAGTCTGGGCTGCAGTTGGGCACTGGTTCAATGTACAGACAGGAAGGGCCCAGGGTGGGGCTCAGTCTGGGCTGCAGTTGGGCACTGGGTCAATGTACAGACAGGAAGGGCCCAGGGTGGGGCTCAGTCTGGGCTGCAGTGGGAAACTGGGTCAATGTACAGACAGGAAGGTCCCAGGGTGGGGCTCAGTCTGGGCTGCAGTGGGGCACTGGGTCAATGTAAAACAGGAAGGGCCCAGGGTCGGGCTCAGTCTGGGCTGCAGAGGGACACTGGGTCAATGTCCAGACAGGAAGCGCCCACGGTCGGGCTCAGTCTGAGCTGCAGTGGGGCACTGGGTCAATGTAAAACAGGAAGGGCCCAGGGTGGGGCTCAGTCTGGACTGCAGTGGGACACTGGATCAATGAACAGACAGGAAGGGCCCAGGGTGGGGATCAGTCTGGGCAGCAGTGGGACACTGGGTCAATGAACAGACAGGAAGTGCCCAGGGTGGGGCTCAGTCTGGGCTGCAGTGAGACACTGGGTCACTGTACAGACAGGAAGGGCCCAGGGTGGGGCTCAGTCTGGGCTGCAGTGTGACACTGGGTCAATGTACAGACAGGAAGGCCCCAGGGTGGGTCTCAGTCTGGGCTTCAGTGGGACACTGGGTCAATGTACAGACAGGAAGGGCCCAGGGTGTGGCTCAGTCTGGGCTTCAGTGGGACACTGGGTCAATGTACAGACAGGAAGGGCCCAGGGTGGGGCTCAGTCTGTGCTGCAGTGGGACACTGGATCAATGTACAGACAGGAAGGGCCCAGGGTGGGGCTCAGTCTGGGCTGCAGTGGGACACTGGGTCAATGTGCAGACAGCAAGGGCCCAGGGTGGGACTCAGTCTGGGCTGCAGTGTGACACTGGGTCAATGTACAGACAGGAAGGGCCCAGGGTGGGACTCAGTCTGAGCTGCAGTGGGACACTGTGTCAATGTACAGACAGGAAGGATCCAGCATGGGGCTCCACGGTTACATCCACTGAAACGAAGGGGGCCCTGGCTTAACATCTCATCTGGGGAAGCAGCAGTAAATGGAATATAAAATCAGGCGGAGTGAAAAACGAGCTGCCAATTCGCTGTCGCCCGTTTTGCACTAACGCCCGAGGTGAATTTATTCTCTCATCTATTCCCTGGACTGGCGATCTAATGAGGTTAAATTGTCAGATAGCTGAATAGTGAATCCTAAATTAATCTCACCAGTCTGCAGTCGTGCCAGACACTGATCTAAATTATAATGTAATAATCAGTGATCCAGCTCATGCTGAATTATGGTGATACTCTCAGCTGCTTTTACAATCGGTTATTCATTGTGTTAAGCTTCAGCCTATTAATTATGTTGTTAGGATTGATACATGACCCAGTCTACCACTGTTTATGTGTACTTATTATTGGTGTACTCAATGTTTAAACAACGGTAATTATGATTTCCAAGTCAATAAAACATTATTGTGCATGATTTGCTGTCTGACTTCTTTGAAGGTTTTTTAGAAAGCGTTAATCCATTCACTCAGTGGCTTGTGGGCATCCTAATTAATGATCGGTGAGGTGAACTCATTCAATCTGAACTGGGAGATGTTAGACTGTTCAGCGAGCAATATTCGGCATCATTCACTTCCAGACAAGGGCTGGGAGGTTAAACCCAGACGGTTCCTTCGTGAGGCGGTAAGGTGAAGGGGTCAAAGGTTCATCTGATCCCTTGCCATATATTTGTTGAGACACTGAATACCAGCGCTCTAACGGGCTTATAACACACAACCCTCTGGTTCAGAAGCTATTGTGCTCCCACTGAACCACAGCTAACACGAGTATGGAATGAAATCTAAATCCACCTGTATGAATGAGCCACGCTCCAGATCTCAAGATATGAATAGGATTGAAGGTACAATGTACATGAAGATCTCAGAGTGACAGCATCTGATCTCGGGGAAGGCCCCCAGTTTCAGTACTGAGAACTGAACCAGTGCATCATGACAGTAAGGGACAGGATAGGAAAAGCCGAATCTGTGGAGGTGCAAACCCAGGATCAGTCTGCCCAATGAGGAGAGGACACAGCTCCACATCTCCATAACTTATCCAATCCTCCATTGGCATCATTAAATCAACCTCAATATTTCTGGATCAAATTCAAAAAATCATTCCTTTTTGGTTATTAGCTAAAAACGGAGACCAAGTGTCATACCTGTTTGTCAAATAGTGTGTGTCTGACACAATGTTAAGATGCAGCTGCTCCCCCGTTATAGAAAGAGAATCTCTGCCTGATCTAACCGAGCACTTTAAGCCGCAGTTATGCTGCGATAGAAACAGTCTGCACTTTCTCGAGAGCCTTGTGGAGGGAAAGGGGAAGAGCTGTCCGTTTCTCTTTCCCACTCTCTGTCCGTTTCCCTCTCTCCTCTCTCCCTCTTTCTGAATCTCCCGAAGACTCCGTTTCTCTTTGTTATTTTTCATTCTCTGATCTCCAAGCTCTCTATTTTTCGCGGTGACTCCTTTTCTTTTTGTCTGACGCTCTCTTTCTTTCTGCCCCTTTATCATCAGTCTCTCTGAGTCTCCAGCATAGGAACACATGAACAGGATTAGGCCATTCAGTCCGTCGAGTCTGTTCCGCCATTCACTTAGATAATGGCTGATCTTAACTCAATCGATCCGCCTTGGTTCCACAACCCTTAATACCTTTGCCTAACAAAAATCTATCAATGTCCGTTTTGGAATTTCCAATTGACCTCCAGCCTCTACAAACTTTTGAGGGAGAGAGTTCCAGGTTTCCACTCCCCTTTGTGTGAAGAAGTGCTTCCTGACATCACCCCTGAACGGCCTGGTTCTAATTTTAACGTTATGCCCCCTTGTTCTGGACTCCCCCACCAGCGGAGAAATAGTCAAAAACAGCTTTAACTGGGCCACAGCACCTCCTGCAGTCAAGGTTGTGACGGAGAGAGAAAGTAAGTGAATCGACAAAATACAAATCGGGCTATAAATTGGGACACGCGGCGCCCGTTTTTTTGGCACTTACTGGACTCCTTAGGCCCCAAAATGGTGCCCACATTGCCTTTAACCACGACTATCTGAACATGAGTGCCTGGAGGAACCCCAACAGCGCTATTGAAAGGACCTTGCAGGATTTACAGATTAGTTGCTGGATTATTGTTACTGGCTGCTGATGCATTTGTAAATGTTTTTGTGGGAGAAGTTTGGAACGCTCTTCTCCAGACGGCAGTTGATGCTAGCTCAATTGTGAATTTTAAAGCAGAAGTTGATAGATTTCTGTGATCCAAGGGTATTAAGCGATATCGGGCCAAGGCTGGTATATGGAGTTTGGCCACAGATCAACAATTACCTTATTGAATGGCAGAACAGGCTCGAGGGGGTGAATACCACTGCCACTGGGGTACGGTAGCATAGTGGTTATGTTACTGGTCTAGTAATTCAGGGGCCCAGACGAAAATCCAGACTCCATGAATTCAAATCCCATCACAGCAGCTAGCGAATTTAAATTCAAATAATTAAATAGAAATGTGGAATTAAAATGCTAGTATCAGTAATGGTGGCCATGAAACTACCGGATTGTCATAAAACCCCATCTGGTTCACGAATGATTTTCAGGGAAGGAAACCTGCCGTTCTTATCTGGTCTGGCCTATATGTGACTCCAGACCCATAGCAATGTGGTTTATTCTTAATTGCCCTCTGAAATGGTCTAGCAAGCCACTCAGTTGTAAAATCTCGCTACGAAAAGTCATATTAAGAATAAAACTGGGCAGACCACTGGGAACTCCCTTCCGAACAGCACTGTGGGAGAACCGTCACCACAAGGACTGCAACGATTCAAGAAGGCGGCTCACCACGACCTTCTCAAGGGCAATAAATGCCGGCCTCGCCAGCGACGCCCACATCCTGTAAATAAATTTTTAAAAACTTGCTGCCTCCTCATAAGCGCCACCTTTTCCTGCAATGAAAGCGGGACGTGTGTCTGGGTGATGTGCTTGTCATGATTGAATAGCTGCCAGAGTGCAGTGACCTGTGTGTTGTGGTTGCGCGGCTTGCAACAGTGATAATGTGTGACGGTGAAATGGAAGCACCTAATTGGAAGTGTTGAGTACTGATTGAAAGAATTTGATGGTGTGTGGGTGATGGGGGGTATAGTTCGTGGAGCACTCGATGCGGCTAGTGGGGCAATTGGTAGGAGCTGACGCTTGAGAGTTGATCTCACGCACCTTGACCTACTCGTGTCGAAGTATTGAACTTCTTCCTGCACTGCATTCATGTTACGTGGTGCTATGCGGCTGGCATTGACTTCGCCCCCTACTGCCTTTTGAACATATAACTGGAGGGCCACGTGCCCCTTCTTCTGTCCACCTCTTGCACTAAACCCTTTAGTGCTACATCAGCGAACCTTTGTGCTCTCACTCTCGCAGGCCTGATATCAACTCGGACCGGCAGATTGGTGAGGTCCAGCAAGCAGATTGGAGGGTGTGGGATTTAGTGATACGCAATGTTTATTCAATGTTTTAACATAATTCAACAGTTTGTAAACATAGGGATGGGACCTGCATTTATGTTTTACGTGTGTGATGTCAGATCTCCGTTCAGACTCTGCAGACAGCACACTGTTATTTTTTTAGCAAATAACACGTACCAGCTATCTTTAAGACATTTTGACTGGCTTTCAGATAGACAGCCTGCCTTTAAGAGATTGGGGCTACCCCTGTTGGTGTGAAGTGCGAATGTCCTTGAATTCTCGTGGTAACGCTGATTTGGAACGCTGCTTTCAGGTAAGTACTGAGGCTGGACAAATGTCTCGTCCTGCCTGCAAAGGAAACACCGGGCGCGGGTAAATTGCAGATCACGATACCCACGCCCGGTTTCTGGCACTGCTCAATTTAACGCCTAGAGATTCCAAAAATCTATCGATCGCAGCCATAAATATAATCATCCACTGAGCATCTACAGCCCTCTGGGACAGAAAATTCGAAAGATTCACAGCCCTCTGAATGAAGAAATTCCTCCTCATCTTTTTCCTAAATGTCTGACCCCTTATCCTGATAGTTCTAGACTTTCCAGCCAGGGGAAACAACCTCTCAGCATCGACACTGTCAAGCCCTCTCAGAATCTTTTATGTTTCACTGAGATTACCTCTCATTCTTCTAAACTCCAGAGAGTATAGGCCCATTCTACTCAATTTCTCCTAATAGGACAATCTTCTCATGCCAGGAATCAATCTAGTGAACCTTCATTGCACCACCTCTAATGCAAGTACATCCTTTATTGGATAAAGAGACGAAAATTGTACACAGTACTGAAGATGTGGTGTCAACAAAGCCCTGTACAATTGCAGCAAGACTTCCTTACTCGTGTACTCCAACCCCCTTGCAATAAAGGACAACATACCTTTTGCCATCAGAATTGCTTGCTGTACTTTCATGGTAACTTTTTGTGTTTCGTGTGGAAGGAAACCCAATCCCTCTGAGCACCAACATTTAATATTTCCTCATCATTTAAAAATATTCTATTTTCTATTCTTCCTACCAAAGTGAATAACCTCACATTTCCAAACATTATATTCCATCTGCCACCTTCCTGCACATTCCTTAAAATGATCGCCATTGTTTATCGACCATCATATCTTTTAATCTAATTTCTCAATTAACCTGAGCCAACTCGCCCATCAAACCTATGTAATTGGCTTTGATTAAGTTTAAGACTCTAGTTTCGAACTGAAGTGTGTCACTCTCGAAATCAATGTGAAATTGTATCATATTACGATCACACTTCTCCAGAGGATCCCATCCTGTCAGATTACGAATTAACTCTGTCTCATTACACAAGACATGATCTAAAATAGCCTGTTC
This sequence comes from Heptranchias perlo, assembly GCF_035084215.1. Taxonomy (NCBI): domain Eukaryota; kingdom Metazoa; phylum Chordata; class Chondrichthyes; order Hexanchiformes; family Hexanchidae; genus Heptranchias; species Heptranchias perlo. Next base: position 8,152,025 of record NW_027139516.1, on the reverse strand, counting down.
CCTGATTGGTTCCACATACGATCGTTCTAGGAAACTGTCCCAAATGCATTCCACGAACTCATCCTCCAAACTAATTTTGCCAATTTGATTTGTCCAGTCTCTCTGAAGATTAAAGTCCCCCACCATTATTGCCGTGACTTTGTTACAAGCTCCTCTTATTACTTGATTAATGCTCTGTCCAACAGTATAACTACTGTTAGGGGGCATGTAAACTACTCCCACCAGTGTTTTCTGCCCCTTGTCATTTCTTATCTCCACCTATACTGATTCTACATCCTGATCTTCCGAGCCAAGATCCTTTCTCACCACTGTCTTTATGTCATCTTTTATTATCGGGGTTAACCCCGCTCCTTTTCCATTTTGTCTGCCTTTATTATTTACTAGAGATTTAATACAATGATTCCAGAGATGAGGGACTTCAGTTTGGTGGATAGACTGGAGAAGCTGGGATTGTTCCCCTTGGAACACACACGGTTGCGAGGAGATTTGATAGAGGTATTCAAAATCAGGAAGGGTCGAGACAGAATAGATAGAGATAAACTGTTCTCATTGGTGGAAGGGTCAAGGACCAGAGGACATAGATATATGATGATTGGCAGAAGAACCATAGGTGACATGAGGAAAAACTTTTTTTTACACAGCGAGTGGTTAGGATCTGGATTGTACTGCCCGAGGCGGGGTGGTGCAGGCAGATTCAATCATGGCCTTCAAAACGGAACTGGACAAGTACTGGAAAGGAAAACAAAATCAGGGCTACGGGGAAAGGGTGGGGGGAGTGGGACTAGCTGGATTGCTGTTGCATAGAGTCAGCGCAGGCGTGATGGGCTGAATGGCCTCCTTCTGTGCTGTAACTTTTCTATGATTCTTTTATCAGAGCTACCGCCGCTCCTTTTCCATTTTGTCTGTCTTTTCCAAAAGTCAAGTCCCCTGGAATATTTAGTTCCCAACCTTGGTCACCTTGCAACCACGTTTCAGTAACGACGACGAGATCAAACCCATTTACCTCTATTTGCGCCATTAATTTGTTTAGCTTGTTACAACAACTTCATGCGTTCAGAAAAGCGCCTTTAATTTGAACGTTTTACTCTTATTCCCTGATTTGTCCTTATTCACTGAAGCACTATTGCCATTAAACTCTCTGTACCACCCTGACACACTCTACTTATCTTTACCCAAATCAATAAACTACCCCATGGCCTTGACTTTTCCATTTTGATTCATGAGTTCACCCTTACCTAAAATCGCTCCCCACCCTGCCTTTTCAGTTTAAAGCCGAATCTACCGCCCTATTTATTCGATTCGCCAGTACACTGGTCCCAACCCGTTTTAAGTGGAGTCCATCCAAACAGAACAGCTCCCTCTTTTCCCAGTACTGGTGCCAGTGCCCCATGAATTGAAATCCCTGTCTCCCACACCAGTCTTTGAGCCATGCTTTTAACACTCTGATCTGTTTGACCCTATGCCAATTTCCTCAGATCTCAGGTAGTAATCCAGAGATTCATACCTTTGCCGTTCTGCTTATTAATTTGGAAGCTAGCTCCTCAAATTCCCTCAGCAAAACCTCATTCCTTGTTCTACGTATGTCCTTGGTTCATACGCTGACCACGACAACGGGATCCTTCCCATCATGCTCCAAGAGCTGGTTGTCGTCAGTGTACATGTGGAATCTAACATTGTGCTTCAGGATGATGTCGCCGAGGGGCAGCATGTAGATGAGAAATAGGAGGGGGCCAAGGATAGATCCTTGGGGGGCTCCAGAGATAACGGTGCGGGAGTGGGAAGAGAAGACATTGCAGGTGATTCTCTGGCTATGACTGGATAGATAAGAATGGAAGAGGCGGGCGCAGTCCTACCCAGCTGGACGACGGAGGAGAGGCGCGGTAGGAGGATGGTGTGGTTAACCGTGTCAAGGGCCGCAGACAGGTCGAGAACGATGAGGAGGGATAGTTTACTACGGTTGGAGTCAAATAGGAAGTCATTTGTGACTTTGATCAGGGCCGTTTCAGTTCTGTTTCAGCACCGTTTCAGAAACAGAAAAATGGACTGGTACAAACCCAGACCGGCCGATTGGTCGGGTCTGATATGCAGATTGGAGGATCTGGTGTGTAGTTTTGGGAAAACTTTATTCAATAGTTAAAATAAAAGAACACTTTTTAAAGATAACGAAGTGATCGGTACCTGTGCTTTATCTGTACAATTTCTGATCTCCTTTCAGACCTGTATCTGTGTTTCACTTTATATTTCCTGCCCTTTGTACAGTGTGTGTCTTTCCCAGTGAGGAGTGGTAGTCTGTAATAAATGTCCCAGTGCTGTGTTGACACAAAATGGTGGCCCTGAATACACACAAAATTCATATCTGCACATGTGTGACAATCAGTGCATTTACTTTAAAAGAAAATGTCTCTCTCAGTTTGTATCTCCTTCTCTGTACTTTACGGCCCATGTGTGTCACAATGTCAGCTCCTGTACATGTACAGCACACAGTGGGTGAAAAGGAAACAATCACTCCGGCCCTGAACCGGAAACAAAATGCTCGCCAGCAAGGCAGCCATCTTACTGAGGGGGCAAGGCCAAATAAATGCAAACACAGTCCTGGTATTCATTTCCAGAGGAGTAGAATTGAGAAGCAGAGATTTTATGTTAAACGTGTACAGGACCTTGGTTAGACCAGACTTAGAATACTGCAATAAAGTCAGTCAATGCTGCAAACACACAGCATGTCAGGCAGCATCTGTGGAGAGACAAACAGAGTTAATGTTTCAGGTCTGTGAACAGTTCTGGCCTCCATATTATGAAAGCAATACAGATGCACTGGAGAAGGTGCAAAAAAGATTCACTAGAATGAACTGAGAGGTTATAAATATCAGGAAAGACTGAACAGGCTGGGACTTTTTATTCTAGAGAAGAGCAGGTTGAGGGGTGACCTAATAGAGGTCTCCACAATTTGGAAGGGGTTTAATAGGGTAGAGGGAGGGTAGACGTTTCCACTTGTGGGGAGTCCAAAACTTGGGGTCATCAATATAAAATAGTCACAAATAAACCCAATAAGGAATTCAGGAGAAACTTTTTAACCAAGAGAGTGGTTAGAGTTATGGAACTTGCTCCTACCTGGAGTAGTTGAGGCGAATAATAGAGATGTATTTAAGGGGAAGCTGGATAAGTACACGAGGGAGAAAGGAATAGATGGATATCCTGATAGTGTGAGATGAAGTTAGGAGGAGGCTCGTGTGGAGCATAATCACCGGCATGGAACAGTTGGGCCGAATGTCCTGTTTCTGTTTAAAATTTAAGTCTCCTCTTTTCAATTCCCATGAAAATAATCCTGTTTTTTCAAGTCTTTCCAAGTAAGTTTCCTTTTCCTGGCCTCATTCGAGTGAATCTACATTGTGCTCTCCCTGTGGCTTTAATGATGTTTCCATAATGGGACACCGAAACTGCTCACTATACTCTGGAACTATGAGGTTTAACCAAAGAGAATAACGAATAAATCTTCATCATAATCATCAGTCCCAGAGAGCAGTAAAACGGGTTATATTCAAAGAGGAAAAAGACAAATAACTAATAAATCTTCATCCCAGTCACCAGTCCCAGAGAGCAGTAAAACTTGTTATAATCAAAGAGTAAAAATACAAATAACGAATAAATCTTCATCCTAGTCACCAGTCCCACAGAGCAGTGAAACGGAATATAATCAAAGAGTAAAAAGACAGATAACTAATAAATCTTCATCCTAGTCACCAGTCCCACAGAGCAGTGAAACGGAATATAATCAAAGAGTAAAACGACAAATAACTAATAAATCTCCATTCTCGTCAGTGTTGCTGGTCTCCTATTAGATAGAGAATTTCCGAACGGTTCACTCACGATTGTACAAACTGATTGCAATGTGATGTCTGCACATTAACCAAGTTATGTTGGTCTAAAAAAACGGTATCCACGACCATTTTCCAATGTTAATTTATCTCTTTCTGGTACAAGAATATGATCCCAGAAATTACTTTTGCTCAAAGAGTGGACAAATAATGAACACATTCCAATGAAGGTTAATAAAACTTGCATTCCCAGACCGCCTTTAATTTTACACACATTCCCAAGCGGATTCACGGAGGAGTGAGGGGAAGACAGGTACAAAAGGAATCAGATACCGGGGATGAGGGGGCGGACACCGGGGTTGAGGGGGTGGACGTATGAGGAGAGGTTGAGTAGATTGGGACTCTACTCATTGGAGTTCAGAAGAATGAGAGGCGATCTTATTGAAACATATAAGATTGTGAAGGGGCTTGATCGGGTGGATGCGGTAAGGATGTTCCCAAGGATGGGTGAAACTAGAACTAGGGGGCATAATCTTAGAATAAGAGGCTGCTCTTTCAAAACTGAGATGAGGAGAAACTTCTTCACTCAGAGGGTGGTGGGTCTGTGGAATTTGCTGCCCCAGGAAGCTGTGGAAGCTACATCATTAAATAAATTTAAAACAGAAATAGACAGTTTCCGAGAAGTAAAGGGAATTAGGGGTTACGGGGAGCGGGCAGGAAATTGGACATGAATTTAGATTTGAGGTTAGGATCAGATCAGCCATGAACTTATTGAATGGCGGAGCAGGCTCGAGGGGCCGATTGGCCTACTCCTGCTCCTATTTCTTATGTTCTTATGTTCTTATGAAAACCTTGGTCAAAGAGTGGGTTTCAGGAGGGTGTAAAAGGAGGAGAGGTAAATGGAGAGTCGGAGGGGATAGGATTGCTTTTAGAGAGAAGAATTTCGATGTCTGAAGAACAAAAATGGACCTACGACCAAAGAAGGAAATAATAGAAGGGTTGACAAAAGCTTGGAGCAAGAAATGGGTTTCATGGAAGGTCTGAAAGAAGGAAAGAACTTGCCTTTATTTCGCGCCTTTCAAGGCCTCAGGACGTCCCAAAACAGGCAATGAAGAACATTGTGAAGTGTATTCACTGTGGTAATGTCGGAAACGTGGCAGCCAATTTGCACACAGCAAGATCCCACACAATGCAATGAGATATATGGCCAGAAAATCGGCTTTAGTATTGTTGTTTGAGGGCTAAATATTGGCCAGGATACCGGAAAGAACTCTCCTGCTCTTTTTCGAATATTGCGATGGCAACTTTTATATTTACCTGAGAGTGTAGATGAGCCCTCGGTTTAACGTATCCTATTGTTGGCACCTCCGACAGTACAGTACTCCCACAGTACTGCCCCTTCAACAGTACTGCGCTCCCACATCCCTGACCATCGAACAGAGTGCCAGCCCATCAGTACTGACCCTCCGACAGTGCAGAACGTCCTCAGTATTGCGCCTCTGACGGTCCTGCGCTCCCACAGTATTGAACCTCCGTCATTAATGCACTCCCTTAGTACTAACCATAGAATCATAGAATCATCGAAGTTTACAACATGGAATCAGGCCCATCGGCCCAACATGTCCATGTTGCCAATTTTATACCACAAAGCTAATCCCAATTGCCTGCACTTGGCCCATATCCCTCCATACCCATCTTACTCATGTAACTGTCCAAATGCTTTTTAAAAGACAAAATTGTACCCGCCTCTACTACTGCCTCTGGCAGCTCGTTCCAGACACTCACCACACTTTGAGTGAAAAATTGCCCCTCTGGACCCTTTTGTATCTCTCCCCTCTCACCTTAAATCTATGCCCCCTCGTTATAGACTCCCCTACCTTTGGGAAAAGATTTTGACTATCTACCTTATCTATGCCCCTCATTATTTTATAGACTTCTATAAGATCACCCCTAAACCTCCTACTCTTCATGGACACTATTGCACTCCATCAGTACTGACCCTCCGACAGTGCACCACTCCCTAAGTACTAAACCTCCGACAGTGCACCATTCCCTCAGTACTAACACTCCGACAGTAGTGCGCTCCCTCAGTACTGACGCACCGACAGTGCAACACTCCCTCAGTACTGACGCCCTGACAGTATTGCGCTCCATCGGTAGCTACCCTTCGACAGTGCAGCCCTCCCTTAGTACTGACCCTCTGACAGTACTACGCTCCCTGAATATTGACCATGTGACTGTACTGCTCTCCCTCAGTGCTGATTCTCCGAACGTTTTGCATTCCCTCAGTACTGACCCTCCAACAGTGCAGTGCTCCTTCAGGACTGGACTGCAGTGTCAGCCTGGATTATGTGTTCAAGCCTCTGGAATCGGGCTTCAATGCACAGCCTTCTAACTCACAGGTGAGACTACGAACACTGAGCCACGTCTGAGACTTGAAAGGAGAAGAGGGAGATGGAGAGGCTTAGGAAGGCAATTCAGGAGCGTTGATATGGCTGAGGTCACCGGTGTCAAAATTAGGCCAAATGGACTGCGGATGCACAAGAGGCCAGCGTTGGAGGAGCAGAGTGTTTTGAAGGGGCTGTCGGACTGGAGGGGGTTACAGAGATAGGGAGGGGTGAGACCCTGATGGATTTAAGTGTAAGAAAAAATAAAAAGAATCGACAGGCTTCGGAGACTGGAATCAAATGTCGGTTAGTAAGGGATTCCGTGATTGGTGAGCCGCTCATCAATCAAATGTCAGGGGTGGGGATGGAATCCGTGGCTAGGATGTGGAAATTTTTGGGCCAAAGTTGATGACTTCCCAATTTTTAACTGGAGGAACTGGTGGCTCATCTAAAACAGGATGTGGGTCTGACAACACAAAGACATTGGAAGTGTCAAGAGAGGCGGTGGTTTTGTCAGCGTCCATCTGAAAGCTGGTCCTTGTCTGTGGACTGTGTCACCAAAGGGCAGCATGTAGATGAGGAAGAGGAGGGAGCCAAGGATTGAACCTTTAGAAACATCAGAGATAACGGTGATAGGGTGGGAAGAGAAGCTTCTCCTGGCTCTGATCAGATAGGTGAGTGGAACCAAGTGAGGGTAGTCCCAGCAAAAGAGGCCAATTTCCGATGAATGAGATGGTGACGGGTGGGTTGTCTGTTGGTGTGGAAATGGGGAGGGTTTTAAACCCAAGGATGAGAATTTTAAATGTAATGAATATGTAACTGGGAGAGAGTGAGGGTCAGTGAGTCCGAGCAGGACCTGGTGCTGGTTGGACACGGACAAGAGTTTTGGACGAGCTCACGTTTATGGAAGGTGGAGGTTGGGTGGCCGGTCAGGAGTGCATTGGAGGAATGGAGTCTGGAGGGGACAGAGACATTGATGAGGGTTTCAATGGCAATGGGCTGAGGAAGGAATGGAGGCGGGTGAGGGAATTACGGGGCCTTTGTGATGGAGGTGAAAAAGGGTCATGAGTTCAGCTCGGTTTTACACGGGGCCAATTTTACTGGAGCCGTTAACCAATGTAGAACAAACGGGAAAACATCTGCAGTAAAATAGCGGAGAGAGGAATGTCAATGGGACACGTTCAGTGTCCGTCCCCTAATATCACCCACAGTCATTTCTAGGCTTCAATCCTCAACCTGCCCTTTAACTGTCCTCGTATCAGAGACTCAAAATTCATATTTTAACTGGGAAACTGCAAGAAGAGAGTGAAACGGGTCTGCTTGTGTCCCTGGGTTCAGTGTACACTGCCTAGGAATTGGTCCAAATTATAAATGAAACACCAGGAGTGAACATGGTCAATATAGTTATATAAAAGCTGTAAATGGAGCCGCTCATTATTATTGGATCAGTCCTGTATGAGAATAGATTTAAACTTTATTCCTGAGAGAGGTCTGATTAAGTAATAACCTGGACTTTGAGATGTTTGTGTTTTATTCACCACATTATTTACAGCGGAGTCAAAGCTGCTGATATAATGTGTTTGTTAAACTGACTGTAACTAATAGCAATGGTCAGGAGGATAACCGTGTCAGTGGAGACTTATCCCCTGTATAAATCAGGACTTGTTGGAATGGATCAGCTCAGAGTGCCTGCCGAAGCTGTGGTTTCCAGGCGAACAGAAGTCAGTGCTTCTCACAGAAATGGAATATCCAGTAATGATTCAGATAGAACGCATTTATTATCCTGTTCTTGCAGCAATTGGAATTCCGGGTAAGCCGTTATCTCAGCTGTTAAAGGTGTAAATCGGTGTTAACTCTGCTTCTGTACTTGGCAAATTGTTTTTGTCCCTACATATTTTACACAGTCACTTGTTCTGTTCTATTGGTTGAATGATGGAATGTGTTAAGTCTCTGCTCTTTCGGTATTGAGGCGCTGCATTATATCTGCCATGAATTTGTCTATCCAACCCTGGCATTGTTACTGCATTATTCTCTGTACTGAATGTATTGGGCTCAGACTTGGTATCAGACCATCAGGAGATGATAACAGTTTCATGTTGTGGAACTAACCTGTCCTGGAATATGTTTTCATCAATGTGTTTTCAGTGATTGATAATGAGACAGTTCACGGTCTCAGTGTTACAAGGAGGCAGCGGAATGTCCTCCCTCCCCAATAACATGCTTCAGTTTAACTGGGATTTCAATGTATTTATTGGTGATCACTGTTATGAAATATTATATCATTGTGTGTGTATCTGACGCCGCTTCAGATGTCTGGTTACTGAACTGAGTTTTCTGCTGACTCTTTCACATCTCCTTCTCTGCTTCACTGTGGATGAATTCACTGACTGTCACTGGACTTCACTGTTAAATGAAATGTTTTGATGTTTTGTGGTCTCAATTTGCACTGTCCCTGTTGGAATCAGCAGCCCTTCTATGTACCTGTAGTTTATAAGTATGATGTTGGCGTTTTGTTAATTGAACAATCCCGCCATCTATCACTTTACTTTATAATTACAGGTGAAGGAATCTCAATTATTGAGAGATCTGTCTGGGAGAGGGATTCGATTCTGTTTATTCCATGATTTGTGGATGAAGTGAACAGTGCATGTGAACAGGTGTAGAAACATTAAACTATTGCACAGAGGCTTCATTATTTAACAAACTAACACTGAGAATAGGATCGGTGGAACACGGGGCTGGTGAACAGAATGCAGGTACAGGGTGATAGGATTTAATCGGATATGAAAATGGAGTTGAGAAAGAGAGTAGAGTGAGTGATGGAGAGGGTGACTGAGAGGGAAAGCGAGAGGCTGTGGTGTGAATAATTCATCAGAATGAACTGCTGAAACTTCCAGTACAATTAAACACAGAAAATGTGATTTGAAGGTGTTATTATGATGTGGTCAGATTGGGTGAGTTTTTATTGTGGGACTCGATCCTCATGTTTATATCCCTGTCAGGTCCTCAGTCTGTTTTTGTGAATGTTCCTTGTTTTCCAACTTAACACTAAACATAATTAAAATTTGCTGAAAAAAAATATAATCAGAAATGTCTTGATCGGAATGAATTGTTCGGATACAGTACGTTAAAGTTTGGTGAATTCAATAAACAACGAGGTTGATTTAATTAATACTTTTAAATTTAATTACAAGTGAATTACAAAGTAAATTTATTGTACACATTTTATAACTACACAGGTTTCCTGACATCAATAACCACAGAAATGAACTGTTGAATGTATTAGTTGGATTGTTTTAGTGGGACCGATAGATTAGATTTCCTCCAACACTCTGCTGCAGTCTCTCCCTGTGAATCTCAGCCTATCATCCCACTGCATTGAATCCTCTGTCTCCTCATCTGTTTCTTCAGTTTATCCACTTTCCCAAACCATCTCCTCCTGACTCCCCTCCAGCTCCTGCATGTCCTTTACTTGTCTCCCTCCCAATCTCACTCACTGGCTCGGTCTCTCGCTGACTTTCCCATTTAGTGCCAGCCACTGTCGGCTCTCTTAACCTTGAAAAATAAACCGGCTGTAACTCCCCCTGTCCCCTCACATTCCCGACCCTTCCCCCTCTTTCCCCGTCCGTCTGGAGCCCAAATCCGGCTTTAATCCGCTGGATTCCCGGTGTGTAAAGCCCCTTCTCCCTTTCCCACCGGCACTGCGCCCTCACTCAGCCCTTCCAGTGGATCCGGTGCTCACTTTATTCACTTTCTGTATCCATCTCCCAATTCATTATTGATCATTGTGTTAAAAAACATCTCTCTGCCCGAAAGCGCTGCCCAGGTCAATCAATCACTTTCCACCCTTCGATGCAGCAACAAAGCTGGAAATTTCACCCCAGATCCTCTCAAATTGCTGCTTTGGCTCCAGGTCTGATCAGTAATTTCTCTGCTTCCTTTTCTCTCTCTTACAGTTAACTTGGTGGCGATTGTGATCCTGTCCCGAGGAAAGTGCGGTCTCTCCAAATGTATCAGTGTCTACCTGGTGGGAATGGCAGTGGCCGATCTCATGGTCGTTATCACTGATCCGATATTGAACAAAATTAATGTGCTCTATCTCCCATGGTCATTCCTGGATATTACTCCCCTGTGTAGTTTTATTCTCTCTATGACTGAAGCAGCCACAGTGGTTTCTGTCTGGCTCACAGTCACTTTCACCTTTGATCGATTTGTGGCCATTTGTTGTGAGAAGCTGAAAACGAAATATTGCACCGAGAGAACGGCGGCTGTGGTTCTGGGAACAGTGAGTGTGCTGGGCTGTTCAGAGAGTCTTCCCTGGTACTTTATATATGAACCTAGATTTATAATTGATAATGTTCCCTGGGGTTGTGAGATTAAACCGAGCTTCCTTACTTCCCCCGCATGGGCCGCATTTGAGATGTTTCACCTCATTTTAACCCCTTGTGTCCCGTTCTGTCTGATTTTGCTGCTCAATGTTCTGACGGTCAGGCGTATTTTAGTGTCCAGTCGAGTCCGCAGGGGACTCCGGGGCCGCAGCAATGGAGAGAATCAGAGTGATCCAGAGATGGAGAACCGAAAGAAATCCATCATTTTACTCTTCAGTATATCGGGCAGTTTTATACTGTTGTGGCTGACACAGGTTGTATTTTCCATTTATGTACGAATTGTGGACATTCGGTCTTATTACTCCACCGCTGACCCTGGTTATATCACAGAACACACAGCGAAGATGCTGCAACTTCTCAGTTCCTGCACAAACACGTGTATTTATGTCCTGACTCAGACTAAATTCAGAGAGGAGCTGAAGAACGCGGTGAAATACCCACTCAATCTAATTGTTAAATTCGTGAAATCATAGAAAGAGCTGAAGGGTTTCAAGCACTAGAACTAAATCCCATTTCATACTCCATCCCCTACACTTCCCGGGGATGGAAAGTACATTTTATATTAGCCACACAGAGACATTAAATGATCTGAAATATGCTTCTGATATTATATTTTATTGAAATTCTGATCTATTGAGGCAGGATTTATTCTGCAGGCAACAAGTGCATTTTTGTGCAAAATGATGGCACAAGTATCTCAGCTGGACTTCATCTAAATGGCCGTACAGCAAAAATTGCAAAGTTGGGAGTCAAAGTAGCTGCTGTGGGCCTTATCAGAATGGGTGCATTCCAAATAAATGGAGAGGGGGTGAGAGAGGGTGAGAGAAAGGGAGATAGAGGGAGGGAGAGAGTGAGCGAGAGAGAGAAAGCCACAATGATTCACGAAGAGGGAAAGGGTGAGAGACTGAGACAGGGAGCGATAAAGAGAGGGAAAGAGAGAGGGGGAGATAGAGTGACAGAGAAAAGGGAGAAAAACAGAGACATAGAGAGTGAGAGCGAGAAAGAGAAAGAGGGGCAGAGAGCGACACAGGGAGCGGGTGAGAGAGAGATAGAGAGAGAAATAGCGAAAAAGAGAGAGGTAGTGGGACAAAGGCAGAGAGAAAGAGAGAAAGATGGACAGAGAGACAGAGGGATAGAGAGAGAGAGAGAGACAGAAGGAGAGAAAGATGGAGAGAGGAGGGAACACAGAGAAAAAACAAAGGGACAAAAGAAATATCATGATTAAATAGCGCAGAAAATTAAAACAGGTTCACATAAAAGGGATAGGGTGTGAGTGGGAGAGAGATAGAAACAAAGAGAGGTAGAGACAGAGTTACACAGAGAATGAGATAAATAATGAGAGTTTGTAAGACAGGAGAGAAATAGAAAGAGAGAAAGAAGGAGTAAAAGAAAGCATATATTAATATATATACATACATATATATATATATATATATATATATATAATGAGAGCGAGCAAGCAGACATGGATGGAACGAGAGAGAGAGACTGACAAAGAAGTGCAAAGTGATGGGAGTAGAAGTGGAAATAACAAGATAGAAAAACAGACAGAAAATAAATAGGGACAAACGACATAAACAGAGAATAGACACAATGAAAGTTGGACAAACATATAAAGTGACAGCAGGGTAGGGGCAGGAGTGAGACTAGAACACAGAAAACATTAAATAACCAAACAAACTGTGTAATCAGCCTGGAGTGTGTGAGAGTGCTGACCAGCAGAACAGCAGCAGATGAAGCAGATCAGACAGTTCATGTTTGTTCTGGGGTAACACTCTTCTGCATTTAATTTTGACATTTCTCAAGGTGATGCCTGGAGGCTGCACAATAAGCCTGGACTCAGCCTTGTGTCCCTGCCCCTGACCATTACTTACTGCAGGGGTTTCCCAGCTGCTCTATGTCGTAAACATTCATCTATTGAACGAAAGCCTGAGACGAAATCGACTTCAGCATGTCTGAAGGAAAAGGACTGTTCAAAGGTGGAAGGGCTGTTTAAAGGATTGTTAATAACAGATTGTAAATGATCACACAGCAGAGGATAGATCACCGTAGCAAAAAGAACGATTCCAGGAGGGCTAGAGGTAGTTGAACAATCTGCCGACTTAACTAGGTTACGTTGTGGACAATGAGAGAAAACAAGTGAAGTGTCAATCAATCGTGGGTTGTATTTGTAGGAAACTATCGTTGAGAAGCCACCGTCCCAGAGGTGTGATCCGGTGTTAAAAATCTCTTTAAAAGCTGTGCAGATGTTGAGTGTGGAGAGACACAGATCCACCACGACTGCTCCAAACTCACCTTTCACTTCCTGGCAGCACCACCTCACCTGGAATCTTAATGACTGCTCGCTACCTCCCAGCTTGATGCCTCGATGCTGGTTTACAGATTGCCTATGAAGCCGATGACCTGGATACAAGAGAAAGCCACGCTACACTGCAACATCATCCATCAAAATACTTGGAATTTTCCCGCATGCTTCAACCAACCATGAGTATATAACTTCCTGTATGGGCTTATTCCAAGATAGACATTTGATTTCCAAACGGTTTTGCATTTTCGGAATTCACAATGTGTTGTTTTATTGTGGTTAAAGCAATTCTAAATCGGGCATAAACCCAAAGTGTTGTTTAAATTAAAATGACAATTTTTATAGTGTATTAATAATCATTGTTCTCTTTATGAAGCCCTGGTCTGTGCTTGAAATTTCTTTCGGAAAAAAGAGCACATTAAGTTTATTATAAAATTAAACATTGTGGAGACAAAAGTCATTGCCCCAAATTAAAGTGGAAAATCACTTTGCACCTTTTTGCTCCTCCATCTGTACCATGTGTAACTTTCCCAGTGAGTTGCTGGATTCTCTGATAAATCACAATGTACTCTTAACCCGTCTGCTGTGTTATTAAAGTGGACAGGGTCTCGCTGCACTCTCCTGCTCTGTTAATGTTACAAATACTTTTATTGTTTCAGATTAAAGAAAAATATGAATAATGGAGAAATAAACAAAATCCCAGATTAGACTGCATTCAGATTGAGTCCAATTTTATTCTGATTTATTTAATAGAAGCTAGAATTGCATTCGCTACACAAAACGGTTAATTGGACCTTTCCTCCCAATGTCTGGTCTTTCCTTCTCGGTAACCATTACGTCAGAATAATCAAGTATTAGTCAATTTATTTTTGCAGAAGTTCACATTTTGGTGTTTAATCCCTCACTGCACCGCCATATTTCTGTTAAACACCAGCTAGTGCCAGTCTCACTCAGTTTGTATCTTTAACTATAGTGCAACAGTGATTTAACAGGACCAGCAAATTAACTCTTTCCGTCTCTCTCACCATAACAAGCTCTACCTTGCCCCTCAGTAAGATGGATGCCTTACTTTTGGCCTTTTTGTTTCAAGATCAGGGCGGCAATTTTGTTTAAGTTTCATGGCGGTCAATTTGTTTGACATTGCCCCCTTGCCCGCCGGTAAGTTGACTGCCTTGCCCCTCAGTAAGATGGCCGCCTTGCAAATCAGTAAGATGTCCAGCTTGCCCCTCTGTAAGATTGCTGCCTTACTGGCTGCCATTTTGTTTCAGGTTTATGGCGTTGAAGTTGTTTTGTTCATAATTTCATATTTTCATAGCAGTTACGGCACAAGAGGCGGCCATTCAGCCCACTGTGCCTATACCAGCTCTTTGAAAGGGCTATCCAATTAGTCCTTTTATTAATCCACACTTGTCCAAGTGGGTATTAATTTTGTCCCTGATTACTTTTTTCTAAAAGCGTCCCCACCACCGAGGTTAAACTGACTGGCCTGTAGTTGATGGGTTTATCTTTAAAGCCTTTTTTTGAACAAGGCTGTAACATTTGCAATTCTCCAGTCGTCTTGCACCATTTCCGTATCTAAGGATGATTGGAAGATTATGGTCATTACCTGAGCAATTTCCACCCTTAGTTCCCTCAGCAACCTGGGATGCATCCCATCTGGACCGGGTGACTTATCTACTTTAAGCACAGCCAGCCTTTCTAGTACCTCCTTTTTATCAATGTTTAGCCCTTCCATTAACTCAACTACCTCCCTTTTTACTGTGAGTTTGGCAGCAACTTCTTCCTTGTGAAAGACAGATGCAAAGTACTCATTTAGTGCCTCAGCCATGCCCTCTGCAGCCATGCATACATCACCTTTTTAGTTCCTAATCGGACCCACCCCTCTTCTTGCTTTCCATTGTTAATTATATGCCTGTCGAAAACTTTTGGATTACCTTTTTGTTCGCCTATTCTCATACTCTCTCTTTGCCCCTCTTATTTCCTTTTTCACTTCTCCTCTGAGATTTCTATATTCAGCCTGGTTCTCACTTGTATTATCAACCTGATATCTGTCATACGCCCCCTTTCTCTGCTTCATCTTACTCTCTGTCTCTTTCGTCATCCAGGGAGATCTGGCTTTGATTGACCTACCTTTCCCACTCGTAGCAATGTACCTAGACTGTACCCGAACCATCTCCTCTTTAAAGGCCACCCATTGTTTGATTACAGTTTTGCCTGCCAATCTTTGATTCCAATTTTCCCGGGCCAGATCCGATCTCAACCCACTGAAATTGTCACTCCTGCAATGAAGTATTTAGATTGCTCCTTGCCCTTCTCCATAACTAGTCGAAACCTCATGATACTATGATCATTGTTCCCGATATATTCCCCATTGAAACTTGCTCTGCTTGACCCACCTCATTCCCCAGAACAGCGGAACGGGAAGCCTTAGTAATCAGGAATCATAGAATCATAGAATCATAGAAGTTACAACATGGAAACAGGCCCTTCGGCCCAACATGTCCATGTCGCCCAGTTTATAACACTAAGCTAGTCCCAATTGCCTGCACTTGGCCCATATCCCTCTATACCCATCTTACCCATGTAACTGTCCAAATGTTTTTTAAAAGACAAAATTGTACCCGCCTCTACTACTGCCTCTGGCAGCTCGTTCCAGACACTCACCACCCTTTGAGTGAAAAAAATTGCCCCTCTGGACCCTTTTGTATCTCTCCCCTCTCACCTTAAATCTATGCCCCCTCGTTATAGACTCCCCGACCTTTGGGAAAAGATTTTGACTATCGACCTTATCTATGCCCCTCATTATTTTATAGACTTCTATAAGATCACCCCTTAACCTCCTACTCTCCAGGGAAAAAAGTCCCAGTCTGTCTAACCTCTCCCTGTAAGTCAAACCATCAAGTCCCGGTAGCATCCTAGTAAATCTTTTCTGCACTCTTTCTAGTTTAATAATATCCTTTCTATAATAGGGTGACCAGAACTGTACACAGTACTCCAAGTGTGGCCTCACCAATGCCCTGTACAACTTCAACAAGACATCCCAACTCCTGCATTCAATGTTCTGACCAATGAAACCAAGCATGCCGAATGCCTTCTTCACCACCCCATCCACCTGTGACTCCACTTTCAAGGAGCTATGAATCTGTACTCCTAGATCTCTTTGTTCTATAACTCTCCCCAACGCCCTACCATTAACGGAGTAGGTCCTGGCCCGATTCGATCTACCAAAATGCATCACCTCACATTTATCTAAATTAAACTCCATCTGCCATTCATCGGCCCACTGGCCCAATTGATCAAGATCCCGTTGCAATCCTAGATAACCTTCTTCACTGTCCACAATGCCACCAATCTTGGTGTCATCTGCAAACTTACTAAACATGCCTCCTAAATTCTCATCCAAATCATTAATATAAATAACAAATAACAGCGGACCCAACACCGATCCCTGAGGCACACCGCTGGACACAGGCATCCAGTTTGAAAAACAACCCTCTACAACCACCCTCTGTCTTCTGTCGTCAAGCCAATTTTGTATCCAATTGGCTACCTCACCTTGGATCCCATGAGATTTAACCTTATGTAACAACCTACCATGCGGTACCTTGTCAAATGCTTTGCTGAAGTCCATGTAGACCACGTCTACTGCACAGCCCTCATCTATCTTCTTGGTTACCCCTTCAAAAAACTCAATCCAATTCGTGAGACATGATTTTCCTCTCACAAAACCATGCTGACTGTTCCTAATTAGTCCCTGCCTCTCCAAATGCCTGTAGATCCTGTCCCTCAGAATACCCCCTAACAACTTACCCACTACAGATGTCAGGCTCACTGGTCTGTAGTTCCCAGGCTTTTCCCTGCCGCCCTTCTTAAACAAAGGCACAACATTTGCTACCCTCCAATCTTCAGGCACCTCACCTGTAGCGGTGGATGATTCAAATATCTCTGCTAGGGGACCCGCAATTTCCTCCCTAACCTCCCATAACGTCCTGGGATACATTTCATCAGGTCCCGGAGATTTATCTACCTTGATGCGCGTTAAGACTTCCAGCACCTCCCTCTCTGTAATATGTACACTCCTCAAGACATCACTATTTATTTCCCCAAGTTCCCTAACATCCATGCTTTTCTCAACCGTAAATACCGATGTGAAATATTCATTCAGGATCTCACCCATTTCTTGTGGTTCCGCACATAGATGACCTTGTTGATCCTTAAGAGGCCCTACTCTCTCCCTGGTTACCCTTTTGCCCTTTATGTATTTGTAGACGCTCTTTGGATTCACCTTTGCCTGATCTGCCAAAGCAATCTCACATCCCCTTTTTGCCCTCCTGATTTCTCTCTTAACTCTACTCCGGCAATCTCTATACTTTTCAAGGGATCCACTTGATCCCAGCTGCCTATGCATGTCATATGCCTCCTTCTTCTTTTTGACTAGTGCCTCAATCTCCCGAGTCATCTAAGGTTCACTACTTCTACCAGCCTTGCCCTTCACTTTATAAGGAATGTGCTTACCCTGAACCCTGGTTAACACACTTTTGAAAGCCTCCCACTTACCAGACGTCCCTTTGCCTGCCAACAGACTCTCCCAATCAACTTCTGAAAGTTCCTGTCTAATACCATCAAAATTGGCCTTTCCCCAATTTAGAATTTTAACTTTTGGGCCAGACCTATCCTTCTCCATAGCTATCTTAAAACTAATGGAATTATGATCACTTGTCCCAAAGTGATCCCTCACTAACACTGCTGTCACCTGCCCTTCCTTATTTCCCAAGAGGAGGTCAAGTTTTGCCCCCTCTTTAGTCGGGCCATCCACATACTGAATGAGAAATTCCTCCTGAATACACTCAACAAATTTCTCTCCATCCAAGCCCCTAATGCTATGGCTGTCCCAGTCAATGTTGAATGATGCTGAGAAGAGGCTGAGCTTGCGGAAAAATCACCGCGCGCTTAGGTTCTACGCTGGCCGAGCAGATGCAGGACGCCCCGTCCAGCTGGACCATCACCCACCACCTGTCCCAGGTGGAGAAGTCCCTGCGAAGGAACCCCTTTGACCACAAAGCCCTCTGACGGTGGTCGGCACGGAACGTTCTGGGCGTCCTGCAGGTAAAGGAGGGAATGGATCCGAACGGGCAGTTCCTGGACCAGACGGCCGATGCCATTTGGCAGAACGTCTCATCGCCGGAACTGACCAGCAGGCACCGGGATGTGGCCTGGATGGTGGTGAGAAGGTCCTTCCAATGCAGTCCTTACAACATGCACGGAATCTCAGCACCACCGTGTGCTGGCCTCGAGGTTGCAGCATGGTGACACCGTCATCCACCTGCTGATAGACTGTCCATTCACGCGGGTGTTGTGGAAAGAGATGCGTTGGTACCTGTCCCGGCTCATCCCCAACATCTTGGTAACACAGGACGCTGTGCTCTACGGGCTGTTCCCTGGGACACACACCGAGACAGATATCAACTGCTGCTGGAAGACCATCAATTCAGTTAAAGAGGCCCTTTGGTCGACCCGAAACGTGCTGACCTTCCATCTAAAGGAGCTGTCGACGACCGAGTGTTGCTGACTGGCACACTCCAAGGTCCAGGACTACGTGCTGCGGGACGCACTGAAGCGAGGTGCGACCTACGCAAAGGCGTTATGGGGAAAGGGAACCGTGGAAAGCCATCCCACCTTGTATTGGTCACCATGTATTATAAAATATGTACTGCGGTTGAATTATAATATTGGGATCATATTTTGTACGATCTGTTTTGTATTATTTTGAATTATATTGCTTTGAAATTGTGCACAAAATCAAGGAATTTATGCTAAACCTTTATAAAATGCTGGTAAGGACTCAGCGGGAATATTTTGTCCAATTCTGGGTACCACACCTTTGGAAAGATGTCAAGGCCTTAGAGATGGTGCAGAAGAGATTTACCAGAACGGTACCAAGGATGGGGGATTTCAGTCATGTAGAAAGTCTGGAGAAGTTGGGGTTGTTCTCCTTAGAGTCGAGAAGGTTAAGGTGAGATTTACCAAAATGATACCAGGGATGAAGGACTTCAGATATCTGGAGAGATTAGAGAAGCTGGGGCTGTTCTCCTTAGAACAGAAAAGGTTAAGGGGAGATTTGATAGAGGTGTTCAAAATCATGAAAGATTTTGACAGAGTAAATAAGGAGAAACTGTTTCCAGTGGCAGAAGGGTCTCTAACCGGAGGACACAGGTATAAGGTGATCGGTAGAAGAGCCAGAGGGGACAAGAGGAAACATTTATTTACGCAGCGAGTTGTTATGATCTGGAATGCACTGCCTGAAAGGGCGGTGGAAGCAGATTCAATCGAAACTATCAAAAGGGAATTGGATAAATATTTGAAGGGATAAAATGTACAGAGCTATGAGGAAAGAGCAGGGGAATGGGACTTACTGGATAGCTCCTTCAAAGAGGCGGCATGATGGGCAGAATAGCCTCCTTCTCTGCTTTACCTACGATGATACGATGATACCACACCCCTAGCTATACCCTTTCGTGTTGCCCATGTTTAGATCATAGGTGCACAGTTCCATTTTGCTGAGTCTTAAATAGAGAGGGATGGTGTTAGACTGCAGGTACAGGTTGAGACGAGTGAAGCAGGGATTGTAGAGTCGAGTTATACTGCAGGCTCTGCATTGCCCTCCAGTCAGTGATAATTTCTAGCAGGGATTCTCAATACAGGAATTGCAGTCAGTAATTCTCTCAACATTTTTAATATACAACAAACAATTTGATTCGAATGAGTTTGCAGGATCCTGTTAAATAAAACTGATACCTTTACTGCAATAAACTGTGGCCCGTCACATTGAGTGCCCATTGTGGCAGTAACTTAGATACCTATGTGTTAGGCTACTACACCCTCACCATTTGCCTGTACCTGTGCCAGCGGCCCCCACACTGAATGTTGCCTTGGCAGTTTCAGGTTTCCTGTCTGACTAGTGTGGGATTATGTGAGTGAGAAGCTGGGCTTCGCTTTCATCAATTGTTGGGGAAAAGTTTGTTTTTTTTAAAAAGAGAAAATTTGAATTATTTCATGAGTGCAGACAGGCTTCTGAGTCGTAACACGATAATATTAGTGTCTAAACCTCTCTGGTCTTTTTGCTGTCTGGGATAGAAGAAACTTTTGCACTTGAAGTGCCGCAAGCTACAAAGCCACGGGCCAAGAGATGTGAAGTGGGATTAGGCTGGAGGGCTCTTTTTCGGCTGGCACAAACAGGATGGGCCGAATATCTTCCTTCTGTGCTGTAAATTTCCATGATTCAGCCCTTTCTCTGTGCGGTTTGTAAACAGTGGCAGATCTCCCATGTTGATGGGCAGAGTGAGTCTGAGAAAACGCTGATTTTAATTACAGCCAACGCCATGCTGTGTAACACGCCATGTGGTCCAGCAAAGTAATCCCGTGTGACAAAATGAAGCAATGTTGTCGAAGATTTAGCCTGGTATTGGCTTCTTTAAGGGACTTACTGGATAGCTCGTTCAAATGAGTACATAAGGAGTACGTGGTACATAAGGCATTAGAAACTAGCTTCACACAGAAATAATGTCCCAGGTTAATTTAATACACGCACTGCACCAATTACCAACTTGTTGCCGGGCAGTTGCCGGGGGAACGAGTCAAACATTTGATTCAGATACAAACCTCCGGGGTCATTTCTTCTCGTACAGTTTTGATTGGCAGCTTCTTTTGAATTAAACAGAACATTGCTTAAAATGACTGCCTCCCAGTCACTGTTTTGAAGGCATTTATCAGCCTGTCTTTTTCAAACTGGTGAGTTCCATAGTTTGTGAGAGAAAGACAACAAAGAACCAGGATGTTCAAAAGTTCGGTCACAGTTTCGTATAGTATTTGTGAATTATTTATTATTTTCTTTTCCAATAAGGAACTGGTTGAGCTTTACAGTAAAACTGTTGTCTTACTGCTACTATTTGTTTATTCTCTTACTGTTTCATCAATTTGTTTGGCAGTTAAATCTAAAACAAGGTCCAGTGTAGTGTGAATCTGTCACCCTCTGAAGAGCAGGCACTATTAGGCACTGGATAGAACGAGTGGCTGAGATAATCTGAAGGGGTTTCACTGTTCATTACCTGGAGCCCTTCAAGTGTTACACTGATATCAGGACAAGCGGAAACACTGAGACATTGGGAGTGAACCCTCACCTATCAGAAGAGCTGCTTTTTCAAGCTTTGAAATACAGCTGACTTTAAATCAGCAAAATTTCACTTTATCAAAGTAGGCAAAAAGGCAACTATCTCTGAACTGTCGCCACTATCTGAAAAACACAGACATTTTATATTGATCTTGTTCAAACTGTACAAAATAAAAATCAATTGTAATCTCTTTAAAATAACGATCTGATTTAAAGCATTCTCCAACCAAACAAAAGCACGAAGCATTCCCAGAACATTGAGAGAGTATATGAGTCGGTAAATGGAGTTCAATGTGGGGAAATGTGAGGTCATCCACTTCGGAGTTTTCTAAATGGTGAGGAGCTCGGAACTGTGGAGGAGCAGACAGATTTAGGGGTCCAAGTAAAGAAATCATTAAAAGCTAGTGGACAGTTATAAAAATAATTAACAAGGCTAATACAATGTCGGCTTTTATTTCAAGAGGGCTGAAATATCAAGGGGTGGGGTTAATACGAAATTTCAAAACGGAGATTGATAGATTTTTGTTCGGCAAGGGTATGAAGGATTACGGAAACAAGGCGGGTAGATGGAGTTAAGATACAGATCAGCCATGATCTAATTGAATGGCGGAACGGGTTCAAGGAGCTTAATGGTCTACTCCTGTTCCTATGTCACAGGCTTGGGGGGCTGAATGGCGTCCAGTTCCTGTATAACATGCTCGAGGGGCTGACTGGCCTCCACCAGTTCCTGTGCAACAGGCTTGAGGGGCTGAATCACATTCAGTTCCTGTATAACAGGCTTCAGGGGCTGAATCACCTCCCCCTGTTCCTGTGAAACAGGCTCGAGGGACTGAATGGCCTTCAGTTCCCGGAGAATGTATCGCCTTCCCCTGTTCCTACTTAACAGGTTTGAGGAGTTGATTGGCCTCCAGTTCCTGTGTAACAGGCTCGAAGGGTTGAATGGCCTCCTCCTGTTCCCATGTAACAGGCTTGAGGGGCTGATTGGCCTCCAGTTCCGCTGTAACGGGCTCGAGGCGCTGAATGGCCTTCAGTTCCCGGATAACAGGCTTGAAGTGCTGAATGGACTTCTCCTGTTGCTGTATGATAGGCTTGATGGGTTGATTGGCCTCCATTTCGTGCATAACAATCTCGGAGGACTGAATGGCCTCCTCATGTTCCGATATAACAGGCTCGAGGGGCTGAATGGCCTCCTTCTGTTTCTGTCGAACAGCCTTGAGGAACTAGTCGCTATTTCGTCCAAGATCGCCGCCGTACATGCGGCCATATTGTCCAAGGTCGCCGCCGTAGTAATATTTGATATATATATATATATTATAAATACAAGTTGTCGTTGTTGTGGTAGAGGTCTAAACATAAAGACTGCCAATCTGGGATCACTCTGAGGTGACTGGGTGCAATCTGGGATCACTCTGGGTTGACTCAGCGCAATCTGGGATCCCTGGGTGCACTCTGGGATCACTCTGGTGTGACTGGTTTCACTCTGGTCTCAGTTTAGGATACCTTGGTGCACCATGGGTTACCCTGGGGTGACTGGGTGCACTGTGGGATCGCTGTGTGAACTTTGGGATCACTCTGGGGTGACTGGATGCAGTCTGGGATACCTGGATGCACTCTGGGATCACTCTGGGGTGCATGGGTGTACTCTGCGATCCCAGGGAGCACTCCGGGATCAGACTGAGGTGATTCGGTGCCATCTGGAGCCACTGTGGGGTCACTGGGACATTCCGGGGTCACTGTGGGATCACTGGGGACAATCTGAGCGGTACTTGCTGCCATTTTGTCCAAGATTCCTGCCATACTTGCCGTCATGCTGGCCTTGTGTAAATACACATATATATCATATATATATATGAAATATATATAATAAATACAAGTTGTTGTTATATTAATTGCTGGGTTGGTGGTCTAAATATAAAGACTGCTACTCTGGGATCAATTTGGGGTGACTGGGTGCAGACTGGAATCCCTGGGCGCGGTTCGGGATCACATTGGGGTGACTGGGTGATCTCTCGGATCCCTGGGTCAACTGTGGGATCACTCAGGTGAGACTGATTGCACTCTGGGATCCCTGTGTGAACTCAGAGATCACTCTAGGGTGACTGGGTGCACTCTGGGGTCACTGGGGGTTACTGGGACATTCTGGGGTCACTGTGGGATCCTGATAAACTGTGATGGCTACCCAACTTGCAGACATTTTGTCCAAGATGGCCGCCGTGCTTGCCGCCATTTTATCCAAGATGGCCAACGAGCTTGCCGCCATTTTATCCAAGATGGCCAACGAGCTTGCCGCCATTTTATCCAAGATGGCCGCCGTGCTTGCCGCCATTTTATCCAAGATGGCCGCCGTGCTTGCCGCCATTTTATCCAAGATGGCCAACGAGCTTGCCGCCATTTTGTCCAAGATGGCCAACGAGCTTGCCGCCATTTTGTCCAAGATGGCCAACGAGCTTGCCGCCATTTTGTCCAAGATGGCCGCCGTGCTTGCCGCCATTTTATCCAAGATGGCCAACGAGCTTGCCGCCATTTTATCCAAGATGGCCATCGTGCTTGCCGCCATTTTGTCCAAGATGGCCAACGAGCTTGCCGCCATTTTGTCCAAGATGGCCAACGAGCTTGCCGCCATTTTATTCAAGATGTCTGGCATTCTCGCCGCCATTTTGCCGCCGTTTTGTCGAAGATGGCTGCCGTACTTGCCGCCATGCTGGCCGTGACTAAATACGCTTATATTATATTTATTATAAATAGTTGTTGTTGTTGTTTGTTGTTGTGGTGGTGGTCTAAATATAAAGACTGACACTCTGGGATCACTCTGGGTGACTGGGTACACTCTGGATTCCGTGTGGGGGTCACTGGGACATTCTGTGGTCACTGTGGTATCACTGGGGACACTGCGCGGTATTTTCCGCCATTTCGACCAAGATTGCCGCTGGACTTGCCGCCATTTTGTCCAAGAGGGCCACGGTACGAATACATGTTGTTGTTGTAGTAATGGCAGTTGTTGTGGTGGTCTAAATATAAAGACTGCCACTCTGGGATCCCTCTGGGGAGAACGATGCCTCTCCCAGAGGCGACAAATCGAGGCCTCCCAAAGAGGGGACTGACCGAGGCCCGATCCAAAAGCTGCACCCAAACAGGGCCCCCGTGAGTTCAGTCTGTTTATTGCCCTGGGGTTTAATTTCCTCTCTGGGCCCTGGTTTAACGTGTTCCTGTTCGATTGTGACCGTTGTGATTTAACCAGGTTAAAGCCTGGGGTTAAAGGCGCCCGGCCTGCAATGTTATATGAACACGGTAACTCGTTGTGAGACAAACAGAGGCCGAGAGGAGATTAACGTCTGAAACGTGAAACCCTGTACGGGCTTCGAGGGTTTGTTATAATTTCAAAGTGATGCTCAAAGCAGCCATTTGAGGGGTTTTGATGGAGTAAATGAGGAGAAACTGATTCCAGTGGCAGGGGATCAGTAACCAAAGGACGCAGATTCAAAATAATTGTCAAAAGAGCCAGAGCTGACATGAGGAAGGATTATTTTTCTGCAGCGAGTGGTTATGATCTGAAATTAACTGCCTGAAAGGGAGGTGGAAGCAGAATGACCAGTAACTTTCAAAATGAAATTGGATAAATACTTGAAAAGGATCAAATTTTTCGGTTTGGGGAAAGGAGTGGGACCAACTGCAAAGAGCCTGCACAGGCACGAAGGGCCGAATGGCCTGCTTCAGTGATAGATCATTCTGTGATATTGCTGACTGGTTCTTGGTGGCCATTTGGAACAGGTGCATGGCAGTCATTTTGCGTTGCATTGCAGCCATTTTATGTCGCATGTCAGGTGCCCATTTTGTAGAGTACCAGCTGAGCTCCACACAATTTGTGTAAATTGCATATCCAGCCCCCCACCACGGGTAAGGCCCAGCCGGTTCAATAGACGGACTGGTCAAATCTACTATACCAGTTGGGGGATGTGTGATGTACTTTCCAGGAAAAATTATTCAATATTTTAAAATACGAAAACAAGTAATTTTATTTAAAATAATGAGGAGACCAGGCCGGAGCTGAAGTAGACGGTGGAGTTTTATTCACACAGCATATGTACAACACATTACAATTATATTGCGCCTTTATGGTAATAAAACTTCGCAAGGTGCTTCACAGGAGCAATCAGACATAATTTGACACTGAGCCACATCAGGAAATATCAGGGCAGGTGGTCAAAAGCTTGGTCAAAGAGGGAGGTTTTCAGGAGCATCTGAAAGGAGGAGAGAGATGGAGAGAGGCGGAGAGGTTTAGGGAGTGAACTCCAGAGCTTCGGGCCTCGGCAGCTGAAGGCACGGTACACAGGGACACGTTCCAGATTCTGACTCGTCACTGGGAGAGGCACCTAGCAGTACCGAAATAAATTATCAGTGTCCTAATGCAGCCCAGACTGAGCCCCACTCTGGGCCCTTCCTGTCTGTACATTGACCCAGTGTCCCGCTGCAGCCCAGACTGAGCCCCACCCTGGGCCCTTCCTGTCTGGACATTGACCCAGTGTCTCACTGCAGCCCAGACTGAGCCACACCCTGGGCCCTTCCTGGCTGCACATTGACCCAGTGTCCCACTGCAGCCCAGACTGAGCCCCACCCTGGGCCCTTCCTGTCTGTACATTGACCAAGTGTCCAACTGCAGCCCAGACTGAGCCCCCCTGGGCCCTTCCTGTCTGTACATTGAACCAGTGTCCCACTGCAGCCCAGACTGAGCCCCACCCTGGGCCCTTCCTGTCTGTACATTGACCAACTGTCCCACTGCAGCCCAGACTGAGCCCCATACTGGGCCCTTCCTGTCTGTACATTGACCCAGTGTCCCACTGCAGCCCAGACTGAGCCCCATACTGGGCCCTTCCTCTCTGTACATTGACCCAGTGTCCCACTGCAGCCCAGACTGAGCCCCATACTGGGCCCTTCCTGTCTGTACATTGACCCAGTGTCCCACTGCAGCCCAGACTGAGCCCCACACTGGGCCCTTCCTGTCTGTACATTGACCCAGTGTCCCACTGCAGCCCAGACTGAGCCCCACCCTGGGCCCTTCCTGTCTGCACATTGACCCAGTGTCCCACTGCAGCCCAGACTGAGCCCCACCCTGGGCCCTTCCTGTCTGTACATTGACCCAGTGCCCCATTGGGGACCATCCAGCCCCGGATATCCGGCAGAATCAGCACTGGGGGACCGGGTGACTGAGTCTCGTGACCCTGTCGCTGGGCCTCTGACGTCACAATGGGAGACGACGCTCGCTCAGCTCGAGCTGGAAACCGTTCAAACTGGACCGCCGCCAATAAAAGGGGAGGGACAGAGAATCGGCCAAAGATGTTCACATAATGAGACCAGTAATGGTTATAAATTGATATGTTCATATACTGAGACCAGTAATGGTTATAAATTGATATGTTCATATAATGAGACCAGGAATGGTTATAGATTGAAACGTTCAAAGAATGAGACTAGGAATGGTTATAAATTGAAATGTTCATATAATGAGACCAGGAATGGTTATAAATTGAAATGTTCACACTCCCACTCTCAGTCCGGGTCTGGATTCCCACAGTGACTTCAGCTGATTCTTTCCTTTTGGACTGAACTGATTCTCCCTCAGCCTGAAACAGATTAAAGATTAAACAGGAAATAAACAGTTTGAACAACAGTGTAAATAACAGGGAGACTGGGGTTAATATTTCAATAATAATTACAGACAAATATTACCCATAAAAGGGACTGAATCCCACTGATATTTTATTTATTACATTGAACATTAACACAAACACTCACCCGATCCACTCCAGACTCCTGCAGGTCAGTATGAGGGAACGGAGAGCGGGGACAGACCGGTCTGTGAAGGTGTTTGATCTCAGGATCAGAACCGTCAGTGACCGGAATGAACTGAGAGCAGAGACAAGATCCTGGGTACAAGAATCTGTGAGACCGACATCATCCAGACTGGGGATCAGGGAGAGAGAAATAACACGAATCAGGGTAAATCCCCAGTGTTTATTAATAACACTATTACTGATACTAATGATAATATACAGTGTTTATTAATAACATCCTTACTGTTACTAATAATAATATACAGTGTTTATTAATAACAGTCTTATAGCTACTGATAATAATATACAGTTTTTATTGATGACACTATTACTGATACTAATAATAATGTACAGTGTTTATTAATAACACTATTACTGATATTAATATTAATGTACAGTGTTCATTAATAACTCTATTACTGATACTAATAATTATGCACAGTGTTTATTTATAACACTGTTACTGATACGAATAATAATGTTCAGTGTTAGACATCCAGTTATTATAAACACAATCTCACACAGTCTGATACTTACCCCAGTGTCTGTATTTTACAGTCCGGGTTCCTCAGAGCCGCAGACAGTAGTTTCACTCCTGAATCTCCCAATTTATTATTACCCAGTTTCAGAACCGTGAGTGACGGGTTTGTACTGAGAGCGGAGGAGAGATCACTGGTACAAGAATCTGTGAGATGGTTACCCCATAACCTTATCGGAGAGAGAGACAGAGAAAGGAACAGAGATAACAGGAATCAGAGTAAGTTCCCAGTATGTATTTGTATTATTATTACTTATACTGACATTTGTACACCGTGTTCAGACATCCAGTTATTATAAACACAATCTCACACAGTCTGATACTTACTCCAGTTTCTGTATTTTACATTCTGGGTTCCTCAGAGCCGCAGACAATAGTTTCACTCCTGAATCTCCCAGTATATTATTACTCAGGTTCAGACCCGTCAGTGACCGGTTTGTAGTGAGAGCGGAGACGAGATGCTTGGTACAAGAAGCTGTGAGATTGTTAGCCCAGAGACTGGTGATCAAATTGAGAGAAATAACAATTAATCCCCAATGTTTATTAATAACACTACTACTGATACTAATAATAATATTCAGTGTTCGTCATCCAGTTATTATAAACACAATCTCACACAGTCTAATACTTACCAAAGTTTCTGTATTTTGCAGTCCGGGTTCCTCAGAGCCGCAGACAGTAGTTTCACTCCTGAATCTCGCAGTTTATTTCTCCCCAGTCTAAACACAAACAGAAAGAGAGTGAGAAACAAACTGAATTCAATTCCCGATCTGACACAATTTTTCTCGCTGATATTACAGGAAACACTGAAAAATCTTCATGAAATTAATAACCAGATTTCCCTGTCACTGACAATGAATCTCACACATCCAACGCACCATAGATTCAGGGACTGTCACTAAATGTATTTATTAAATAAAGTGCTGTCTGTGTAAAGCCTTAAAATGTCCCTCAGTCCGGTTTCATTCCCTAATGTTCCGAATTACCCTTCTGATGGTCAATGACCGGTTCCATCATGTTTGGGGAAACTTGTCTCATTTCTGCGGCTCCCGACATAGAAACAAATAAACATAGAAAATAGGAGCAGGAGTCGGCTATTCGGCCCTTCGAGCCTGCTCCGCAATTTAATTTGATCATGGTTGATCCTCTATCTCAATACCATATTCCCGCTACCTGCCCTTACCCCTTGATGCCTTTTGTGTCTGGAAATCAATCCAGCTCCTTCTTAAATATATTCAGTGAGTTGGTCTCCACAGCCTTCTGTGGTAGAGAATTCCACAGGTTCACCACCCTCTGAGTGAAGACATTTCTCCTCATCTCAGTCCTAAATGTCCTACCCCGTATCCTGAGACTGTGCCTCCTCGTTCTGGACGCGTCCCCCCAGCGAGGGGAAACATCATCCCTGCATCAAATCTATCTAGCACTGTCAGAATTTTACATGTTTCAATGAGATCTCCTCTGATACTTCTAAACTCGACTGAATACAGGCCGTGTCGACCCAATCTCTCCTCAGACGACAGTCCTGCCAGCCCAGGAATCAGTCTGGTGAGCCTTCGCTGCACCCCCTCTATGGCAAGTATGACCATTCTGAGGTAAGGAGACCAAAACTGCACACAATACTTCAGATGTGGTCTCACCAAGGCACTGTATAACTGCAGTGAGACATCCTTGCTCATGTATTCAAACCCTCATGCAATGAAGGCCAACCTACCATTTGCCTTCCTAACTGCTTGCTGCACCTGCATGTTTGCTTTCAGTGACTGATGTGCAAGAACACCCATGTCCCTTTGTACATCAACATTTCCCAATCTATCACCATTTAAATAATACTATGCCTTTCTGGTTTTCCTTCTCAAGTGGATAACTTCACATTAATCCACATTGCCCTGCATCTGCCATGTATTTGCCCACTCAATCAACTTGTCTAAATCGCCTTGGAGCCTTTTTGCATCCTCCTCACAACTCACGATCCCACCTCGATTTGTGTCGTCAGCAAACTTGGAAATATTACATTTGGTTCCCTCATCCAAATCATTGATACATATTGTGAATAGCTGGGGCCCAAGCACTGATCCCTGTGGTAACCCACTAATCACTACCTGCCATCCCGAGAAAGACCAATTTATACCTACTCTCTGCTTCCTGTCTGTTCACCACTTTTTAATCCATGCCAGTATATTACCCCCCAACCCCATGTGCGTTAATTTTGCACACTAACCTCTTATGTGGGACTTTATCAAAGGCCTTGTGAAAAGCCAAATAAACCATATCTACTGCTTCTCCCTTATCTATTCTACCAGTTACATCCTCAAAAACCTCCAGTAGGCTTGTCAAACATGATTTCCCTTTCATAAATCCATGTTTACTTTGTCTAATGCCGTTGATATTTTCTAAGTGTCCTGTTATCACATCCTTTATAATAGACTCCAGCATTTTCCCTACTACTGATGTTAGGCTAACCGGTCTGTTCCCTGTTTACTCTCTCCCTCCTTTTTTAAATAGTGGGGTTACATTTGCCAACCTCCAATCTGAAAGAACTGTTCCATAATCTATAGAATTTCAGAAAATGACACCTAATGCATCCACTATTTCCATGGCTACCTCGTTAATACTCTGGGATGCAGATTATTAGGCCCTGGGGCTTTATCGGCTTTCAGTCCCATTAATTTCTCCAGCACTATTTTTTTACTAATGCTAATTCCCTTTAATTCCTCCTTCTCACTAGTTCCTTCGATCCCTAGCAATTCGGGGAAGTTAGTTGTGTCCTCTTCCGAGAAGATAGAATCAAATTGTTTGTTTAATTGATTTGCCATTTCCTTGTACCCCATTTTAAATTCTCCCGTTTCTGAATGTAAGGGACCTACATTTGTCTTCACTCATCTTTTTCTTTTTACATACTTGTAGAGGCTTTTATAGCCCACTTTGATATTCCTTGAAAGTTTACTCTCGTAATCTATTTTTCCCCTGCAGCAACTCGCCAAGGCTTCTCCGACAGCACCTCCCAAACCCGCGACCCCTACCACCTAGAAGGACAAGAGCAGCAGGCACATGGGAACAACACCACCTGCACGTTCCCCTCCAAGTCACATACCATCCCGACTTGGAAATATATCGCCGTTCCTTCATTGTCGCTGGGTCAAAATCCTGGAACTCCCTTCCTAACAGCACAGTGGGAGAACCATCACCACACGGACTGCAGCTGTTCAAGACGGCGGCTCACCACCACCTTCTCGAGGGCAATTAGGGATGGGCAATAAATTTTGGCCTCGCCAGCGACGCCCACATCCCGTGAACGAATAAAAAAAAATCGCGTGGTGCTTTTTTGTTGAATTCTAAACTTCTCCCAATCTTCAGGCTTGCTACTTTTTCTGGCAACTTTATATGACTCCTCGATGGACCTAATACTATCCTTATTTTCTTATTTTCGCCATGGTTGGGCCGCTTTGCCTTTTGTGTTCTTGCACCAGAAAGGAATGTATAATTGTTGCAACTCATGCATTAATTCCTAAAATGTTAGCAATTGCCCATCCACCATCATGCCTTTTAATGAAAATTCCCAATCTATCATAGCCAACTCACTCCTCATACTTTCGTAGTTTCCTTTGTTTAGATTTAGGACCCTATTCTCGGGTTGGACTACTTCACTTCCCATCTTAATGAAGAATTCTATAAGGTTAAGATCACTCTTCCGTAAAGGACCCCGCACAACAAGATTGTTAATTAACCCCTTCTCATTGCACAATACCCAATCTAGGATAACCTGTTCCCTCGTTGGCTCCTGAACGTACTGGTCTAAACATCCATCTCGTATACACTCCAGGAATTCATCCTCCACAGTATTATTGCTAATTTGGTTTGACCAATCTATATGTAGATTAGAGTCATCCATGATTACTGTCGTACCCTTGATACATGCCTCTCTAATTTCCTGTTTGATATCGTCCCTTACATTGCCACAACTGTTTGAAGTCCTATAGACAACTCCCACCAGTGTTTTCTGCCCCTTGGAGCTCCTTAACTCCATCCACTCGGAATCTACCTCTTGATTTTATGAGCCAGTATACTTTATCATTCAGCTCTGATTTCATCCTTTACTAACAACGCCACCCCACTCTTTTTCCTTTTTGCCTGTCCATCCTAAATATAGAATACCCTTGGTAATCAGCTCCCAGCCTTGGTCACCCTGCAGCCATGTCTCTGTAATTGCAATTATATCCTATCCGTTTACATATGTGGTAATAAATGGCGGCCTCGCCAGCGACGCCCACATCCCATGAACGAATTTTTTAAAAAGTCTATTTGCGGGGTTAATTCGTCTACCTTATTACGAATAGTTCCTGCATTCAGATACGTTTGGAATTTTCTTTTTAACATTTTAAGACATCTTAACATTTTTTGTGTACTATGGCCCTATTTGTGCGATTAGCATTTTTTTCTTACCCGGACCTTATATGTTGTCTATTTGTTGCCCCTTCGGCTCTTTTAAAAAGCTAACCAGATCGTCCCATTACCCTGATCTTTCCTTGTGGCCAACACATTTTTTTCCTTTTCTAGTAATTATCTAATTCCCTTTTGAAACTTACTATTGAATCTGCTTCCACCTCCCTTTCAGGCAGTGAATTACAGATCATTACAACTCGCTGCAAAAAAAATAATCCTTCCTCATGTCACCTCTGGCTCTTTTGACAATTATTTTGAATCTGTGTCCTCTGGTTACCGACCCCATGCCACTGGAAACAGTATCTCCTCATTTTCTCCATCACAACACCTCAAATGGCCGCTCTGACCCCTCAAAGTTGTCCCATCTCCCCGAAACACAATCATCATTTTGAAATTATAACAAACCCTCGAAGCCCGTACAGGGGTTCACGTTTCAGACGTTAATCTCCTCTCGGCCCCTGTTTGTTTCATACTGGGTTAATGTGTTTGTATAACATTACAGGCCGGGCTACTTTAACCCCAGGCTTTAACCTGGTTAAATTACAACGGTTACAATCGAACAGGAACATGTTAAACTGAGGTCCCAAAACCAGGGCCCAGAATGGAAATGAAACCCCAGGGCAATAAACAGACTGAACTCACGTCAGCCCGATTTGCGTGCAGCCTCTGGAGGAGGCCTTAGTCGGTCCCCTCGGTCCCCTCTGGGGGACGCATCGGTCTCCCCAGAGGAATCCGAGAGTGGCAGCCTGTATATTTTGACCACCACCACAACAACTACTAATGCAACAACTGTATTAGTATGGTGGCCATTTTGGACAAATTGGCGGCAAGGACGGTGGCGATCTTGGAAAAAATTGCCTCAAGTACCACAGCCATCTCGGACAAATTACCGGTGAGTACGGCAGTCATCTTCGTCTTACGCCGGCAAGAACCAGGCATACTCTCCCCAGTGATACCACAGTGAACCCAGAGTGTCACAGTGACCCCAAAGTGAACCCAGAGTGGACCCTGTCATCCCAGATTGATCGCAGAGTGCACCCAGGGAGCCCAGAGTGCGCCCAGTCATCTCAGAGTGACTGCAGAGCAATACAAAGACTGCCACTAAATATAAATGGCAGTCTTTATATTTGGACTACCACCACAACAACTACCACGACAACAACAACTTATATTTACAATACATAATGTATATTATATATATTTGCATTTACACACGGCCAGCATGACGGCAAGCATGGCGACCATCTTGGACAAAATTGCAGCAAGAGCGACAGCCATCTTGGAGAAAATAGTCACAAGTACGGCAGTCATCTTGGACAAAATGACGACAAGCACAGCGATCATCTTGGAAAAAATTGTGCTAGTATGTCGGCCACATTGGACAAAGCGATCACAAGTGTGGAGGCCATCGAGAAAAATGGCTGCATTTATGGAATCCATCTTCGACAAAATTGCATCAAGTAAGGTGGCCATCTTGGACAAAATAGGGCCATTTAGAACATAAGAACATAAGAAATAGGAGCAGGAGTAGGCCAATCGGCCCCTCGAGCCTGCTCCGCCATTCAATAAGATCATGGCTGATCTGGTCCTAACCTCAAATCTAAAATCATGTCCAATTTCCTGCCCGCTCCCCGTAACCCTTAATTCCCTTTACTTCTAGGAAACTGTCTATTTCTGTTTTAAATTTATTTAATGATGTGGCTTCCACAGCTTCCTGGGGCAGCAAATTCCACAGACCTACCACCCTCTGAGTGAAGAAGTTTCTCCTCATCTCAGTTTTGAAAGAGCAGCCCCTTATTCTAAGATTATGCCCCCTCATTCTAGTTTCACCCATGCTTGGGAACATCCTTACCGCATCCACCCGATCAAGCCCCTTCACAATCTTATATGTTTCAATAAGGTCGCCTCTCATTCTTCTGAACTCCAATGTGCAGAGTCCCAATCTACTCAACCTCTCCTCATATGTCCGCCCCCTCATCCCCGGGATTAACCGAGTGAACCTTCTTTGTACTGCCTCGAGAGCAAGTATGTCTTTTCTGAAGTATGGACAACAAAACTGTATGTAGTATTCCAGGTGCGGTCTCACTAATACCTTATATAACTGCAGCAATACCTCCCTGTTTTTATATTCTATCCCCCCAGCAATAAACGCCAACATTCCGTTGGCCTTCTTGGTCACCTGCTGCACCTGCATACTAACTTTTTGATTTTCTTGCACTGGGACGCCCAGATCCCTTTGTACTGCAGTACTTTCCAGTTGCTCGCCATTGAGATAATAACTTGCTCTCCGATTTTTCCTGCCAAAGTGCATAACCTCACATTTTCCAATATTGTATTGCACCTGCCAAATCTCCGCCCACTCACCCATCCTGTCTATATCCCCTTGTAGGTTTTTTATGTCCTCCTCACTCTCCACTTTCCCTCCCATCTTTGTATCATCTGCAAACTTTGGTATGTTACACTCGGTCCCCTCCTCCAAATCGTTAATATAGATTGTAAAGAGTTGAGGACCCAGCACCGACCCCTGCGGCACACCACTGGCTACTGGTTGCCTTTCCGAGAATGTACCCTTTATCCCAACTCTCTGCTTCCTGTTAGATAACCAATCCTCCACCCATGCCAGAATATTACCCCCAATCCAGTGATTCTTTATCTTGAGCAATAATCTTTTATGTGGCACCTTGTCGAATGCCTTCTGGAAGTCTAAATACACTACATCCACTGGTTCCCCTTTATCCAGTCTGTACGTTATATGCTCAAAGAACTCAAGCAAATTTGTCAGACATGACTTCCCCTTCGTGAAGCCATGCTGACTTTGTCCTATTAAATTATGTTTATCCAAATGTTCCGCTACTGTCTCCTTAATAATAGACTCCAAAATTTTACCCAACACAGATGTTAGGCTAACTGGTCTATAATTTCCAGCCTTCTGCCTAATACCATTTTTAAATAACGGTGTTACATTAGCAGTTTTCCAATCTGCCGGGACCTTTGCCGAGTCCAGAAAATTTTGGAAAATTATTACCATAGCATCCACAATCCCTACTCCCACTTCCCTCAAGACCCTGGGATGTAAGCCATCAGGTCCATGGGATTTATCCGCCTTGAGTCCCATTAATTTACTAAGTACCAATTCCTAAGTGATTTTAATCGTATTTAGCTCCTCGCCCCCCAGAGCCCCCCGTTTGTCCACTGTTGTGATATTCTTAGTGTCCTCTACCGTAAAGACTGAAACAAAATATTTGTTCAGCATTTTTGCCATCTCCATGTTCCCACCATTAATTTCCCGGTCTCATCCTCTAAGGGACCTACGTTAGCCTTAGCCACACTTTTTCTTTTTATATAACTGTAGAAACTCTTGCTATCTGTTTTTATATTTTTTGCTAATTTATTTTCATAATCTATCTTCCCTTTCTTAATCAATCCTTTCGTTACTTTTTTGCTGTCTTTTGAAGACTTCCCAATCTTCTATCCTCCCACTAAGTTTGGCTACCTTATATGTCCTTGTTTTTAGTCGGATACTAAGCTTAATTTCTTTACTTAGCCACGGATGGCTGTCATTTCTTTTACACCCTTTTTTCCTCAGTGGAATATATATTTTTTGAAAGTTGTAGAATAACTCCTTAAATGAACACCACTGTTCAAGTACCGTCTTACCCTTTAAACTATTTTCCCAGTCCACTTCAATCAATTCCGCTCTCATACCATCATCGTCTCCTTTATTCAAGCTCAGCACGCTTGTTTGAGAATCAACCTTCTCACCCTCTAATTGGATATGGAATGTAACCATGTTATGGTCACTCATTCCAAGGGGATCCTTAACTAGGACATTATTAATTAATCCTGGCTGATTACACAGGACCAGGTCCAAGGTTGCTTGCCCCCTTGTAGGATCAGTTACATGCAGCTCAAGAAATCCATTCCTAATACACTCAATAAACTCTTCCTCAAGGCTGCCCTGCCCAATTTGATTTGTCCAGTTAATATGATAGTTAAAATCCCCCATAATTATAGCTGTTCCCTTATTACATGCCCCGACTATTTCCTGATTAATACTTCTTCCAGCAGAGTTGCAACTATTAGGAGGCCTATATACTACGCCCACGAGTGTTTTTTTCCCTTTATTATTCCTTATCTCTACCCAAACTGTTTCATTATCCTGATCCTTTGTCCCAATATCTTTTCTCTGTATTACAGTGATTCCTTCCCTTATTAACATAGCCACCCCACCTCCCCTTCCTTCCTGCCTGTCCTTCCTGATTGTTAAATACCCTGGCATATTTAATTCCCAGTCGTTGTCACCCTGCAGCCATGTTTCTGTAATGGCCACAAGATCATACCCATACGTCGTTATTTGTGCCGTTAACTCGTCCATTTTGTTACGAATGCTACGTGCATTCAGATAAAGAACTTTCAAATATGTTTTGTGACACTTAGTTCCTGCTTTTTCCTTTTTTAACACTTTACATTTTTCTCCATACCTTCTGTCCCTTCCTGACACGCTTTCCTCTGTCTCCCTGCTCAGGTTCCCAACCCCCTGCCACAGCTTTGATGCTGGGTTAATCGCCTTGCACCTTCTAGATTTTATTTTATCTCTCGTGCCTAAAGTACACTTTCTTTCCGCTGCTCTACGCTTTTCCCTTTCACTTGTTGTTGAACAACTGTTTTTACTATTTGTATTGTAGATTTCCCCTGGGTCTTCCCCTCTCTTGCTGCTCTCAACTTTATTCCCTTCTGACTCCCCGCTCAGGTTCCCATCCCCCTGCCACTCTAGTTTAAACCTTCCCCAACAGCACTAGCAAACACCCCCGCGAGGACATTGGTCCCGGTCCTGCTCAGCAGTAACCCGTCACGCTTGTACAGGTCCCACCTTCCCCAGAACCGGTCCCAACACCCCAGGAATCTAAATCCCTCCCTCCTACACCATCCCTGCAGCCACGCATTCATCCTGTCTATTCTCCTGTTCCTGTACTCACTAGCACGTTGCACCGGTAGTAATCCTGAGATCCCTACCTTTGAAGCCCTGCTTTTTAATTTATCTCCTAACTCCTTGAATTCACCTTGCAGGACCTCATCCCTTTTTTTTTACCTATGTCGTTGGTACCAATATGGACCACGACTACTGGCTGTTCACCCTCCCCCTCCAGAATGCCCTGCAGCCGCTCCGTGACATCCTTGACCCTAGCACCAGGGAGGCAACAAACCATCCTGGAGTCACGTTTGCGGCCGCAGAAACGCCTATTTGTTCCCCTTAAAATTGAATCCCCTATCACTATAGCCCTGCCACTCTTCTTCCTCCCCTCCTGTGCAGCTGAGCCACCCGTGGTGCCCCGAACCTGGCTCTTGCTGCTTTCCCCTGATAAGCCATCTCCCCCAACAGTATCTAAAGCAGAATATCTATTTGAGAGGGAGATGGCCCCAGGGGACTCCTGCTCTACCTGCCTAGTCCTTTTACTCTGCCTGGCGGTCACCCATTTCCTTTCTGCCAGTGTATTCTTTACCTGCGGTGTGACCACCTCACTGAACGTAGGTGGGCCAACTTGGACAAAATGGCAGCAAGTAGAGCGATCATCTTCGAAAAAATGGCGGCATGAACGGCAGCCACATTGGACAACATAGCAGCAAATATGGTGGCCACCTTGGACAAATTCGCGGCTAGTTCGGCGGCCATCTTCAACAATATGGCAGCAAGTGCGGCGGCCTTCTTGGTCAAAATGGCCACAAGTGCAACGACCATCTTGGACAAAATTACAGCATGTATGGCGGCCACCTTTGTCAAGGTGGCCGCAAGTGTGGCAGCCATCTTGGAAAATATGGCAGCATGTTCGGCAGCCATCTTGTACAAAATGGCCGCAATGCAGCAGCCATGTTGGAAAAATTGGCAGCAAGTCAATGGGCCATCTTGGAAAAATTGGCGGCAAGTACGGCGGCCATCTTCGACAAAATGTCGGTATGTTTGGCGGACATCTTGTACAAAATGGCAGCAAGTACGGCAGCTATCTTGGGCAAATTGGCATCAAGTACAGAGGAAAAATGCGACAAAATGGCGGCAAGTATGGCGGCCGTCTTGCACAAAATGGTTGCAAGTACGGAGGCAATATTGGCCAAAATGGGAGCTAGTACGGCCGCCATCTTCGACAAGATCGCGGAAAGTGCGGCCGGATCTTGGACAAAGTGGCAGCAAGCATAGCGGCCATCAAGGACAAAATGGCCGCAAGTATGGCGACCATTTTGGACAAAATAGCCACAAGTACCGCAGCCATCTTGGACAAATTGGCGATGAGTCTGTCGGCCACCTTGGTCGAAATGGCGGCAAGTACCGGGCAGAATGTCCCCAGTGAAACCACAGTGACCCCAGAATGTCCCAGTGACGACGCAGTGAATCCAGAGTGCAATCTGTGATCCCAGATTGCACCCAGCTACCCCAGATTGACTCTAGATTGCACCCAGGGACCCTGGAATGCACCCTGACACCCCAGAGTGATCCCAGGATGCAACCAGGAAGCCAAGATTGCACCCAGTCTCCCAGACTGATCCCGGAATGCACCCAGTCACCCCAGAGTGATCGCAGATTGGCAGTCTTTAAAATAGACTACAATCACGACAACTACTACTACAACAACAACGTATATTCATATTATATTTGCTATATATATTTGTATTTACAAACGGCCAGCATGGTGGCACGTACGGCAGCCATCTATGAAAAAATGGCGGTAAGCACAGCGACCATCTTGGACAAAATTGTGGCAAGTACAGCAGCCATCTGCGGCAATATGGTGGTCGTCTTGGACAAAATGACCGCAAGTACGGCGCAGAGTGTCCCAAGTGATCCCATAGTGACCCCAGAATGTCCCAGTGACCCCCCAGTACACCGGATTACACCCAGTCACCCCAGAGTGACCCCTGAGTTCACACAGCAACCCATAGTGCACCGAGGCAGCCCAAAGTGATCCCAGATTTAACCCAGTCACGATGAAGTGATCTCAAAGTGCACCAATGGATTCCAGAGTGCATCCAGTCACCCCAGAGTAATGCCAGAGTGGCAGTCTTTATATTTAGACCACCACAACAACAATTAACAATACAACAACAACTTGTATTTGTAATATATATGTGTTTTATATTTATTTTTACGTGCATTTACACACGGCCAGCATAGCAGTAAGTACAATGGCCATTTTGGACAAAATGGCGGCAAGTAAGGCGGCCATCTTGCACAAAACGTCAGAAAGTACGTCGTCCAACTTGGAGAAAATTGCAGCAAGTATCATGCAGAGTGTCCCCAGTGATACCACAGTGACTCCAGATTGTCCCATTGACCCCCTCAGGGAAACCAGAGTACACCCAGGGATCCCAGAGCGCACCCAGTCACCACAGATTGATCTCAGAGCTCATGCAGGTATCCCAGATTGCACACCGGGATCCCAGAGTGCATCCAGACAAAGAAGAGTGATCATCAATGCATCCCAGAGAGCACCGAGAGACCCCAGAGTGATCCCCGAATGGCATTCCTTTTATTTAGACAACCACAACAACAACTACATATTCAACAACAACAACTTGTATTTATAAGATATAAGGAATATATATGTTTTCAATATCTGTATTTACACAATGCCAGCATGACGGCGAGTATGGCAGCCATCTTGGACAAAATGGCAGCAAGTAAGGCGGCTGCCTTGGACAAAATGGCGGCAAGTACATCAAAATAT
The DNA here is from genome assembly GCF_035084215.1 of Heptranchias perlo. Lineage (NCBI taxonomy): Eukaryota > Metazoa > Chordata > Chondrichthyes > Hexanchiformes > Hexanchidae > Heptranchias > Heptranchias perlo. The sequence goes on along the minus strand of NW_027139516.1, from coordinate 8,112,445 downwards.
AGAAAAATAAAAAGTAGGAGCAGGAGTAAGCCATTCGGCCCATCCAGCCTGCTCCGCCATTCAATATTATCATGGCTGATCCTCTATCTCAATACCATATTCCCGCTCTATCCGCAAATCTCTTGATGCCTTTTTTTCTAGTAATCTCTCCAGCTCCTTCTTAAATATATTCAGTGACTTGGCCTCCACAGTCTTCTGTGGTAGAGAATTCCGCAGGTTCACCGCCCTCTGAGTGAAGATATTTCTCCTCATCTCAGTCCTAAACATCCTACCAAGTATCCTGAGACTCTGACCCCTCGTTCTGGAGACCTGCATCCAGTCTGCCTAGCCCTGTCAGAATTCTATACTTTTCAATGAGATCCCCTCTCATTCCTCTAAACTCGAGTGAAAACAGGCCGAGACGGTCCAATTTCTCCTCATACAACAGTCCTGCCATCCCAGGAATTAGTCTGGTGAACCTTCGCTGCACTCCCTCTATGACAAGTATATCCTTTCTTAGGTAAGGAGTCCAAAATTGGACACAATACTCCCGCTGTGGCCTCACCAAGGCCCTGTATAACTGCAGTAAAACATCCTTGCTCCTGTAATCAAATCCTCTTGAAATGAAGGCCAACATACCAGTTGCCTTCCGAACTGCTTGCTGCACTTGTATGTTTGCTTTCAGTGACTCGTGTACAAGGACACACTGGACCCTTTGTGCATCAACATTTCCCAATCTATCACCGTTTAAATAATACTCTGCCATTCTGTTTTTCCTTCTGAAGTGGATTACTTCACATTTATCCACATTATACTGCATCTGCCATGTATTTGTCCACTAATTCAACTTGTCTAAATCGCCTTGAAGCCTCTTTGCATCCTCCTCACAACTCACGATCCAACCTAGTTTGTGTCATCAGCAAACTTGGAAATATTACATTTGGTTCCCTCATCCAAATCATTGATATATATTCTGAATAGCTGGTACTCAGGCACTGATCCCTGCGGTACCCCACTAGTCACTGCCTGCCATCCCGAAAAAGACCCATTTATTTTTGCTCACTGTTTCCTGTTTCCTTTCTGTTAACCAATTTTCAATCTATGCTGGTACATTACTCCCAATCCCATGTGCTTTAATTTTGCACACTAACTTCTACGTGGGACTTTATCAAAGGCCTTCAGAAAATCCAAATAAACCACATCTACTGGTTCTCCCTTATTTATGTTATGAGATACATCCTCAAAAAACTGCAGTAGGTTTTTTCAAACATGATTTCCCTTTCATAAATCCATGTTGACTTTGTCTAATCCTGTTGATATTTTCTAAGTGTCCTGTTATCACATCCTTTATAATAGATTCTAGCATTTCCCATCCTACTCATGTTAGGCTAACTGGTCTGTAGTTCCCTGTTTTCTCTCTCCCTCCTTTTTTAAATAGTGGGGTTACATTTTCCACCCTCCAATCAACAGGAAATGTTTCATAATCTATAGAATTTTCGAAGATGACAACTAATGCAGCTATTATTTCCATGGCTACCTTATTTAGTACTCTGGGATGCAAATAATCAGGCCATGGGATTTATCGGCTTTCAGTCCCATTAATTTGTCCAGCACTATTTTTTACTAATACTAATTTCCTTTAATTCCTCCTTTTCACTAGTCCCTTGGATCCCGAGCATTTCCGGGAAGTTATTTGTGTCCTCTTCCATGAAGACAGAACAAAAGTACTTGTTTAGTTGCTCTGCCATTTCCTTGTTCCCCATTATAAATTCTCCCGTTTCTGACTGTAAGGGACCTAATCTTTTTCTTTTCACATACTTGTAGAAGCTTTTACCGTCCACTATTATGTTCCTTGCAAGTTTACACTCATACTCTATTTTTCCCCTCTTAATCAATCAATTCGTGCTTTTTTGCTGAATTCTAAACTGCTCCCAATCCTCAGGCTTGCTACTTTTTGTAGTAACTTGATATGACTCCTATTTGTATGTAATATTATCCCTAATTTCATTTGTTAGCCAGGATGGGCCGCTTTTCCTTTTTTGTTTTTGCACCAGAAAGGAATGTATAACTGTTGCAATTCACGTATTCGTTCCTTCAATGTTAGCCATTGCCTATCCACCATCATGCCTTCTAATGAAGCTTCCCAATCGATCAAAGCCAACTCACTCCTCATATCTTCGTAGTTCCCCTTGTTTAGATTTAAGACCCTAGTTTCAGATTGGACTATTCACTTTCCATCTTAATGATGAATTCTATCATGTTATGGTCTCTTTTCCCGAAAGGTCCCCGCACAGCAAGATTATTAATTAATCCTTTCTCATTGCACAATAACCAATCTCGGATTGCCTGCTCCCTGGATGGCTGCTCAACGTACTGGTCTAAAAAAATCTCGTACACACTCCAGCAATTCATTCGGCACAGTATTATTGCTAATTTGTTTTGGCCAGTCTATATGCAGATTAAAGTCACCCATGATTACAGTAGTTCCCTTGTTACATGCATCTCTAATTTCCTGTTTGATCCCATCCCCTACATTACCACTACTGTATGGAGGTCTATAGACAACTTCCACCAATGATTTCTGCCCCTTGGTGCTTCTTAACTCCACCCAAACTGATTCCACATCTTGATTTTCTGAGCCAATATCCTTTCTCACGAATGCTCTGATTTCATCCTTTACTCACAACGCCAGCCTACCTCCTTTTCCTTTTTGCCTGTCCTTCCTAAATAACGACTACCCTTGGATATTCAGCTCCCAGCCTTGGTCACCCTGAAGCCATGTAACTGTAATTGCTATGATATCACATCCGTTTACATCGACTTGTGCTGTTAATTCGTCTCCCTTATTACAAATGCTTCGTGCATTCAGATACAGAGCATTTAGATTTGTCTTTTTCACATTTTTAGATATCTTAAAATTTTTTTGTACTTTGGTCTTATTTGTCTTATTACCATTTTTTCTTACCCGGACCCTATCTGTTGTCTTTTGCTTGTGTGCTCTGTCCCTTCCTGACACAATCTGGTTATCCTTACCTCAATCACTTTCCTGCACTGTTTCTTTGACTTTTCTCTTTAGCATTCTAGATTTCTCTCCACCGGGACCTTACCCCCACCCCCCATATTTAGTTTAAAGCCCTATCTAACTCCCTAGTTATTCGATTCGCGATCACTCAGATCCCAGCATGGTTCAGGTGTAGTCCGTCGCAAAGGAACAGCTCTCTCTTTCCCCAGTACTGGTGTCAGTGCCCCACGAATCGAAACCCTTCTCAAACCCTTCTTTGAGCCACGCATTCATCTCTCTGATCTGATTTACCCTGTGCCAATTTGCTCGTGACTCAGGTAATAATCCGGAGACTATTACCTTTATGGTTCAGCTTTTTAATTTAGTCCCTAGCTGCTCAAACTCTCTCTGCAGAACCTTTTTCATAGACCTACCTATGTCGTAAATCCCAGATTTTATGGGAATGGGGCGATTTTCCCTGAATTAAATGATAAAGCGGTGATTACCTGTACTTTATGTAGTATTATATTAGTCTGTATAATATCTTGGGTTGAGTTATATTGTGAAACGGCGCTAACGGCTGCTGTAAAATACGTTCCCCAGGATTTCATGTAACAAGGAGAGTTTATTATGTCCCGTTTACAAGTTTTAAATGTCCCTGTACTCCTCGTTTATAGGGAGGGGGTTCCTCAGTTCATTCCCATTAAAATGGCTCTACATTTATTTCAGGTGTAACGGGCCCGATAGCTTATGGGGAATTTTCTGAAGTTCCCTCCTCAAGCGGGGCCTCACTCACAGGGAGCAGATTATGGGTAATTTCCGCGTTCACTACCCCTTCCTGGCTAACCCAGAAGCCTCCCGCTGTGTGTGAGGCCCCACCGCTGGCCGGTGTGTGTCTGTACTGCTGGGCTAATATCACACAACCCGTTAGACCTGAACCTCTTTACCGTCAGATTTTAGTTCACAAATCCCACTGAAGTGTCGGTCTGGATTAATGAGCGAGGGGCCTGAATCCACGATCTTCTGACTCACAGGCACGAGTGCAGAAGAGATGGTGGATGTATTGGAGAGTGTGAGGGGCTGTGTCACTGATGAGTTAAGATAACGGAACGACGTCCTGCGGGGAAAGTTCAGCTCGCCCACTGATGGTTGACTGCCCGAAAGCTTGTTTTGCTCTTTGTTACTGAATGTTTGGTGTTTCTGCTTCCCTCTCCTACACACGTTAACAGTCCGGTGACTGTCACCTCGGTAAGAGGGTGGGATGCTCCGACACATCGACTGCTGCAGTTAGTGTCGGTCTACGTTTAAGCAACAGTGAGAAGGAGCCTCTTCAATGGACTTATCTTAGGCAGTGAGAAAAACAGCAATAAATATAATTTATTACAATTAAATTATCAGACTCTTTCATTGACCTGTATTTAATGATCCGATAAAGACTGTAAAATCTCCACGTGTTCACAATGATACATTTTAGATTCTCCAGTCCTTAGGGGATCACTAACCGATCCTCTTATCATTTGTCATATTTGTGTTGAATCTGCTTCTCTCTGGTTTAACTGAACTGTTTGTTTCCCTTCATTACGGAGCAACAACACAATCCGTGACTGTTCTACAATTGGCCGAACAGTTGGAAACAAATAAACAGTTACCTCAACACCTGGCATTTGTGCAGTACGTGTCCCAGCCGCTGGAGTCCTTCACACTGAATGGAACAGTTCCACAGATTGAGTTCTTTTATTGTATCACAGAGTCCAATGACGTGAGACAGGACCGCACAGTCAATCGGGGTCAGTCCCAATCTACTAAATGTAAGTGTTTTCGCAGATCCCACCGTGGTCCGAGCCAGTGTTTGATTCGGAGACTCAAACAGGTAGTGGAATGTGTTCAGGAGGTCCCTTTTACCGGTTTCACTCTCTGTGTTTCCAATCTCTCCTTCAACCTTCTCCTTCACCCACTCAATCACTCCGCAGATTGTTTGATGAAGAAATGGACCCAGAAACTCCTCCAGGGGCCGAGCTGACTGTGAGGAGGAGAGACCAACAACAAAACGGAGAAATATCTCAAATCGCCCATCTTCCTTGCTGTGGGCTTCACTGAGGAGTTTCCGGATGTCCCCTGGATCTGGAGTCAGGAATTGTGCGAGTGCGGCTACAAACTCTTGGATGGTGAGGTGCGGGAATGTGTAAACCACACTCTGGGCAGAATCATCTCTCTGCAAAAGTTCCATCATGAACCCAGACAGGAACTGGGAAGGTTGCAGATTGTACTTGATCAAATCTCCATTTCTAAACACAATCTTCTTCTCGGAGACTCCAGTGAAGGCCATCTCACCGATCTTCAGTAACACGTCACGGGGGGATTCAATCTCTCGGCCATGGTTTTTCAGAATGTTGTAAATATAGTAGGAATATAGTTGGGTGATGGTCTTGGGAACTCGCTGATGTTTCCTGTCTCTTTGTGTGAAGAAGGGACCGAGTGACAGACCAAGGATCCAGCAGTAGGAAGGGTTGTAACACATGGTGTACAGGATCTCGTTCTCCTCCACATGTTTGAAAACAGCTGCTGCCACCACCTGATCTTCAAAAAACTTGTTGAAATATTCCTTCCGTTCTTCACCAACAAATCCCAGGATTTCAGCCCAGACACTGATCTCAGCCTTTTCCAATAAATGTAATGCAGTGGGGCGGCTGGTCACGAGCACTGAACATCCTGGGAGCAGCTTGTGCTGTATTAAACTGTACACAATGTCAGACACTTCACACCAGTCTTCAGGATCTGTGCACATGTACTGAGGTTCTGTATTTCTTCGATTGTCAGCAAAATCGATACTGTCCTTGAATTCATCTAAACCATCGAATATAAACAGTAATCTCTCTGGGTTCTTCCAGAGCTCTCCCAGAATATTCCCAAAGTAAGGATACAGATCCAGTGTCAGATTCCTCAGGTTTATTCTGCAGTTAATCGCGTTCAATTCGCGGAATTTAAAACTGAAAACAAATTGAAAGTGTGGGTATATTTTCCCAGTGGCCCAGTCATAAACAATCTTTTGTACCATTGTTGTTTTTCCAATCCCCGCGACTCCGCTCACTGCTACTGAACTCCCAGATTTGGATTTTCTCCGGGAAAAACTGCTCTGGAACAATTGATCAGTTCGGATTTTTTCCAGTTCTCTCCGGAGATGTTTCTCTCTCCACTCTTCATGGTCTCTGCCTCTTGCCAGCAGTTCATGTTCTACTAGTGTCCGATCTCGAACAGTAGAAATGACCGTTAGCTCAGTGTATAGATTGACCAGCTGGAAAATCTTAACCTTCTCCTTTATTAGGATCGTGTTCACTCTCAGTGTTTCAGTTTGGACCCGAAGTGTTTCCTTGTGTTTCAGTTGAACATCTTCAATTAGAACAGACAGAAAGTGGTTCTCAATGTAAGATGCATTGACATAAAAACAAATTCTCAATATCACTTTACGATTCAGTAAAATTTTCCGAGATTTAATTCACAGCTTCAATAGAGGTGTGAGCAGGAAATTAAACTCAGTTACTGAAAACCTCGCTTGAAAGTGAATCATGGCGGAGAGAAGTTTCAAATCCTCACTTGATTCTAATATTTACTGAACATGGAGATTTCTATGAAGGTGATATTTTCCCTCTGATGATTAATTCAATCAGCCCTGCCCTGTACCTTGGACATCTCATTACAAATCCACACATGATTCTGTTATACGAAACTAGAGTTTCCAATGGAATAATTTATGAAACCGTCAGTGGTGCTGACCTTTTGCGGAAATGGGAAATAGGTTATTGTGGGCATTGGGAGAGGGATAGACTGTGAATGGACAGAAGTCCCACTCTTATTGTATCAGACCTCGGGCAGGTTATCTGGGATATTTTGGCACTGGGAGAGGGACAGACTGTGAATGGACAGAAGTCCCACTGTTATTGTATCAGACCTCGGGCAGTTTATCTGGGATATTGTGGGCACTGGGAGAGGGATAGTCTGTGAATGGGCAGAAGTTTCACTGTTTAACCTCGGTGGTGGGGAACCTTTTAGAAACTGGACGTGGGAGGTTATCTGGTGCATTGCCTGCACTTCTATAGTCACCTGATCAGAGGTAAAGGTTACTGCCATTCTGAAGTGACAGATGGGACTCAAAGATAATTTAAGGTTTTGGAGTTTAGGTTGAGGGAATGGTGATGTATTTTGTTTGGGCAAGAGACTTCGGTCTTGAAATGTTTCAGTGGAATTCCCAACATTAGAAAGAACATAAGAAACAGGAGCAGGGGTAGGCCATACAGTCCCTCGAGCCTGCTCCGCCGTTCATGAAGATGGTGGCTGATCGACCTTAACTCCACTTGGCCGCCCGATCCCCAAATCCATTGATTCCCTTAGTGCCCAAAAATCTATCGATCTCAGTCTTGAATATACACATCGGAAACAGGAAGCAAGTTCACAATCAACAAAATAATTAATAACGGGGAAGGGAAGTCAGGGTAATTTTCTCACCCAAAGGGCCAGAGAGCCTGGGAAGGACACTAAAGGAGCAGTGTAAGTGGGGTCAAGAGACAATTGAACATGTTTCTGTGGATACACTGAGAGGAGGGGTAGGTGCGGTCATCTCTCCAACAGGGCCACGCTTATTTGGGCCAAATGGCCATTTCTGTCTTACTCACTCTCCTGTTATATTGTGTTTCAGAAATTGTCAACAATTTTGCAGCAGTTTTACACCTACATTGAATGTGTTTTTCGAACAGTCCTTTCATATCATCGATTAGAATTAGAATTAGAACTACTGCCCACATCACTCAGTGTAATGTTAGAGCAGAAAACATTCACAGTTCATTTCAACTGTTCTCCCAATAATTATACTCTGTTGTTTCATTTTGTTCTGAATTTCCTGCAATGAAGGTTTGGGAAATTACAAATCTGTTTCCATCAGTCATTATATTGCGTATAAAAAGACCCCTGAGTTAAAGGACTATTCTTTCAGTAGAATAAGGTTCTCTCTTTCACTGCCATTCTGAAGCTCGCCCATAACTTCCCAATTACTCTGAACATTGTCTTTCCCTCACAATCCTCCACGGATTAATGAACTATTGAGTGAACATCTGTGCATCTTCTCAGATCAGATCGAACATTTTAATGTATCATTCTCTGCTGTGAAATGAAAACATTTTAATATTTCGCATTTCTCCACCTCTTTCCCTACAGTTGATGGTGGGCAGATTTCTCGGGGCGCAGGTAACCCATAACATCTGGCTCATGGCATTGCTCATGGATTGTCAGCCCAGGACATCTGTGTGGCACATAGGAGCTGTGTATGGGGATTCACAGTGTATCAGGATCCTGCCGGATGTGTATGGGGATTGACAGTGTATCAGGGTCCTGCCAGGTGTGTATGGGGATTGACAGTGTGTCATTATCCTGTCAGGTGTGTATGGGGATTGACAGTGTGTCATTATCCTGTCAGGTGTGTATGGGGATTCACAGTGTATCAGGATCCTGTCAGGTGTGTATGGGGATTGGCAGTGTATCAGGATCCTGCCAGGTGTGTATGGGGATTCCCAGTGTATCAGGATCCTGTCAGGTGTGTATGGGGATTGACAGTGTATCAGGATCCTGCCAGGTGTGTATGGGGATTCCCAGTGTATCAGGATCCTGCCAGGTGTGTATGGGGATTGACAGTGTATCAGGATCCTGCCAGGTGTGTATGGGGATTCCCAGTGTATCAGGATCCTGTCAGGTGTGTATGGGGATTGGCAGTGTATCAGGATCCTGCCAGGTGTGTATGGGGATTCACAGTGTATCAGGATCCTGCCAGTTGTCTATGGGGATTGACAGTGTATCAGGATCCTGCCAGGTGTGTATGTGGATTCACAGTGTGTCAGGATCCTGCCAGGTGTGTCTGGGGATTCATAGCGTTTCAGAATGCTGCCAGGAATGTAGGCAGCTGGATTAACTGGAGTAATACAAACTTACCAATAATTCAAAACAAGTTGTGACTTTTAACTTCAGGCTGCGCAAAACATGTTTTTCCTGCTATACCAGGGCATCTCACAGAAGTGTATGAAGTGCTGCAGTGTATTAGGATCCTGCCAGATGCAAGTGGTTTCACAGAATTAACGACAAATTGAAATGAACGTTTATTCTCTTTCCTCCATCCTTTGAATTTCTGATTCCCAGATTCTGACAATCTCTAAACAAAAGACTACAGTCAAACATTCTGATTCTCAGGAGTGAAATAAACGGTTTGAAATCTCCATTTCATCACTTACCTTTCAGGTGATTGGGTATTTCAGATAAACCTCGTCCGATGTTCATATAATCAAATGGATCAGGACCTGTTTAAATCAATGAGCTTTCATGAAATCAGATCTGTGTAATATTATAGTAAATTATGCAGTGTTTCAATCTGAAATTGAATTCAGTGTGTGATTTTACCGTACCAAGTTCCTGAATCTCTTTCAGTATTTTGTCCAACTTTGGTAATCTGTACATTTTCACAAAGGATTCCCACATCTTCCTTCGGGCCTGAGAGCCTTTCTCCATCACCAGATTTAGGAGAAGTTTGGAACTGTCCGTCCTGTTTGCCTTCTCCGCGAGCTCAGTGACTTTCTGTAAAGAATAATGATGAATATATTGAGGAGTGGAGTGAAAGACAAAGACTGAGACTGAAGGAAAGGAGCTGCTCTGTGATGGGATCTCCCAGTTTATATTGAGGAGTGGAGTGAAAGACAAAGACTGAGAATAAGAAATAGGAGCAGGAGTAGGCCAATCGGCCCCTCGAGCCTGCTCCACCATTCAATAAGATCATGGCTGATCTGATGCTAACCTCAAATCTAAATTCATGTCCAATTTCCTGCCCGCTCCCCGTAACCCCTAATTCCCTTTACTTCTAGGAAACTGTCGATTTATGTTTTAAATTTAATTAATGATGTCGCTTCCACAGCTTCCTGGGGCAGCAAATTCCACAGACCTACTACCCTCTGAGTGAAGAAGTTTCTCCTCATCTCAGTTTTGAAAGAGCAGCCCCTTATTCTAAGATTATGCCCCCTAGTTCTATTTTCACCCATCCTTGGGAACATCCTTACCGCATCCACCCGATCAAGCCCCTTCACAATCTTACATGTTTCAATAAGATCGCCTCTTATTTTTCTGAACTCCAATGAGTAGAGTCCCAAACTACTCAACCTCTCCTCATATGTCCACCCCCTCTTCCCCGGGATTAGCCGAGTGAACCTTCTTTGTACTGCCTCGAGAGCAAGTATGTATTTTCTTAAGTCTGGAGACCAAAACTGTATGCAGTATTCCAGGTGCGGTCTCACCAATACCTTATAGAACTGCAGCAATACCTCCCTGTTTTTATATTCTATCCCCAAAGAGAATGAGAAGGAAAGGAGCTGCTCCGTGATGGGATCTCCCAGTTTATATTGAGGAGTGGAGTGAAAGACAAAGACCGAGAATGAGAAGGAAAGGAGCTGCTCCGTGATGGGATCTCCCAGTTTATATTGAGGAGTGGAGTGAAAGACAAAGACCGAGAATGAGAAGGAAAGGAGCTGCTCCGTGATGGGATCTCTCGGTTTATATTGAGGAGTGGAGTGAAAGACAAAGACTGAGAATAAGAAGGAAAGGGGCTGCTCCGTGATGGGATCTCCCAGTTTATATTGAGTTGAGTGAAAGACAAAGACTGAGAATGAGAAGGAAAGGAGCTGCTCCGTGATGGGATCTCCCAGTTTATATTGAGGAGTGGAGTGAAAGACAAAGACCGAGAATTAGAAGGAAAGGAGCTGCTCCGTGATGGATCTCCCAGTTTATATTGAGGAGTGGAGTGAAAGACAAAGACTGAGAATGAGAAGGAAAGGAGCTGCTCCGTGATGGGATCTCCCAGTTTATATTGAGGAATGGAGTGAAAGACAAAGACTGAGAATGAGAAGGAAAGGAGCTGCTCCGTGATGGGATCTCCCAGTTTATATTGAGGAGTGGAGTGAAAGACAAAGACCGAGAATTAGAAGGAAAGGAGCTGCTCCGTGATGGGATCTCCCAGTTCATATTGAGGAGCAGTGGGAGAGACAAAGACTGAGAATGAGAAGGAAAGGAGCTGCTCCGTGATGGATCTCCCAGTTTATATTGAGGAGTGGAGTGAAAGACAAAGACTGAGAATGAGAAGGAAAGGAGCTGCTCCGTGATGGATCTCCCACTTTATTGAGCACATAAAGTAATCACTGGGCCGGGTTCTGATCCATTCTGAACATGGGCAAAATATTCTGTGAACATCTTGATTCATCAACAACAACATTGCACCTTTAATATAGAAAAATATCCCACGGCGATTCACAGGAGTGGAATCAGACAATGGGCCTGAGACAAAGGAGGGCATATTATTAGGGATGACCAAAAGCTGGATAAAGAATCAAATTTTCAGGAGAAGAGGGAGATAGAGAGGTGGAGGGGTTTCGGGAGTGAATTCCAGAGCCTGGGTCCATAAACTACGGAATGCTAGGCCACCGCTGGTCGGGCGATGGGGAGAGGCACAAGATGCCAGAGTCAGAGCAATAGAGAATTCTAGTGAGGGGCGAGACCATGAAGTGATTTAAACAGGAGGATGGGAATTGAAAATTGAAGTCATTCGAGAACTGCGATAGGTGAACGAGCACAGGAGTGAGGGGTGAGCGGGACGGGGGAGGGACAGGTTACAGGCAGCAGCGTTTTGGATGTGTTGAAGTTTACAGAAGGCGGAAGATGGGAAGCCGGCCAGGAGAGCATTGGAATAGTTGCGTCCGGAGGAAATTTCCTCCAATTAAATATTGGGAAGACCGAAACCATCCCTTTGTCACTTCCACACTCCACCATTCCAATGGTCTCCAGGCAGGCCTCTCACATTCCAGCCTCCGTAAACTTAAGCTCATCCAAAACTCTGCTTCCCATAGCCTAACTCACACCAAGTCCCGTTCACCCAACACCCCTGTGCTCGCTGACCTACATTGGCTCCCGATCCGGAAACTGATCGATTTTAAAATTCTCATCATTTTGCACAAATCCTACCATGGCCTTGCCTCTCCTTATCTCTGTAACCTCCTCCAGCCCTACAAACCCCTCAGATCTCTGCACTCCTCCAATTCTGGACTCTTGTGCATCCCCGATTGTCGTTGCTCCATCATTGGTGGCCGTGCCTTCAACTGCCTAGTCCAGAAGCTCTGAAAATTCTCTCCCTAAACGTCTCCGCCTCTCTACCTCGCTCTCCTTTCCTTTAAGACGCTCCTCAAAACCTGCCTCTTTGACCAAGCTTTTGGTCACCTCTCTGAATATCTCTTCGTGTGGCTCGGTGTCAAATTTTGTTTGATAATCGCGCCTGTGAAGCGCCTTGGGACGAATTACTATGTTAAAGGCGCGATATAAATGCATGTTGCTGTTGTCGTTACCCTGTCCTTTCTCTGTACAGATACTGACTGATCCATTGGGTATTATCATCTCTTCGTATCATTGGTTCAGATTCAAAATTTTCAGTTTTATCCATTTCTCCTCTTTTTGGCCTGTTTCTGTTCTGTAACATTCTGTGATTCTAAGATGTGATATTCTGTCACTTCTGTTACGTTTAAATAATCCAAACTCATTCTGTGTCCATCCCACTTACGTGATATTCTTGTCCACTGAAATGGTCCTCGCCTGTTAACATGAGACTGAGTCCCTCCACCCCTTCTTCAATCGCCTGTTCTAGTCTGTCCCGGTAGAATTTCGTCAACTGGAACAGCTGGTAATCGTCGCACTTTGTCAGGAACTCAGTGATTGCAGTGTTCGGATCTGTGAACAAAAATGGAGAAAACTAAACACATTATTTACTTTCTATCCGGGCGGCTACATTTCCTCTTATACCAAACGGCTGAAGCCTCCTGTGAGCCACATTATCAAACACCTTCTGAAAACCCATATACACCGCCTGTGCTACATTCCATCAATCCGTACAGTCAATTCTTAAAAACCGGTGTTTAATTATGTGAAACACGACTTGTCTACAGATCATCCCCTATATCTCTAAATGTTCATTAATTCCACCTGGAATTACAGATTCAAGTAGTTTGCCCACTGCTGATGTACACTAATTGATCTCCAGTTACCCAGTTTATCTTCTCTCTTTCTTGAACAGATACATTACTTTGTCTCTTTCGAATCCATCAGCGCAGATTTTATATCCAAAGTCTCCTCCCTGACTTCATTTAACCACATTGGTTGTAGGTCCAGCGGCATCTCTACTTTGGTTATTCTTCTCAGATCCAAATCCTTCTCTAGTTATCTCTAACTCTGGTCCCACATCCTCCTCCAGTACACCTACATTCCCACCAACACCATCAGTGTTAGAATCTTCATTAAACTCCCCGCAAAATGTTATAACCAGGAAGATTTTGCTCTGATTCCCGTGTAAACCTAAACCATATGGTCTCATAGCTCCTGGACCATATCTCCTATGCTTCTGACTTTCCAAATGTGTTTGGAATGATTTGTACATTCACAGACATAAAACGTAATCCAAACTCCAATTTTTGGGGAATTTTATCCATTATTCGTTTTTCTTCCCCCCCTCAACATCCATAACTTATCTCCCAATACTGAAAAACCTCCTACCTTTTATCCTGCTAATAACTTTTCATTATTTCATAAATCTTCTGTTCCTGCTCCAACAGTTTTATTAATTCCACTCTCTAGTCTCAGGCCCGGATGTTTCCCACCCTCCAGTCATATCAGCTGATGACCGTCCCACTGCTCCATTCACCCAGTCTGTAAAACCATTGTTGGTTGGTTCAGACCGTGACCGTCCCTTCCCTTCTCCCTGAACTCACTCTAGTCCCCAAGACCGTGAACCCTTCCCTCCTGCTCCATTCACCCAGTCTGTGAAGCCATTGTTGGTCGGTTCAGACCGTGACCGTCCCTTCCCTTCTCCCTGAACTCACTCCATCCCCAAGACCGTGAACCCTTCCCTCCTGCTCCATTCACCCAGTCTGTAAAACCATTGTTGTTCGGTTCAGACCGTGACCGTCCCTTCCCTTCTCCCTGAACTCACTCGATCCCCAAGACCGTGGACCCTTCCCTCCTGCTCCATTCACCCAGTCTGTAAAACCATTGTTGGTCGGTTCAGACCGTGACCGTCCCGTCCCTTCTCCCTGAACTCACTCGATCCCCAAGACCGTGGACCCTTCCCTCCTGCTCCAGCCCTGCAGCCACACATTGACCTGACTCATATTTCCATCCTAAGCAGCCCAGTGTAAAACAATTTGGAGACCACCACCCGGAGGGCTTGTTTTTACAGTCTCGAGCCTAAATCTTAATATTCCCTCTATAATCGTATTCGTATTATTGTTTCCGACTATGGCTATTTGCCGATCCCCCTTCCTTTTCAGAGATGGTCCCACGCGTTCCAGGATGTTGTTCACTCTAGCACCAGGGAGGCAACTTACTATTCGGTACCTACTCAGGGCAGCAGAAGTGAATCTCTATTCCCCTGACTATAGAATCTCCCACCACTATCACTCTCCTATTCCTGTGCCCCGCCTACCTCTCACCCCCACCCCACTCGGGGTGTCCCCCTGCTCCCCATCCTCTGAGTCACTGTCTCTATCCACCTTACAGTCCCCAACATCAGGTATCTATTGGACAATTCCAGTACTCAGGAGATCCCTCCACCTGTGACTGCAATGTCCCTCCAGATGGTCACTCACTTCCCTCTATCTACACAGTATCTGTGTTGTTACCTCTTCCTGTGTGAGCTGCAGGTTCTTGCTCCTGATCTGGATCCTTTGTCAGGAGAGAAATTATATTTTGATGAATTTTCTGAACCTACCTGTTTCCATTCTCATTCTTGTTGAAGATGTTGGATCTTCTCCCCTGTTTGGTCCTTCAGCCATGGTGGTGACAAACGTTCCCAGATTCTGATGCTCTGTAATAAATATATTACTGGGAGGATTAGACAGAAATATTAAAATGATGAGAACGTTCTCTTGTTAAACATGATATCCAGTCTCTTCTCCCCCATCAGTACAACAGCTGTTAGTTCTGGGATCGAGAATTTCTCGAGTGTTATGATCAACACCCCACATCAGGTGTGATACAGACAGCTGCTCAGTGAAATCCAGTGGGTCCCTCTGATCTCCACAACCCAGTTCCCGTCGGACAAGACTCTGGACTGGGAGTGCCCATTGGTAAGATTTACTCAAACAGTGCAGGCCAGAACCAGCGTTATTCCTGAGGTAGTGAATATTCTGGAGGGAAATATGGAGAGGGTGATCATTGATGAATTAAATGAACATTCACTCGGTTTTACACAGTTTGGGGGTATTGTATCATTTAATTTACAGATGTATTGAATATTTTTGATTTGTTGAGCTACGTTATTAAATTCAGAATATGAATATGATACCTATCCACAAATACAATATATAGCTGGGTGTGATTCCGCTGGTGTTTGTGGGCAGTGACATTGTCCATGTGTTCAGGGAGATGTCTCCTGGTTGGTGCTTCTATTAGAATATATTTACCACATCTCTTATGTGTCAGCAAATGACTGATGAGCACTGTAGGAGGTGAGGAGATTTATCACTGTTCTAATATTAACACTAATGCGCACTGTAGGAGGTGAGGAGATTTTCCACTGATCTAATATTAACACTAATGAGCATTGTCGGAGTTGAGGAGATTTACCACTGTTCTAATATTAACACTAATGAGCACTGTAGGATGTGAGGAGATTTACCACTGTTCTAATATTAACACTAATGAGCACTGTAGGAGGTGAGGAGATTTACCACTGTTCTAATATTATCACTAATGAGCACTGTAGGTGAGGAGATTTACCACTGTTCCAATATTAACACTAATGAGCACTGTAGGTGGTGAGGAGATTTCCCACTGTTCTAATATTAAAACGAATGAGCACTGTAGGAGGTGAGGAGATTTACCATTGTTCTAATATTAACACTTATGAGCACTGTAGGTGAGGAGATTTACCACTGTTCTAATATTATCAATAATGAGCACTGTAGGTGAGGAGATTTACCAATGTTCCAATATTAACACTAATGAGCACTGTAGGAGGTGAGGAGAGTTACCACTGTTCGAATATTAACACTAATGTGAAATGTTATGGTTCGTGTAACTTTAAACCCTTAGGTGATGCACAGAATTTATTTGTTGTATAGCTTTAAACATCTTACAATCTCAGAAAACGCCATCAATATATAATTGGTCGATATGGCTGCTGTTTTACTCTGAAGATTCTCCACTTGTGTACGACCCCACACACGCGTTTCCCATCAAACTATCAGTCAGTGTCCTTTCCTTTCCCCACTGTGGAAATGTAAAAGTGATTAAGTCTCAGATCAGTAATTTCTCCAAACTCTCGAAGTTATTCGGCGGCATTACTTTATAACCAAGTTTGAGACTTTGTAAAATTCAGTTCCTGCTGTTTCTCTCACACTGGCACTAGTACAATAAATAAACAACGAAAACTTGCATCTCCATAGCGCCTTTAACATCAAAAAATATCCCAAGGCGTTTCACAGAACCCGAATCAGAGAAAAGATGGATGCTGAATAAAGAAGGGGTGGTCAAAAGGTTGATTCAAGAAGTGGATATTAGAAGGGTCTTAAAGGAGCAGAGGGAGGTGGAGAGGTTTGGGGAGAGAATTGCAGAACATCGAGCCGGGATAACTGAAGGCTTTACTATGTGTGGAGGTGGAAGATGTTGGTATGGTTCTTAATGAATACTTTGCATCTGTCTTCATAAAAGAGGGGGACGATGCAGAGATTGTAGTTAAGGGGGAGGAGTGTGAAATATTGGATGGGATCAACATAGTGCGAGGAAGTATTAATGGGATTAGCATCTTTGAATGTAGATAAATCACCAGGGCCAGATAAAATGTTTCCCAGGCTGTTAAGAGAAGCAAGGGAGGAAATAGCGGAGGCTCTGACCTTCATTTTCCAATCCTCACTGGATACAGGCGTGGTGCCGGTGGATTGGAGGACTGCTAATGTTGTACCGTTGTTTAAAAAGGGAGCGCACAACAGACTGAGTAATGACAGGCCAGTCAGTCTAACCTCGGTGGTGGGCAAATTATTGAAATCAATTCTGAGGGACACAATAAACTGTCACTTGGAAAAGCACGAAGTAATCAAGTACAGCCAGCATGGATTGAAGGGACGGTCATGTCTGACTAACTTGATTGAATTTTTTGAGGGGGTAACAAGGAGGGTTGTTAAGGGTGGTGCATTTGATGTAGTCTACATGGATTTTCGCAAAGGCTTTTGACAAGGTCCCACAAGGCAGACTGGTCAAAAAAGTAAAAGCCCATTGGATCCAAGGGAAAGTGGCAAGTTGGGTCCAAAATTGTCTGTGGCAGGAATAAAGGGTCATGGTGGACAGGTGTTTTTGAGACTGGAAGGCTGATTCCAGTGGGGTTCCACAGGGCTCAGTACTAAGCACCTTGCCTTTTGTGATATATATTAATCATTTAGACTTAAATATAGGGAGCATGATAGTTTGCAGATGATATATAAATTGGCCGTGTGGTTGATAGTGAGGAGGAAAACTAGACTGCAGGAAGATATCAATGGACTGGTCAGGTTGGCAGAAAAGTGGCAAATGGAATTCAACCCAGAGAAATGTGAGGTAATGCATTTGGGGAGGGAAAACAAGGCAAGGAAGTACACAATAAATGGGAGGATACTGAGCTATAGAGGAACAAAGTGACCTTGGAATGCATGTCCACAGTTCCCTGAAGGTAGCAGGACAGGTGGATAAGGTGGTTAAGAAGGCATACGGGATACTTTCCTTTATTAGCCGAGGCATAGAATGTAAGAGCAGGGAGGTTATGCTGGAACTGAATAAAACACTGGTTAGGCCATATCTTGAGTACTGGTACAGTTCTGGTCGCCACATTACAGGAAGGATGTAGTTGCACTGGAGAGGGGACAGAGGAGATTTATGAAGATGTTGCCAGGACTGGAGAATTTTAGCTATGTGGTAAGAGTGGATAGGCTGGGGTTGTTCTCTTTGGAACAGAGGAGGCTGAGGGGTGAATTAATTGAGGTGTATAAAGTTATGAGGGGCCTAGATAGAGTGGATAGGAAGGACCTATTTCCCTGAGCAGAGAGATCAATAACCAGGGGGCATAGATTTAAAGTAATTGGTAGAAGGATTAGAGGGGAGCTGAGGAGAATTTTTTCACCCAGAGGGTGGTGGGGGTCTGGAACTCACTGCCTGAAAGCGTGGTAGAGGCAGAAACCCTCATCGCATTTAAGAACTACCTGGATGTGTACCTGAAGTGCCGTAACCTAAAAGGCTACGGACCAAGTGCTGGAAAGTGGGGTTAGGCTGCATGTCTCATTTTGGGCCAGCGCGGACACAATGGGTCGAATGGCCTCCTTCTGTGCCGTAAATTTTCTATGATTCTAAGATTCTAAAGCAGAACTGCCATAGATGGGGTGAGGAGGGAGTGAAATATAGAAGAGGCCAGAGTCGGAGGAAAGAGAGATCTTGGTGGTAGGGGCTTGTAGGGCTGGAGTCGGTTAGAGATAGGGAGAGATGGGACCATGGAGGGATTTAAACACAAGGACGAGAGTTTTAATTTGGAGATGCTGGGGGACCAAGAGCTAATGTAGGTTCAGAAGTGATCGGTGAGCAGGGTTTTGGATTCACTTAACTTTACAGTGGGGGAACGGAGCAAAGCCGGCCCGGAAAGTATTGGAAAAATCGAGTCGACAGGTGATAAAAGCACGGAGGAGGGTTTCAGCAGCAGATGGGCTGAAGCAGGGATGGAGATGGACGATGTTACAGAGGTGGAATCAGGCGGTCCTTGTGATGGAGAGAATATCAGATCAGAAGCTCAGCTTGATGTCAAATCGAACGCTGAGGTTGTGAACAGTCGGGTTCAATCGGAGACATTGGCTGGGACGGGAATGGAATGACTGGCGAGGGAACAGTATTCATGGCAGGGGCTGAAGACGGTGTCTTTCGTCTTCCAAATGTTTACTTGGAGAAATATTTTTTTAATTCGTTCATGAGAATGTGGGCGTCGCTGGCGAGGCCAGCATTTATTGCCCATCCCTAATTGCCCTTGAGAAGGTGGTGGTGAGCCGACTTTTTGAACCACTGCAGTCCGTCTGGTGACGGTTCTCCCACAGTGCTGTTAGGAAGGGAGTTCCAGGATTTGGACCCAGCGACGATGAAGGAACGGCGATATATTTCCAAGTCGGGATGGAGTGTGACTTGGAGGGGAACCTGCAGGTGGTGCTGTTCCCATGTGCCTCCTGCCCTTGTCATTCTAGGTTGTAGAAGTCGCTGGTTTGGAGGTGCTGTCGAAGAAGCCTTGGCGAGTTGCTCAGGTGAGTCACTCGCCACAGAATACCCAGCCTCTGACCTGCTCTTGTAGCCACAGTATTTATGTGGCTGGTCCAGTTAAGTTTCTGGTCAATGGTGACCCCCAGGATGTTGATGGTGGGGGATTCGGCGATGGTAATGCTGTTGAATGTCAAGGGCAGGTGGTTAGACTCTCTCTTGTTGGAGATGGTCATTGCCTGGCAGTCTGGCGTGAATGTTACTTGCTGGTTGTAGCTGGTCAAAGACTGGATGTCGGGCAAACAGCGTGACAAAGCAGAGGCAGTGGAGGGGTGGAGAGGTAGAACAGAGTATTGTCAGTGCACGTGAAAGCTGACCCCTTGTCTTCGGATAATGTGTCCAAGGGGCAGCATTTGGAGTAGAAAGAGGAGGGGGCGAGGTTAGATCTCGAGGGGGCGGGAAGAGACACCTTTGATGAAGATTCTCTGGCTACGACTGGACAGGTAAAAGTGGAACCAAATGAGGGCAGTCCCACTGAGCTGGACAATGGAGTCGAGGCGTTGGAGGAGGAGATTGTGATCGACCGTGTCAAAGGCTGCAGAGGTGGAGAAGAATGAGGAGGGATAGATTACCACAGTCACAGACACAGTAGGTGTTATTTGTGACTTTGATTATTGCCACTTCAGTGCTGTGACAGGAGGGGAAACCTGATTGGAGAGATTCACACATGGAGTTGTCAGAAAGATGGGCAGAAATTTGGGAGGTGACAAAATATTGAAAGGAAAGAGAGGCTGGAGATGGAGAAACACGTGTCTGAACTATTCACCCACTCAAACCCTCTCCTCTGTAATGCAAGGGTCTCATTTGTAGTTTCATCTTCTCGAAGAAGATAAAATCATTTCACATTTACAGAACATTCCAAGCTCTGGCTGGAATCTCCCAGTTCCATCAGAGGAGTTCTCTAGTACCATGATACAGAATTAGTGCAAAGCTCCCGATGTTGTCTTTTCACAAAACTGGTTCAGAAAAAGCAGACTCATCACTTCCCCTTTTCAAACAGAATGACACAGGTTGGACAGCACAGAAATAGGCCATTCGGCCCAACTGCTCCACACGAGCATTTCCCCGACATCGACATCGAACCCCATCAGAATATCCTTCGATTCATTTCTCCCTCATGTGTTTATCAAACTTCACCTTAAATTCAGCGGGCCGCCGGAGAGGGGCCGGGTCAGCGGGGCATCGGAGAAGGGCTCCATCACCCTCACCCTCTGCACTGACCCGCTCCATCACCCTCACCCTCTGCACTGACTCGCTTCTTCACCCTCACCCTCTGCACTGACCCGCTCCATCACCCTCACCCTCTCCACTGACCCGCGCCATCACCCTCACCCTCTGCACTGACCCGCTCCATTACCCTCACACTCTGCACTGACCCGCTCCATTACCCTCACACTCTGCACTGACCCGCTCCATTACCCTCACACTCTGCACTGACCCGCTCCATTACCCTCACACTCTGCACTGACCCGCTCCATCACCCTCACACTCTGCACTGACCCGCTCCATCACCCTCACCCTCTGCACTGACCCGCTCCATTACCCTCACACTCTGCACTGACCCGCTCCATCACCCTGACCCTCTGCACTGACCCGCTCCATCACCCTCACCCTCTGCACTGACCCACTCCATCACCCTCACCCTCTCCACTGACCCGCTCCATTACCCTCACACTCTGCACTGACCCACTCCATCACCCTCAGACTCTGCACTGACCCGCTCCATCACGCTCACACTCTGCACTGACCCGCTCCATCAACCTCACTCTCGGTACTGACCCGCTCCATCAACCTCACTCTCAGTTCTGACCCGCTCCATCACCCTCACTCTCAGTACTGTCCCGCTCCATCACCCTCACTCTCAGTACTGACCCGCTCCTTCACACTAACTCTCAGTACTCACCCGCTCCATCACCCTCACACTCTGTACTGACCCGCTCCATCAACCTCACTCTCTGCACTGACCCGCTCCATCATCCTCACTCTCAGGACTGACCCGCTCCATCACCCTCACTTTCAGTACTGAAACGCTCCATCACCCTCACTCTCAGAACTGACCCGCTCCATCACGCTCACTCTCAGTACTGACCCTCATCATCACCCGCACTCTCAGTACTAACCGGCTCCATCACCCTCACTCTCAGCACTGACCCAGACCATCAAGCTCACTCTCAGTACTGACCAGCTCCATCACCCTCACTATCAGTAATGACCCGCTCCATCAACCTCAATCTCAGTACTGACCCGCTTAATCACGCTCACTCTCAGGACTGACCCGCTCCATCACCCTCACTCTCAGTACTGACCCGCTCTATCACCCTCACTCTCAGTACTGACCCGCTCTATCACCCTCACTCTCAGTACTGACCCGCTCCATCACTCTCACTCTCCATCACCGTCACTCTCAGCACTGACCCGCTCCATCATCCTCACTCCCAGCACTGACCCGCTCCATCAACCTCACTCTCAGTACTAACACGCTCCATCACCCTCACTCACAGTGCTGACCCGCTCCATCACCCTCAATCTCAGTACTGACCCGCTCCATCACCCTCACTCATCGTGCTGACCCGCTCCATCAACCTCACTCTCAGTACTGACCCGCTCCATCACGCTCACCCTCTGTACTGACCCGCTCCATCACACTCACTCTCAGCACTGACCCGCTCCATCACCCTCACTCTCAGTGCTTACCTGCTCCATCAACCTCACTCTCAGCACCGACCCGCTCCATCACCCTCACTCTCAGTGCTGACCCGCTCCACCACCCTCACTGTCTGTACTGACCCGCTCCATCAACCCCACTCTCAGGACTGACCCGCAACATCACCCTCACTCTCAGTACTGACCCGCTCCATCACACTCACTCTCAGCACTGACCCGCTCCATCACCCTCACTCCCAGTACTGACCCGTTACATCAACCTCACTCTCAGTACTGACCCGCTCCATCACCCTCACTCTCAGTAGTGACCCGCACCATCACCCTCACTCTCAGTACTGACCCGCTCCATCAACCTCACTCTCAATACTAACCCGCTCCATCACCCTCACTCACAGAGCTGACCCGCTCCATCACCCTCAATCTCAGTACTGACACGCTCCATCACCCTCACTCTCAGTAGTGACCCGCTCCATCACCCTCACTCTCAGTAGTGACCCGCTCCATGAACCTCACTCTCAATACTAACCCGCTCCATCAACCTCACTCATCGTGCTGACCCGCTCCATCACCCTCACTCTCAGTACTGACCCGCTCCATCACCCTCACTCTCAGTAGTGACCCGCTCCATCAACCTCACCCTCTGTACTCACCCGCTCCATCACACTCACTCTCAGTACTGACCCGCTCCATCACCCTCACTCTCAGTGCTGACCCGCTCCATCACCCTCACTCTCTGTACTGACCCGCTCCATCACCCTCACTCTCAGTCGTGACCCGCACCATCACCCTCACTCTCAGGGCTGACCCGCGACATCACCCTCACTCTCAGTACTGACCCGCTCCATCACCCTCACTCACAGTACTGACCCACTCCATCATCCTCACTCTAAGTCCTGACCCGCGGCAACACCCTCACTCTCAGTACTGACCCGCTCCATCACCCTCACTCTCTGTACTGACCCGCTCCATCACCCTCACTCTCAGTACTGACCCGCTCCATCATCCTCACTCTCAGTACTGACCCGCTCCAACACCCTCAATCTCTGCACTGACCCGCTCCATCAACCTCACTCTAAGTACTGACCCGCTCCATCACCCTCACACTCAGTAGTGACCCGCACCATCACCCTCACTCTCAGTACTGACCCGCACCATCACCCTCACTCTCAGAACTGACCCGCTCCATCACCCTCACTCTCAGAACTGACCCGCTCCATCACCCTCACTCTCAGAACTGACCCGCTCCATCACCCTCACTCTCAGTACTCACACGCTCCATCACCCTCACTCTCAGTAATGACCCGCTCCATCACCCTCTCTCTCAGTGTTGACCCGCTCCTTCACCCTCACTCTCAGTACTGACCCGCGACATCACCCTCACTCTCAGTACTGACCCGCTCCATCACCCTCACTCTCAGTACTGACCCGCTCCATCACACTGACTCTCAGTTCTGACCCGCTCCATCACCCTCACTCTCAGATCTGACCCGCTCCATCAACCTCACCCTCTGTACTGACCCGCTCCATAACCCTCACTCTCAGTACTGACCCGCACCATCAGACACACTCTCAGCAATCACCCGCTCCTTCACCCTCACTCTCAGTGCGGACCCGCTCCGTCAACCTCACTCTCAGTACTGACCCGCTCCATGAACCTCACTCTCAGTACTGACCCGCTCCATCACCCTCACTCTCTGCACTGACCCGCTCCATCACCCTCACTCTCAGTACTGACCCGCACCATCACTCTGACTCTCAGTGCTGACCCGCTCCATCACCCTTACTCTCAGTACTGACCGGCTCCATCACCCTCACACTCAGTACTGACCCTCACCATCACCCTCACTCTCAGTACTGACACGCTCCATCACCCTCACTCTCAGTACTGACCCGTTCCATCACCCTCACTCTCAGTACTGACCCGCTCCATCACCCTCACTCTCAGTAATGACCTGCTCCAGCAAACTCACTCTCAGTACTGACCCGCTCCATCACCCTCACTCTCAGTGCTGACCCGCTCCATCACCCTCACTCTCTGTACTGACCCGCTCCATCACCCTCACTCTCAGTCGTGACCCGCACCTTCACCCTCACTCTCAGGACTGACCCGCTAAATCACCCTCACTCTCAGTACTGACCCGCTCCATCACCCTCACACACAGTACTGACCCGCTCCATCATCCTCACTCTAAGTACTGACCCGCTGCAACACCCTCACTCTCAGTACTGACCCGCTCCATCATCCTCACTCTCAGTACTGACCCGCTCCATCACCCTCAATCTCTGTACTGCCCCGCTCCATCAACCTCACTCTAAGGACTGACCCGCTCCATCACCCTCACTCTCAGTAGTGACCCGCACCATCACCCTCACTCTCAGTACTGACCCGCTCCATCACCCTCTCTCTCAGTGTTGACCCGCTCCTTCACCCTCACTCTCAGTACTGACCCGCGACATCACCCTCACTCTCAGTACTGACCCGCTCCATCACCCTCACTCTCAGTAATGACCTGCTCCAGCAAACTCACTCTCAGTACTGACCCGCTCCATCACCCTCACTCTCAGTGCTGACCCGCTCCATCACCCTCACTCTCTGTACTGACCCGCTCCATCACCCTCACTCTCAGTCGTGACCCGCACCATCACCCTCACTCTCAGGACTGACCCGCTAAATCACCCTCACTCTCAGTACTGACCCGCTCCATCACCCTCACACACAGTACTGACCCGCTCCATCATCCTCACTCTAAGTACTGACCCGCTGCAACACCCTCACTCTCAGTACTGACCCGCTCCATCATCCTCACTCTCAGTACTGACCCGCTCCATCACCCTCAATCTCTGTACTGACCCGCTCCATCAACCTCACTCTAAGGACTGACCCGCTCCATCACCCTCACTCTCAGTAGTGACCCGCACCATCACCCTCACTCTCAGTACTGACCCGCTCCATCACCCTCTCTCTCAGTGTTGACCCGCTCCTTCACCCTCACTCTCAGTACTGACCCGCGACATCACCCTCACTCTCAGTACTGACCCGCTCCATCACCCTCACTCTCAGTACTGACCCGGTCCATCACACTGACTCTCAGTTCTGACCCGCTCCATCACCCTCACTCTCAGATCTGACCCGCTCCATCAACCTCACCCTCTGTACTGACCCGCTCCATCACCCTCACTCTCAGTACTGACCCGCACCATCACACACACTCTCAGCAATCACCCGCTCCTTCACCCTCACTCTCAGTGCGGACCCGCTCCATCAACCTCACTCTCAGTACTGACCCGCTCCATGAACCTCACTCTCAGTACTGACCCGATCCATCACCCTCACTCTCTGTACTGACCCGCTCCATCACCCTCACTCTCAGTACTGACCCGCACCATCACTCTGACTCTCAGTGCTGACCCGCTACATCACCCTCACACTCAGTACTGACCCTCACCATCACCCTCACTCTCAGTACTGACACGCTCCATCACCCTCACTCTCAGTACTGACCCGCTCCATCACCCTCACTCTCAGTGCTGACCCGCTCCATCACCCTCACTCTCAGTGCTGACCCGCTCCATCACCCTCACTCTCTGTACTGACCCGCTCCATCACCCTCACTCTCAGTCGTGACCCGCACCATCACCCTCACTCTCAGGACTGACCCGCTAAATCACCCTCACTCTCAGTACTGACCCGCTCCATCACCCTCACACACAGTACTGACCCGCTCCATCATCCTCACTCTAAGTACTGACCCGCTGCAACACCCTCACTCTCAGTACTGACCCGCTCCATCATCCTCACTCTCAGTACTGACCCGCTCCATCACCCTCAATCTCTGTACTGACCCGCTCCATCAACCTCACTCTAAGGACTGACCCGCTCCATCACCCTCACTCTCAGTAGTGACCCGCACCATCACCCTCACTCTCAGTACTGACCCGCTCCATCACCCTCTCTCTCAGTGTTGACCCGCTCCTTCACCCTCACTCTCAGTACTGACCCGCGACATCACCCTCACTCTCAGTACTGACCCGCTCCATCACCCTCACTCTCAGTACTGACCCGCTCCATCACACTGACTCTCAGTTCTGACCCGCTCCATCAACCTCACTCTCAGATCTGACCCGCTCCATCAACCTAACCCTCTGCACTGACCCGCTCCATCACCCTCACTCTCAGTACTGACCCGCACCATCACACACACTCTCAGCAATCACCCGCTCCTTCACCCTCACTCTCAGTGCGGACCCGCTCCGTCAACCTCACTCTCAGTACTGACCCGCTCCATGAACCTCACTCTCAGTACTGACCCGATCCATCACCCTCACTCTCTGTACTGACCCGCTCCATCACCCTCACTCTCAGTACTGACCCTCACCATCACCCTCACTCTCAGTACTGACACGCTCCATCACCCTCACTCTCAGTACTGACCCGCTCCATCACCCTCACTCTCAGTGCTGACCAGCTCCACCACCCTCACTCTCAGTACTGACCCGCTCCATCACCCTCACTCTCAGTAATGACCTGCTCCATCACCCTCACTCTCAGTGCTGACCCGCTCCATCACCCTCACTCTCTGTACTGACCCGCTCCATCACCCTCACTCTCAGACGTGACCCGCACCATCACCCTCACTCTCAGGACTGACCCGCTAAATCACCCTCACTCTCAGTACTGACCCGCTCCATCACCCTCACACACAGGACTGACCCGCTCCATCATCCTCACTCTAAGTACTGACCCGCTGCAACACCCTCAAACTCAGTACTGACCCGCTCCATCATCCTCACTCTCAGTACTGACCCGCTCCATCACCCTCAATCTCTGTACTGACCCGCTCCATCAACCTCACTCGAAGTACTGACCCGCTCCATCACCCTCACTCTCAGTAGTGACCCGCAACATCAACCTCACTCTCAGAACTGATCCGCTCCATCACCCTCACTCTCAGTACTGACCCGCTCCATCACCCTCACTCTCAGTACTGACCCGCACCATCACCCTCACTATCAGAACTGACCCGCTCCATCACCCTCACTCTCAGAACTGACCCGCTCTATCAACCTCACTCTCAGAACTGACCCGCTCCATCACCATCACTCTCAGTACTCACACGCTCCATCACCCTCACTCTCAGCACTGACCCGCTCCATCACCCTCTCTCTCAGTGTTGACCCACTCCTTCACCCTCACTCTCAGTACTGACCCGCGACATCACCCTCACTCTCAGTACTGAGCCGCTCCATCACCCTCACTCTCAGTCCTGACCCGCTCCATCACCCTTACTCTCAGTTCTGACCCGCACCATCACCCTCACTCTCAGATCTGACCGGCTCCATCAACCTCACCCTCTGTACTGACCCGCTCCATCACCCTCACTCTCAGTACTGACCCGCACCATCACATACACTCTCAGCAATCACCCGCTCCTTCACCCTCACTCTCAGTGCGGACACGCTCCGTCAACCTCACTCTCAGTACTGACCCGCTCCATCAACCTCACTCTCAGTACTGACCCGCTCCATCAACCTCACTCTCAGTACTGACCCGCTCCATCACCCTTACTCTCAGTACTGACCGGCTCCATCACCCTCACACTCAGTACTGACACGCTCCATCAGCCTCACTCTCAGTACTGACCCGCTCCATCAACGTCACTCTCAGTGCTGACCAGCTCCACCACCCTCACTCTCAGGACTGACCCGCTCCATCACCCTCACACTCAGTACTGACCCTCACCATCACCCTCACTCTCAGTACTGACACGCTTCATCACCCTCACTCTCAGTACTGACCCGCTCCATCAACCACACTCTCAGTGCTGACCTGCTCCACCACCCTCACTCTCAGTACTGACCCGCTCCATCACCCTCACTCTCAGTACTGTCCCGCTCCATCACCCACACTCTCTGAACTGACCCGCTCCATCACCCTCACTCTCAGTACTGAACCGCTCCATCACCCTCACTCTCAGAACTGAGCGGCACCATGAACCTCACTATCATTACTGACCCGCTCCATCACCCTCACTCTCAGTGCTGACCAGCTCCATCACCCTCACTCTCAGTACTGACCCGCTCCATCACCCTCACTCTCAGAACTGACCCGCTCCATCAATCTCACTCTCATTACTGACCCGCTCCATCAACCTCAGTACTGACCCGCTCCATCACCCTCACTCTCTGTACTGACCCGCTCCATCACCCTCACTCTCAGTAGTGACCCGCACCAACACCCTCACTCTCAGACCTGACCCGCTTCATCACCCTCACTCTCAGTACTGACCGGCTCCATCACCCTCACTCTCAGTAGTGACCCTCACCATCACCCTCACTCTCAGTACTGACACGCTGCATCACCCTCACTCTCAGCACTGACCCGCTCCATCACCCTCACTCTCAGAACTGACCCGCTCCATCACCCTCGCTATCAGT
This sequence comes from Heptranchias perlo, assembly GCF_035084215.1. NCBI lineage: Eukaryota > Metazoa > Chordata > Chondrichthyes > Hexanchiformes > Hexanchidae > Heptranchias > Heptranchias perlo. The sequence continues at coordinate 8,083,992 of NW_027139516.1, read as the reverse complement.
ACTGACCCGCTCCAACAACCTCACTCTCAGTACTGACCCACTCCATCACCCTCACTCTCAGTACTGACCCGCTCCATCACCCTCTCTCTCAGTATTGACCCGCTCCAGCACCCTCACTCTCAGTACTGACCCGCGACATCACCCTCACTCTCAGTACTGACCCGCTCCATCACCCTCACTCTCAGATCTGACCCGCTCCATCACCCTCACCCTCTGTACTGACCCGCTCCATCACCCTCACTCTCAGTACTGACCCACACCATCACACACACTCTCAGCAATCACCCGCTCCTTCACCCTCACTCTCTGTGCGGACCCGCTCCATCAACCTCACTCTCAGTACTGACCCGCTCCATCAACCTCACTCTCAGTACTGACACGCTCCATCACCCTCACTCTCTGTACTGAACGCTCCATCACCCTCACTCTCAGTACTGACCCGCACCATCACTCTGACTCTCAGTGCTGACCCGCTCCATCACCCTCACTCTCAGTACTGACCAGAACCATCACCCTCACACTCAGTACTGTCCCTCACCATCACCCTCACTCTCAGTACTGACACGCTCCATCACCCTCACTCTCAGTACTGACCCGCTCCATCACCATCACTCTCAGTACTGACCCGCTCCATCAACCACACTCTCAGTGCTGACCATCTCCACCACCCTCAATCTCAGTACTGACCCGCTCCATCACCCTCATTCTCAGCACTGGCCTGCTCCATCACCCCCACTCTCAGTACTGACCCGCTCCATCACCCACACTCTCAGTACTATCCGGCTCCATCACCCTCACTCTCAGTACTGTCCCTCATCATCACCCGCACTCTCAGTACTGACCGGCTCCATAACCCTCACTCTCAGTACTGACCCTCACCATCACGCTCACTCTCAGTACTGACCCGCTTCATCACCCTCACTCTCAGTACTAACCCGCTCCAGCACCCTCACTCTCAGTACTGAACCCCTACAGCAACCTCACTCTCAGTACTGATCCGCTCCATCAACCTCTCTCTCAGTACTGACCCGCTCCATCACCCACACTCTCAGCACTGACCCGCTCCATCACCCTCACTCTCAGACCTGACCCGCTCCATCACCCACACTCTCAGCACTGACCCGCTCCATCACCCTCACTCTCAGACCTGACCCGCTTCATCACCCTCACTCTCAGTACTGACCGGCTCCATCACCCTCACTCTCAGTAGTGACCCTCACCATCACCCTCACTCTCAGTACTGACACGCTGCATCACCCTCACTCTCAGCACTGACCCGCTCCATCACCCTCACTCTCAGAACTGACCCGCTCCATCACCCTCGCTCTCAGTACTGACCCGCTCCAACAACCTCACTCTCAGTACTGACCCACTCCATCACCCTCACTCTCAGTACTGACCCGCTCCATCACCCTCTCTCTCAGTATTGACCCGCTCCAGCACCCTCACTCTCAGTACTGACCCGCGACATCACCCTCACTCTCAGTACTGACCCGCTCCATCACCCTCACTCTCAGATCTGACCCGCTCCATCACCCTCAACCTCTGTACTGACCCGCTCCATCACCCTCACTCTCAGTACTGACCCACACCATCACACACACTCTCAGCAATCACCCGCTCCTTCACCCTCACTCTCAGTGCGGACCCGCTCCATCAACCTCACTCTCAGTACTGACCCGCTCCATCAACCTCACTCTCAGTACTGACACGCTCCATCACCCTCACTCTCTGTACTGAACGCTCCATCACCCTCACTCTCAGTACTGACCCGCTCCATCATCCTCAATCTCAGTACTGACCCGCTCCATCATCCTCACTCATCGTGCTGACCCGCTCCATCACCCTCACTCTCAGTGCTGACCCGCTCCATCACCCTCACCCTCTGTACTGACCCGCTCCATCAACCTCACTCTCAGCACTTACCCGCTCCATCACCCTCACTCTCAGCACTGATCCGCTCCATCACACTCACTCTCAGCACTGACCCGCTCCATCACCCTCACTCGAAGGACTGACCCGCTCCATCACCCTCACTCTCAGCACTGACCCGCTCCATCAACCTCACTCTCAGAACTGACCCGCTCCATCATACTGACTCTCAGCACTGACCCGCTCCATCACCCTCACTCTCACTGCTGACCCGCTCCATCACCCTCACTTTCAGTACTGATCGGCTCCATCACCCTCACTCTCACTACTGACCCTCTCCATCACCTCACTCTCAGTAGTGACCCGCTCCATCACCCTCACTCTCAGTACTGACCCTCATCATCACCCGCACTCTCAGTACTGACCCGCTTCATCACCCTCACTCTCAGTACTGACCCGCTCCATCACCCTCACTCTCAGTACTGAACCCCTACATCAACCTCACTCTCAGTACTGATCCGCTCCATCACCCTCACTCTCAGTACTGACCCGCTTAATCACCCTCACTCTCAGTACTGACACGCTCCATCACCCTCACTCTCAGTACTGACCCGCTCTATCACCCTCACTCTCAGTACTGACCCGCTCCATCACACTCACTCTCAGTACTGACCCGCTCCATCACCTTCACTCTCAGCACTGACCCGCTCCATCAACCTCACTCTCAGCACTGACCAGCTCCACCACCCTCACTCTCAGTACTGACCCGCACTGTCACCCTCACTCACAGTGCTGACCCGCTCCATCACCCTCAATCTCAGTACTGACCCGCACCATCACCCTCACTCATCGTGCTGACCCGCTCCATCAACCTCACTCTCAGTGCTGACCCGCTCCATCATCCTCACCCTCTGTACTGACCCGCTCCATCACCCTCACTCTCAGTACTGACCCGCTCCATCACCCTCACTCTCAGTGCTGACCCGCTCCATCAACCACATTCTCAGTGCTGACCAGCTCCACCACCCTCACTCTCAGTACTGACCCGCTCCATCACCCTCACTCTCAGTACTGACCTGCTCCATCACCCCCACTCTCAGTACTGACCCGCTCCATCACCCACACTCTCAGTACTATCCGGCTCCATCAATCTCACTCTCAGTACTGTCCCTCATCATCACCCGCACTCTCAGTGCTGACCGGCTCCATAACCCTCACTCTCAGTACTGACCCTCACCATCACGCTCACTCTCAGTACTGACCCGCTTCATCACCCTCACTCTATGTACTAACCCGCTCCAGCACCCTCACTCTCAGTACTGAACCCCTACAGCAACCTCACTCTCAGTACTGATCCGCTCCATCAACCTCTCTCTCAGTACTGACCCGCTCCATCACCCACACTCTCAGCACTGACCCGCTCCATCACCCTCACTCTCAGTACTAACCCGCTCCATCACCCTCACTCTCAGTACTAACCCGCTCCATCACCCTCACTCACAGTGCTGACCCGCTCCATCATCCTCAATCTCAGTACTGACCCGCTCCATCACCCTCACTCATCGTGCTGACCCGCTCCATCACCCTCACTCTCAGTGCTGACCCGCTCCATCACCCTCACCCTCTGTACTGACCCGCTCCATCAACCTCACTCTCAGTACTTACCCGCTCCATCACCCTCACTCTCAGCACTGACCCGCTCCATCACACTCACTCTCAGCACTGACCCGCTCCATCACCCTCACTCTCAGTACTGACCCGCTCCAACACCCTCACTCTCAGTACTGACCCGCTCTATCACCCTCAATCTATGTACTGACCCGCTCCATCACGCTCACTCTCAGTACTGACCCGCTCCATCAACCTCACTCTCAGAACTGACCCGCTCCATCACACTGACTCTCAGCACTGACCCGCTCTATCAACCTCACTCTCACTGCTGACCCGCTCCATCACCCACACTTTCAGTACTGATCGGCTCCATCACCCTCACTCTCAGTACTGACCCGCTTAATCACCCTCACTCTCAGTACTGACCCGCTCCATCACACTCACTCTCAGTACTGACCCGCTCTATCACCCTCACTCTCAGTACTGACCCGCTCCATCACCCTCACTCTCAGTACTGACCCGCTCCATCACCTTCACTCTCAGCACTGACCCGATCCATCACCCTCACTCTCAGTACTGACCCGCTCCATCACCCTCACTCTCAGTACTAACCCGCTCCGTCACCCTCACTCACAGTGCTGACCCGCTCCATCACCCTCAATCTCAGTGCTGACCCGCTCCACCACCCTCACTCATCGTGCTGACCCGCTCCATCACCCTCACTCTCAGTGCTGACCCGCTCCATCATCCTCACCCTCTGTCCTGACCCGCTCCATCACCCTCACTCTCAGTACTGACCAGCTCCATCACACTCACTCTCAGCAGTGACCTGCTCCATCAACCTCACTCTCAGTACTCACCCGCTCCATGACCCTCACTCTCAGTGCTGACCCGCTCCATCACCCTCACTCTCTGTACTGACCCGCTCCATCACCCTCACTCTCAGTAGTGACCCGCAACATCACCCTCACTCTCAGGACTGACCCGCTCCATCAACCTCACTCTCAGTACTGACCCGCTCTTTCACCCTCACTCTCAGTACTGACCCGTTCCATCACCCCCACTCTCAGTACTGTCCCGCTCCATCACCCTCACTCTCTGAGCTGACCCGATCCATCACCCTCACTCTCAGTACTGACCCGCTCCATCACCCTCACTCTCAGTACTGACCAGCTCCATCACTCTCACTCTCAGCACTGACCCGCTCCATCACCCTCACTCTCTGTCCTGACCCGCTCGTTCATCCTCACTCTCAGTCCTGACCCGCTCCATCACCCTCACTCTCAGTGCTGACCCGCTCCATCACCCTCAATCTCAGTGCTGATCCGCTCCATCACCCTCACTCTCAGTCCTGACCCGCTCCATCACCCTCACTCTCAGTGCTGATCCGCTCCATCACCCTCACTCTCAGTGCTGACCCGCTCCATCACCCTCACTCTCAGTGCTGATCCGCTCCATCACCCTCACTCTCAGTCCTGACCCGCTCCATCACCCTCACTCTCAGTGCTGATCCGCTCCATCACCCTCACTCTCAGTCCTGACCCGCTCCATCACCCTCACTCTCTGAACTGACCCGCTTCATCACCCTCACTCTCAGTACTGACCACTCCCCGTCCTGCAGCACCAACCTGCCACTTTATTCAACCACATGCCGCGCGGCCTTCGATTCAGCGATCTGGAGATCAGCCCCCTGGCCCGGACCCTCCGCTCCTCATCGCCGCCCATCATCACCGCCACTTTGGGCATCCTGGGCTGGAACCGCCTCTCCTTCACGAACGAGTACAAATTCGGAAAGACCTGGAACCAATCCCCATCGTCCAAGAACCAAACCTCATCATCCAAGAACCAATCCTCATCATCGCCGATCATGACCTGGAACCGCTGCTCCTCCTCGGCCTGGGCCCGCTCCGCTTCTCGGAACCGCTCCTCCGCCACCTGCAACCACCCCTCCACGGTCTGGAACCACTGCTCACCGCCGCCCCTCTTCACCGCCGCCTTCTGCCGCTCCACCATGGTCCGGAACCGCCGCTCCAAGACCTGGAACTGCTGTTCCACGGCTTGTATCCGATCCTCTGCCGCCGCCATCACGGCTCCCCGCCCGACCCTCCACCCGGGCCGGCCGCGATCACAAAATGGCCGCCAGTGATCGCACGGAGCAAACTCCGCCCGTAAGAGGCAGTGCGCCTGCGCACAACACAGCCCCGTCCCGTGAATAAAGATGACGTGGAGATGCTGGTGATGGACTGGGGTGGTGAAATGTCAGGAGTCTTACAACACCAGGTTATAGTCCAACAGTTTTATATCAGATCACAAGCTTTCAGGAAAGGATGCCCCAGAGCATGGTACATTGGCGAGACCATGCAGACGCTGCGACAACGGATGAACGGACACCGCGCAACAATCGCCAAACAGGAGGGTTCCCTCCCAGTCGGGGAACACTTCAGCAGTCATGGACATTCATCCACCGACCTTCGGGTAAGCGTACTCCAAGGCGGCCTTCGAGACACACGACAACGCAAAATCGTCGAGCAGAAATTGATAGCCAAGTTCCGCACCCATGAGGACGGCCTCAATCGGGATCTTGGGTTCATGTCACGCTACACGTAACCCCACCAGCGAAAAAAAAGTTTTCTGTTTTTAGTACAACGGGTCATTCTCTGTCTTTCACTTCCTTTCGGATGTTTCGCTCTCTCTCTCTGTCTGTCTTTGGGTTCGGACCGTTTGTATATTCAGTCGTCCTGTATGTAATGTCTGTCTGTCTGATTGCCTTGACAACGGGCAGTTGGAAAGATTATCTGTAATCACCTGGCATTGTTCTCTGAATATAAATGCGGCACCTTCCGTGGAATCCCAAACTCACCTAACGAAGGAGAAAGCCTCCGAAAGCTTGTGCTTTTCAAATAAAACTGTTGGACTATAACCTGGTGTTGTAAGATTCCTTACACGTTAATAACGTGACCGAGGGCTGTGGTGGGGGGAGAGGGGGCGTGGTGGGCGGAGAGGGGGCGTGGTGGGGGAGAGGGGTAAAGGGACAGGGCGTGGTGGGGGGAGAGGGGGACGTGGTGGGGGAGTGGGGTAACGGGACAGGGCGTGGTGCGGGAAGGGGTCGTGGTGAAGGGGAGGGGTAACGGGACAGGGCGTGGGGTGGAGTGCGGTAACGGGACAGGGCGTGGGGGGAGTGGGGTAACGGGACAGGGCTTGGGGGGTGAGTGGGGTAACGGGACAGGGCGTGGGGGGAGTGGGGTAACGTGACAGGGCGGGGGGAGTGGGGTAACGGGACAGGGCGTGCGGGGGAGAGGGGTAACTGGACCGTGCGTGGGGGAGAGTGGTGTAACGGGACCGGGCGTAGGGGGGGAGTGGGGTAACGGGACCGTGCATGGGGGGGGGGGTGGTGTAACGGGACAGGGCGTGGTGGGGGAGAGGGGGGCGTGGTGGGGGGAGTGGTGTAACGTGACTGGGCGTGGGGGGAGTGGGGTAACGGGACAGGGCATGGGGTGAGTGGGGTAACGGGACAGGGCGTGGTGGGGTGAGATGGTTAACGGGACAGGGCGTGGTGGGGGAGAGGAGGGCGTGGTGGGGGAGAGGGGGCGTGGTGGGGTAGTGGGCTAATGGGACTGGGCGTGGGTCGGGAGTGTGGTAACGGGACTGGGCGTGGGGGGTAGTGGGGTTACGGGACAGGGCGTGGGGGGAGTGCGGTAACTGGACAGGGCGTGGGGGGAGTGGGGTAACGGGACAGGGCGTGCGGGGGAGAGGGGTAACTGGACCGGGCGTGGGGGGGAGTGGGGTAACGGGACCGTGCGTGGGGGGGTGTGGTGTAACGGGACAGGGCGTGGTGGGGGAAAGGGGGGCGTGGTGGGGGGAGTGGTGTAACGTGACTGGGCGTGGGGGGGAGTGAGGTAACGGGACAGGGCGTGGTGGGTGTGAGGGGTAACGGGACAGGGCGTGGTGGGGGAGAGGGGGCGTGGTGGGGTGAGATGGGTAACGGGGCAGGACGTTGTGGGGGAGAGAGGGGCGTGGTGGGGGGAGGGGGGCGTGGTGGGGGAGTGGGCTAATGGGACAGGGCGTGGGTTGGGAGTGGGGTACCGGGACAGGGCGTGGTGGGTGAAAGCGGGCGTGGTGGGGGGAGAGGGGGGCGTCGGGGGGAAGTGGGGTAACGGGGCCGGGCGTGGGGGGGAAGTGGGGTAACGCCAGCTTCTCCAACTTATCCACGTAACTGAAGTCCCTCATTCGTGGAATCATTCTCGTAAATCTTTTCTGCACCCTCTCTCAGGCCTTCACATCTTTCCTGAAGTCGAATGGCCAGAACTAGACACAGTACTCCAGTTGTGGTCAAACCAATGTTTTTAAACGTTCAACATATCTTCCATGCTTTTGTACTCTATGCCTCTATTTAGAACAAGAACATGCATTAATATATCACCTCTAACATAGTAAAATGTCCCAAGGAGCGATTATCAAACAAAATTTCACAATATTGTGATAAGGATATATTGGGACAAATGACCAAAATCCTGGTCGATGAGGTAGGTTTTAAGGAGCATCTTAAATGAGGAGAGGGAGGTGGAGAGGTTTAGGGACGGAATTCCAGAGCTTGGGGTCCAGGCAGCTGAAGGCACGGCCGCCAATGGTGGAGTGATGGAAATCGGGGGATAGGCAAGAGGCCAGAATTGGAATAGCGCAGAGATCTCGGAGGGTTGCAGGCACGATTCCACCTTAACTGCGGTGGGCGCGGCTGCGCATCAGTTTGTTGTTTGCCACGCATATCATCATTCCGTCTGCTAACCAAACCAGTGCTCTCTGGTGGGGATGCTGCTGAGGTGACGTCAGCTACCAATCAATTTGTCGCAAGGGCGGGAGTTCAAGTTAGGTCGGACGGGAGTGTTGGACTGCAGATGTCGGCGTCTGGTGTGGGTCAGTGGTACAGCTGCTCAGAGACCGGTCTCCACAAATAGTGTACAGTCCGATGGAGAGATAGATATAGATCAATAGATATATGTAAAAGTTTAGATGGATAGAGAAGAAATAGTGCAAAAGTTTAGATATAGAAGAAATAGCTTAAAAGTTTATAGATATTGAAGAAATTTTGTAAAAGTTTATAGATATAGAAGAAATAGTGTAAAAGTTTAGAGATAAAGCAGAAATAGTCTAAAAGTTTAGAGATATAGACGGAATAGTGTAAAAGTTTATGCATGTCGAAGAAATAGTGTAAAAATGTATGGATATAGAAGAAATCGTGTAAAAGTTTATATACATCGAAGAAATAGTGTTAAAGTTTATAGATATAGAAGAAAAAATGTAAAAATTTATAGATATTGTAAAATTATAAACTAACTTGACTAAAGTGTAAACATGTGTATATTGGATAAATAAATACACATATTTTCGTCCCTTCATTATATAACTGACTTGAGTTTCCAATCAGAAAACTTGAGCACACGAGGATTCAGTAAAGATATAATGAGGAGATGTGTTCAATTAAATGAAAGCTTTTCACCTCCAGTGCGAATTGTGGAGAACTATTATTTTAGTCTCAAGACAAAGACATTTAAGGCATTGGTAGCAAATAACATTGGAGGGAGTCTCCGATTAGTGCAATTAACAGTTTTTGTCACCATCCTATTCAACGTTAGCTTCTGAAGTAAACTACAAATGAACCCAAATTACCCGGCATATTGTAATAATTGTTTATCGATTTCCATATTTCATATTTACAAATTAAGTTATTGTGACAGATCATCTGTTATTAAAGATCCTTCTACGATTGTGCTAAAATATAGTTTCCAATCACATTGGTACATTGTAAACAAAACAATGAAGTTGATTTAAATTGTTTTATACAATCACTATCCAAAAGTCATCAGTTGCCCCAAGGATTGTCACTTTTTATCTTTGTCTGTTGCCTCCCTCAGTTCAGGTTCCTCATGAACAAACTGCTCCCTGCCTTACACAGAGGCAGCCAGAATAAATGAGACCTGCAAGATGTACAACTGTAATGCAATATTTGTTCAAACCCTGCTGAGGATTCAATGGGGCGGGGCGGAAATCTTTAATTAAACTGTTGCCCCTCTCCAAATTCACACTGACTGATTTGACAGCTGTTTTGTATTTCTAACTCAATTTAAAAATTCTGATGGCAAACAATTTATTTCTGTTTGAATCAGAGTCATTAAGCTGATTCAAAAAAAATGCTGATTGGAATCGTTCCCATCTGATTTTTAAAATATAATGAGACTGGTCTGCTCAATCCGAATGCAACTTAAACCCTTTTCATAAATTATATAAATGTATCAGCCAATATAACATTAAATTGTTAGAATTATCCATTATTTTGTAAATTGATCTGTTTGTTACATACCCTGAATAATGTTTTCTAAAAAGATTTGTATTCAAAGTTGTGATTTTTTTTTACGGTGGTGCACACGGCCTTTATATCGGTGCACAAACCCAAATTCATTCCGCACATGGCCAAAAAAAATAGAGGGAACATTGGTTGTAGGGCTGGAGGAAGTTACAGAGATAGGGAGGGGCGAGGGTCATGGAGGGATTTGAAAACAAGGATAAGAATTTTAAAATCGAGGCATTCCCGGACCGGAAGCCAATGTAGGTCAGTGAGCACAGGGGGTGATGGGTGAACGGGAATTGGTGCGAGTTCCGATACGGGCAACAGAGTTTTGGATGAGCTGATGAGGCTGGAAAATGGGAGGCCGGGCAGGAGAGTATTGGAATAGTGGAGCCTGGAGGTAACAAATGCATGGACTAGGGTTTCAGCAGCAGATGAGCTGAGCCGGGGCAGAGACGGGCGATGTTACAGAGGTGGAAGTGGGCGGTCTTGGTGATGGAGCAGAAATGTGGTCAGAAACTCATCTCAGGTCGCCAAGGTTGTGAACGGTCTGGTTCATCCTCAGACAGTGGCCAGAGAGAGATATGGAGTCGGTGGCTAAGGAATGGAGTTTGCAGCGGGGACCAAAGACAAGGGCTTCAGTCTTCCCAATATTTAGTTGGAGCAAATTTTTGCTCATCTAGTACTGTGGACAAGCAATGTGACAAATGAGAGACAGTGGAGGTGTTGAGGGAGGTGGTGGTGAGGTAGAACTGGGTGTCGTCAGTGTACATGAGTAATCTGACGTGTTTTCGGATGATGTTGCTGAGGGGCAGTATGTAGATGAGGATAGAGATGGGGTCAATGATAGATCCTCGGGGGACTCCAGAGTTAACGGTGCGAGAGCGGGAAGAGCAGCCATTGCAGGTGATTCTCTGGCTACGACAGGATAGATAAGAATGGAACCAGATAAGCGCAGTCCCAACCAGCTGGACGATGGAGGAGGGGCATTGGAGGAGGATGGTGGGGTCAGCGTGTCAAAGGTTGTTGACAGGTCGAGAAGGATGAGGAGAGATAGTTTACCACGGTCACAGTCATAGAGGATGTCATTTGTGATGAAAGCCCAGGATTCCATTTGCTTTTTTAACCACTTTCTCAACCTGTCCTGCCACCAAAGATTTGTGCACATATACCCCCTGATGTGTTCCTGCACCCGTGTTAGAATTGTACCAGTTAGTTTATATTGCCTCTCCTCGTTCTTCCTGCCAAAATATATCACTTCGCACTTCTCTGCATTAAATTTCATCTGTTATGCGTCCGCCCATTCCACCAGCCTGTTTATATCCTCTTGAAGTCTATCACTATCCTCCTCACTGTTTACTACACTTCCAAGTTTTGTGTCATCTGCAAATTTTGAAATTGTACCCTGAACACCCAAGTCCAAGTCATTAATATGTATCAAGAAAAGCAGTTGTCCCAGCACCGACCCTGGGGAACACCACTGTATATCTTCTTCCAGTCCGAAAAACAACCGTTCACCACTACTCTCTGTTTCCTGTCACTTCGCCAATTTCCTATCCATGCTGCCACTGCCCCTTTTATTCCATGGGCTTCAATTTTGCTGATAAGCCTATGATGTGGCATTTTATCAAACACCTTTTGAAAGTCCAGATACAAAACATCAACTGCATTGCCTTCCTCATAACTCAGTTAGATTAAGAGCAGTTATGGAAAAGGACAAAGATAGAATAGGAGTACAAGTTTTCAATTGGGGGAAAACCAATTTTACTAAGCTGAGAAGTGATTTAGCAAAAGTGGACTGGAAACAGTTACTTCAAGGTAAATCAGAGTCAGAGCAATGGGAGACATTCAAGAAGGAGATAGTGAGGGTTCAGAGCAAATACGTTCCCACATAAAAAAGGGTGGCACTCACAAATCTAGAGCCCCCTGGGTGTCAAGGAGCATACAGGTTAGGATAAAGCAAAAAAGGGAAGCTCAATACTGCAGAAAGCCGAAAGCTCAATACTGCAGAAAGCCGAGAGGAGTATCAAAAGTGCAGGGGTGAAATAAAAAAGGAAATTAGGGAAACAAAGAGAGGGTATGAAAGAATATTGGCAAGTAAAATCAAGGAAAACCCAATGGTGTTTTATAAATACATAAAGAGCAAAATGGTAACTAAGGAAAGAGTAGGGCCTATTAGAGACCAAAAAGGTAACCTTTGTGTGGAGATGGAAAATGTGGATATGGTTCTTAATGAATACTTTGCATCTGTCTTCACAAAAGAGGGGGACGATGCAGAGATTGTAGTTAAGGAGGAGGAGTGTGAAATATTGGATGGGGTAAACATAGTGTGGGGGGAAATATTAAAGGGATTCGCAACTTTGAAATTAGATAGATCGCCAGTCCCGGCGAAGGAAGGAAATAGCGTAGGCTCTGACCATCATTTTCCAATCCTCTCTGGCTACATGCGTGGTGCTGGAGGAATGGCGGACTGAAATGTTGTACCATTGTTTAAAAAGGGAGAAAGGGATAGACCGAGTAATTACAAGCCAGTCAGCCTAATCTTGGTGGTGAGCAAATTATTGGAATCAATTCTGAGGGACAGCATTAATCATCATTTAGAAAAGCACGGATTAATCAAGGAGAGTCAGCATGGATTTAAGGGAAGGTCGTGTCTGACTAACTTGATTGAATTTTTTGAGGCGGTAACAAGAAAGATCGATGAACGTAGCGCATTTGATGTAGTCTACATGGATTTTAGCAAGGCTTTTGACAAGGTCCCACATGGCAGACTGGTCAGGAAAGTAAAAGCCCATCGGATCCAAGGGAAAGTGGCAAGTTGGGTCGAAAATTGGCTCGGTGGCAGGAAGCAAGGGGTAATGGTCGACCGGTGTTTTTGTGACTAGAAGGCTGTTTCCAGTGGGGTTCCGCAGGGCTCAGTACTAGGTCCCTTGCTTTTTGTGGTATATATCGAGGATTTCGAATTAAATGTAGGGAGCATGATTAAGAAGTTTGCAGATGATACAAAAATTGGCCATGTAGTTGATGGTGAGGAGGAGAACTGTAAATTGCAGGAAGATATCAATGGACTGCTCAGGTGGGCAGAAAGGTGGCAAATGGAATTCAATCCGGAGAAGTGTGAGGTAATGCATTTGGGGAGATCAAATAAGGCAAGGGAGTACACAATAAATGGGAAGATACTGAGAGGTGTAGAGGAAACTTGGAGTGCATGCCCATAGATCCCTGAAGGTAACAGGTCAGATAGATAAGGTGGTTAAGAAGGCAAACAGGATACTTTCCTTTATTAACCAAGGCAGAGAATTTAAGAGCAGGGAGGTTATGCTAGAAATGTATAAAACATTGGTTAGGCCATAGCTTGAGTACTGTGTACAGTTTTGGTCACTACATCACAGGAAAGATGTTGATTGCACTAGAGAGGGTACAGAGGAGATTTACGACGGCATTGCCAGGACTGGAGAATCAAAGCTATAGGTTGCATAGGCCGGTGTTATTTTCTTTGGAACAGAGGAGACCGACAGGAGATTTAATTAAGGTGTAAAAAAATTATGAGTGGATAGGAAGGACCTATTTCCCTTAACAGGGGAGTCAATAACCAGGGGGCATAGATTTGAAGTAATTGGTAGAAGGATTAGAGGGGAGCTGAGGAGAACTTTTTTCATCCAGAGGGTGGTGGGGGTCTGGAACTCACTGCCTGAAAGGGTGGCAGAGGTAGAAGCCCTCAACTCATTTAAAAAGGTGCTTGGATGTGCACTTGAAGTGCCTTAACCTACAGGGCTACGGACCAAGAGCCGGATGGCTCTTTTTCGGCTGGCAAGGACACGAAGGGCTGAATGGCCTCCTTCTGTGCTGTAAATTTCTATGATTCCATCAACCCTCTTTGTTACCTCATCAAGAAACTCAATCATGTTAGTTAAAGACAATTTGCCTTTAACAAATCCGTGCTGGCTTTCCTTAACTAATCTACACTTGTCAAAGTGACGATAATTTTTTCCCGAATTATCGTTTCGAAAAGCTTCCCCACCACCGAGGTTGACTGGCCTGTAGTTGCCAGGTTTATCCTTACGCTTTTTTGAACAAGGGTGTAACATTTGCAATTCAGCCTGATTCTCACTTGTATTATCAACCTGACATCTGTCATACACCCGCTTTTTCTGCTTCATCTTACTCTCTATCTCTTTCGTCATCCAGGGAGCGCTGGCTTTTGTTGCCCTCGTGGGAATGTACTTGAACCATCTCCTCTTTAAAGGCCACCCATTGTTCGATTACAGTTTTGCCTGTCAATCTTTGATTCCAATTTACCCGGGCCAGATCTGATCTCAACCCACTGAAATTGGCCCTCCTCCAATTAAGTATTTTTACTTTAGATTGTTCTTTGTCTTTTTCTATAACGAATCTAAATGTTATGATACTATGATCACTATTTCCTGAATGCTCCCCCACTGACACTTGCTCCACCTCATTCCCCAGAACCAGTATGCCTCCTTCCTCTGGGCCAGAAGCATACTGATCAAGAAAGTTTTCTCAAACACACTTCAGAAATTCCTCCCCCTCTTTGCCATTTACACTATTACTCACCCAGTCTATATTAGGATAGTCGAAGTCCCCGATAATCACTACTCTATAGTTCTTCAACCACTCTGTAATTTCCCTGCAAATTTGCTCTTCTGTATCCTTCCTACTAGTTGGTGGCCTATAGAATACACCCAGTAGTGTAATGGCGCCTCTATTGTCTCTTCACTCAATCCAAATAGATTCTGTCCTTGACCCCTCCAGGACATCCTCTCTCTCCAGCACTGCAATATTCTCCTGAACCAATACTTCCACCACCCCCCTCCATTTTTCCTTCCCTATCTTTCATGAACACCTTGTATCCAGGAATATTTAGCACCCAATCCTGCCGTTTTTTGAGCCAGGTCTCTCTTATCGCCATGACATCATGTTCCATGTGGCTATTTGCGCCTGCAGCTCACCAACCTTATTTACCACGCTTCATGCATTTACACACATGCACTGTAAACCTATCGTAGACCTTCTCGTATTCTCTCTTAGTCTGATCCCCCTAATCCTGTACTATTTCTTATTCTAGTGCTATCTGTCTCTCCCAATCCTATGTGCACCTTGTTCCTCCTTTCTAATGCTACATCCTGATGCCCATCCCCCTGCCAAATTAGTTTCACCACCCCCCCCCCCCCCACCCCGCCGACAGTACTAGGGAATCTCCCTGCGAGGACATTAGTCCCAGCTCTTTTGAGATGCAACCCGTCCATCTTGAACTGGTCCCTCCTGCCCCAAAACTGGTCCCAATGCCCCAACAATCTGGCGCCCTCCCTCTTGCACCATGTCTCCAGCCACACAATAACCTGCCTTATCTTCCTATTCCTATACTCACTAGCACGTGGCACTGGGAGTAATCCAGAGATTACTAACGTTGAGGTCCTGCTTTTTAACTTCCTCCCGAGCTCCTGAAACTCGAGCCGCCGGACTCATCCCTTTCCTTTCCTGTGTCGTTGGTTCCCAAATGGACCACAAATTCTGGCTGTTCCCCTTCCCTCCTCAGACTGTTCTGCACCCTCTCTGTGATGTCCTTTACCCTGGCAGGACTCATGTCAGCGGTCACAGAAACGCCTGTGTGTCCCCCTGACTATCAAATTCCCGATGACTACTGAATTTCTACACTTCACTGTGCCCCCCACCCCCCCGTGCAGTCCATTGCCCCATTGCGCCAGGCTCAGGACTGCACTCCTTCGAGGTATTATTACCCTCACTGGTATTAATACTGGTTTGAGAGTGGCTCACACCCAGCAGATTCCTGCACTGCCTGCCTATTCCTACCCTTTCGGATGGCCACCCACTTGCTATCCCGAACTCTCTGTGGATGTGTGGTGACCACCTCCTGGAACGTACGATCCAGGAAACCTTCAGCCTTCCTTATGCTCTGCAGTGAGTCCAGCTGCCCCTCAAGCTGAGAAACCCTCAGCTTGAGCACGAGCAACTAGAGGCATTTCCTGCACACGTGGCCCTCCAGAATACATGAAAAGTCCTGAAGTTCCCACATGGCACAGAAATTACAGGCAATGGGTCTCTGCTGCCCCTCCATTATATTTAGAAATCTTTTTTTATCTAAACTCCCAATAGATGCTCTATTATTAATTCACTTATCCCGATTAACCTATGCTTTTATTTCAGGTATCTCAGAGCACTTCCTCTCTGTGCACTGGCCTTCCCCCCTCCTCAATTTCCCACTCAGTCCACAATACACTCTGTGCTTCAGCAGTTAACCTTCTACTTTATAAACCTTTTGAGAACAGCACTTACAACTGCTCAGTTAACTTTCAGTTCACAGTAATTACCCTCTATTCAGACAATCACCTACAGCTGATTGACCGTTAACTGCCACTAAATCACAGTTTCTGTTAACTGTTACCGAACTTGCAGTTTCTTCTAAAGTTTTAAAGTTCTGTGTTAAATTTTAAACTAAATTTTTAATTTCAATTCACCCGCTACTTGAACAGAGTCCCCCTATTTCCAAATTCTCAAGTTCCCACTCGGTTCACAATGCATTCTGTGCTTCATCACACAGTCACAAATTAATCTTGTGTGTGTTTTAGAGTGAAAGGGTTTGATCGAAGAGGTGACTCCAGTCTGAGGCAGAGCCCAGCAGATATACAGTGTCTCCCCGCCCCCAGCACCATGTCAGAAAGAACCCACCTTTGTGGTCCACATAATATCGATATTACATTATGTGTTAATGTAGTACCAGACAGTGTTACTGAATTCAAATATATTTCATATCCAACTATCAAAATCAATCATCTTACAATTCTGAACTGGATACTGGGTTTTACATAATGTTATTTCCCATCAGTAAATCTATACCTGGATTTCACAATTGCAGTTGAATTAAATGATAATTTAAATATAAACTGGTGATAAAATAAGACGTAAATCTTACTTTTTTTAAAATAGTGATTTGTAAAATTTCTTCCAATTGATTATTTTGTGTTTTGTATCAGAATAATGTTCTGGGTGATCACCTGATCCAGCTCCCGGCCTCGGCCGAGGGTTCTTTTTATTAAACTGAGAGCAATGTATTTCCCCATAGAATCCAGATTCATTTCCCTGCTCTTTCAACACAATCAGCTGATTATTGTAAGGGGGTTGGAGTACAAGAATAAGAAAGTCTTGCTGCAATTGTATAGGGCTTTGGCGAGACCACACCTGGAGTACTGTGTACAGTTTTGGTCTCCTTATCTAAGGAAGGGTATACTTGTCTCAGCTGGAGTGCAATGAAGTTTCACGAGATTGACTCCTGGGATGACAGGGCTGTCCTATGAGGCGAGATTGAGTAGAATGGGCCTATACTCTCTGGAGTTTAGAAGAATGAAAGGTGATCTCATTGAAACATATGATTCTGAGGGGGCTTGACAGGGTAGATGCCGAGAGGCTGCTTCCCGTGGCCGGAGAATCTAGAACGAAGGAGTGTAGTCTCAGGATAAGGGATCGGCCATTTAGGACTGAGATGAGGAGGAATTTCTTCACTCACAGGGTTGTGAATCTTTGGAATTCTCTACCCCAGAGGGCTGTGGATGCTGAGTCATTGAATATATTCAAGGCTGAGTTCGACAGATTTTTGGACTCGAGGGGAATCAACGGAAATGGGAATCGGGCGGGAAAGTGGAGATGCGATTGAAGATCAGCCATGACCTTATTGAATGGTGGAGCAGGCTTGAGGGGCCGTATGGCCTACTCCTGCTGCGATTTCTTATATTCTTGTCATGGGAATCTGCTTTTAGCAGAAAATATAAACACCGTCTTTCAGCCCTTTAAACACTAACTGGAGTTTGCAGAAATGTCGTTTATCCAAATTTTGTTACATTCCAGATGTATAAAGAATGTGACGACCAGATGTTTCGCCATCGAATTCAGTATTGTGGCAGTAATTTAAATGGTCACTGCTAACAGTTACAGGTTTGCAGTGATTAAGACAACCAGATTTTCAGAGCAGACGGGGTCTGTTTTTAATAATGTGACTGTTTTATCGATGTCCTTCTGTAGATGCGGTGCTGCTTAATGTTCTGTCGAGCTCAAACTGATGGTGAATTCACTGAATCCCCAGTATCAGGTCTTGTGGTGTAAAAAATCCGTTATTGGAATCGCAGCTTCATGGTTAGAAAAAGTGTCTGACTGTTCAGGGTTAATCTTCATCTGAACTAAACTCCCAACACGAAGGTGGTTTTTGTTATTTCCGTTTCAGTTATTTTCGTTGAGTGATTTCCTCTATTGCCAGGGTAACAATCTGTCAGATCTCAGTACAAGAGGCGTTGGTTCCAATTTATATCCGAAAGACCATGAAACGTTCAGTGTAAACTCGTCTCTATATATTCAGACCATGAAACATTCAGTGTAAACTCCTCTCTATATATTCAGATCATGAAACAATCAATGTAAACTCCTATCGATATATTCAGACCATGAAACATTCAGTGTAAACTCCTATCTATATATTCAGTCCACGAAACATTCAGTGTGAACTCCTATCTATATATTCAGACCATGAAACATTCAGTGTGAACTCCGATCTATATATTCAGTCCATGAAACATTCAGTGTAAACTCCTATCGATATATTCAGACCATGAAACATTCAGTGTAAGCTCCTATCTATATATTCAGTCCATGAAACATTCAGTGTAAACTCCTATCTATATATTCAGTTCTTGAAACATTCAGTGTAAACTCCTATCGATATATTCAGACCATGAAACATTCAGTGTAAACTCCTATCGATATATTCAGACCATGAAACATTCAGTGTAAGCTCCTATCTATATATTCAGTCCATGAAACATTCAGTGTAAACTCCTATCTATATATTCAGACCATGAAACATTCAGTGTAAACTCCTATCGATATATTCAGACCATGAAACATTCAGTGTAAACTCCTATCTATATATTCAGACCATGAAATATTCAGTGTTAAACTCCTATCGATATATTCAGAGCATGAAACATTCAGTGTAAACTCGTTTCTATGTATTCAGACCATGGAACGAGGACGCCCAAATCTCTCTGAAAACCAACATTCAATAGTTTCTCATCATTTAAAAAATATTCTCTTTTTCTATTCTTCCTACTAAAGTGAATGACCTCACATTTCCCCACATTATTTCCTTACAGACTCTTTGTGTCCTCTTCACAGCTTACTTTCCCACCTACCCTTTGTATCAAACTTGGAGACATTACACTCGGTCCCTTCCTCCAATTCATAAAATCATAGAATGGTTACAACACGGAAGGAGGCCATTCGGCCGGTCGACTCTGCACCGGCTCCATGCAAGAGCAATCCAGCTAGTCCCACTCCCCCGCCCTATCCCCGTAGGCCGAATTTTTTTTTCCCTTCAAGCGTTTATCCAATTCCCTTTTGAAGGCCATGATTGAATCTGCTTCCACCACCCCCTCGGGCAGTGCATTCCAGATCATAACCACTCACTGCGTAAAAAGGTTTTTCCTCATGTCGCTTTTGGTTCTTTTGCCAATCACTTTAAATCGATGTCCTCTGATTCTTGACCCTTCCGCCAATGGGAACAGATTCTCTCTATCTGTATAGTCCCTCCATGATTTTGAATACCTCAATCAGATCTCCTCTCAACCGTCTCTGTTCTAAGGAGAACAACCCCAGCTTCTCCATTCGATCCACGTAACACTAATATAGATTGTTAATAGCTGAGGGCCAAGCACCGATCCCTGCAGCACCCCACTTGTTACAACCTGCCAACCTGAAAATGGCCCGTTTATCCCGACTCTCTGTTTTCTGTCCATTAACCAACCCTCTGTCCATGCCAATTTATTAACCCCAACCCCCTTAACTTAAGTAACAACCTTTTATGTGACACCTTATCGAATGACTTTTGGAAATCCAAGTATACTACATCCACTGGTTCCCCTTTATCTACCCTGCCAGTTATATCTTCAAAGAACTCTTAGGAAAATCGTGTTGAACAAATTTACTTTCATAAAACCATGTTTACTCTTCCTAATCATATTATGATTTTCTAAGTGCCGTGTTACCACTGCCTTAATGGATTTCAGCATTTTCCTGATGACTGATGTCAGGCTAACTGGCCTGTCGTTCCCTGTTTTTTCTCTCCCTCCTTTCTTTAATAGCGGGGTTACATTTGCTACCTTCCGATCCGCTGGGACCGCTCGAGAATCGAGGGAATTTTGGAAGATCATAACCAATGCATCCACTCTCTCTGCAGCCACCTCTTCTAGAACCCTCGGATGTCGACCATCATGTCCAGGGGATTTATCAGCTTCAGTCCCATTAGTTTCTCAGTACTTTTTCTCCACTGATATTAATTGTTTTCAGTTCCTCACTCTCATTTGCCTCTTTGTTCCCCACTATTTCCGGTATGCTTTTAGTGTCTTCTGCTGTGAAGACAGATACAGATTATCGACGCATATTAATCTTAAAAGGATTATTCTAACCATCCGTTTATCGATTAATAAATATATTTAATTTTACTTAGCAGTGTAAATAGAGGACTGTGTTTTAATGTGTGATTTCAAAACATCAGTGAGAAGCAGGCCCTTTAGATTAATGAACATGTCTGGCGTGTCATGTAACTTTCATATTACAAAGTGATCATCATAAGTAATACCGTTGTTGAGAAATGGCAGGGTTATAATATGTTCTATGCAAAACAAGTATAAGTGCAGAGACACAAAGTTCAAAGCACTTTTTTCCACTTGGCGGCTGTAAGTTGTCAGCAAGCTCCGGGAACGGAAATGAGATTCTGGGTGGAAACCAGATGGTGATGAGAATTAAAGATAAAACCTAATGCAGAGAATTAATCAACACCAAATGCGGGTGACCCCATTATTCTCAGATGGATGTTAGGGTTGAATTGAAACCCAGTGCTCCTTTAATTAAAAAACACAGGGATTGAATAAACCTTCTGGTAAAAAAATCAAACTGAAGGGGGAACTGAGTGGGTCTCAAAATGTCTGCCCCTGAGTGACACAAAGTAACAGCAAAATGCTGAAACTTGCAGAGACAGAAGCGAACGGTTTCCGTTTGTGGGAACTCACTTCCTCAAACTTTGGGCTGATATGAGGAAGAGCTTTCTGCACTTTGCACGGAGACACCACTCGCTGAGTCTGATCCAACCTGTGATATGGACACGTGTCTTCTGGCAATTTAACTTGTTCAGTCCCAGTCTGTGTAGGATTTTCCAAGTTGTTGATAGTTAAAGGTCGGGTTTCATCATCCTGCCGCTTGTCCCCAACACAAAATACACACGGATACTCAGAGTCACTCACTGATATACAGAGACATCCTCTCTCTCACACACTCACTCACTGATATACAGAGGCATCCTCTCTCCCACACACTCAGAGTCACTCACTGATATACAGAGGCATCCTCTCTCTCACACACTCACTCAGAGTCACTCACTGATGTACAGAGACATCATCTCACACACACACACACACACACACACACACACACACACACACACACACACACTCAAAGTCACTCACTGATATACAGGGACATCCTCTCTCTCACACACACTCACTGATATAGAGGGGCATCCTCTCTCTCACACACACACTCACTGATATACAGGGGCATCCTCTCTCTCACACACACACTCACTGATATATAGGAGCATCCTCTCTCTCACACACACACTCACTCAGAGTCACTCACTGAAAAACAGAGGCATCCTCTCTCACACACACACTCACTGATATACAGAGGCATCCTCTCTCTCTCTCACTCACTCACTCAGAGTCACTCACTGATATACAGGGGCATCCTCGCTCACACACTCACTCAGCGATATACAGGGGCATCCTCGCTCACACACACACTCACTGATATACAGGGGCATCCTCTCACACTCACACTTACTCAGAGTCACTCACTGAAAAACAGAGGCATCCTCGCTCACAGCCACTCAATGATGTGCAGAGTCATCCTCTCTCTCACACACTCACTCAGAGTCACTCAGTGATATACAGAGTCTTCCTCTCTCTCTCTCTCACACTCACTCACTGATGTATAGAGGCATCCTCCCCCTCACACACACTCACTCACTGATATACAGAGGCATCCTCTCTCTCTCACACTCATTCAGAGTCATTCACTGAAAAACAGAGGAATCCTCTCTCACATTCACTCACTCAGAATCACTCACTGATATACAGGGGCATCCTCTCTCTCTCTCACTCACTCAGAATCACTCACTGATATACAGGGGCATCCTCTCTCTCACACACACTCACTCAGAGTCATTAACTGAAACACAGAGACAGCGTCTCTCTCTCACACTCACTCAGAGTAACTCACTGATATACAGGGGCATCATCTCTCTCTCACACACACTCACTGATAGACAGGAGCATCCTCTCTCTCTCACACACACTCACTGATAGACAGGGGCATCCTCTCTCTCTCACACACACACTCACTGATAGGCAGGGGCATCCTCTCTCTCTCACACACACTCACTGATAGACAGGGGCATCCTCTCTCTCTCACACACTCACTGATATACAGGGGCATCCCATCTCTCTCACACACTCACTGATATACAGGGGCATCCCATCTCTCTCACACACTCACTGACATACAGGGGCATCCTCTCTCTCACACACTCACTGATATACAGAGGCAGCCTCTCTCTCACACACTCACTGATATACAGAGGCATCCTCTCTCTCACACACTCACTGATATACAGAGGCATCCTCTCTCTCACACTCACTGATATACAGAGGCATCCTCTCTCTCACACACTCACTGATATACAGAGGCATCCTCTCTCTCACACACTCACTGATATACAGAGGCATCCTCTCTCTCACACACTCACTGATATACAGAGGCATCCTCTCTCACACACACACTCACTGATATACAGAGGCATCCTCTCTCTCACACACTCACTGATATACAGAGGCATCCTCTCTCACTGTCTCTCTCACATGGTTCATTGCCTTCCGCAAAGTGTGTGACACTGTGTCATTACCCGTTTGTTTCACACCCCACCCAATAAACAGTGCACAGGAACAGGAGGGGGCCGTCCAGCCCCTCGAGCCCGTTACATGGGAACAGGAGGGTCCATCCAGCCCCTCGAGCCTGTTCCGCCACTCTATTATATCGTAGCTGATCTGTACCTCAACTCCATATCACCTCGATATACCGAATAAAAGGGTAGATTTGATTACCTGTTACTTTGTACTGAAAACAGAATCTGACCCTATTGGGGAAACTGGAAACCAGGGACACAGACAGAGTGAGTGAGTGAGGAAAACTGTGGGAGATGGTGTTTAATGTGGGCAAGTGTGACGTCATCCACTTTGATCAGAAAAAGACAAATCGGAATATTTCCTGAATGGGAAGAGTGTGGGAACTGTGGATGAGCACAGAAATTTACGGCTCCAAGTACACACATCTCTAAATCCCAGTGGGCAGGTACAAGAAGTTATCTAAAAGGCTAATGGAGTGTTGGCCTTTATCTCAAGGGATGGAATATAAAGTGGAGGAAGTTATGTTACAGCTGTACAGAGCTCCGGTCAGAGCCCATCCAGTGCTCGGTCAATGAGGTAGGTTTTAAGGAGCGTCTTAAAGGAGGGGAGAGAGAGAGAGGTGGAGAGGTTTAGGGAGGGAATTCCAGAGCTTGGAGTCCAGGCAGGTGAAGGCACGGCCGCCAATGGTGGAGTGATGGAAATCTGGGGATCGGCAAGAGGCCAGAATTGGAGGAGTGCAGAGATCTCGGAAGGTTGGAGGGCTGGAGGAGGTTGCAGAGAGAGGGAGAGGGGCGAGGGTCATGTCGGGATTTGAAAACCAGGATAAGAATTTTTAAATGGAGGCGTTCCCGGACTTGAGCCAATGTAGATCAGTGAGCACAGGGGGTGAAGTGTGAATGGGAGTTGGTGTGAGTTCAGATACGGGCAGTAGAGTTTCAGATGTTTATGGAGGGTGGAAGATGGGAGGCCGGGCAGGAGAGTATTGGAATAGTGGAGACTGGAGGTGGAAAAAGGAATGGATGAGTCTGATTAACCGTCTGATTCACACTCATATCCGGGGGAGGAGGGCAGTGGATTGAGATGATGGCGATGGATGGGGACCGGTTGATCCTCTCCAGGGAGAGGATGGCGGTGGATTGAGATGATGGTGGTGGATGGGGACCGGTTGATCCTCTCCAGGGGGAGGATGGCGGTGGATTGAGATGATGGCGGTGGATGGCGACCGGTTGATCTTCTCCAGGGGGAGGATGGCGGTGGACTGAGATGATGGCTGTGGATGGGGACCGGTTGATCTTCTCCAGGGGGAGGATGGCGGTGGATTGAGATGATGGCGGTGGATGGGGACCGGTTGATCCTCTCCAGGGGGAGGATGGCGGTGGACTGAGATGATGGCGGTGAATGGGGACCGGTTGATCCTCTCCAGGGGGAGGATGGCGGTGGATTGAGATGATGGCGGTGGATGGGGACCGGTTGATCCTCTCCAGGGGGAGGATGGCGGTGGATTGAGATGATGGCGGTGGATGGGGACCGGTTGATCCACTCCAGGGGGAGGATGCCGGTGGATTGAGATGATGGCGGTGGATGGGGACCGGTTGATCCTCTCCAGGGGGAGGATGGCGGTGGATTGAGATGATGGTGGTGGATGTGGACCGGTTGATCCTCTCCAGGGGGAGGATGGCGGTGGATTGAGATGATGGCGGTGGATGGGGACCGGTTGATCCTCTCCAGGGGGAGGATGGCGGTGGATTGAGATGATGGCGTTGGATGGGGACCGGTTGATCCTCTCCAGGGGGAGGATGGCGGTGGATTGAGATGATGGCGGTGGATGGGGACTGGTTGATCCTCTCCAGGGGGAGGATGGCGGTGGATTGAGACAATGGCGTTGGATTGAGATGATGACGGTGGATGGGGACCGGTTGATCCTCTCCAGGGGGAGGATGGCGGTGGATTGAGATGATGGCGGTGGATGGGGACCGGTTGATCCTCTCCAGGGGGAGGATGGCGGTGGATTGAGATGATGGTGGTGGATGTGGACCGGTTGATCCTCTCCAGGGGGAGGATGGCGGTGGATTGAGATGATGGCGGTGGATGGGGACCGGTTGATCCTCTCCAGGGGGAGGATGGCGGTGGATTGAGATGATGGCGTTGGATGGGGACCGGTTGATCCTCTCCAGGGGGAGGATGGCGGTGGATTGAGATGATGGCGGTGGATGGGGACTGGTTGATCCTCTCCAGGGGGAGGATGGCGGTGGATTGAGACAATGGCGTTGGATTGAGATGATGACGGTGGATGGGGACCGGTTGATCCTCTCCAGGGGGAGGATGGCGGTGGATTGAGATGATGGCGGTGGATGGGGACCGGTTGATCCTCTCCAGGGGGAGGTGGCGATGGATTGAGATGATGGCGGTGGATGGGGAACTGTTGATCTTCTCCAGGGGGAGGATGGCGGTGGATTGAGATGATGGTGGTGGATGGGGACCGGTTGATCTTCTCCAGGGGGAGGATGGCGGTGGATTGAGATGATGGCGGTGGATGGCGACCGGTTGATCTTCTCCAGGGGGAGGATGGCGGTGGATTGTGATGATGGCGGTGGATGGGGACCGGTTGATCCTCTCCAGGGGGAGGAGGGCAGTGGATTGAGATGATGGCGGTGGATGGGGACCAGTTGATCCTCTCCAGGGGGAGGATGGCGGTGGATTGAGATGATGGCGGTGGATGGGGACCAGCTGATCGTCTCCAGTCCCCTGGACTCTTCCATCAGTCAGGTCGCGACCCCGCCGGATTGCTGACATCACGCAAGAGCGCTGCATCCGGGCAGGCGCTGAGTCGTTGAAACGGCCGGAAGGGTTTAAAAATCTGGAGGCACGTGACACTTTCTGCGGTCGGTCAATCAAGTGAGAGAGGGCTGTGTCTGTGGGGGAGGCATTCATTTGTGCCGAGTGTGCAGTGCGCATACCCCGGCCCGGAAGGTCCCCGGGGGATGAGACGGTTGGGGATGACGGGGACGGACTTGTCAATCGGGTTTGATCCAATAGGTACAAAATCTATGGGGGGAGTTGGAGAATGAGAGAGAGCCCCTTACTTTAATCAGTGATGGGTGGGGTTGGGGGGAGAGGTAGAATGACAGAGAGTCCCATACTTTAATCAGTGATGGGTGGGAGAGGGAGAATGACAGAGAGTCCCTTACTTTAATCAGTGATGGGTGGGGTTGGGGGGAGAGGGAGAATGACAGAGAGCCCCTTACTACAATCAGTGATGGGTGGGAGAGGGAGAATGACAGAGAACCCCTTACTTTAATCAGTGATGGGTGGGCGAGGGGGAGAGGGAGAATGACAGAGAGCCCCTTACTTTCATCAATGATGGGCGGGGTTAGGGGGAGAGGGAGAATGACAGAGAGCCCCTTACTTTAAACAGTACAACTTGTTTCCTGTTTCTATGTAAAATACTGACTGTTCAGATTTCCCACATTCCTGAGCTGCTTGCATTGACTTAAATGACATTAACTTCCAGCGAATATCCTGCAATTTTCTGCGTCTGGCCCGAGGGACTTCAAAGCTCGGTTTGTTCGTCTTAGAGCAGGTAAAGGGGAGATTTAATAGTGGAGTTTTGATAGGGTAGATCGGGAGAAACTCTTTCCACTGGCAGGAGGGTCGGTAACCAGAGGACGCAGATTGATGAGAATTGGGAAAAAAGCCAGGGGGAGATGAGTAGAATTTTCTTTACGCACCGAGTTGTTCTGATCTGGAACCGAATGCCTGATAGGGTTGTGGAAGCAGATTCGTGTTTAAAATCTGCCCCAATGCCTCTGTGTATAACTGATGCTCCGACTGTCCATTCGCTCGCGGTGAACAAATTTGTTTAGTAACTTTCAAAATGGAATTGGTTAATCACTTGTAAAGGAGAAAGGTTGCAGGACCATTGCGAAAGTGCAGGGGAGTGGGATTAAATGGATACCTCTTTCAAAGAGCCAGCACGGACAGCAGGGGCCGAATGGCCTCCTTCTGAGCTGTCTGCTTGAAATCAATGGGGGGATTGGAAATCGAAGCATTTACATAATTTGAGCACTTAATACGAAACTTAACTCGCATCAAACCCACTTGAATCAGCTGGTAGGAAGAGTAAAGGCAACGCGAGGTTTCGGGTTATGCCCCACATGATCTTTATATGTCAGTAACATTTAGCGGAAGAGGTGACAGCGAGGTTGATGTGCGCTGACACTTCCTGGAGGGCTCCACTCAGATTGTGTCCAGGGGAGAGCAAGGCGGGGAGATCAGCCGAATCCCCGAGTACCAGAGTCCTGACTGGGGACGGGGAGAGCAAGGCGGGGAGATCAGCCGAGTACCAGAGTCCTGACTGGGGACAGGGAGAGCAAGGCGGAGAGATCAACCGAATCCCCGAGTACCAGAGTCCTGACTGGGGACAGGCAGAGCAAGGCTGGGAGATCAGCCGAATCCCCGAGTATCAG
Source organism: Heptranchias perlo (assembly GCF_035084215.1). Taxonomy (NCBI): domain Eukaryota; kingdom Metazoa; phylum Chordata; class Chondrichthyes; order Hexanchiformes; family Hexanchidae; genus Heptranchias; species Heptranchias perlo. The sequence goes on along the minus strand of NW_027139516.1, from coordinate 8,056,660 downwards.
AGTCCTGACCGGGGACAGGGAGAGCAAGGCGGGGAGATCAGCCGAATCCCCGAGTACCAGAGTCCTGACTGGGGACAGGAAGAGCAAGGCGGGGAGATCAGCCGAATCCACGAGTATCAGAGTCCTGACTGGGGACAGGAAGAGCAAGGCGGGGAGATCAGCCGAATCCACGAGTACCACAGTCTTCACTGGGGACAGGGAGAGCAAGGCGGGGAGATCAGCCGAATCCCCGAGTACCAGAGTCCTGACTGGGGACAGGGAGAGCAAGGCGGGTAGATCAGCCGAATCCACGAGTACCAGAGTCTTCACTGGGGACAGGGAGAGCAAGGCGGGTAGATCAACCGAATCTACGAGTACCAGAGTCTTCACTGGGGACAGGGAGAGCAAGGTGGGGAGATCAGCCTGATCCCCGAGTATCAAGTCCTGACTGGCGACAGGGCCCGTGCGGACCAGATCACATGTCGCTTCAGTCTTTTCAATGGACGAATTGGGTGAGTGACTGAGAATGATGAGAGTGGGGGATTATATCGAAGGAAACACATGTCTGCATTTAGTGCAGATCTCTCCTCTTTCTCTCGTCACACACACGGTTCTGGGTGGAAACCAGGTGGTGATCAGAATTAAAGATAAAACCTAATGCAGAGAATCAATCAACACCAAATACGGGTGACCCCATTATTCTCAGTTGGATGATAGGGTCGAATTGAAACCCAGAGCGACTTTAATCAAAACACAGTGGAATTGAATAAACCTTTTGGTAAACATTAAACTGAAGGGGGAACTGAGTGGGTCTCAAAATGTCTGCCTCTGAATGACAGAAAGTAACAGCAACATGCTGAAACTTGCAGAGACAGAGGCGAACGGTTTCCGTTTGTGTTAACTCACTTCCTCAACCTTTTAATCTATAAGAACAAGACGCTTTTGCACTTTGCATGTGGTCTGCCCTTGCTGCGTCTGATTGAACGTTTGATATGGACATGTGTCTTCTGGCAATTTAACTTGTTAAATACCAGTCCGTGTACGATTTTAGAAGTGGTTGATGGTTAAAGGTTAGATTTCATCATCGTGCCGCTTCTCCCCCAACAGAAAATACACACAGATACTCAGTCACTCGCTAATATACAGAGGCATACTCTGTCTCCCTCTCACACACACAAACTCACTCAGATATACAGAGCCATTTTCTCTCTCTCTCTCTCTCTGCCTCTCACATACACAAACACTCAGTCAGTCCCACATTGATACACAGTGTGTCTCCCTCCGTCACGTATGCACATACCTGCTCAGAGTCACTCAGATATACAGACACATCCTCTGTCTCTCTCTCTCTCTCTCTCTCTCTGTCTCTCTCACACACACACACACCCACTCAGTTGTTCACTGATGCACAATGTATCTGGCTCCATCACATAAACACACATTCAGAGTCTCACAGTTAGGCAGAGGCATCCATTGTCTCTCTCTCATACTCATACAATCCTCAGTTGCTCACTGATAAAATCTGTTTCACTCTCCCTCTCTCTCATGTACACACAAACATTAAGATTCACTCACTGAAATAGACACGAGTTCACTTCCCCTATCTCTCTCTATCAAACACACAAAGAATCACTGACTGATATACCCACGCCTCCTCCATATCTCAAATGGTACATTGCCATCTTTTGGGGTCGGTACCCGAGAGTGCCTGCCCCGCCCATTGTGTAAGGAACGGTAAACTGCCATCCTGTGGTGACACGGTGCCCTCCCCGCCCCATTGTGCCATACACGGTACACTGCCATCCTGTGGTGACAAAGTGCCCTCCCCGCCCCCTTGTTCGAGACAAGGTACAATGCCATCCTGTGGTGACAAAGTGCCCTCCCCGCCCCGTTGTATCAGACACGGTACAATGTCATCATTGGTGACACTGTGCCCTCCCTGAAGTGTGAGTCCTTCGATCATATCCATTGTGTTTGGACAGTGGCCCCAATAAATCTTTCAATTCCAATTACGCATTCAACTATTGATATTTTTGGGGATAGTGATTTGATTTATCCTCAAACTAAGAATGGGCCATATTTGTTCACACATTCTACTTCAAATCATTTCGTTACTGATCGTGATTTTATCTAATCAGAGATATTTTATTACAGGCATGAGAATGAGTTGTAATCTATCGTCCAGTTCTGTATATCAATGACCATTTATAGCAAAATAGAAACAAGTTAATTGCTGAGAGCTTCTATTTTCTCTTGTTCTCTTAAATATGGTCAAAGTTCCCACCACATTCCCACACTGAGGTGCAGTTTTTACAGTTAATACCTATTTGACGGTTAAATATTCTTATTAAAATGTCTCACTTGTAGTTACAAACGTTCCAACCCCCACATGCCAGAACTTCGGAGTTTGCAGCTAACTGGAGACACATCCAGCCTCTGAGTCAGGAACTGTCAATTCAAGATGGTTAGAAACCCGGTCCACAGATGTTAATAGGACTTTTACTCATCGGAGTGTCCACAATAAACAGTAACACTCAAAGCAGGGGAAATCTCTTCTTTCTGTGATAAATCAGTCCCATGTTATGTTATGTTATGCAAATATTAAGTGAAGTGAACTCACTGCAATAGTCGCACTTCCCAGTCATGGTGTTGGCGCAGTATATCTGCCTTCTGTGGGTAGAACCATGACGCTGAGAGTATTGTCCCATCTACTCTCCCTGTTTGTCGATGATGCCACTAAAATACATTTGGAAAATGGGAGTCCGGCCCCTGGATGGAGTTCAGCCAGAAAATATAAAGGAATGGCCACTGATTCACAAATAGCAAATGTGATCCTAAAACCAGGGGCGGGACATGGAGAACGAATTGCCTCTAACTAGGGCTGGAAAATGAAACGATCACATATTGTGATCGGGGTGGGAAAGAGACATGGAATGTGGGAACAGAGTTCCTCAAACAAAGTGTTTATTCAATTAAATATTTGTTGTTCAATTGTTTACGTTTCAATTACTTTTATTTAAATTCAACATTAGAAGGAAAGTGTAGATTACATTCTCCTTCACACAGTCAATGTTTGTCTCATTTTCTACCCTGCCATTATTAGATCTCCCGGTGAATGACGGAGTGATTGAGAAAAGCCCACAGCTGGAAGTAAACAGGGATTGTAGACTGAGGAACAACAGCAGGTGAATCAGCACAGGATTGTGAGAGCAGCAACCAGAGAGAACCCTTCCGATTCAAAGAGCTTCCATAGATGGACTGGGGAGAAAGGTAAGAGAAAGTCTCACTTACTCAGATAAACACTGGTCCTGTTGACGGTCCACAAAGATTACAAGTTAAGGGGCGAAATGGTGAGAATGAGACTGGGAGAGTCTGATCACCGAGTACAATTATCCAGCATGAGGCCTTGCAATGAAATGTGAAGTGAGATCAGTTTCTATCTCAAAACACACAGTCACTGATGAATCTTGTGTGTGTTTTGGAGTGAAGGGGTTTGATCGAAGAAGTGGCTCCAGTCTGAGGCAGAGCCCAGCAGATATACAGTGTCTCCCCGCCCCCAGCATCAAATCGGAATGAACCCACCTTGATAGCCCTCATAATATCGATATTACGCTGTGTGTTAAGGTAGTACCAGACAGTGTTACCGAATTCAAATATATTTCAGATCCAACTATCAAAATCAATCATCTTACTGGGTTTTACTTAATGTTATTTCCCATCAGTAAATCTATTTCTGAATTTCAAAATTACAGTTGAATTAAATGATTACCATTTCGATATAATTTGGTGATAAAATGATATGTAGATCTTAAATTTTAATAAAGATTTATAAAATTTCTTCCATTTGATTATTTTGTGTGCGGTGTCACAATAAAGACCATCCTAAAACTCACTTCTTTGACCAAAATTTTGGCCATTTTCTGTCTGATTCGGCATCTGTGAAGCGCCTTGGGATGTTTTTTCGATGTTAAAGGCTCTGTGGTGATGCAAGTTGTTGCTGTTGTGTGTTTATTATACTAGTGTCAGTGTGAGTGAAACAGCAGGAATTGAATTTTACAAAGTCTCAAACTTGGTTATAAATTAATGCCGGAGAATAACTTCAAATATAGTTTGGAGAAATTACTGATCCGAGATTTAATCATTTTTACATTTCCACAGTGGGGAAAGGAAATGGCACTGGGACTGATAGTTTGATTGGGAGCACATTCGTGAGACACACATACAACTGCCAGTCACAAACGTGATTATATAAAAACAATCAAATCCACCACTTGAACATTGAGACTGTAAAACCCAGAACGACATTCTCTAAATAAATATTGTGCATCACCTGAATGTTTAAAGTTACACGATTCATAACATTATACATTAGTGTTAATATTAGAACAGTGGTAAATCTCCTCACCTCCAACAGTGCTTATTAGTGTTAATATTAGAACAGTGGTAAATCTCCTCACCTCCTACAGTGCTTATTAGTGTTAATATTAGAACAGTGGTAAATCTCCTGACTTCCTACAGTTTTCATTAGTGTTAATATTAGAACAGTGGTAAATCTCCTCACCTCACACAGTGCTCATTAGTGTTAATATTAGAACAGTGGTAAATCTCCTCACCTCCTACAGTGCTCATTAGTGTTAATATTAGAACAGTGGTAAATCTCCTCACCTCACACAGTGCTCATTAGTGTTAATATTAGAACAGTGGTAAATCTCCTCACCTCCTACAGTGATTGTCAGGTGCTGACACCATGGGGATGTGGTAAATATATTCCAGTAGAAACACCAACCAGGACACCTCTCCATGAACACACGGACACTTTCACTGCCCAAAGGCACCAGAGGAATCCCACCCAGCTATATATTGTGTATGAGGATAGATATCATATTCATAAAGTATCTGAATTTAATGACGAAACTCAACAAATCAAAAATATTCAACACAATTTGTGAATAAAAATAACACAATTGCCTCAGACTGTGTTAAACCGAGTGAAGGGTCATTTAATCCATCAATGATCACCCCGCTCCAGATTTCCCTCCAGAATATTCACTGCCTCAGGAATAAGGCTGGTTCTGGCCTGTACTGTGTGAGTAAATCTTACCAAGGGACGCTCCCAGTTCAGAGTCTCTGCCGATGGGTTCCCGTCTGGAACTGGGTTGTGGAGATCAGCGGGACTCACTGGACTTCACTGGGCAGCTGTCCATGTCACACCTGATGTGGAGCGTTGATCATAACACTCGGGAAATGCTCGATCCCAGAGCGAACAGCTGTTGTGCTGATGGGGGAGGAGAGACTTGGAATCATGTTTAACAAGGCAATGCTCTCCTGCTTATTTTAATATTTCCGTCTAACCCTCCTATTTATATTATATTTATTACAGGGCATCAGAATCTGGGAACGTCTGTCACCACCATGGCTGAAGGTTCAAACAGGGGAGAAGATCCAACATCTTCAACAAGAATGAGAATGTACACAGGTACGTTCAGAAAATTCTTCACAATACAATTTCCGTCCTGACAAAGGGTCCAGATCAGGAGCAAGAACCTGCAGTTCACACAGGAAGATGTAACAGTACAGATACCGTGTAGATAGAGGGAAGTGAGTGACCATCTAGAGGCATAGTGCAGTCACAGGTGTAGGGATCTCCTGAGTACTGGAACTGTCCAATTGATACCTGATGGTGGGGACTGTAAGGTGGACAGAGACAGTGACTCAGAGGATGGTCTTCCTGAGTAACAGTATGAGGCCAGGGAGCAGGGGGACACCCCGAGTGGGGCGGGGGTGAGAGGCAGGTGGGACACAGGAATAGGAGAGTGATAGTGATGGGATATTCCATAGTCAGGGAATAGACAGGCTCTTCTGCAGCCCTGAGCAGGTCCCGATCTGAACCGATCAAGAACAATGGTTTTACAGACTGGGTGAATGGAGCAGGAGGGAAGGGTTCACGGTCTTGGCGAATAGAGTGAGTTTAGGGAGAAGGGAAGGGACGGACACGATATGAACCGACCACCATTGGTTTTACAGACTGGGTGAATGGAGCAGGAGGGAAGGGTTCACGGTCTCGGGGCACGAGGGTGAGTTCAGAAAGAAGGGAAGGGACGGTCACGGTCTTAATCGAACAACAATGGTTTTACAGACTGGGTGAATGGAGCAGCGGGAGGGTTTCAGCTGATAATCTGGAGGGTGGGAAATATCCGGGTCTGAGATGAGAGAACGGAATTCATAAAACTGTTGGAGCAGGAACAGAAGATTTATGAAATAATGAAAAGTTATTGGCAGGTAAAAAGGAAGGTGGTTTTGAAGTATTGAGAGATAAAGTCACTTGGTATTAAAAAAACACAATAAACGGAAACGGGTCAACATTCCAAAAAATCGGAGTTATGGTTGAGTTTTATCTCTAAATATACAAATCACTCCAAACACATTTGGAAAATCAGAATCATGAGAGATGTGATCTAGTATCTGCAAGACAGGGCCTGAGTTTTCACAGGACTCAGCGCAAAACGTTCTTGGTTATCACATTTTGAGGAGAAAGAAAAATACCTCTGGTCGCCAGTATTAATAAAGCTTCTATGACAGAGCTGGAACAATAACAACTTGCATTTATATAGCGCCTTTAATATAGTAAAACTACCCAAGGGGCCTCACAGGAGCGATTATCAAACAAAATTTGACACAGAGTCAAATAAGGAGATATTAGAACTGGTGACGGAAAGCTTGGTCAAAGAGGTAGGTTTCAAGGATATTCCAAAAGGAGAACAGAGAGGGAAAGAGAAGGATTTGGATCTGAGAAACATCGCCGAGGTGGATAAATCACTGGCCCCAGAGATAACACACCCGAGGCTGTTAAAGGAAGTCAGAGAGGAGATAGGAGGGATTCTGACCCCAATTTCTCAATCCTCGCTTGTTATCAAAAATATCCAGGTGGACTGAAGGAGCCCAAGTAATGTCTCTGCTAAAATAGGGAGAGAGGGTCAACGGGTAACTGGAGACCAATTAGTCTCCGTCAGTAGTGGGCAAACTCCTAGAATCTGTAATTCCAGATCGAATTCGTGAACGTTTCGAAATGCAGGGGATGATCAGGGGAGGCTGGAAATGATTCGCTGCAGACAAGCTGTATTTGACAAATCTGATGCAGCTTTGTTGAGAGGTGACAATATAGGTCGATGGAATGTATCACATGCGGTGTCTCTGGGTTTTCAGAAGGTGTTTGATAATGTGGCTCACAGGAGGCTTCAGCCGTTTGTTATAAGAGGAAATGTAACCGCCCGGATAGAAAGTCGATAATGTGTTTAGTTTTCTCCATTTTTGCTCACAGATCCGAACACTGCAATCACTGAGTTCCTGACAAATTGCGACGACTATCATCTGTTCCAGTTGACGAAATTCTACCGGGACAGACTAGAACAGGCGATTGAAGAAGGGGTGGACGGAGTCAGCTCGTTGTTAACATACGAGTGGCATTTCAGTGGACAGGAACATCGGGTAAGTGGGCTGGAAACAGAATGAGTTTGGATTATTTAAACAGCAGGGAACTAACAGGATATGAGATCTTAGAATCAAACAATGTTACAGAACAGAAACAGGCCAAATAGGAAATAAATGGATCAAACTGAAAATACAGTGAATCTGAAACAATGATACGATGAGAGGAAAATACCCAGTGGATCGGTCAGTGCTTGCACAAAGGATAGAGGGATGCTTCGGGTATAACTTTTCTGTGGACTGAAAAAAAGGAAACAGTTTCAGTGGGACTGGGAAAAGGAGAGACCAATATATTAATTATTGTTCTTTACAGAAAGTCATTGATCTCGTGGAGAAGGGAAACAGGGCGGACAGTTCCAAACTTCTCCTAAATCTGGTGATGGAGAAAGGCTCTCGGGCCCGAAGGGTGATGTGGGAATCCTTTGTGAACATGCACCATGCGGTACCAAAGTTGGACAAAATACTGAAAGAGATGCAGGAACTTGGTACGGTAAAATCACACACTGAATTCAATTTCAGATTGAAAAACTGCAGAATTTACTTTAATATTACACAGATCAGATTTCATGAAAGCTCATTGATTTAAACAGGTCCTGATCCATTTGATTATATGAACATCGGACGAGGTTTAACTGAAATACCCAGTCACCTGAAAGGTAAGTGATGAAATGGAGATTTCAAACTATTTATTTCACTTCTGAGAATCAGAATGTTTGACTGTAGACTTTTGTTTAGAGATTGTCAGAATCTGGGAATCAGAAATTCAAAGGGTGGAGGGAACAGAAATGAAACCTCGTTAGGAATATGCGGAGGTTGCATTATTTCACTTAATCCAGCTGATGATCGCCAGAACTTGTTAAATCCCCACACACCTGGCAGGATCCTGATACACTGTGAATACCCATACACACCTGGCATGATCCTGATACACTGTGAATCCCCATACACACCTGGTAGGATCCTGATACACCGTGAATCCCCATTCACAACTCCTATGAGGCACATAGAAGCTCTGGGCTCAGAATTAATGAGCAGTGCCCTAAGCCAGACTTTAAGGTTGACCGACTACTCTAGAAATCTGGCCCACCATCAACGGTAGGGAAAGAGGTGGAGAAATGCAAAATATTAAAATATTTTCATTACACAGCACAGAATGAGACGTCGGTGTTCGATCTGATCTGAGAAGATGTTTAGATGTTAACACAATAGATCATTAATCCGTGGAGTAATGTGAGGGAAAGACAATATTCAGGGTAATTCGGAAGTTCTGGGCTGGCTTCCTAATGGCAGTGAAAGAGAGAACTTATTCTACTCAAAGAATAGTCCTTTAACTCGGGGTCTTTTTAGACCCAATGGAATGACTAATGGCAGTGAAAGAGTGAACTTATTCTACTCAAAGAATAGCCCTTTAACTCAGGGTCTTTTTAGACCCAATGGAATGACTAATGGCAGTGAAAGAGTGAACTTATTCTACTCAAAGAATAGTCCTTTATCTCAGGGTCTTTTTAGACCCAATGGAATGACTAATGGCAGTGAAAGAGAGAACTTATTCCACTCAAAGAATAGTCCTTTAACTCGGGGTCTTTTTAGACCCAATGGAATGACTAATGGCAGTGAAAGAGTGAACTTATTCTACTCAAAGAATAGTCCTTTAACTCAGGGTCTTTTTAGACCCAATGGAATGACTAATGGCAGTGAAAGAGTGAACTTATTCTACTCAAAGAATAGTCCTTTATCTCAGGGTCTTTTTAGACCCAATGGAATGACTAATGGCAGTGAAAGAGAGAACTTATTCCACTCAAAGAATAGTCCTTTAACTCAGGGTCTTTTTAGACCCAATAGAATGACTAATGGCAGTGAAAGAGTGAACTTATTCCACTCAAAGAATAGTCCTTTAACTCAGGGTCTTTTTAGACCCAATGGAATGACTAATGGCAGTGAAAGAGTGAACTTATTCTACTCAAAGAATAGTCCTTTAACTCAGGGTCTTTTTAGACCCAATGGAATGACTAATGGCAGTGAAAGAGAGAACTTATTCCACTCAAAGAATAGTCCTTTAACTCAGGGTCTTTTTAGACCCAATGGAATGACTGATGGCAGTGAAAGAGAGAACTTATTCCACTCAAAGAATAGTCCTTTAACTCAGGGTCTTTTTAGACCCAATGGAATGACTGATGGCAGTGAAAGAGAGAACTTATTCTACTCAAAGAATAGTCATTTAACTCACGGTCTTTTTAGACCCAATGGAATGACTGATGGAAACAGATTTGTAATTACCCAAACCTGCATTGTAGGAATTTCAGACCAAAATGAAACAACGGAGTATAATTATTGGGAGAACAGTTGAAATGAACTGCGAATGTTTTCTGCTCTAACATTGCACTGAGTGATGTGGGCAGTAGTTCTAATTCTAATTCTATGAAAGGACTGTTATAAAAACACATTAAATATAGGTGCAAAGCTGCTGAAAAATTGTTCACAATTTCTGAAATACAATATAACGGGAGAATGATTAGAGACAGGAAAAGGCCATTTGGCCCAAATAAGCCTGCCTCTTTTTGAGAGATGGCCCCACCTACTCCTCCTCTCAGTGTATCCACAGAAACACGTTCAATTGTCTTTTAACCCCACTTACACTGCCCCTTCAGTGTGTTTCCCTGGTAACTGGGTCCCCCGCTCTCTGACCCTTCAGTGAGAAAATTACCCTGATTTCTCTTCTTATTTCCGACTTTAAATTTTCTCCGTCTCTAATTATTTTCATGAGTGTGAGCCTTTTTCCTGCATTAAAGTTGTGAATTACGTTGAAATGATTCAATACCGAAGTCTCTTACACTAACAAGATACATCAAACCCTCTCACCATTCCCTCAACCTAAACTCCTAATACCTTAAATTGTCTTTCTTAATCCCCCCTGTACCTTCAGAATGTCAGTAATATTTACCTGTAATCAGGTGACTAAAGAAGTATAGGTCTGATACAATAACATTGAAACTTCTGTTCATTCACAGTCTGTCCCTCTCCCAGTGCCCACAATATCCCAGATAAACTGCCCGAGGTCTGATACAATAACAGTGGAACTTCTGTCCATTCACAGTCTGTCCCTCTCCCAGTGCCCACAACACCCCAGATAACCTGCCCGCGATCTGATACAATAACAGTGGAACTTCTGTCCATTCACAGTCTGTCCCTCTCCGAGTGCCCACAATATCACAGATAACCTGCCAGAGGTCTGATACAATAACAGTGGGACTTCTGTCCATTTACATTCTGTCCCTCTCCCAGTGCCCACAATATCCCAGATAACCTGCCCGAGGTCTGACACAATAACTGTGGGACTTCTGTCCATTTACAGTCTGTCCCTCTCCCAGTGCCCACAATATCCCAGATAACCTGCCCGAGGTCCGTTCCAATAACAGTGGAACTTCTGTCCATTCACAGACTCTCCCTCTCGCAGTGCCCACAATACCCCAGATAACCTGCCCACGGTCTGATACATTAGAATCATAAAATTTTTACAGCACAGAAGAAGTCCGTTCAGCCCATCGAGCCCCTGCCGGCTCTTTGCAAGAGCTACCGAGTGCGCCACATTCCCCTGCTATTTCCCCGTAGCCCTGCAAAACTTTTCCTTCAAGTATTTATCGAATTCCTTTTCGAAAGCCACGATTGAATTTGCTTCCACAAACCCTTTCAGAGAGAGCAGTCCAGACCATAACTACTCGCTACTTTAAAAAAGTTTATTCTCCTGTCGCCATTGGTTCTTTTGCGAATCACTTTCAATCTGTGTCCTGTGGTTCTCGACCGTCCGATCAATGGGAACAGTTTCTCCTTATTTACTTGACCTAAACCCTTCATGGATTTGAAAACTTCTATCAAATCTCCTCTCAATCTTCTCTGCTCCAAGTGGAACAACCCCGGCTTCTCCAGTCTAATCACGTAACTGAAGTTCCTCATCCCTGGAGCGATTCGAATAAATCTTTTCTGCATCATCTCTAAGGCCTTCACATCCTTCGTAAAGTGCGGTGCCCAGAATTGGACGCAGTACTCCAGTTGTGGCCAAACTAGGGAATTATAAAGCTTCATCATCACTTCCTTGTTTTTGTCGTCTATGCATCTATTTTTCAAGCCAAGTATCCCGTATGCTTTTTAAACTGCTTTCTCAACTTGTCCTGTCACCTTCAAAAATTTGTGAACATACACCCCCAGGTCTCTCTGTTCCTACACCCCCTTTAGAATGATACCATTTAGTTTATATTGCCTCTCCTCATTCTTCCTGCCAAAATGTTTCACTTCGCACTTCTCTGCGTTAAATTGTATCTGCATATGTCCGCCCATTCCACCAGCCTGTCTATGTCCTATTGAAGTCTATCACTATCCTCCTCACTGTTTACTGCACTTTCACGTTTTGCGTCACCCAGATCCAAGTCATTAATATATAGCAAAACAAGCAGTGGTCCGAGTACCGACTCTTGGGGAACACCAATGTAAACCTTCCTCCAGTCCAAAAAACAACCGTTCACCACGACTCTCTGTTTCCTGTCACTGAGCCAATTTCGTATCCATGCTGCCACTGCCCCTTTTATTCCATGGCTTTCAAATTTGCTAATAAGCCTATTTTGCGACACTTTATAAAACGCCTTTTGAAAGTCCATATCAACATCAATCGTATTGCACTCCTCAACGCAATCTGTCACCTCATTTAAAAACTCAATCAAGATAGTTAAACACGATTTACCTTTAACAAATCGGTGCTGGCTTTGCTTAACTAATCCACACTTAATAAATTGAATACTAATTTTGTCCCGGATTATCGTTTCTAAAAGCTTCCCCACAACTGAGGTTAAACAATAGATTTCTGCCCATTTCAGTCTATTCAGTACACACAGTATCCCAGATAACCTGCCCTAGACCTGATACAATAACAGTGGGACTTCTGTCCATTCACAGTCTGTCTCTCTCCCAGTGCCCACAATAATCAAGATAACTTGCCCAAGGACTGACGAAATGACACTGACGAGTAAAGTGATAATGAGAAGTTGTTACTTTTTTCAAAATAACTAACATTGAGAACCACTTTCTGTCTGTTCTCATTGAAGATGTTCAACAGAAACACAAGGAAACACTCCGGGTCCAAACTGAAACACTGAGAGTGAACACGATCCGAATAAAGGAGAAGGTTAAGATTTTCCAGCTGGTCAATCTATACACTGAGCTAACGGTCATTTCTACTGTTCGAGATCGGACACTTGTAGAACATGAACTGCTGGCAAGAGGCCGAGAGCATGAAGAGTGGAGAGAGAAACATCTCCGGAGAGAACTGGAAAAAATCCGAACAGATCAATTGTTCCAGAGCAGTTTTTCTCAGAGAGGCAGTTTGTTCCAGAAAATGAAGAGTTTCTTCCAGCGATCCAGTTCTGGGAGTTCAGCAGCAGTGAGCGGAGTCGCGGGGATTGGAAAAACAACAATGGTACAAAAGATTGTTTATGACTGGGCCACTGGGAAAATATACCCACACTTTCAATTTGTTTTCAGTTTTAAATTCCGGGATTTGAACGCTATTAACTGTGGAATAAACCTGAGGAATCTGATACTGGATATGTATCCTTACTTTGGGAATATTCTGGGAGATCTCTGGAAGAACCCAGTAGGATTACTGTTTATATTCGATGGTTTAGATGAATTCAAGGACAGTATCGATTTTGATAACAATCGGAGAAATACAGAGGCTGATTACATGTGCACAGATCCTGAAGACTGGTGTGAAGTGTCTGACATTGTGTACAGTTTAATACAGCACAAGCTGCTCCCAGGATGTTCAGTGCTCGTGACCAGCCGCCCCACTGCATTACATTTATTGGAAAAGGCTGAGATCAGTGTCTGGGCTGAAATCCTGGGATTTGTTGGTGAAGAACGGAAGGAATATTTCAACAAGTTTTTTGAAGATCAGGCGGTGGCAGCAGCTGTTTTCAAACACTGGAGGAGAACGAGATCCTGTACACTATGTGTTACAACCCTTCCTACTGCTGGATCCTCGGTCTGTCACTGGGTCCCTTCTTCACACAAAGAGACAGGAAACAGCAGCGAGTTCCCAGGACCATCACCCAACTATATTCCTACTATATTTACAACATTCTTAAAAGCCATGGCCGAGAGATTGAATCCCCCCGTGATGTGTTACTGAAGATCGGTGAGATGGCCTTCACTGGAGTCTCCGAGAAGAAGATTGTGTTTAGAAATGGAGATTTGATCAAGAACAATCTGCAACCTTCCCAGTTCCTGTCTGGGTTCATGGTGGAACTTTTGGAGAGAGATGATTCTGCCCAGAGTGTGGTTTACACATTCCCGCACCTCACCATCCAAGAGTTTGTAGCTGCACTCGCACAATTCCTGACTGCAGATCCAGGGGACATCCGGAAACTCCTCAGTGAAGCCCACAGCAAGGAAGATGGGCGATTTGAGATATTTCTCCGTTTTTTTGTTGGTCTCTCCTCCTCACGGTCAGCTCGGCCCCTGGAGGAGTTTCTGGGTCCATTTCTTCATCACACAATTTGTGGAGTGATTGACTGGGTGAAGGAAAAGGTTGAAGGAGAGATTGGAAACAAAGGGAGAGAAACTCGTAAAACGGACCTCCTGAACACATTCCACTACCTGTTTGAGTCTCAGAATCAAACACTGGCTCGGGTCACAGTGGGATCTGTGGAAACACTTACATTGAGTGAATTGCGACTGACCCCGATTGACTGTGCGGTGCTGTCTCATGTCATTGGACTCTGCGATACTATAAAACACCTCAATCTGGAGAACTGCTCCATTCGGTATGAAGGACTCCAGCGGCTGGGACCCGTACTGCACAAATGCCAGGTGTTGAGGTAACTGTTTATTTGTCTCTAACTGTTTGGCCAATTGTAGAACAGTCACGAATTATATTGTTGCTCCGTAATGAAGGGAAACAAACAGTTCAGATAAACCAGAGAGAAGCAGATTCAACACAAATATGACAAATGATAAGAGGATCGGTTAGTAATTTCCTAAGGACTCGAGAATCTAAAATGGATCCTTGTGAACAAGTCGGGATTTTACAGTCTTTATCGGATCAGTAAATACAGGTCACTGGAGGAGTCTGACAATTGAATTGCAATAAATGATATTTATTGTAGTTTTTCTCACAGCCTGAGATACGTCCATTGAAGAGACTCCTTCTCACTGTTGCTTTCACGTAGACCGACAGTAACTGCAGCAGTCTGTGTGTCGGAGCATCCCACCCTCTTACCGAGGTGTGGGGACAAGTGACTGTCCCCGGACTGTCAACGTGTGTAGGAGAGGGAACCAGAAACACCGAACATTCAGTAACAAAGAGCAAAACACAGCTTTCGGGCAGTCAACCGCCAGTGGGCGAGCTGAGCTTTCCCCACAGGACGTCGGTCCGTTATCTTAACTCATCAATGACACAGCCCTTCACACTCTCCAATACATCCACCATCTCTTCACCCAGCTGGCAGCACTCGTGCCTCTGAGTCAGAAGGTCGTGGATTCAGGCCCCTCGCTCATTAATCCAGGCCGACACTTCAGTGGATTTGGGAACTAAAATATGCCGGTAAAAAGGTTGAAATTGAACGGGTTGTGGGATATTAGCCCAGCAGAACAAATACACACTGGGCAGCGGTGGGGCTTCACAAACAGCCGGAGGCTCCTGGGTGAACCAGGGGCAGTGAACCCGGGAATTTCCCATAATCTGTCCCCTTGTGCGTGATGTCCTGCTCGGGGAGGGAACTTCAGAAAATTCCCCAAAAACGGTCGGGCCCGTTCCACCTGAAATAAATGTAGAGCCAGTTTAATGGGAATAAAGAGAGAGACTCCCCTCCCCTATAAACTAGGAGTACAGGGACATTTAAAACTTGTAACAGGACAGAATAAACTCTCCTTGATACATAAAGTCCTGTGGGACGCATTTTACAGCAGCCGTTAGCGCCTTTTCACAATATAACTCACTCCGAGATATTATACAGATTAATAAAATACTGCATAATGTACAGGTAATCGCCGCTTTATCATTTAATTCAGGGAAATCGCCCCATTCCCATAAAATCTGGGATTTAAGAAGCAGCAAAAATGAGACAAGTTTTCACAAACCTGACGGGACCGGTCACTGATCTCCAGGAGGGTAATTCTGATCATCGGGGAATGAGACCGGACTGAGGGACATTTAAAGGCTCCACACAGACAGCACGTTATTGAATAAATACATTTACTGATAGTCCCTGAATATATGTGGCATTGAACAGAGCGAAATTCATTGTCAGTGACAGGGACATCTGGTTATTAATTTCCTGAAGATTTTTGTGTTTCCTGTAATATCAGAGAGAAATTGTGTCAGATCGGGGATTGAATTCAATGTGTTTCTCACTGTCTGTTTGTGTTTAGACTGGGGAGCAACAAACTGGGAGATTCAGGAGTGAAACTACTGTCTGCGGCTCTGAGGAACCCGAACTGTAAAATACAGGAACTGTGGTAAGTATCAGACTGTGTGAGGTTGTGCTTACAATAACCGGATGTCTAACACGGTATATTAATGTAAGTTTTAGTAATAATAATACAAATCAATACTGGGAATTTACTCTGATTCCTGTTATCTCTGCTTGCCTCTGTCTCTCTCCTCTGACTTTCTCTGATCTCCAGGTTATGGAATAACGACCTCACAGATTCTTGCACCGAGCATCTCGTCTCCGCTCTCAGGACAAACCGGTCATTGACGGTCCTGGATCTGAATTTCAATGGACTGGGAGATTCAGGAGTGAAATTACTGTCTGCGCTTCTGAGGAATCCGGACTGTAAAATACAGGAACTGGAGTAAGTACCAGACTGTGTGAGATTGTGATTATAATAACTGGATGTCTGACACTGTACATTATTATTATCATCAGTAATAGTGTTTTTAATAAACACTGTACATTATTATTAGTGTCAGTAATAGTGTGATTAATAAACACTGTACATTATTATTAGTATCAGTAATAGTGTTATTAATAAACACTGTACATTATTATTAGTAACAGTAATAGTGTTATTAATAAACACTGGGGATTTACCCTGATTCCTGTTATTTCTGTCTCTCTGATCCCCAGTCTGGATGGTGTCGGTCTCACAGATTCTTGTACCGAGGATCTCGTCTCCGCTCTCAGTACAAACCGGTCACTGACGGGTCTGTCCCTGGGATCAAACTCCTTCACAGACCGATCTGTCCCCGCTCTCCGCTCCCTCATACTGACCCGCAGGAGTCTGGAGTGGATCTGGTGAGTGTTTGTGTTAATGTTCAATCTAACAAATAAAATATCAATGGGATTCAGTCCCTTTTGTGGGTAATATTTGTCTGTAATTTTTATTGAAATGTTAACCCCAGTCTCCCTGTTATTTACACTATTGTTCAATCTGTTTATTTCCTGTTTAATCTTTAATCTATTTCAGTCTGGTGGAGAATCAATTCAGTTCAAACGGAAAGAGACACCTGGAGTCGCTGCGGGAATCCAGACGCGGACTGAGAGTGGGAGTGTGAACATTTCAATTTATAACCATTCCTGGTCTCATTATATGAACATTTCAATTTATAACCATTCCTGGTCTCATGATATGAACATTTCAATTTATTACCATTCCTGGTCTCATTATATGAACATTTCAATTTATAACCATTCCCGGTCTCATTATATGAACATTCCAATTTGTAACCATTCCAGGGCTCAATGTATGAACATTTCAATTGATAACCATTCCTGGTCTCATTATATGAACATTTCAATTTATAACCATTCCTGGTCTCATTATATGAACATTTCAATTTATAACCATTTCTGGTCTCATTCCATGAACATTTTTGGCCGATTCCCTGTCCCTCCCCTTTAACCGGCCGCGCTCCAGGTTTAAATCCGAACGGCCCTTCAACGGTTTCCAGCTCGAGCTGAGCGAGCGTCGTCTCCCATTGTGACGTCAGAGGCCCAGCGACAGGGTCACGAGACTCAGTCACCCGGTCCCACAGCGCTGATTCTGCCGGATATCCGGGGCTGGATGGTCACCAATGGGGCACTGGGTCAATGTACAGACAGGAAGGGCCCAGGGTGTGGCTCAGTCTGGGCTGCAGTGGGATACTGGGTCAATGCACAGACAGGAAGGACCCAGGGTGGGGCTCAGTCTGGGCTGCAGTGGGACACTGGGTCAATGTACAGACAGGAAGGGCCCAAGGTGGGGCTCAGTCTGGGCTGCAGTGGGACACTGGGTCAATGTACAGACAGGAAGGGCCCAAGGTGGGGCTCAGTCTGGGCTGCAGTGGGACACTGGGTCAATGTACAGACAGGAAGGGCCCATGGTGGGGCTCAGTCTGGGCTGCAGTGAGACAATGGGTCAATGTACAGACAGGAAGGTCCCAGGGTGGAGCTCAGTCTGGCCTGCAGTGGGACACTCGGTCAATGTACAGAGAGGAAGGGACCAGGGTGGGGCTCAGTCTGGGCTGCAGTGGGACACTTGGTCAATGTACAGACAGGAAGGACCCAGGGTGGGGCTCAGTCTGGGCTGCAGTGGGACACTGGGTCAATGTACAGACAGGAAGGGCCCAGGGTGAGGCTCAGTCTGGGCTGCAGTGGGACAGTGGGTCAATGTACAGACAGGAAGGGCCCAGGGTAGGGCTCAGTCTGGGCTGCAGTGGGACACTGGGTCAATGTACAGACAGGAAGGGCCCAGGGTGAGGCTCAGTCTGGGCTGCAGTGGGACAGTGGGTCAATATACAGACAGGAAGGGCCCAGGGTGGGGCTCAGTCTGTGCTGCAGTGGGACACTGGGTCAATGTAAAGATAGGATTGTCCGAAGGTGGGGCTCAGTCTGGCTGCAGTGAGACACTGGGTCAATGTACAGACAGGAAGGGCCCAGGGTGGGGTTCAGTCTTGGCTGCAGTGGGACACTGGGTCAATGTACAGACAGGAAGGGCCCAGGGTGGGGCTCAGTCTGGGCTGCAGTGGGACAATGGGTCAATGTACAGACAGGAAGGGCCCAGCGGTGGGGTTCAGTCTGGGCTGCAGTCGGGCACTGGGTCAATGTACAGACAGGAAGGGACCAGGGTGGGGCTCAGTCTGGGCTGCAGTGGGACACTGGGTCAATGTACAGACAGGAAGGACCCAGGGAGGGGCTCAATCTGGGCTGCAGTGGGACACTGGTTCAATGTACTGACAGGAAGGGCCCAGGGTGAGGCTCAGTCTGGGCTGCAGTGGGACAGTGGGTCAATGTACAGACAGGAAGGGCCCAGGGTAGGGCTCATTCAGGGCTGCAGTGGGGCACTGGGTCAATGAACAGACAGGAAGGGCCCAGGGTGGGGCTCAGTCTGGGCTGCAGTGGGACACTGGGTCAATGTACAGACAGGAAGGGCCCAGGGTGAGGCTCAGTCTGGGCTGCAGTGGGACAGTGGGTCAATGTACAGACAGGAAGGGCCCAGGGTGGGGCTCAGTCTGGGCTGCCGTGGGACACTGGGTCAATGTAAAGATAGGATTGTCCGAAGGTGGGGTCAGTCTGGGCTGCAGTGAGACACTGGGTCAATGTACAGACAGGAAGGTCCCAGGGTGGGGTTCAGTGTGGGCTGCAGTGGGACACTGGGTCAATGTACAGACAGGAAGGGCCCAGGGTGGGGCTCAGTCTGGGCTGCAGTGGGACACTGGGTCAATGTACAGACAGGAAGGGCCCAGCGGTGGGGTTCAGTCTTGGCTGCAGTCGGGCACTGGGTCAATGTACAGACAGCAAGGGCCCAGGGAGGGGCTCAGTCTGGGCTGCAGTGGGACACAGCTCAATGTACAGACAGGATTGTCCCAGGGTGGTGCTCAGTCTGGGCTGCAGTTGGACACTCGTTCAATGTACAGACATGAAGTGTTCCTGGTAATTAATGTCCCCATGTACAGTCTCTGTCCCTCCCAGTTATGAGTCGGACTCTGTAACAACTGACCCTCGAACCCTCCAAAATCTCTGTGCTCCTCCAGTTTTGGCCTCTTGCACATCCCCCACTCCCTTTGCTCCACGATTGCCGGCCGTGCCTTTCGCTGTCTCGGCCCTATTCTCTGGAATTCCCTCCATAAACCTCCCCGCCTCTCTCTCCTCCTTTAAGACTCTCCTTAAAACCTACCTCTTTGCCAAAGCTTTTGGTCACTTGTGCCAATACCTCCTTGTGTGGCTCGGTGTCACATGAATCGCTCCTGAGAAGCGCCCTGTGACGTTTTTCTACTATAAAGGTGCAATATAAATGTAAGTTATTGAAAGTTACTTCAGCTCAGGCCTGGTCTCGTTATTTTTTAAATGGTGTTCGTGTTTCAAATTATTGAGTAAAGGATCCTGGAAATTTCATCCTTCCTCCTCCAAGCAGCACCGCAGACGTGACTGTTTGGTCGAGTGAACTGTATGTGTTTATGTTTGTGTTGGGGGGAGGGGTCTTACTCGGAGGCTGGATATGCAGTTTGCACAAAATGGTGAGACGGACTGTGAGCAAAAGAGCTCAGCTGGGACCCCACAAAATGGCCTCCCGACATGCAAAACAAAATGACCGCCATGCACCTGCCGCAAAATGGCTGACGTGGACCCGCCGCAAAATCACAGAATGATCCATCACAAAAGGAAACCATTCGGCCCATCGTGCCATTGTCGACTCTATTAAAAAGCTAACCAGATAGTCCCATTACCCTGATCTTTCCCCGTGGCCAACACATTTTTCCTTTTCGAGTAATTATCGAATTCCCTTTTGAAAGTTACTTTTGAATCTGCTTCCACCTCCCTTTCAGGCAGTGAATTGCAGATCATTGCAACTCGCTGCATAAAAAATAATCCTCATGTCACCTCTCGCTTTTTGACAATTATTTTGAATCTGTGTCCTTTGGTTACCGACCCCCTGCCACTGGAAACAGTTTCTCCTTATTTACTCCATCAAAACCGACTCAACTCGCCGCTCTGTCCCCTCAAAGTTGTCGCATCTCCCCGAAACACAAGCATCATTTTGAAATTGTAACAAACCCTCGAAGCCCGTACAGGGGTTCATGTTTCCGACGTTAATCTCCTCTCGGCCCCTGTCTGTCTCACAGTGGGTTAACGTGTTTGTATAATATTGCAGGCTGGGCTACTTTAACCCCAGACTTTAACCTGGTTAAATCACAACGGTCACAATCGAACAGGAACGTGTTAAACCGAGGCCCCAAAACCAGGGCACAGAGTGGAAATTAAACCCAAGGGCAATAAACAGACCGAACTCATGTGGGCCCTGTTTGGGTGCAACCTGTGCAGGATCTCTGGCTCGGTCCCTTCTAGAGGAGGCCTCGGTCAGTCCCCTCTTCATGAGGCCGCATTCGGTACCCCCTGGAGGAGTCCTCGGTCAGTCCACTCTGTAGAGGAGGCTTCGGTTGGTCCCCTTTGGGGGATGGCTTTGTCGGTCCACTCTGGGGGAGGACTTGGTCAGGCGCTCTAAGGGAAGCCACCATCCATCCCCTCCAGGGAAGGAGGCCTTGGTCGGTCCCTTCTGGGGGTGTCATCCGTCACCCAGAGTGATCCCAGAGTTGAAGTCTTTATATTTAGACCACCTCAGCAACCCCCAACACAACAACAACAACAACAACAACAAAAAAAACAAACAAACAAACAAACAAACGACGACGACGAGGACGTGAATTAGTGTGGTGGCCATCTTGGACAAAATTGCCCCAAGTACCGAAGCCACCTTGGACAAATCGCCAGCGAGTACGGCAGTCATCTTGTTCGAAATGCTGGCAAGTACCGCGCAGAGTGTCCCCAGTTACACCACAGCGACCCCGGAATGTCCCAGTGACCCCACAGTGAATCCAGAGTGCACCCAGTGATCCAAGAGTGCAACCAGTCACCCGTGATTGATCGCAGAGTGCATCCACGGATCCCAGATTGCACCCAGAGTGATCCCAGAGTGCAGCCAGGGAATCCTGAGTGCAGCCAGGGACCTCAGATTGCACCCAATGATCCCACACTGTACTCAGTCACCCCAAGTTGATCCCAGTGTAGCAGTCTTTATATTTAGACTATCACCACAACAACTACAACAACAACAACTTGTATTTATCGTATATATATGATATATATATGTATATTTAAACACGGCGAACATGGCGGTAAGAATGGCAGCAATCTTGGAAAGAAATGGCGGCAAGCACAGCGACCACCTTGGACAAAATTGCGGCAAATATAGTGGCCATCTTGGACAAAGTGACTGCAAGTGTGGCTGCCATCCTGCAAAAAATGGTGGCAGAGTGCACCCAGTCACCCTGGAGTGATGCCAGAGCGCACATAGGGATCCCAGATTGCACACCGTCTCACAAGAGTGATCCCAGGATGCACCCAATGATCCCAGAGAGCGCCCAGACACCCCAGAGTGATCACAGAATGGCAAACTTTTATATTTAGACCACGAACACAACTATTACTAGTACAACAACAACAACTTGAATTCATAATATATATATCATATATGCGTATTTACACAAGGCCAGCATGACAGCAAGTATGGCAGCCATCTTGGACAAAATGGGCACAAGTTTGGCGGCCCTCTGGGACAAATGGCGGCAAGTAAGGTGGCTATCTTGGACAAAATGGCGGCGATTACGGCAGCCATCTTGGATGCAATAGCTGCAAGTAACTCACTGCAGTTCGACAGGAACAGGAGGAGGCCATTCAGCCCCTCATGGCTGTTACACAGGTACAGGTGGAGGCCATTCATCCCCTCGAACCTGTTATATAGGAAAAGGAGGATGCCATTCAGGTCCTCGAGCCAGTTACATCAGTACTGAGGCCGATCAGCCCCTCAAGCATGTCACATAGGAGCAGGAGGAGGCCATACGGACATTCGAGACTATTATACTGGAACTGGAGGCCTACCAACCACTCAAGCCTGTCAGATAGCAACAGGAGGAGGCCATTCAGCCCGTCAAGCCTGTTACACAGGAACAGGACGAGGCCATTAAGATCGTCGAGCCTGTTACACAGGTACAGGAGGAGGCCATTCAGTCCTTTAAGCCTGTTTTGCAGGAACTGGAGGCCATTCAGCCCCTCTATCATGTTAAGTAGGAACTGGAGAAGGCTATTCATCCCCTCCAAACTGTTGCACAGAAACTGGAGGAGGCCATTCAGCCCCACGATCATGTTACATAGGAAGAGGAATGGAACATTCAGATCCTCGAGCCTGTTCCGCCATTCAATTAGATCATGGCTGATCTGTATCTTAACTCCATCTACCCGCCTTGGTTCCTTAATCCTTAATACCCTTGCCTAACAAAAATCTATCAATCACCATTTTGAAATTTCGTATTGACCCCCCGACTCAACAGACTTTTGTGGGCGAGAGTTCCATATTTCCACTACCCTTAGTGTGAAGAAGTGCTTCCTGACATCACCCCTGAACGGCCTAGCTCTAATTTTAAGGTTATGCCCCCTTGTTCTGGATTCCCCACCAGGGGAAATAGTTCCTCTCTATCTACCCTATCAATTCCTTTAATCATCTTAAATACCTCAATTAGATCACCCCTTAATCTTCTCTATGCAGGGGAATACAAGCCTCGTCAATGCAATCTGTCCTCATAATTTAGCCCTTTAGCCCTGAACGACAGATCAGAAGTAGGGAAAATGCTGGAGTCTATTATAAAGGATGTGATATCAGAACACCTAGAAAATATCAACGGGATCAGACAAAGTCAACATGGATTTATGAAAAGGAAATCATGTGTGACAAACCTACTGGGTTTTTTTGAGGACGTAACTGCTAGAATAGATAAGGGAGAACCCAGTGGATGTGGTTTATTTGGATTTTCAGAAGGCTTTTGATAAAGTCCCACATAAGAGGTCAGTGTGCAAAATTAAAGCACATTGGATTGGTGGTAATATACTGGCATGGATTGAAAAATGATTAACAGACAGGAAACAGAGAGTTGGAATAAATGGGTCTTTTTCGGGGTAACAGGCAGTGACTCGTGTGTTACCGCAGGGATCGGTGCTTGGGGTCCAGCTATTCACAATATATATCAATGATTTGGATGAGGGAACCAAATGTAATATTTCCAAGTTGCTGACGACACAAAACTAGGTGGGATCGTGAGTTGTGAGGAGGATGCAAAGAGGCTTCAAGGCGATTTAGACAAGTTGAGTGAGTGGGCAAATACATGGCAGATGCAGTATAACGTGGATAAATATGAAGTTAACCACTTCGGAAGGAAAAACAGAAAGGCAGAGTATTATTTAAATGGTGATAGATTGGGAAATGTTGATGTACAAAGGGACCTGAGTGTCTTTGTACACCAGTCACTGAAAGCAAAAATGCAGGTGCAGCAAACGGTGTGCGGACGACACAGTGTGCTGAGTGTTCGGTAAGTGTGGGAGTTTAAGGGTTAATCTCTTTAAATCTAGTGCATATTGCTTCAACTGTTTAAGGTCAATTTAAAAGTTTAAATTTTTAAGTTTCTGTCAGGCTTCAGCAGAGAACTGCTTTAGCAAGTTAATTGGTTAGCTAGATTCAACTGGTAATTGAAGGTGGGGCAGGCCTGACTCATCTGAGTCTCAACTGTAGAAATACAGGGGCCTGTCAGTGCGGACTGCATGGTGTGCGGACTACACAGTGTGCTGAGAGTTCGGTAAGTGTGGGAGTTTAAGGGTTAATCTCTTTAAATCGAGTGCATATTGCTTCAACTGTTTAAGGTCAATTTAAAAGTTTAAATGTTTAAGTTGCTGTCAGGCTTCAGCAGAGAGCTGCTGTAGCAAGTTAATTGGTGAGCTAGATTCAACTGGTACTTGAAGGTGGGGCAGGCCTGACTCATCTGAGTCTCAACTGTCGAAATACAGGGGCCTGTCACTGCGGACTGCACGGTGTGCGGACTACACAGTGTGCTGAGACTTCGGTAAGTGTGGGAGTTTAAGGGTTAATCTCTTTAAATCTAGTGCATATTGCTTCAACTGTTTAAGGTCAATTTAAAAGTTTGATTTTTTAATTTCTGTCAGGCTTCAGCAGAGAGCTGCTGTAGCAAGTTAATTGGTTAGCTAGATTCAACTGGTACTTGAAGGTGGGGCCTGCCTGACTCATCTGAGTCTAAACTGTAGAAATACAGGTGCCTGTCTCTGCGGACGACACAGTGTGCTGAGAGTTTGGTAAGTGTGGGAGTTCGGTGTAGTGGGGGAGGGAGGTGCTGCTTTGCCTTGCTTTTCCGAACTTTTCCCGCAGAGCGGCAGTGTACCTGAGAGTAGAAGACTGAGATTGTGAAATAAAAGCAGCAGCAGACCTGCACCAAGAGACAACTACTGTGCGACATCACAGGTGAGGCAGGAGAGTCCGAGAGGTGAGCAGAGTATAAAAGGGGAGGCCGAGAGCGGGAAGAGAGTCTAGGAGTCTGAGGAAATTCATGGCAGCACAGCTCGCACCCGTGATATGCTCCTCCTGCACTATGTGGGAAGTCATGGACACTACCAGTTTCCCTGGCGACCATGTGTGCAGGAAGTGTGTCCAGCTGCAGCTACTGGCTAACCGTTTTTCGGAGCTGGAGCTGCGGGTGGACTCACTGTGGAGCATCCGCGATGCTGAGACTATCGTGGATAGCACGTTCAGTGAGGTGGTCACACCGCAGGTAAAGAATACGCAGGCAGAAAGGAAATGGGTGACCGCCAGGCAGATTAAAAGGACTAGGCAGGTAGAGCAGGAGTCCCCTGGGGCCATCTCCTTCTCAAACAGATATTCTGCTTTGGATACTGTTGGGGGAGATGGCTTATCAGGGGAAAGCAGCAAGAGCCAGGTTCGGGGCACCACGGGTGGCTCTGCTGCACAGGAGGGGAGGAAGAAGAGTGGCAGGGCGATAGTGATAGGGGATTCCATTGTAAGGGGAACAGATAGGCGTTGCTGCGGCCGCAAACGTGACTCCAGGATGGTATGTTGCCTCCCTGGTGCTCGGGTCAAGGATGTCACGGAGCAGCAGCAGGGCATTCTGGAGGGGGAGGGTGAACAGCCAGTAGTCGTGGTCCATATTGGTACCAGCGACATTGGTAAAAAAAGGAATGAGGTCCTGCAAGGTGAATTTAAGGAGTTAGGAGATAAATTAAAAAGCAGGACTTCAAAGGTAGTGATCTCAGGATTACTACCGGTGCCACGTGCTAGTGAGTATAGGAACAGGAGAATAGACAGGATGAATGCGTGGCTGCAGGGATGGTGTAGGAGGGAGGGATTTAGATTCCTGGGACATTGGGACCGGTTCTGGGGAAGGTGGGACATGTACAAGCGTGACGGGTTACACCCGAGCAGGACCGGGACCAATGTCCTCGCGGGGGTGTTTGCTGGTGCTGTTGGGGAATGTTTAAACTAGAATGGCAGGGGGATGGGAACCTGAGCGGGGAGTCAGAAGGGAATAAAGTTGAGAGCAGCAAGAGAGGGGAAGACCCAGGGGAAATCTACAATACGAATAGTACAAACAGTTGTTCAAGAACAAATGAAAGGGAAAAGCATAGAGCAGCGGAAAGAAAGTGTACTTTAGGCACTTTAGGCACGACAGATAAAATGAAAACTAGAAGGCGTAAGGCGATTAACCCAGCATCAAAGCTGTGACAGGGGGTTGGGAACGTGAGCAGCGAGACTGAGGAAAGCATATCAGGAAGGGACAGAAGGTATGGAGTAAAAGGTAAAGTGTTAAAAAAGGAAAAAGCAGGAACTAAGTGTCACAAAACATATTTGTAAGTTCTTCATCTGAATGCACGTAGCATTCGTAACAAAATGGACGAGTCAACGGCACAAATAACAACGTATGGGTATGATCTTGTGGCCATTACAGAAACATGGCTGCAGGGTGACAACGACTGGGAATTAAATATGCCAGGGTATTTAACAATCAGGAAGGACAGGCAGGAAGGAAGGGGAGGTGGGGTGGCTATGTTAATAAGGGAAGGAATCACTGTAATACAGACAAAAGATATTGGGACAAAGGATCAGGATAATGAAACAGTTTGGGTAGAGATAAGGAATAATAAGGGGCAAAAAACACTCGTGGGCGTAGTACATAGGCCTCCTAATAGTTGCAACTCTGCTGGAAGAAGTATTAATCAAGAAATAGTCGGGGCATGTAATAAGGGAACAGTTATAATTATGGGGGATTTTAACTATCATATTAACTGGACAAATCAAATTGGGCAGGGTAGCCTTGAGGAAGAGTTCATTGAGTGTATTAGGGATGGATTTCTTGAGCAGTATTTAACTGAACCAACAAGGGGGCAAGCAACCTTGGACCTGGTCCTGTGTAATGAGCCAGCATTAATTAATAATGTCCTAGTTAAGGATCCCCTTGGAATAAGTGACCATAATATGGTTACATTCCATATCCAATTAGAGGGTGAGAAGGTTGGTTCTGAAACAAGCGTACTGAGCTTGAATAAAGGAGACTATGATGGTATGAGAGCGGAATTGATTAAAGTAGACTGTGAAAATAGATTAAAGGGTAAGACGGTACACGAGCAGTGGTGTTCATTTAAGGAGTTATTTTAAAACTTTCAAAAAATATATATTCCACTGAGGAAAAAAGGGTGTAAAAGAAATGACAGCCATCCGTGGCCAAGTAAAGAAATTAAGGATAATATCCGACTAAAAACAAGGACATATAAGGTAGCCAAACTTAGTGGGAGGATAGAAGATTGGGAAGTCTTCAAAAGACAGCAAAAAGTAACAAAAGGATTGATTAAGAAAGGGAAGATAGATTATGAAAATAAATTAGCAAAAAAATATAAAAACAGATAGCAAGAGTTTCTACAGTTGTATGAAAAGAAAAGGGGTGGCTAAGGCAAACGTAGCTCCCTTAGAGGATGAGACCGGGAAATTAATGGTGGGAAACATGGAGATGGCAAAAATGCTGAACAAATATTTTGTTTCAGTCTTTACGGTAGAGGACACTAAGAATATCCCAACACTGGAAAAACAGGGGGCTCTTGGGGGGGAGGAGCTAAATACGATTAAAATCACTAAGGAATTGGTACTCAATAAATTAATGGGACTCAAGGCGGTTAAATCCCCTGGACCTGATGGCTTACATCCGAGGGTCTTGAGGGAAGTGGCAGAAGGGATTGTGGATGCTTTGGTAATAATTTTCCAAAATTCTCTGGACTCGGCAAAGGTCCCGGCAGATTGGAAAACTGCCAATGTAACACCCTTATTTAAAAAGGGTAGTAGGCAGAAGGCTGGAAATTATAGACCAGTTAGCTTAACATCTGTGGTGGGTAAACTTTTGGAGTCTATTATTAAGGAGACAGTAGCAGAACATTTGGATAAACATAATTTAATCGGACCAAGTCAGCATGGCTTTACAAAGGGGAAGTCATGTCTGACAAATTTGCTTGAGTTCTTTGAGGATATAACGTACAGGGTGGATAAAGGGGAACCAGTGGACGTAGTGTATTTGGACTTCCAGAAGGCATTCGACAAGGTGCCACATAAAAGATTATTGCTCAAGATAAATAATCACTGGATTGGGGGTAATATTCTGGCATGTGTGGAGGATTGGTTATCTAACAGGAAGCAGAGAGTTGGGAGAAATGGTACATTCTCGGACTGGCAACCTGCAGCCAGTGGTGTTCCGCAGGGGTCGGTGCTGGGTCCCCAACTCTTTACAATCTATATTAACGAGTTGGAGGAGGGGACCGAGGTTTGCAGATGATACAAAGATGGGAGGGAAAGTAGAAAGTGAGGAGGACATAAAAAACCAACAGAGGGATATAGACAGGCTGGGTGAGTGGGCGGAGATTTGGCAGATGCAATACAATATTGGAAAATGTGAGGTTATGCACTTTGGCAGGAAAAATCGGAGAGCAAGTTATTATCTTAATGGCGAGAAACTGGAAAGTACTGCAGTACAAAGGGATCTGGGGGTCCTAGTGCAAGAAAATCAAAAGGTTAGTTTGCAGGTGCAGCATGTGATCAAGAAGTCCAACGGAATGTTGGCTGTTATTGCTAGGGGGATAGAATATAAAAACAGGGAGGTATTGCTGCAGTTATATAAGGTATTGGTGAGACCGCACCTGGAATACTGCATACAGTTTTGGTCTCCATACTTAAGAAAATACATACTTGCTCTCTAGGCAGTACAAAGAAGGTTCACTCGGTTAATCCCGGGGATGAGGGGGTGGACATATGAGGAGAGGTTGAGTAGATTGGGACTCTACTCATTGGAGTTCAGAAGAATGAGAGGCGATCTTATTGAAACATATAAGATTGTGAAGGGGCTTGATCGGGTGGATGCGGTCATGATGTTCCCAAGGATGGGTGAAACTAGAACTAGGGGGCATAATCTTAGAATAAGGGGCTGCTCTTTCAAAACTGAGATGAGGAGAAACTTCTTCAGTCAGAGGGTAGTAGGTCTGTGGAATTTGCTGCCCCAGGAAGCTGTGGAAGCGACATCATTAAATAAATTTAAAACAGAAATAGACAGTTTCCTAGAAGTAAAGGGAATTAGGGGTTACGGGGAGCGGGCAGGAAATTGGACATTAATTTAGATTTGAGGTTAGGATCAGATCAGCCATGATCTTATGGAATGGCTGGCAGGCTCGAGGGGCCGATTGGCCTTCTCCTGCTCCTATTTCTTATGTTCTTATAAACAGTTAGGAAGGCGAATGGTATGTCGGCCTTCATTGCAAGAGGATTTGTGTGTAGGAGCAGGGATGTCTTATTGCAGTTATACAGGGCCTTGGTGAGACCACACCTGGAGTATTGCGTGCAGTTTTGGTCTCCTTACATAAGAAAGGATACACTTGCCATCGAGGGAATGCAGCGAAGGTTCATCAGACTGATACCTGGTATGGCAGCACTGTCGTATGTGTTCACTCGAGTTTAGAAGAATGAGAGGTGATCTAATTGAAACGTATGAAATTCTCACAGGGCTCGAGACTGGATGCAGGGAGGAAGTTTCCCCTGCCAAGAGGTCCAGAACGAGGGGCACAGTCTCAGAATACGGGGTAGGACATTTAGAACTGAGATGAGAAGAAATTTCTTCACTCAGAGGGTGGTGAACCCGTGGAATTCTCTACCACAGAACACTGTGGAGGCCAAGTAACTGAATATGTATAAGAAGGAGCTAAATAGATTTCTAGACACAAAAGTCATCTCGGGGTATGGGGAGAGAGCGGGAATATGCTATTGAGATGGAAGATCAGCCAGGATGATATTAAATGGCTCGAATGGCCGAATGGCCAATTCCTGCTCCTATTTTCTATGTTACTGGATCAAACCTATTTATCTCTATTTGTGCCACTAATTAGTCGATCTTGTTCCGAATGCTTCATGCATTCAGATCAAGAGCGTTTAATTTTAACGTTTTACTATTTTCCCCTGATTTGACCTTATTCACTGAGGTACTATTCCCGTTACACTCTCTGTCCCTTCCTCACAAACTGTGCTTAGCTTTAACCAAATCGCTACACTGCTCTCTGGACTTGACTTTCCTCTTCATATTTATAAATTTAACCTTACTTGAATCTTCCCCCGCCCTTTTTAGTTTAAAGCCCTATCTACCGCCCTCGTTATTCAGTCCTGTTTAAATGGAGCCAGTTCCAACGGAACAGCTCCCTCTTTTCTCAGTACTGGTGCCAGTGCCCCATGAATTGATACCTCAGTCTCCCACATCACTCTTGGAGCCACGCATTTAAATCTCTGATCTGTTTGACCCGATGCCAATATGGGCGTGGCTTAGTTAGTAATGCAGAGATTATTCCCTTTGTGGTTCTTCTCATTAATTAGGACCCTAGCTCCTTAAAGTCCCTCAGCAGAATCTCATTCCTAGCATTAGCTATGTCGTTGGTTCCTACGTGGACCACGAAAACTACATTCCATACCCCAACCCCCTCATGTTCCAAGTTCTTCTCCAGCCATGAGGAGATATCCTTAACCCTGACACCAGGCAGGAAACACAGCCTTCGGGACTCCTGGTCACGGCTGCAGAGAACAGTATCTATCCCACTGAGTATATTATCACGTAACACCAGCATATTTCTTTTAATTCCACCCCTCCGGAAATTGAATGGCCCCTTGCACCACGGTGCCGTGGTCAATTTGCCCTTCCTCCCTGCAATCTTTATTCTCATCCACACAGGCAACAAGCACCTCGTTCCTGTTGGACAAAGCAAATGATGAGACTCCTCCACCACTGCATCTGAGGTCCCCTTAACTGCCTGACTCGCAGTCACATCCTCCTGTCCCTGACCACTAACCAAATCTAAACCACTACCTAACCTAAGGGGTGTGACTGCCGCCTGGGTCGAAGTATCCAGATAACTCACTCCTCCCTTATTCATCGCAATGTCTGCAACTCGGACTGCAGCTCAACAACTCTGAGCCGAAGTTCCTCGAGTTGCAGACACTTACTGCGAATGTGGATCCCTGGGATCACGCTGCTCTCCACAAACTCCCACATGCTGCAGTTACAGCACATCACCCGCCCTACGATCCCTACCTAACCTTGTTTTATTTATTTACTTCATTAAAGTCTTTATGTAATTAATTCACTTGGTTTATTTTGATAATTTTTTAATTAATTAATTGATCTAGTTTAAGTTAATAATTGAATAAAGTATTAGTAAGTTATAGGTCTCTAGTTTAAACCACTCCCCTAACTGAGAGAGCAAGAAAGTGTATCACTCACCAACCAGTCATCAAGCTGCTGTCCTCTGATTTGATCTGAGAAGCTCCTGTGACGTGCCTTATAATCACAGAATCATAGAAAATTTACGGCACAGAAGGAGGCCATTCGGCCCATCGTGTCCGTTGTGGCCGAAAATGAGCCATCCAGCCTAATCTCATTTTCCAGCAATTGGTCCGTAGCCATATAGGTTAAGGTACTTATTAAATGAGTTGACAATATGAAATAAGTGCATTTATTGAAAACAAGAAAACATTAAGGTGAACCACGATTATTTTTTGGATTTGAAGATAATATGTTAAGCCATTAAAGAAAAAGCTTTATCTCAGTGAAATAGTTACACTTGTTAAAAACAATCAAAAAGTGACCAGCACAACGGAAATTTACTGGATTTGAAGATGAAATGTTAAGCCATTAAAGAAAAAACTTCATCTCAGCGAAATGAGTGCATTTGATGAAAAGAATGAAATAGTGACTCGAACCTTGGGAGGATTCATTACGTTAAAGGCGTTATATAAACGCATGTTGTTGATAATTGTAAAGTCTCCCACCATTTAATAAAGTAAGGATATGAGAGTAAGCTTTGAATCGCTAAAGCATCTATTGCTATACCTGATTCACCGTTCCCATCACCAGCCCAGATGCACCCTCTCGAAAGGATGTTTATAGTGAGACTGAGGGTATATGACAGGGTTAAGCACAGAGCACCAGTGAGCAGGAGGAGCTTGAAATAATATATTTCTCCCGTTTGGAGGCCGAGGAACAACTGTCCTTGGCTGAGGGGCCCAAGGCCCCAGAGCTGAGGACGCCAGTCTTCAACAGAACTATGACTTGGCAGCACAGACCTAAAGGGCAGGCCGTGGAGACAGTCACCTCTCACATTCTGGAGATGACCGATCAGTTGGAGAAGTTCAAGATCTGCATTTGTAAGACAACGCAGGAGGTATGTAAGGCCATTCAGAGCACCCCGGACAATATGGCAGTCCAGGTGATTCCTGTTGCAACAAGGGATATGGTGGAGATTCTAAGGGCGTTCGTTACTTCTGGAGTGACAGTCATTACCGCCTCCATAGATTACTAGTCTGATGCCCTCAATAGCAGCATATTTCAGGCTTTCACAGCTTCACTGTAACAATTCGGTCAGTCTCACGCTGACCTTCAGTCCAACC
This sequence comes from Heptranchias perlo, assembly GCF_035084215.1. Classification (NCBI taxonomy): domain Eukaryota; kingdom Metazoa; phylum Chordata; class Chondrichthyes; order Hexanchiformes; family Hexanchidae; genus Heptranchias; species Heptranchias perlo. The sequence continues at coordinate 8,024,359 of NW_027139516.1, read as the reverse complement.
GAGCCCATTCCCAGCACCAGTGACCTGCAAGGAGTGGTTGCACATTTCACTGTTTCTGATGGCGTGGATAATGAGGTTGTGTCATTCCAGTGTGTGGTTCTGGACTGAACCCAGTATGCATTACACGCACAAGTGAGATGAGAGCAGAAACAGGTCCAAGTCCCATTGCTACTGCTGTGTTGGACCTGACATAAAATGACTGGGGGGAAGATCGTTTGCGTTACATTGATAACAGGAATAAAAGGCAAATGTTATATTCCTTATACCAAAATTTACCGAGGCACCCAGACATAAACAGTGTATTGTTTATGGGGCAAAGTGTTGGACTATTCGAGTTGTGGAAATTGAGGACACTTTGAGCTGCTTGACAGATGGTCAGTGAGTTCAATCTGGAATGAACCTGCTGAGTGCCCCGGATCAGGTCGGAGGCTGGTGGCTGCACCCTGTGGATTATCAGGGATGAAATGTAACTTCAGTGGAGCGGAATTACAGTCGGTAGCGCATCGACCGCCTGTTTTACACACCGTGACTTCAATGCAAAGGAGAACTGAGTGGGGTGTATAATAGGCGGCCCATCCGCTACCGCCTGCGTTGTGCCCTGGTCGAAATATTGAATATCAGAGGTATTCAATATTTAGGAAGGACAGGCAAAAAGGGAAAGGAGGTGTTGTAGCGTTGTTAGTAAAGTTAGGAAATCAATGCAATAGTGAGGAAGCATATTGGCTCTGAAAATCACGATGTGGAATCTGTGTGGATGGAGCTAAGAAACACCAAGGGGCAGAAAACGTTAGTGGGGGTTGTCTATAGGCCCCCAAACAGTAGTGGAAATGTAGGGGTGGGCATTAAACAGGAAATTAGAGAGCATGCAACAAGGGTACAACTATAATCATGGGTGACTTTAATATACAAAGAGATTTTTCAAACAAATTAGCAATAATACTGTTGGGGGTGGGGGGGAATTCCTGGAGTGTGTAAGTGATGGTTTTCAAAACCAATATGTTGAGGAACCAACTAGAGAAAAGGCGATCCTAGCCTGGCTATTGTGCAATGAGAAAGGATTAATTAACAATCTTGTTGTGCGGGATCCCTTAGGGAAGAGCGACCATAACATGATAGAATTCCTCATTCAGATCGAAAGTGAAGTAGTTGAATCCGAAACTAGGTTCCTGAATCTAAAAAAAGGAAATTACGAAAGTATGAGGTGCGAGTTGGCTAGGATAGATTGGAGAACTTTACTGAAAGGTATGACAGTGGATAGGCAATGTCTAATATTTAAAGAACGTGTGCAGGTATTACAACAATTATTCATTTCTTTCTGGCACAAAAATAAAACAGGAAAGGTGGATCAACCGTGGCTTATAAAAGAAATCAGGCATAGTATTAGATCCAAAGAGGAGACATATAAAATTGCCAGTAAAAGCGGCAATGCTGAGGATTGGGAGCAGTTTAGAATTCAGCAAAGGAGGACAAAGAGATTTATTAAGAGAGGGAAAAAGTGTATGAGTGTAAACTAGCAGGGAACATAAAAACTGAATGTAAAGGCTTCTATTAATATGTCAAGAGAAAAAGATTAGTGAAGACAAATGTAGGTCCCTCACAGTCAGAAATGAGGGAAATTATAACGGTGAACAAAGAAATGACAGAACAATTAAACACATACTTTGGTTCTGTCTTCACAAAGGAGGACACAAATAACCTCCCAGAAATGTTAGGGAACCAAGGGTCTAGTGAGAGGGAGGAACCGAAGGAAACCACTATTAGTAAAAACTTAGTGCTAGGAAAATTTATGGGGCTAAAGGCTAACAAATCCCCTGGGCCTCATAATCAACATCCCAGAGTACTAAAGGAAGTGGCCCTGGAAATAGTGGATGCATTGATGATCATGTTCCAAAATTCTATAGACTCTGGAACAGTTCCTACAGATTGGAGGGTGGCAAATGTAACCCCACTATTTAAAAAAGGAGGGACAGAAAAAACAGAGAATTACAGATCAGTTAGCCTTACATCAGTAGGGGGTAAATGCTCGAGTCTATTATAAAAGATGTGATAACAGAACACTTGGATGACATTAACAGGATTGGACAAAGTCCGCATGGGTTTATGGAAGGGAAACCATGCTTAACAAATCTACTGGAGTTTTTTGAGGATGCAACTAGTAGAATAGATAAGGGAGAACCAGTGGATGTGATGTTCTTGGATTTTCAGAAGGCTTTTGATAAGGTCCCACACGAGAGGTTAGTGTGCAAAATTAAAGCACATGGGATTGGGGGGAATGTACTTGCATGGATTGAGAATTGTTTGACAGACAGGAAACAAAGTAGGAATAATCGGGTCTTTTTCCGGGTGGCAGGCAGTGAGTAGTGGTGTACCGTAGAGATCAGTGCTTGGGCCCCAGCTATTCACAATATATATCAATGATTTGGATGAAGGGACTAAATGTAACATTTCCAAGTTTGCAGACGACACAAAGCTGGGGTGGAAAGTGAGCTGTGAGGAGGATGCAAAGAGGCTCCAATGTGGTTTAGACAAGTTGGGTGAGTGGGCAAGAACATGGCAGATGCAGTATAACGTGGATAAATGTGAGGTTATCCACTTTGGTTGTAAAAACAGACAGGCAGATTATTATCTGAATGGTGATAGATTGGGAAAAGGGGGAGGTGCGACGAGACCTGGGTGTCCTTGTACACCAGTCGCTGAAAGCGAGCATTCTGGTGCAGCAAGAAATTAGGAAGGCGAATGGTATGTTGGCCTTCATTGTAAGAGGATTTGCAGTTAGACCGGGCCTTAGTGAGACCACATCTGGACTATTGTGTTCAGTTTTGGTCTCCTTATCTGAGGAAGGATGTCCTTGCCATGGAGGGAGTGCAACGAAGGTTTACCAGACTGATTCCTGGGATGGCAGGACTGACGTCAGAGGAGAGATTGGGTCGACTAGGCCTATATTCACTGGAGTTTAGAAGAATGACATGTGATCTCAGCAAAACTTGTAACATTCTAACAGGACTAGACAGACTAGATGCAAGGGGGATGTTCCCGATGGCTGGGGAGTCCAGAACCAGGGTTCACAGTCTCAGGATACGGGGTATGTCATTTAGAAGCGAGATGAGAAGAAATTTCTTCACTCAGAGGGTGGCGAACCTGTGGAATTCTCTACCACAGAAGGCAGTGGAGACCAAGTAATTAGATTTATTCAAGAAGGAGATAGATATATTTCTTAATGCTAAGGGGATCAAGGGATATGAGGAAAAAGCAGGAACAGGTTACTGAGTTAGACGATCAGCCATGATCATTTTGAATGGCGGAGCAGGCCAAGAGCCGAATGGCCTACTCTTGCTCCTATTTTCTATGTTTCTACGTAAGTTGAATTTTACCCACATATTTTTTGAGTTGCTTTCACCAGGGTTTTCAGTCTTTCCACTTTAGAGGCTTCTTCTTTCGTAACAACAGGGCTGGCACAACTGGTCGAGTAGCAGGGTGGGGAAATCTCCGGCCCACAGACGGATTTCTTCGATCTCCAGTCGATTTAAATTAGTGGGTAGAAAATAAAGCGCAGCGACCTTGTGGTTTATGGATGGGCTCTCCCAGAGCGCCCATTCGAGGAATCAGCCCTGACGTCAACAGCACTTTCAGAATGAAATTGTTCCATCACAAGCGATCGTGCAAAATGTGCGATCGTGCAAAATGAGCGATGGTACAAAATGAGCGGTGGTGCAAAATGAGCGATGGTACAAAATGAGCGATGGTGCAAAATAAGCGACAGCGTAAAATGAGCGATGGTGTATCAGCAGTCCGTTTTGTTGTTGGTCCGATTTTCCCAACAATTGACTTCAATGGAAAAGGAAATCGGGCGGATTGTAGAACGGGCGGCTGATTCTTTACCACCTGTTTTACGGAATTGCACGAGACTGATTTATGCCCTAAGATTCACAAAGCTCCACAGCTCATATTTGGGTCTGCTGTGGACCAATTTATACCCGAAGGTTCACAAAGCTCCACAGCTCATGTCTGGGTCTGCTGAAGATCAATTTATACCCTAAGGTTCACAAAGCTCCACAGCTCATGTCTAGGTCTGTTGTGGACAAATTTATACCCTGAGGTTCACAAACCGCTACAGCTCATGTCTGGGTCTGCTGTGGACCAATTCATACCCTGAAATTCACAAAGCTCCACAGCTCATGTCTAGGTCTGCTGTAGACAAATTTATACCCTGAGTTTCACAAAGCTCGACAGCTCATATCTGGGCTTGCTGTAGACAAATTTATACCCTGAGATTCACAAAGCTTCACAGCTCATGTCTGGGTCTGCTGTAGATCCATTGAGGTAGACTGTGATAGTGTAAAACGGGTCGCAAATCACTGTTGCACTATAATTAAAGATACAAACTGAGTCAGACTGGCGCTAGCTGGTGTTTAAAATAAAGACAGCGGTGCAGTGAGGGAATTAAACACCAAAATGTGAACTTCCAAAAACATGGATTAACATTTGATTATTTGAACTTAATGGTTAACGAGAAGGAGAGACCAGACATTCGGAGGGAAAGGTCAAATTAGCCATTTTGTGCAGAGAATGTAATTCTAGCTTCTGTTAAATAAATCAGAGTAAAATTGGCCTCAATCTGAATGTAGCTCTGATCTGGGATTTGGTTCATCTCTCCATTATTCATATTTTTCATTAACCTGAAACAATAACAGTATTTGTAACAGTAGCAGATCAGGAGAGTGCTGCGGGACCCTGTCCAGTTTAGTAACACAGCAGAAGGGTTAAGAATACATTGTGATTTATTACAGAATCCAGCAGCTCACTGAGAAAGTTACACATGGTATAGATGGAGGAGCAAAAGGGTATAAAGTGATTTTACACTTTAATTTGAGGCAATGACTTTTTATCTCCACAAGGTTTAATTTTACATGAAACTTAATGAGCTCTTTTTCCTAATGAAACTTCAGGCATAAAACCGTGGCGTCACAAAGAAAACAATCATTTGTTATTAATACAGTATAAAAATTGAGAATAGAATTTAACCAACACCTTGAGTTTATGTCCGATTTAGAATTGATTTACCCACAATAAAACAACACATTCTGAATTAACAAAATGCATAACCGTTTGGAAATCAAATGCCTATCTTAGACTAAGCCCATAACGAAAGTTTTATACTGATTGTTGGCTCAAGCCTGCCGGGAAGATTCCAGGTATTTTGATGGATAATGTTATAGTAAAGCATGGCTTTCTCTTGTCGTCAGGTCATCTGCTTCACAGGCAATCTCTAAACCTGCATCGAGGCATTAAGCAGGGAGGTAGCGAGCAGTCAGCAAGATTCCAGTTGAGGTGGTGCTGCCAGGAAGCGAAAGGCGAGGTTGGAGCAGTCGTGGTGGATCTGTGTCTCTCCCCACTCAACTTCTGCCCGGCTTTAAATACCTTTTTTAACACAGAATCACACCTCTGGGGACGGCAACTTATCAACAATAGATTCCTACAAATACAACCCACATTTGATTGATACTTCACTTGTTTTCTCTCAGTGTCCACAGTGTAACCAAGTTAAGTCGGCAGGTGTTCAAACGACCTGTCGCCCTCCTGGAATCGTCATTGTTGCTATGGTGATCTATCCTCTGCTATGTGGTCTTTTACAACGTGTCATTAACAATTCTTTTCACAGTCCTTCCTCCTTTTTATCGTCCTTTTCCTTCAGACATGCTGAAGCCGATTTAGTCTCAGGCTTTCGTTTTTCAGATGAGTGTTTACCACACAGAACAGCTGGGAAACTCCTGCAGTAAGTAATGGTCAGGGTCAGGGACACAAGACTGAGTGACTTTATTGTGCAGCCTCCAGGCATCACCTTTAGAAATGTCAAAATTAAAACCACCAGAGTGTTACCCCAGAACAAACATGAACTGTCTGGCCTGCTTCATCTGCTGCTGTTCTGCTGGTCAGCACTCTCACACACTCCAGGCTGATTACACAGTTTGTTTGTTTATTTAATGTTTTCTGTGTTCTATTCTCACTTCTCTCTCTACCCTCCTGTCACTTTATATGTTTGTCCGTCTTTCATTCTGTCTATTCCTGTTCATTTCATTGATCTCTGTTTATTTTCTGTTTGTTTTTCTACTTGTTATTTCCACTTCAACTGTAATTTCCGCCTCTGTTGCTGTTTACGTCTCCATCTTTTTCTATCTTGTTATTTCCACTTCTACTGTAATTTCAGTCTTCGTCACTGTTTATCTCTCCATCTTTTTTTATCTGTTGCTCTTGGCTTTTAGTTCTATACGCCTCCCTCTCTCTCTCGGTCTGCTCGTCGCTGCCTATCTTCTCTCTCTAGCTTCTCTGTCTCCCCCCGCTCTCTCTCTCTCTGACTTCATCCGTCTTTTAGTCTTTCCACCTCTCTCTCCGTATCCTTCTCCCTCTTTCCGTTTTCCTCTGTCTATCTCTGCCTTTGTTTCTCTCTGTGGGACTACTTTTCCCTTTTCTTTCTATCCATATCTTGCTCCTTCCCTTTTCATCTGTCTTTATTTCATTCTGTCTATTTCTCACTCTCTCCAGCTCTGCTTCTGTCGACTTCTTTCTCTCTGTTTCTAGTTGACTTCTCGATCTCGTCTTTGCATCTGTTTCTGTATTTCATTCCATTTCTTTCAATCTCTGTTTTTATCTTTGTATTTCTCCCTCTTTATTGTTTTCCATTATTCTCCATGCTTTCTATTCCACTTTCTCTCTTTTTGTTACAGTCTGTTTATGTCTTACACTCTCCTGCTCTGCCTCTCCCTCAGTCTCTACTTAATTTGAATTGATTTCTTCCGTTTATTTACCTCTCCGTTTCTATCACTTTGTAATTCTTTATCAGTGTCTCACTCTCGTCCCGTCCATGTCTGCTTTCTCTCTCTCTCTCATAATATATATTATATGTACCCGCTTTCTTTCTGCCTTTACTTTTCTCTCCTATCTTAATAACTCTATCTTTATTTCTCTCCATCTCTGAGTAACACTGTCTCTGCCCCTATTTGTTTCTGTCTCTCTCACACACACACTCTCACCCTTTTATGTGAATCTGTCTTAATTTTCTGCGCTTTTTAAATCGTTACCGTTCTTTCGTCCTTGTGCCTCTCTCCGTCCGTCTCTATCCCTGTCGTTCTCTCCCTGTCTCACTCTCTCTCTCTCTGTCTCTCTCTTTGTCTCTCTCTCTCTGTCTCTTTCTCCCTGTCTTTCTTTCTCTGTCTCTTTCACTCTGTCGGCCTCGCTCCGTCTGTTTCTCGCTGTCTGCTTCTCTCTCTGTCTGCCTCTCTCTCTCTGTCTGCCTCTGTCTCTGTTTCTCGCTTTTTGCCTCTCTCTGTTCGTCTCTCTGTCTGCCTCTCTCTCTCTTTGTCTCTCTCTCCCTCTCCGCCTCTCTCTCTTTCTGTCTCTCTCTGTCTCTCTTTCTCTGCACTCACTCCCTTTCTCCCTCTCCATTTATTTAGAGTGTACCCATTCTGATCAGACCACAAACATCTGCTTTGATTACCAGCTTTGCTTATTTATCAGGGCGGCCATTTAGTTGAAGTCCAGCTGAGCTCTTTAGTGCCTTCATTTCGAGCAACAGTTCATGTGCCGTGTGTGGAGCAAATCCTGCCTCAATAGGTCAGATTGTCAATAAAATATAATATCAGAAACAAATGTAAGATCATTTCAGAACTCTGTGCTGCGAATATAAAATGTACTTTCCGTCCCCTGTTCAGTTTGCAAGATAACATTTACAGAAAAGTTATAGTCCAAAGCAATTTCATGGTTGAGTAAAATGGTATTTATTTGGGTGGAAAAATGAATCCTTCAAAACATGATTATCTGATTTAATACTTGTGTAAAATCGACTTCAGTACAAATTCCATGAATACTGCTTTCACAGTTTGCAGTTATATTATTAATTCCTTGTGTTTTGAGTGTCTTGCATCACATACATTAACTCATTAGTGAGAAAAAATATATTGCCAACTATGTTAAAATGCCTTACAAGGTATGATTTTTTAAAAAGTGAACTTGTCAGATGCGAAGCTACTTTCAGCCTGTACTAAGTTTGAGGGGAAAGAGCATTCTTGATAGATCATGAGATAACACTGGCTCAGAGAAAGAAAACAGCAAGTTCGAGCTCCATTATTCCCTAATAGGAGCAAACCAACCTTTGACCTACCACCACCACTAGGAATTTGTGAAGTCAAACTTGAAAAACATGTTACACAATGTGAGAGGCGTAAATTCAAGGTTTGAGTACGAGCATGCACTTGTGCAAATTAGTCAGTAGTCAATTTGCTTTAAAAAAAACAGCCAATTGTCTTACCATCCTGTTAGGGCCTATTAGAGACCAAAACGATAACCTATGTATGCAGGCGGAAGATGTGGATAAGGTTCTTAATGAATGCTTTGCGTCTGTCTTCATAAAAGAGGGGGACGATACAGAGATTGTAGTTAAGGAGGAGGAATGTGAAATATTGGATGGGATAAACATAGTGAGAGACGAAGTATTAAGGGATTTAGCATCATTGAAAGTAGATAAATCGCCAGGCCCGGATGAATTGCATCCCAGGCTGTTAAGAGAAGCAAGGGAGGAAATAGCGGAGGCTCTGACCATCATTTCCCAATCTTCCCTGGCTGTAGGCATGATGCCGGAGGATTGGAGGACTGGTAATATTGTACTGTTTGAATAGGGAAAGAGCAATTAATTACATGCCAGTCAGTCTAACCTCGGTGGTGGGCAAATTATTGGAATCAATTCTGAGAGACAGTATAAACCGTCATTTAGAAAGGCATGGATTTGTTAAGGGAAGGTATGTCTGACTAATTTGATTGAATTTTTTGAGGAGGTAATAAGGAGGGTCGATGAGGGTAGTGCATTTTATGTAATCCACATGGATTTTAGCAAGGCTTTTGACAAAGTCTCACATGGCAGACTGGTCAAAGAAGTAAAAGCCCATGGGATCCAAGGGAAAGTGGCAAATTGGATCCAAAATTGGCTCAGTGGCAGGAAGCAAAGGGTAATGGTCGATGGGTTTTGTGATTGGAAGGCTGTTTCCAGTGGGCTTCCACAGGGCTCAGTACCAGGTCCATTATTTTTTGTGGTATATATTAATGACTTGGACTTAAATGTAGGGGGTAGGATTAAGAAGTTTGCAGATGTTACAAAAATTGGCCGTGTGGTTGATAGTGAAGAGAAAAGCTGCAGACTGCAGGAAGATATCAATGGACTGGTCTATTAGACCATCTTATGCATTTAAAGTAATTGGTAGAAGGATTAGAGGAAAACTTTTTTCATCCAGAGGATAGTAGGGGTCTCGAACTCACTGACTGAAAGGGTGGTAGAGGCAGAAACCCTCATCACATTTAAAAGGAACTTGGAGATGCACGTGAAGTGCCTTCACCGACAGGGCGACAGACTAAGTGCTGGGATGTGGGATTCGGCTGGGGAGCTCTTTTTCCACCTCCTGTGCTGTAAATTTTTCCACGTTTCTTTTCTATGATTCAGCTGATCCCAGAATGTTCCAGTGAACCCACAGTGATCCCAGAATGTTCCAGCAAACCCACAGTGATCCCAGAATGTTCCAGTGAACCCACAGTGATCCCAGAATGTTCCAGTGATACCACAGTGAACCCAGAATGTTCCAGTGATACCACAGTGATCCCAGAATGTTCCAGTGATACCACAGTGATCCCAGAATATTCCAGCAAACCCACAGTGATCCCAGAATGTTCCAGTGAACCCACAGTGATCCCAGAATGTTCCAGTGAACCCACAGTGATCCCAGAATGTTCCAGTGAACCCACAGTGATAACAGAATGTTCCAGTGATACCACAGTGATCCCAGAATGTTCCAGCAAAACCACAGTGATCCCAGAATGTTCCAGTGAACCCACAGTGATCCCAGAATGTTCCAGTGATACCACAGTGATCCCAGAATGTTCCAGTGAACCCACAGTGATCCCAGAATGTTCCAGCAAACCCACAGTGATCCCAGAATGTTCCAGTGAACCCACAGTGATCCCAGAATGTTCCAGTGAACCCACAGTGAACCCAGAATGTTCCAGTGATACCACAGTGATCCCAGAATGTTCCAGTGATACCACAGTGATCCCAGAATGTTCCAGCAAACCCACAGTGATCCCAGAATGTTCCAGTGAACCCACAGTGATCCCAGAATGTTCCAGTGAACCCACAGTGATCCCTGAATGTTCCAGTGATACCACAGTGATCCCAGAATGTTCCAGCAAACCCACAGTGATCCCAGAATGTTCCAGTGAACCCAGAGTGATCACAGAATGTTCCAGTGAACCCACAGTGATCCCAGAATGTTCCAGTGATACCACAGTGATCCCAGAATGTTCCAGTGAACCCACAGTGATCCCAGAATGTTCCAGTGAACCCACAGTGATCCCAGAATGTTCCAGTGATACCACAGTGATCCCAGAATGTTCCAGTGATACCACAGTGATCCCAGAATGTTCCAGTGATACCACAGTGATCCCAGAATGTTCCAGTGATACCACAGTGATCCCAGAATGTTCCAGCAAACCCACAGTGATCGCAGAATGTTCCAGTGAACCCACAGTGATCCCAGAATGTTCCAGTGAACCCACAGTGATCCCAGAATGTTTCAGCAAACCCACAGTGATCCCAGAATGTTCCAGTGAACCCACAGTGATCCCAGAATGTTCCAGTGAACCCACAGTGATCCCAGAATGTTCCAGTGATACCACAGTGATCCCAGAATGTTCCAGCAAACCCACAGTGATCCCAGAATGTTCCAGTGAACCCACAGTGATCCCAGAATGTTCCAGTGATACCACAGTGATCCCAGAATGTTCCAGTGAACCCACAGTGATCCCAGAATGTTCGAGCAAACCCACAGTGATCCCAGAATGTTCCAGTGAACCCACAGTGAACCCAGAATGTTCCAGTGATACCACAGTGATCCCAGAATGTTCCAGCAAACCCACAGTGATCCCAGAATGTTCCAGCAAACCCACAGTGATCCCAGAATGTTCCAGTGAACCCACAGTGATCCCAGAATGTTCCAGTGAACCCACAGTGATCCCAGAATGTTCCAGTGAACCCACAGTGATCCCAGAATGTTCCAGTGATACCACAGTGATTCCAGAATGTTCCAGTGAACCCACAGTGATCCCAGAATGTTCCAGTGAACCCACAGTGATCCCAGAATGTTCCAGTGATACCACAGTGATCCCAGAATGTTCCAGTGATACCACAGTGATCCCAGAATGTTCCAGTGATACCACAGTGATCCCAGAATGTTCCAGTGATTCCACAGTGAACCCAGAAGGTTCCAGCAAACCCACAGTGATCGCAGAATGTTCCAGTGAACCCACAGTGATCCCAGAATGTTCCAGCAAACCCACAGTGATCCCAGAATGTTCCAGTGAACCCACACTGATCCCAGAATGTTCCAGAGATACCACAGTGATCCCAAAATGTTCCAGTGAACCCACAGTGATCCCAGAATGTTCCAGTGAACCCACAGTGATCACAGAATGTTCCAGTGATACCACAGTGATCCCAGAATGTTCCAGTGATACCACAGTGATCCCAGAATGTTCCAGTGATACCACAGTGATCCCAGAATGTTCCAGTGATACCACAGTGATCCCAGAATGTTCCAGCAAACCCACAGTGATCGCAGAATGTTCCAGTGAACCCACAGTGATCCCAGAATGTTCCAGTGAACCCACAGTGATCCCAGAATGTTTCAGCAAACCCACAGTGATCCCAGAATGTTCCAGTGAACCCACAGTGATCCCAGAATGTTCCAGTGAACCCACAGTGATCCCAGAATGTTCCAGTGATACCACAGTGATCCCAGAATGTTCCAGCAAACCCACAGTGATCCCAGAATGTTCCAGTGAACCCACAGTGATCCCAGAATGTTCCAGTGATACCACAGTGATCCCAGAATGTTCCAGTGAACCCACAGTGATCCCAGAATGTTCGAGCAAACCCACAGTGATCCCAGAATGTTCCAGTGAACCCACAGTGAACCCAGAATGTTCCAGTGATACCACAGTGATCCCAGAATGTTCCAGCAAACCCACAGTGATCCCAGAATGTTCCAGCAAACCCACAGTGATCCCAGAATGTTCCAGTGAACCCACAGTGATCCCAGAATGTTCCAGTGAACCCACAGTGATCCCAGAATGTTCCAGTGAACCCACAGTGATCCCAGAATGTTCCAGTGATACCACAGTGATTCCAGAATGTTCCAGTGAACCCACAGTGATCCCAGAATGTTCCAGTGAACCCACAGTGATCCCAGAATGTTCCAGTGATACCACAGTGATCCCAGAATGTTCCAGTGATACCACAGTGATCCCAGAATGTTCCAGTGATACCACAGTGATCCCAGAATGTTCCAGTGATTCCACAGTGAACCCAGAAGGTTCCAGCAAACCCACAGTGATCGCAGAATGTTCCAGTGAACCCACAGTGATCCCAGAATGTTCCAGCAAACCCACAGTGATCCCAGAATGTTCCAGTGAACCCACACTGATCCCAGAATGTTCCAGAGATACCACAGTGATCCCAAAATGTTCCAGTGAACCCACAGTGATCCCAGAATGTTCCAGTGAACCCACAGTGATCACAGAATGTTCCAGTGAACCCACAGTGATCCCAGAATGTTCCAGTGATACCACAGTGATCCCAGAATGTTCCAGTGAACCCACAGTGATCCCAGAATGTTCCAGTGAACCCACAGTGATCCCAGAATGTTCCAGTGATACCACAGTGATCCCAGAATGTTCCAGTGATACCACAGTGATCCCAGAATGTTCCAGTGATACCACAGTGATCCCAGAATATTCCAGTGATACCACAGTGATCCCAGAATGTTCCAGCAAACCCACAGTGATTGCAGAATGTTCCAGTGAACCCACAGTGATCCCAGAATGTTCCAGTGAACCCACAGTGATCCCAGAATGTTCCAGCAAACCCACATTGATCCCAGAATGTTCCAGTGAACCCACAGTGATCCCAGAATGTTCCAGTGAACCCACAGTGATCCCAGAATGTTCCAGTGATACCACAGTGATCCCAGAATGTTCCAGCAAACCCACAGTGATCCCAGAATGTTCCAGTGAACCCACAGTGATCCCAGAATGTTCCAGTGAACCCACAGTGATCCCAGAATGTTCCAGTGATACCACAGTGAACCCAGAATGTTCCAGTGATACCACAGTGATCCCAGAATGTTCCAGCAAACCCACAGTGATCCCAGAATGTTCCAGCAAACCCACAGTGATCCCAGAATGTTCCAGTGATACCACAGTGATCCCAGAATGTTCCAGTGAACCCACAGTGATCCCAGAATGTTCCAGTGAACCCACAGTGATCCCAGAATGTTCCAGTGATACCACAGTGATTCCAGAATGTTCCAGTGAACCCACAGTGATCCCAGAATGTTCCAGTGAACCCACAGTGATCCCAGAATGTTCCAGTGAACCCACAGTGATCCCAGAATGTTCCAGTGATACCACAGTGATCCCAGAATGTTCCAGTGATACCACAGTGATCCCAGAATGTTCCAGTGATTCCACAGTGAACCCAGAAGGTTCCAGCAAACCCACAGTGATCGCAGAATGTTCCAGTGAACCCACAGTGATCCCAGAATGTTCCAGCAAACCCACAGTGATCCCAGAATGTTCCAGTGAACCCACACTGATCCCAGAATGTTCCAGAGATACCACAGTGATCCCAAAATGTTCCAGTGAACCCACAGTGATCCCAGAATGTTCCAGTGAACCCACAGTGACCACAGAATGTTCCAGTGAACCCACAGTGATCCCAGAATGTTCCAGTGATACCACAGTGATCCCAGAATGTTCCAGTGAACCCACAGTGATCCCAGAATGTTCCAGTGATACCACAGTGATCCCAGAATGTTCCAGCAAACCCACAGTGATCCCAGAATGTTCCAGTGAACCCACAGTGATCCCAGAATGTTCCAGTGATACCACAGTGATCCCAGAATGTTCCAGTGAACCCACAGTGATCCCAGAATGTTCGTGCAAACCCACAGTGATCCCGGAATGTTCCAGTGAACCCACAGTGAACCCAGAATGTTCCAGTGATACCACAGTGATCCCAGAATGTTCCAGCAAACCCACAGTGATCCCAGAATGTTCCAGCAAACCCACAGTGATCCCAGAATGTTCCAGTGATACCACAGTGATCCCAGAATGTTCCAGTGATACCATAGTGATCCCAGAATGTTCCAGTGATACCATAGTGATCCCAGAATGTTCCAGTGATACCACAGTGATCCCAGAATGTTCCAGCAAACCCACAGTGATCGCAGAATGTTCCAGTGAACCCACAGTGATCCCAGAATGTTCCAGCAAACCCACAGTGATCCCAGAATGTTCCAGTGAACCCACACTGATCCCAGAATGTTCCAGAGATACCACAGTGATCCCAAAATGTTCCAGTGAACCCACAGTGATCCCAGAATGTTCCAGTGAACCCACAGTGATCCCAGAATGTTCCAGCAAACACACAGTGATCCCAGAATGTTCCAGCAAACCCACAGTGATCCCAGAATGTTCCAGTGATACCACAGTGATCGCAGAATGTTCCAGTGAACCCACAGTGATCCCAGAATGTTCCAGTGAACCCTCAGTGATCCCAGAATGTTCCAGTGATACCACAGTGATCCCAGAATGTTCCATTGAACCCACAGTGATCCCAGAATGTTCCAGTGAACCCACAGTGATCCCAGAATGTTCCAGTGATACCACAGTGATCCCAGAATGTTCCAGTGATACCACAGTGATCCCAGAATGTTCCAGTGAACCCACAGTGATCCCAGAATGTTCCAGTGAACCCACAGTGATCCCAGAATGTTCCAGTGATACCACAGTGATCCCAGAATGTTCCAGCAAACCCACAGTGATCGCAGAATGTTCCAGTGAACCCACAGTGATCCCAGAATGTTCCAGTGAACCCACAGTGATCCCAGAATGTTCCAGCAAACCCACAGTGATCCCAGAATGTTCCAGTGAACCCACAGTGATCCCAGAATGTTCCAGTGATACCACAGTGATCCCAGAATGTTCCAGCAAACCCACAGTGATCCCAGAATGTTCCAGTGAACCCACAGTGATCCCAGAATGTTCCAGTGATACCACAGTGATCCCAGAATGTTCCAGTGAACCCACAGTGATCCCAGAATGTTCGTGCAAACCCACAGTGATCCCAGAATGTTCCAGTGAACCCACAGTGAACCCAGAATGTTCCAGTGATACCACAGTGATCCCAGAATGTTCCAGCAAACCCACAGTGATCCCAGAATGTTCCAGCAAACCCACAGTGATCCCAGAATGTTCCAGTGATACCACAGTGATCCCAGAATGTTCCAGTGAACCCACAGTGATCCCAGAATGTTCCAGTGAACCCACAGTGATCCCAGAATGTTCCAGTGAACCCACAGTGATTCCAGAATGTTCCAGTGAACCCACAGTGATCCCAGAATGTTACAGTGAACCCACAGTGATCCCAGAATGTTCCAGTGAACCCACAGTGATCCCAGAATGTTCCAGTGATACCACAGTGATCCCAGAATGTTCCAGTGATACCACAATGATCCCAGAATGTTCCAGTGATTCCACAGTGAACCCAGAAGGTTCCAGCAAACCCACAGTGATCGCAGAATGTTCCAGTGAACCCACAGTGATCCCAGAATGTTCCAGCAAACCCACAGTGATCCCAGAATGTTCCAGTGAACCCACACTGAACCCAGAATGTTCCAGAGATACCACAGTGATCCCAAAATGTTCCAGTGAACCCACAGTGATCCCAGAATGTTCCAGTGAACCCACAGTGATCACAGAATGTTCCAGTGAACCCACAGTGATCCCAGAATGTTCCAGTGATACCACAGTGATCCCAGAATGTTCCAGTGAACCCACAGTGATCCCAGAATGTTCCAGTGAACCCACAGTGATCCCAGAATGTTCCAGTGATACCACAGTGATCCCAGAATGTTCCAGTGATACCACAGTGATCCCAGAATGTTCCAGTGATACCACAGTGATCCCAGAATGTTCCAGTGATACCACAGTGATCCCAGAATGTTCCAGCAAACCCACAGTGATCGCAGAATGTTCCAGTGAACCCACAGTAATCCCAGAATGTTCCAGTGAACCCACAGTGATCCCAGAATGTTCCAGCAAACCCACAGTGATCCCAGAATGTTCCAGTGAACCCACAGTGATCCTAGAATGTTCCAGTGAACCCACAGTGATCCCAGAATGTTCCAGTGATACCACAGTGATCCCAGAATGTTCCAGCGAACCCACAGTGATCCCAGAATGTTCCAGTGAACCCACAGTGATCCCAGAATGTTCCAGTGATACCACAGTGATCCCAGAATGTTCCAGTGAACCCACAGTGATCCCAGAATGTTCGTGCAAACCCACAGTGATCCCAGAATGTTCCAGTGAACCCACAGTGAACCCAGAATGTTCCAGTGATACCACAGTGATCCCAGAATGTTCCAGCAAACCCACAGTGATCCCAGAATGTTCCAGCAAACCTACAGTGATCCCAGAATGTTCCAGTGATACCACAGTGATCCCAGAATGTTCCAGTGAACCCACAGTGATCCCAGAATGTTCCAGTGAACCTACAGTGATCCCAGAATGTTCCAGTGATACCACAGTGATTCCAGAATGTTCCAGTGAACCCACAGTGATCCCAGAATGTTCCAGTGAACCCACAGTGATCCCAGAATGTTCCAGTGATACCACAGTGATCCCAGAATGTTCCAGTGATACCATAGTGATCCCAGAATGTTCCAGTGATACCACAGTGATCCCAGAATGTTCCAGTGATACCACAGTGAACCCAGAAGGTTCCAGCAAACCCACAGTGATCGCAGAATGTTCCAGTGAACCCACAGTGATCCCAGAATGTTCCAGCAAACCCACAGTGATCCCAGAATGTTCCAGTGAACCCACACTGATCCCAGAATGTTCCAGAGATACCACAGTGATCCCAAAATGTTCCAGTGAACCCACAGTGATCCCAGAATGTTCCAGTGAACCCACAGTGATCCCAGAATGTTCCAGCAAACACACAGTGATCCCAGAATGTTCCAGCAAACCCACAGTGATCCCAGAATGTTCCAGTGATACCACAGTGATCGCAGAATGTTCCAGTGAACCCACAGTGATCCCAGAATGTTCCAGTGAACCCTCAGTGATCCCAGAATGTTCCAGTGATACCACAGTGATCCCAGAATGTTCCATTGAACCCACAGTGATCCCAGAATGTTCCAGTGAACCCACAGTGATCCCAGAATGTTCCAGTGATACCACAGTGATCCCAGAATGTTCCAGTGATACCACAGTGATCCCAGAATGTTCCAGTGATACCACAGTGTTCCCAGAATGTTCCAGCAAACCAACAGTGAACCCAGAATGTTCCAGTGAACCCACAGTGATCCCAGAATGTTCCAGTGATACCACAGTGATCCCAGAATGTTCCAGCAAACCCACAGTGATCCCAGAATGTTCCAGTGAACCCACAGTGATCCCAGAATGTTCCAGTGATACCACAGTGATCCCAGAATGTTCCAGTGAACCCACAGTGATCCCAGAATGTTCCAGCAAACCCACAGTGATCCCAGAATGTTCCAGTGAACCCACAGTGATCCCAGAATGTTCCAGTGATACCACAGTGATCCCAGAATGTTCCAGCAAACCCACAGTGATCCCAGAATGTTCCAGTGAACCCACAGTGATCCCAGAATGTTCCTGCAAAACAACAGTGATCACAGAATGTTCCAGTGAACCCACAGTGATCCCAGAATGTTCCAGTGATACCACAGTTTTCCCAGAATGTTCCAGTGATACCACAGTGATCCCAGAATGTTCCAGTGATACCACAGTGATCCCAGAATGTTCCAGTGATACCACAGTGATCCCAGAATGTTCCAGTGATACCACAGTGATCCCAGAATGTTCCAGTGATACCACAGTGATCCCAGAATGTTCCAGCAAACCAACAGTGATCCCAGAATGTTCCACTGAACCCACAGTGATCCCAGAATGTTCCAGTGATACCACAGTGATCCCAGAATGTTCCAGCAAACCCACAGTGATCCCAGAATGTTCCCGTGAACCCACAGTGATCCCAGAATGTTCCAGTGATACCACAGTGATCCCAGAATGTTCCAGTGAACCCACAGTGATCCCAGAATGTTCCAGCAAACCCACAGTGATCCCAGAATGTTACAGTGAACCCACAGTGATCCCAGAATGTTCCAGTGAACCCACAGTGAACCCAGAATGTTCCAGTGACACCACAGTGATCCCAGAATGTTCCAGTGACACCACAGTGATCCCAGAATGTTCCAGCAAACCCACAGTGATCCCAGATTGTTCCAGTGAACCCACAGTGATCCCAGAATGTTCCAGTGACACGACAGTGATCCCAGAATGTTCCAGTGATACCACAGTGATCCCTGAATGTTCCAGTGATACCACAGTGATCCCTGAATGTTCCAGTGAACCCACAGTGATCCCAGAATGTTCCAGTGAACCCACAGTGATCCCAGAATGTTCCAGTGATACCACAGTGATCTCAGAATGTTCCAGTGATACCACAGTGATCCCAGAATGTTCCAGTGATACCACAGTGATCCCAGAATGTTCCAGCAAACCAACAGTGATCCCAGAATGTTCCACTGAACCCACAGTGATCCCAGAATGTTCCAGTGATACCACAGTGATCCCAGAATGTACCAGCAAACCCACAGTGATCCCAGAATGTTCCAGTGAACCCACAGTGATCCCAGAATGTTCCAGTGATACCACAGTGATCCCAGAATGTTCCAGTGAACCCACAGTGATCCCAGAATGTTCCAGCGAACCCACAGTGATCCCAGAATGTTCCAGTGAACCCACAGTGATCCCAGAATGTTCCAGTGAACCCACAGTGAACCCAGAATGTTCCAGTGACACCACAGTGATCCCAGAATGTTCCAGTGATACCACAGTGATCCCAGAATGTTCCAGCAAACCCACAGTGATCCCAGAATGTTCCAGTGAACCCACAGTGATCCCAGAATGTTCCAGTGACACCACATTGATCCCAGAATGTTCCAGTGATACAACAGTGATCCCTGAATGTTCCTGTGATACCACAGTGATCCCAGAATGTTCCAGTGAACCCACAGTGATCCCAGAATGTTCCAGTGAACCCACAGTGATCCCAGAATGTTCCAGTGATACCACAGTGATCCCAGAATGTTCCAGTGAAGCAACAGTGATCCCAGAATGTTCCAGTGAACCCACAGTGATCCCAGAATGTTCCAGTGATACCACAGTGATCCCAGAATGTTCCAGTGATACCACAGTGATCCCAGAATGTTCCAGCAAACCCACAGTGATCCCAGAATGTTCCAGCAAACCCACAGTGATCCCAGAATGTTCCAGTGATACCACAGTGATCCCAGAATGTTCCAGTGAACCCACAGTGATACCAGAATGTTCCAGTGAACCCACAGTGATCCCAGAATGTTCCAGTGATACCACAGTGATTCCAGAATGTTCCAGTGAACCCACAGTGATCCCAGAATGTTCCAGTGAACCCACAGTGATCCCAGAATGTTCCAGTGATACCACAGTGATCCCAGAATGTTCCAGCAAACCCACAGTGATCCCAGAATGTTCCAGTGAACCCACAGTGATCCCAGAATGTTCCAGTGAACCCACAGTGATCCCAGAATGTTCCAGTGAACCCACAGTGATCCCAGAATGTTCCAGCGAACCCACAGTGATCCCAGAATGTTCCAGTGAACCCACAGTGAACCCAGAATGTTCCAGTGACACCACAGTGATCCCAGAATGTTCCAGTGATACCACAGTGATCCCAGAATGTTCCAGCAAACCCACAGTGATCCCAGATTGTTCCAGTGAACCCACAGTGATCCCAGAATGTTCCAGTGACACCACAGTGATCCCAGAATGTTCCAGTGATACCACAGTGATCCCTGAATGTTCCAGTGATACCACAGTGATCCCAGAATGTTCCAGTGAACCCACAGTGATCCCAGAATGTTCCAGTGAACCCACAGTGATCCCAGAATGTTCCAGTGATACCACAGTGATCCCAGAATGTTCCAGCAAACCAACAGTGATCCCAGAATGTTCCACTGAACCCACAGTGATCCCAGAATGTTCCAGTGATACCACAGTGATCCCAGAATGTACCAGCAAACCCACAGTGATCCCAGAATGTTCCAGTGAACCCACAGTGATCCCAGAATGTTCCAGTGATACCACAGTGATCCCAGAATGTTCCAGTGAACCCACAGTGATCCCAGAATGTTCCAGCAAACCCACAGTGATCCCAGAATGTTCCAGTGAACCCACAGTGATCCCAGAATGTTCCAGTGAACCCACAGTGAACCCAGAATGTTCCAGTGACACCACAGTGATCCCAGAATGTTCCAGTGATACCACAGTGATCCCAGAATGTTACAGCAAACCCACAGTGATCCCAGAATGTTCCAGTGAACCCACAGTGATCCCAGAATGTTCCAGTGACACCACATTGATCCCAGAATGTTCCAGTGATACCACAGTGATCCCTGAATGTTCCAGTGATACCACAGTGATCCCAGAATGTTCCAGTGAACCCACAGTGATCCCAGAATGTTCCAGTGAACCCACAGTGATCCCAGAATGTTCCAGTGATACCACAGTGATCCCAGAATGTTCCAGTGAACCAACAGTGATCCCAGAATGTTCCAGTGAACCCACAGTGATCCCAGAATGTTCCAGTGATACCACAGTGATCCCAGAATGTTCCAGTGATACCACAGTGATCCCAGAATGTTCCAGTGATACCACAGTGATCCCAGAATGTTCCAGCAAACCCACAGTGATCCCAGAATGTTCCAGCAAACCCACAGTGATCCCAGAATGTTCCAGTGATACCACAGTGATCCCAGAATGTTCCAGTGAACCCACAGTGATACCAGAATGTTCCAGTGAACCCACAGTGATCCCAGAATGTTCCAGTGATACCACAGTGATTCCAGAATGTTCCAGTGAACCCACAGTGATCCCAGAATGTTCCAGTGAACCCACAGTGATCCCAGAATGTTCCAGTGATACCACAGTGATCCCAGAATGTTCCAGCAAACCCACAGTGATCCCAGAATGTTCCAGTGAACCCACAGTGATCCCAGAATGTTCCAGTGAACCCACAGTGATCCCAGAATGTTCCAGTGAACCCACAGTGATCCCAGAATGTTCCAGCGAACCCACAGTGATCCCAGAATGTTCCAGTGAACCCACAGTGATCCCAGAATGTTCCAGTGAACCCACAGTGAACCCAGAATGTTCCAGTGACACCACAGTGATCCCAGAATGTTCCAGTGATACCACAGTGATCCCAGAATGTTCCAGAAAACCCACAGTGATCCCAGATTGTTCCAGTGAACCCACAGTGATCCCAGAATGTTCCAGTGACACCACAGTGATCCCAGAATGTTCCAGTGATACCACAGTGATCCATGAATGTTCCAGTGATACCACAGTGATCCCAGAATGTTCCAGTGAACCCACAGTGATCCCAGAATGTTCCAGTGAACCCACAGTGATCCCAGAATGTTCCAGCGATACCACAGTGATCCCAGAATGTTCCAGTGATACCACAGTGATTCCAGAATGTTCCAGTGATACCACAGTGATCCCAGAATGTTCCAGCAAACCAACAGTGATCCCAGAATGTTCCACTGAACCCACAGTGATCCCAGAATGTTCCAGTGATACCACAGTGATCCCAGAATGTTCCAGCAAACCCACAGTGATCCCAGAATGTTCCAGCGAACACACAGTGATCCCAGAATGTTCCAGTGATACCACAATGATCCCAGAATGTTCCAGTGAACCCACAGTGATCCCAGAATGTTCCAGCAAACCCACAGTGATCCCAGAATGTTCCAGTGAACCCACAGTGATCCCAGAATGTTCCAGTGAACCCACAGTGAACCCAGAATGTTCCAGTGACACCACAGTGATCCCAGAATGTTCCAGTGATACCACAGTGATCCCAGAATGTTCCAGCGAACCCACAGTGAACCCAGAATGTTCCAGTGAACCCACAGTGATCCCAGAATGTTCCAGTGACACCACATTGATCCCAGAATGTTCCAGTGACACCACAGTGATCCCTGAATGTTCCAGTGAACCCACAGTGATCCCAGAATGTTCCAGTGAACCCACAGTGATCCCAGAATGTTCCAGTGAACCCACAGTGATCCCAGAATGTTCCAGTGATACCACAGTGATCCCAGAATGTTCCAGTGAACCAACAGTGATCCCAGAATGTTCCAGTGAACCCACAGTGATCCCAGAATGTTCCAGTGAACCCACAGTGATCCCAGAATGTTCCAGTGATACCACAGTGATCCCAGAATGTTCCAGTGATACCACAGTGATCCCAGAATGTTCCAGCAAACCCACAGTGATCCCAGAATGTTCCAGCAAACCCACAGTGATCCCAGAATGTTCCAGTGATACCACAGTGATCCCAGAATGTTCCAGTGAACCCACAGTGATACCAGAATGTTCCAGTGAACCCACAGTGATCCCAGAATGTTCCAGTGATACCACAGTGATTCCAGAATGTTCCAGTGAACCCACAGTGATCCCAGAATGTTCCAGTGAACCCACAGTGATCCCAGAATGTTCCAGTGAACCCACAGTGATCCCAGAATGTTCCAGTGATACCACAGTGATCCCAGAATGTTCCAGTGATACCACAGTGATCCCAGAATGTTCCAGTGATACCACAGTGATCCCAGAATGTTCCAGTGATACCACAGTGATCCCAGAATGTTCCAGTGATACCACAGTGAACCCAGAATGTTCCAGCAAACCCACAGTGATCCCAGAATGTTCCAGTGAACCCACAGTGATCCCAGAATGTTCCAGTGATACCACAGTGATCCCAGAATGTTCCAGTGAACCCACAGTGATCCCAGAATGTTCCAGTGATACCACAGTGATCCCAGAATGTTCCAGTGAACCCACAGTGATCCCAGAATGTTCCAGCAAACCCACAGTGATCCCAGAATGTTCCAGTGAACCCACAGTGAACCCAGAATTTTCCAGTGATACCACAGTGATCCCAGAATGTTCCAGCAAACCCACAGTGATCCCAGAATGTTCCAGTGAACCCACAGTGATCCCAGAATGTTCCAGTGATACCACAGTGATCCCAGAATGTTCCAGTGAACCCACAGTGATCCCAGAATGTTCCAGTGATACCACAGTGATTCCAGAATGTTCCAGTGAACCCACAGTGATCCCAGAATGTTCCAGTGAACCCACAGTGATCCCAGAATGTTCCAGTGATACCACAGTGATCCCAGAATGTTCCAGCAAACCCACAGTGATCCCAGAATGTTCCAGTGAACCCACAGTGATCCCAGAATGTTCCAGCAAACCCACAGTGATCCCAGAATGTTCCAGTGAACCCACAGTGATCCCAGAATGTTCCAGTGAACCCACAGTGAACCCAGAATGTTCCAGTGACACCACAGTGATCCCAGAATGTTCCAGTGATACCACAGTGATCCCAGAATGTTCCAGCAAACCCACAGTGATCCCAGATTGTTCCAGTGAACCCACAGTGATCCCAGAATGTTCCAGTGACACCACAGTGATCCCAGAATGTTCCAGTGATACCACAGTGATCCCTGAATGTTCCAGTGATACCACAGTGATCCCAGAATGTTCCAGTGAACCCACAGTGATCCCAGAATGTTCCAGTGAACCCACAGTGATCCCAGAATGTTCCAGTGAACCCACAGTGATCCCAGAATGTTCCAGTGATACCACAGTGATCCCAGAATGTTCCAGTGAACCAACAGTGATCCCAGAATGTTCCAGTGAACCCACAGTGATCCCAGAATGTTCCAGTGATACCACAGTGATCCCAGAATGTTCCAGTGATACCACAGTGATCCCAGAATGTTCCAGTGATACCACAGTGATCCCAGAATGTTCCAGCAAACCCACAGTGATCCCAGAATGTTCCAGCAAACCCACAGTGATCCCAGAATGTTCCAGTGATACCACAGTGATCCCAGAATGTTCCAGTGAACCCACAGTGATACCAGAATGTTCCAGTGAACCCACAGTGATCCCAGAATGTTCCAGTGATACCACAGTGATTCCAGAATGTTCCAGTGAACCCACAGTGATCCCAGAATGTTCCAGTGAACCCACAGTGATCCCAGAATGTTCCAGTGATACCACAGTGATCCCAGAATGTTCCAGCAAACCCACAGTGATCCCAGAATGTTCCAGTGAACCCACAGTGATCCCAGAATGTTCCAGTGAACCCACAGTGATCCCAGAATGTTCCAGTGAACCCACAGTGATCCCAGAATGTTCCAGCGAACCCACAGTGATCCCAGAATGTTCCAGTGAACCCACAGTGATCCCAGAATGTTCCAGTGAACCCACAGTGAACCCAGAATGTTCCAGTGACACCACAGTGATCCCAGAATGTTCCAGTGATACCACAGTGATCCCAGAATGTTCCAGAAAACCCACAGTGATCCCAGATTGTTCCAGTGAACCCACAGTGATCACAGAATGTTCCAGTGACACCACAGTGATCCCAGAATGTTCCAGTGATACCACAGTGATCCCTGAATGTTCCAGTGATACCACAGTGATCCCAGAATGTTCCAGTGAACCCACAGTGATCCCAGAATGTTCCAGTGAACCCACAGTGATCCCAGAATGTTCCAGTGATACCACAGTGATCCCAGAATGTTCCAGTGATACCACAGTGATCCCAGAATGTTCCAGTGATACCACAGTGATCCCAGAATGTTCCAGCAAACCAACAGTGATCCCAGAATGTTCCACTGAACCCACAGTGATCCCAGAATGTTCCAGTGATACCACAGTGATCCCAGAATGTTCCAGCAAACCCACAGTGATCCCAGAATGTTCCAGTGAACCCACAGTGATCCCAGAATGTTCCAGTGATACCACAATGATCCCAGAATGTTCCAGTGAACCCACAGTGATCCCAGAATGTTCCAGCAAACCCACAGTGATCCCAGAATGTTCCAGTGAACCCACAGTGATCCCAGAATGTTCCAGTGAACCCACAGTGAACCCAGAATGTTCCAGTGACACCACAGTGATCCCAGAATGTTCCAGTGATACCACAGTGATCCCAGAATGTTCCAGCAAACCCACAGTGAACCCAGAATGTTCCAGTGAACCCACAGTGATCCCAGAATGTTCCAGTGACACCACATTGATCCCAGAATGTTCCAGTGACACCACAGTGATCCCTGAATGTTCCAGTGATACCACAGTGATCCCAGAATGTTCCAGTGAACCCACAGTGATCCCAGAATGTTCCAGTGAACCCACAGTGATCCCAGAATGTTCCAGTGATACCACAGTGATCCCAGAATGTTCCAGTTAACCAACAGTGATCCCAGAATGTTCCAGTGAACCCACAGTGATCCCAGAATGTTCCAGTGAACCCACAGTGATCCCAGAATGTTCCAGTGATACCACAGTGATCCCAGAATGTTCCAGTGATACCACAGTGATCCCAGAATGTTCCAGCAAACCCACAGTGATCCCAGAATGTTCCAGCAAACCCACAGTGATCCCAGAATGTTCCAGTGATACCACAGTGATCCCAGAATGTTCCAGTGAACCCACAGTGATACCAGAATGTTCCAGTGAACCCACAGTGATCCCAGAATGTTCCAGTGATACCACAGTGATTCCAGAATGTTCCAGTGAACCCACAGTGATCCCAGAATGTTCCAGTGAACCCACAGTGATCCCAGAATGTTCCAGTGAACCCACAGTGATCCCAGAATGTTCCAGTGATACCACAGTGATCCCAGAATGTTCCAGTGATACCACAGTGATCCCAGAATGTTCCAGTGATACCACAGTGATCCCAGAATGTTCCAGTGATACCACAGTGATCCCAGAATGTTCCAGTGATACCACAGTGAACCCAGAATGTTCCAGCAAACCCACAGTGATCGCAGAATGTTCCAGTGAACCCACAGTGATCCCAGAATGTTCCGCTGATACCACAGTGATCCCAGAATGTTCCAGCAAACCCACAGTGATCCCTGAATGTTCCAGTGAACCCACAGTGATCCCAGAATGTTCCAGTGATACCACAGTGATCCCAGAATGTTCCAGTGATCCCACAGTGATCCCAGAATGTTCCAGTGAACCCACAGTGATCCCAGAATGTTCCAGTGAACCCACAGTGATCCCAGAATGTTCCAGTGAACCCACAGTGAACCCAGAATTTTCCAGTGATACCACAGTGATCCCAGAATGTTCCAGCAAACCCACAGTGATCCCAGAATGTTCCAGTGAACCCACAGTGATCCCAGAATGTTCCAGTGATACCACAGTGATCCCAGAATGTTCCAGTGAACCCACAGTGATCCCAGAATGTTCCAGTGATACCACAGTGATTCCAGAATGTTCCAGTGAACCCACAGTGATCCCAGAATGTTCCAGTGAACCCACAGTGATCCCAGAATGTTCCAGTGATACCACAGTGATCCCAGAATGTTCCAGCAAACCCACAGTGATCCCAGAATGTTCCAGTGAACCCACAGTGATCCCAGAATGTTCCAGCAAACCCACAGTGATCCCAGAATGTTCCAGTGAACCCACAGTGATCCCAGAATGTTCCAGTGAACCCACAGTGAACCCAGAATGTTCCAGTGACACCACAGTGATCCCAGAATGTTCCAGTGATACCACAGTGATCCCAGAATGTTCCAGCAAACCCACAGTGATCCCAGATTGTTCCAGTGAACCCACAGTGATCCCAGAATGTTCCAGTGACACCACAGTGATCCCAGAATGTTCCAGTGATACCACAGTGATCCCTGAATGTTCCAGTGATACCACAGTGATCCCAGAATGTTCCAGTGAACCCACAGTGATCCCAGAATGTTCCAGTGAACCCACAGTGATCCCAGAATGTTCCAGTGATACCACAGTGATCCCAGAATGTTCCAGTGATACCACAGTGATCCCAGAATGTTCCAGTGATACCACAGTGATCCCAGAATGTTCCAGCAAACCAACAGTGATCCCAGAATGTTCCACTGAACCCACAGTGATCCCAGAATGTTCCAGTGATACCACAGTGATCCCAGAATGTTCCAGTGAACCCACAGTGATCCCAGAATGTTCCAGTGATACCACAGTGATTCCAGAATGTTCCAGTGAACCCACAGTGATCCCAGAATGTTCCAGTGAACCCACAGTGATCCCAGAATGTTCCAGTGATACCACAGTGATCCCAGAATGTTCCAGCAAACCCACAGTGATCCCAGAATGTTCCAGTGAACCCACAGTGATCCCAGAATGTTCCAGCAAACCCACAGTGATCCCAGAATGTTCCAGTGAACCCACAGTGATCCCAGAATGTTCCAGTGAACCCACAGTGAACCCAGAATGTTCCAGTGACACCACAGTGATCCCAGAATGTTCCAGTGATACCACAGTGATCCCAGAATGTTCCAGCAAACCCACAGTGATCCCAGATTGTTCCAGTGAACCCACAGTGATCCCAGAATGTTCCAGTGACACCACAGTGATCCCAGAATGTTCCAGTGATACCACAGTGATCCCTGAATGTTCCAGTGATACCACAGTGATCCCAGAATGTTCCAGTGAACCCACAGTGATCCCAGAATGTTCCAGTGAACCCACAGTGATCCCAGAATGTTCCAGTGATACCACAGTGATCCCAGAATGTTCCAGTGATACCACAGTGATCCCAGAATGTTCCAGTGATACCACAGTGATCCCAGAATGTTCCAGCAAACCAACAGTGATCCCAGAATGTTCCACTGAACCCACAGTGATCCCAGAATGTTCCAGTGATACCACAGTGATCCCAGAATGTTCCAGCAAACCCACAGTGATCCCAGAATGTTCCAGTGAACCCACAGTGATCCCAGAATGTTCCAGTGATACCACAGTGATCCCAGAATGTTCCAGTGAACCCACAGTGATCCCAGAATGTTCCAGCAAACCCACAGTGATCCCAGAATGTTCCAGTGAACCCACAGTGATCCCAGAATGTTCCAGTGAACCCACAGTGAACCCAGAATGTTCCAGTGACACCACAGTGATCCCAGAATGTTCCAGTGATACCACAGTGATCCCAGAATGTTCCAGCAAACCCACAGTGATCCCAGAATGTTCCAGTGAACCCACAGTGATCCCAGAATGTTCCAGTGACACCACATTGATCCCAGAATCTTCCAGTGATACCACAGTGATCCCTGAATGTTCCAGTGATACCACAGTGATCCCAGAATGTTCCAGTGAACCCACAGTGATCCCAGAATGTTCCAGTGAACCCACAGTGATCCCAGAATGTTCCAGTGATACCACAGTGATCCCAGAATGTTCCAGTGAACCAACAGTGATCCCAGAATGTTCCAGTGAACCCACAGTGATCCCAGAATGTTCCAGTGAACCCACAGTGATCCCAGAATGTTCCAGTGATACCACAGTGATCCCAGAATGTTCCAGTGATACCACAGTGATCCCAGAATGTTCCAGCAAACCCACAGTGATCCCAGAATGTTCCAGCAAACCCACAGTGATCCCAGAATGTTCCAGTGATACCACAGTGATCCCAGAATGTTCCAGTGAACCCACAGTGATACCAGAATGTTCCAGTGAACCCACAGTGATCCCAGAATGTTCCAGTGATACCACAGTGATTCCAGAATGTTCCAGTGAACCCACAGTGATCCCAGAATGTTCCAGTGAACCCACAGTGATCCCAGAATGTTCCAGTGATACCACAGTGATCCCAGAATGTTCCAGTGATACCACAGTGATCCCAGAATGTTCCAGTGATACCACAGTGATCCCAGAATGTTCCAGTGATACCACAGTGAACCCAGAATGTTCCAGCAAACCCACAGTGATCGCAGAATGTTCCAGCGAACCCACAGTGATCCCAGAATGTTCCGCTGATACCACAGTGATCCCAGAATGTTCCAGCAAACCCACAGTGATCCCTGAATGTTCCAGTGATACCACAGTGATCCCAGAATGTTCCAGCAAACCCACAGTGATCCCTGAATGTTCCAGTGATACCACAGTGATCCCAGAATGTTCCAGTGAACCCACAGTGATCGCAGAATGTTCCAGCGAACCCACAGTGATCCCAGAATGTTCCGCTGATACCACAGTGATCCCAGAATGTTCCAGCAAACCCACAGTGATCCCTGAATGTTCCAGTGAACCCACAGTGATCCCAGAATGTTCCAGTGATACCACAGTGATCCCAGAATGTTCCAGTGAACCCACAGTGATCCCAGAATGTTCCAGCAAACCCACAGTGATCCCAGAATGTTCCAGTGAACCCACAGTGATCCCAGAATGTTCCAGTGAACCCACAGTGAACCCAGAATTTTCCAGTGATACCACAGTGATCCCAGAATGTTCCAGCAAACCCACAGTGATCCCAGAATGTTCCAGTGAACCCACAGTGATCCCAGAATGTTCCAGTGATACCACAGTGATCCCAAAATGTTCCAGTGAACCCACAGTGATCCCAGAATGTTCCAGTGATACCACAGTGATCCCAGAATGTTCCAGCGAACCCACAGTGATCCCAGAATGTTCCAGCGAACCCACAGTGATCCCAGAATGTTCCAGTGATACCACAGTGATCCCAGAATGTGCCAGTGAACCCACAGTGATCCCAGAATGTTCCAGTGATCCCACAGTGATCCCAGAATGTTCCAGTGAACCCACAGTGATCCCAGAATGTTCCAGTGATACCACAGTGATGCCAGAATGTTCCAGTGATACCACAGTGATCCCAGAATGTTCCAGTGAACCCACAGTGATCCCAGAATGTTCCAGTGATACCACAGTGATCCCAGAATGTTCCAGTGAACCCACAGTGATCCCAGAATGTTCCAGTGAACCCACAGTGATCCCAGAATGTTCGTGCAAACCCACAGTGATCCCAGAATGTTCCAGTGAACCCACAGTGAACCCAGAATGTTCCAGTGATACCACAGTGATCCCAGAATGTTCCAGCAAACCCACAGTGATCCCAGAATGTTCCAGCAAACCCACAGTGATCCCAGAATGTTCCAGCAAACCCACAGTGATCCCAGAATGTTCCAGCGATACCACAGTGATCGCAGAATGTTCCAGTGAACCCACAGTGATCCCAGAATGTTCCAGTGAACCCACAGTGATCCCAGAATGTTCCAGTGATACCACAGTGATCCCAGAATGTTCCAGTGAACCCACAGTGATCCCAGAATGTTCCAGTGAACCCACAGTGATCCCAGAATGTTCCAGTGATACCACAGTGATCCCAGAATGTTCCAGTGATACCACAGTGATCCCAGAATGTTCCAGTGATACCACAGTGATCCCAGAATGTTCCAGTGATACCACAGTGATCCCAGAATGTTCCAGCAAACCAACAGTGATCCCAGAATGTTCCACTGAACCCACAGTGATCCCAGAATGTTCCAGTGATACCACAGTGATCCCAGAATGTTCCAGCAAACCCACAGTGATCCCAGAATGTTCCAGTGAACCCACAGTGATCCCAGAATGTTCCAGTGATACCACAGTGATCCCAGAATGTTCCAGTGAACCCACAGTGATCCCAGAATGTTCCAGCAAACCCACAGTGATCCCAGAATGTTCCAGTGAACCCACAGTGATCCCAGAATGTTCCAGTGAACCCACAGTGAACCCAGAATGTTCCAGTGACACCACAGTGATCCCAGAATGTTCCAGTGATACCACAGTGATCCCAGAATGTTCCAGCAAACCCACAGTGATCCCAGAATGTTCCAGTGAACCCACAGTGATCCCAGAATGTTCCAGTGAACCCACAGTGATCCCTGAATCTTCCAGTGATACCACAGTGATCCCAGAATGTTCCAGTGAACCCACAGTGATCCCAGAATGTTCCAGTGATACCACAGTGATCCCAGAATGTTCCAGTGATACCACAGTGATCCCAGAATGTTCCAGCAAACCGACAGTGATCCCAGAATGTTCCAATGAACCCACAGTGATCCCAGAATGTTCCAGTGAACCCACAGTGATCCCAGAATGTTCCAGTGAACCCACAGTGATCCCAGAATGTTCGTGCAAACCCACAGTGATCCCAGAATGTTCCAGTGAACCCACAGTGATCCCAGAATGTTCCAGCAAACCCACAGTGATCCCAGAATGTTCCAGCAAACCCACAGTGATCCCAGAATGTTCCAGTGATACCACAGTGATCCCAGAATGTTCCAGTGAACCCACAGTGATACCAGAATGTTCCAGTGAACCCACAGTGATCCCAGAATGTTCCAGTGATACCACAGTGATTCCAGAATGTTCCAGTGAACCCACAGTGATCCCAGAATGTTCCAGTGATACCACAGTGATCCCAGAATGTTCCAGTGATACCACAGTGATCCCAGAATGTTCCAGTGATACCACAGTGATCCCAGAATGTTCCAGTGATACCACAGTGATCCCAGAATGTTCCAGTGATACCACAGTGATCCCAGAATGTTCCAGTGATACCACAGTGAACCCAGAATGTTCCAGCAAACCCACAGTGATCGCAGAATGTTCCAGTGAACCCACAGTGATCCCAGAATGTTCCGCTGATACCACAGTGATCCCAGAATGTTCCAGCAAACCCACAGTGATCCCTGAATGTTCCAGTGAACCCACAGTGATCCCAGAATGTTCCAGTGATACCACAGTGATCCCAGAATGTTCCAGCAAACCCACAGTGATCCCTGAATGTTCCAGCAAACCCACAGTGATCCCAGAATGTTCCAGTGATACCACAGTGATCCCAGAATGTTCCAGTGAACCCACAGTGATCCCCGAATGTTCCAGTGATACCACAGTAATCCCAGAATGTTCCAGCAAACCCACAGTGATCCCAGAATGTTCCAGTGAACCCACAGTGATCCCAGAATGTTCCAGTGATACCACAGTGATCCCAGAATGTTCCAGTGAACCCACAGTGATCCCAGAATGTTCCAGCAAACCCACAGTGATCCCAGAATGTTCCAGTGAACCCACAGTGATCCCAGAATGTTCCAGTGAACCCACAGTGAACCCAGAATGTTCCAGTGACACCACAGTGATCCCAGAATGTTCCAGTGATACCACAGTGATCCCAGAATGTTCCAGCAAACCCACAGTGATCCCAGAATGTTCCAGTGAACCCACAGTGATCCCAGAATGTTCCAGTGAACCCACAGTGATCCCTGAATGTTCCAGTGATACCACAGTGATCCCAGAATGTTCCAGTGAACCCACAGTGATCCCAGAATGTTCCAGTGAACCCACAGTGATCCCAGAATGTTCCAGTGATACCACAGTGATCCCAGAATGTTCCAGTGATACCACAGTGATCCCAGAATGTTCCAGCAAACCGACAGTGATCCCAGAATGTTCCAATGAACCCACAGTGATCCCAGAATGTTCCAGTGAACCCACAGTGATCCCAGAATGTTCCAGCGAACCCACAGTGATCCCAGAATATTCCAGTGAACCCACAGTGATCCCAGAATGTTCCAGTGAACCCACAGTGATCCCAGAATGCTCCAGTGATACCACAGTGATCCCAGAATGTTCCAGCAAACCCACAGTGATCCCAGAATGTTCCAGTGAACCCACAGTGATCCCAGAATGTTCCAGTGATACCACAGTGATCCCAGAATGTTCCAGTGAACCCACAGTGATCCCAGAATGTTCGTGCAAACCCACAGTGATCCCAGAATGTTCCAGTGAACCCACAGTGAACCCAGAATGCTCCAGTGATACCACAGTGATCCCAGAATGTTCCAGCAAACCCACAGTGATCCCAGAATGTTCCAGTAAACCCACAGTGATCCCAGAATGTTCCAGTGATACCACAGTGATCCCAGAATGTTCCAGTGAACCCACAGTGATACCAGAATGTTCCAGTGAACCCACAGTGATCCCAGAATGTTCCAGTGATACCACAGTGATTCCAGAATGTTCCAGTGAACCCACAGTGATCCCAGAATGTTCCAGTGAACCCACAGTGATCCCAGAATGTTCCAATGATACCACAGTGATCCCAGAATGTTCCAGTGATACCACAGTGATCCCAGAATGTTCCAGTGATACCACAGTGATCCCAGAATGTTCCAGTGATACCACAGTGAACCCAGAATGTTCCAGCAAACCCACAGTGATCGCAGAATGTTCCAGTGAACCCACAGTGATCCCAGAATGTTCCGCTGATACCACAGTGATCCCAGAATGTTCCAGCAAACCCACAGTGATCCCTGAATGTTCCAGTGAACCCACAGTGATCCCAGAATGTTCCAGTGATACCACAGTGATCCCAGAATGTTCCAGCAAACCCACAGTGATCCCAGAATGTTCCAGCAAACCCACAGTGATCCCAGAATGTTCCAGTGATACCACAGTGATCCCAGAATGTTCCAGTGAACCCACAGTGATCCCCGAATGTTCCAGTGATACCACAGTAATCCCAGAATGTTCCAGCAAACCCACAGTGATCCCAGAATGTTCCAGTGAACCCACAGTGATCCCAGAATGTTCCAGTGATACCACAGTGATCCCAGAATGTTCCATTGAACCCACAGTGATCCCAGAATGTTCCAGTGAACCCACAGTGATCCCAGAATGTTCTAGTGATACCACAGTGATCCCAGAATGTTCCAGTGAACCCACAGTGATCCCAGAATGTTCCAGTGAACCCACAGTGATCCCAGAATGTTCCAGTGATACCACAGTGATCCCAGAATGTTCCAGTGATACCACAGTGATCCCAGAATGTTCCAGTGATACCACAGTGATCCCAGAATGTTCCAGTGATACCACAGTGATCCCAGAATGTTCCAGTGATACCACAGTGATCCCAGAATGTTCCAGTGAACCCACAGTGATCCCAGAATGTTCCAGTGAACCCACAGTGATCCCAGAATGTTCCAGTGATACCACAGTGATCCCAGAATCTTCCAGTGAACCCACAGTGATCCCAGAATGTTCCAGTGATACCACAGTGATCCCAGAATGTTCCAGCAAACCCACAGTGATCCCAGAATGTTCCAGTGATACCACAGTGATCCCAGAATATTCCAGTGATACCACAGCGATCCCAGAATGTTCCAGTGATACCACAGTGATCCCAGAATGTTCCAGTGATACCACAGTGATCCCAGAATGTTCCAGTGATACCACAGTGATCCCAGAATGTTCCAGTGATACCACAGTGATCCCAGAATGTTCCAGTGAACCCACAGTGATCCCAGAATGTTCCAGTGAACCCACAGTGATCCCAGAATGTTCCAGTGATACCACAGTGATCCCAGAATCTTCCAGTGAACCCACAGTGATCCCAGAATGTTCCAGTGATACCACAGTGCTCCCAGAATGTTCCAGCCAACCCACAGTGATCCCAGAATGTTCCAGTGAACCCACAGTGATCCCAGAATGTTCCAGTGAACCCACAGTGATCCCAGAGTGCACCCAGTCACCACAGATTGAATCCAGAGTGCACCAGGGATCCCAGAGTGCATCCAATCACCCAAGTGATCCGAGAGTGGCAGTCTTTATATTCAGACCACCACCACAACAACTACTATTAAAACAACAACTTGCATTTATAAGATATGTATCATATATATATATATATCAGCACATGGATGGCGTGGTGGCACGTACGGCAGACATATTTGACAAAATGGCAGTATGTACGGCGTCCACCTTGAAAGAATTGGCGGCAAGCACTTCAAGGCTGTTAGACAGGAAGAGCAGGAGGACAATGAGCCCTTCGAGCCTGTTGCACAGCAACAGGAGGCCATTCAACCCCTCAAGCCTGTTAGATAGGAACAGGATGAGGATTTTCAGACCATATAGCCTGTTATACAGGAACTGGAGGCCATGCAGCCCCTCAAGCCGACGACACTGGAACAAGACGATGGCATTTCGCCCGCCGAGCCTGTTACACACGAAGAGCAGGCCAATCGACACCTCAGGTCTGTGAGATAGCAACAAGAGGTGGACATTCAAACCGTCCAGCCTGATACTCAAGAAGAGGAGGCCAATCAGCCCCACAAGCCTGTTAGATAGTATCAGGAGAGGCCATTCAGCCCATCGAGCCTGTTATACAGGAACTGGAGGACATTCCGCTCCTCGAGCCTGTTAAGTAAGAACAGGAGGAGGCTATTGAGCCCCTCAAACGAGTTGCACATGAATTGGAGGAGGTCATTCAGCCCCTCGAGCCTGTTACATAGCAACTCGAGCCTGCTCCACCATTCAATCAGATAACGGCTGATCTGCATCTTAACTCCAACCACCCTCCTTAATTCCGTAACCCTTAATACCCTGCCCGAACAAAAAATCTATCAATCGCATTTTTGAAACTTTTAATTGACCCCCAGCTTCAACAGACTTTTGTTGGAGAGAGTTCCAGATTTCCATTACACTTTTTGTGAAGAAGTGTTTCCTGACATCACCCCTGAACGGCTTAGCTCTAATGATAAGGTTCTGCCCCCTTGTTCTGGATTCCCCACCAGAGGAACGAGTTTCTCTCTATCAACCCTATCAACTCCTTTAATCATCTTAAACACCTCAATTAGATCACCCTGTAATCTTCTATATTCAGGGGAATACAAGCCCAGTCTGTGCAACCTGTCCTCATAATTTAACCCTTTAAGCCCCGATATCATTCTGGTGAATCCAAGCTGCACCCCCTCCAAGGCCAATATATCCTTCCTGACGTGCAGTGCCCAGAACTGAATGCAGTCCTCCAGATGGGCTCTAACCAGAGCTCTGTACAGCTGGAACATAACTTCCACCCCTTTATATTCCAGCCCTCTTGAAATAAAGGCCGACATTCTATTAGCCTTTTAAATTATTTTTGTAACTGTCCACTAGCTTTTAATGATTTCTGTACTTTGATCCCTAAATCTCTCTGCTCCTCCACAGTTCCGAGCTCCTCACCATTTAGAAATCTCTCTGATCTATCTTTCTTAGATCCTAAGTGGATGACCTCACATTTCCCCACATTGAACTCCATTTGCCACAGTTTTACCCACTCACATAATCTCTCAATGTCCTGGGAATGCTTCGTGCTTTTGTTTGGGTGGAGAATGCTTTATATCAGATCGTTATTTTAAAAAGATTACATTGATTTTTATTTTGTACAGTTTGAACAAGATCATTATTCCCCGATCAGTAAAATGTCGGTGGTTTTCATATACTGGTGACAGTTCAGAGATAGTTGCCTTTTTGCCGAATTTAATGAAGTCAAATTTTTCTTATTTAAAATCAGTTGTATTTCTAAGCTTGAAAAGCAGCTCCTCTGTTAGGTGAGGCTTCACTCCCAATGTCTCAGTGTTTCCGCTTGTCCTGATATCAATGTAACATGTGAAGGGCTCCAGGTAATGAACAGTGAAACCCCTTCAGATTATCTCAGCCCACTCGTTCTATCCAGTGCCGAATATTGCCTGCTCTTCAGAGGGTGACAGATTCACACTACACTGGAGCTTGTTTCAGACTTTAACTGACAAACAAATTGATGAAACAGTAAGAGAGAAACAAATAGTAGCAGTAAGACGACAGTTTTACTGTAAAGCTCAACCAGATACTTATTGGAAAAGAAAATAATAAATAATTCACAAATACTATACGGAACTGTGACCGAACCTTTTAACATCCTGGTTCTTTGTTGTCTTTTTCTCACAAACTATGGAAGCTGTCGACTTGATTAACATTCTCAGAGATTCCAAACAGACTCACCAGTTTGAAAAAGACAGGCTGATAAATGGCTTCAGAACAGTAACTCGGAGCCAGTCACTTTCAGCAATGATCTGTTTAATTCAAAAGAAGCTGCCAATCAAAACTGTACGAGAAGAAATGACCCCGGAGGTTTGTATCTCAATCAAATGTTTGACTTTGTAAGGTGCAGCCTGCCTTTAAGAGGTGCAGCCTTCCTTTAAGAGGTGCAGGCTGCCTTTAAGAGGTGCTAATCACTCACGCAATATTGCCCCCCTTGCTGGTGAGAAGCCGCTCAACAGCGCAGCGAGGCCTGACTGCTCGCAGGAATCAGGTAAATCACCAGACAGCACCAATCTCACGGACTGTCTGCATCTCAACGACCGGGTGCAGGTTAATCACATGGGGGTTAATCGCCCCCCGCGCCCGGATTCGGGGGTTATCGAATTTAACCCCGTGCATATCTTTATATCTATTTTACATAGAATACAGCACTGCACAGAAACAGGCCATTCGGTCCATCTGGGTGAAGAAGTCTCTCCGGGATTCCCAATTTTACTCCAACAACAACAACATTATATATATTTGTATACTACATAGAATTACACAGAATGTACAGCAGAGAAACAGGGGCCATTCGGCCCAACTGGGTAAATAAGTATCCCATGGAGTCCCCACAGTGACTCAGTGATTCCACAATGCACCCAGTGATAGTGTCCCATTGATCCACAGTGTCCCAGTGATCCACAGTGCACCCAGTGATAGTGTCCCATTGATCCACAGTGTCCCAGTGATCCACAATGCACCCAGTGATAGTGTCCCATTGATCCACAGTGTCCCAGTGATCCACAATGCACCCAGTGATAGTGTCCCATTGATCCACAGTGTCCCAGTGATCCACAATGCACCCAGTGATAGTGTCCCATTGATCCACAGTGTCCCAGTGATCCACAGTGCACCCAGTGATAGTGCCCCATTGATCCACAGTGTCCCAGTGATTCCACAATGCACCCAGTGATCCCACAGTGATCACAGAGTGACCCGGTGACCCAGCTGCACACCCAGTGATAATACCACAATGCTCCCTAAGTGATCCCAGTGATCCCACATTGCAGTCAGTGATTCCACAGTGCACCCAGAGGTCCCAGTATCCCAGTTTACTGCATTTGTGTAAAAGTTTGAGAGACTGTCTTTATATACAACAACTTGCGTGTATAAAATAACGTGTGTGTATTTATATATATATATATATGTATATATATATATAACATTTCTGTATTACATAGAATGGGTAAAGTAGTTTCTCCTGTAACCCCATGAAGCTGAAACAAAATGGCGGCCAGTAAGGCGGCCATCTTAAACAATATGGCCGCCAGTTTCCCAGTGATGCCACAGGAAGCCAATGATCCCACAATGTCCCACTGATCCCACAATGTCCCAGTGATCCCACAATGTCCCACTGATCCCACAATGTCCCACTGATCCCACAATGTCCCACTGATCCCACAATGTCCCACTGATCCCACAATGTCCCACTGATCCCACAGTGTCCCACTGATCCCACAATGTCCTACTGATCCCACAATGTCCCACTGATCCCACAGTAACCCAATGATCCCACAATGTCCCACTGATCCCACAGTGGCCCACTGATCCCACAATGTCCCACTGATCCCACAATGTCCCACTGATCCCACAATGTCCCACTGATCCCACAATGTCCCACTGATCCCACAATGTCCCAATGATCCCACAATGTCCCACTGATCCCACAATGTCCCACTGATCCCACAATGTCCCACTGATCCCACAATGTCCCACTGATCCCACAATGTCCCAGTGATCCCACAATGTCCCACTGATCCCACAGTAACCCAATGATCCCACAATGTCCCACTGATCCCACAGTGGCCCACTGATCCCACAATGTCCCACTGATCCCACAATGTCCCACTGATCCCACAATGTCCCACTGATCCCACAATGTCCCACTGATCCCACAGTGGCCCACTGATCCCACAATGTCCCAATGATCCCACAATGTCCCACTGATCCCACAATGTCCCACTGATCCCACAATGTCCCACTGATCCCACAATGTCCCACTGATCCCACAGTGGCCCACTGATCCCACAATGTCCCAATGATCCCACAATGTCCCACTGATCCCACAATGTCCCACTGATCCCACAGTGTCCCACTGATCCCACAATGTCCCAATGATCCCACAATGTCCCACTGATCCCACAATGTCCCACTGATCCCACAGTGTCCCACTGATCCCACAATGTCCCACTGATCCCACAATGTCCCACTGATCCCACAGTGGCCCACTGATCCCACAATGTCCCAATGATCCCACAATGTCCCACTGATCCCACAATGTCCCACTGATCCCACAATGTCCCACTGATCCCACAATGTCCCACTGATCCCACAATGTCCCACTGATCCCACAATGTCCCACTGATCCCACAATGTCCCACTGATCCCACAGTGGCCCACTGATCCCACAATGTCCCAATGATCCCACAGTGTCCCACTGATCCCACAATGTCCCAATGATCCCACAATGTCCCACTGATCCCACAATGTCCCACTGATCCCACAATGTCCCACTGATCCCACAATGTCCCACTGATCCCACAATGTCCCACTGATCCCACAATGTCCCACTGATCCCACAATGTCCCAATGATCCCACAATGTCCCACTGATCCCACAGTGGCCCACTGATCCCACAATGTCCCAGTGAACCTGCAGTATCGCAGTGATCCCATAGCAACCTGTGAACCCACAGTGCTCCCAGTGATCCCACAGTGACCCAGACACAACTCACGTGAGCCCCATTGGGTGCAGCCTGTGGTGAAGGCTTCGGTCAGTCCCCTGTGGAGAGAAAGCTTCTTGTCCAAGGAATCCACCTCCTCCCAAAAATTCTCTTTCCACAACTTCATGTTACAGC
This sequence comes from Heptranchias perlo, assembly GCF_035084215.1. NCBI lineage: Eukaryota > Metazoa > Chordata > Chondrichthyes > Hexanchiformes > Hexanchidae > Heptranchias > Heptranchias perlo. The sequence goes on along the minus strand of NW_027139516.1, from coordinate 7,984,536 downwards.
AATTCCACTAAAAAATCCTTTAATTGATTGAAAACAATTGATTAGAAACAAAGCAAACGATTAAAAAGGCACAGCAAGAGCCCAGAGCTCCCTCACACTCACTCACACACACACATTCACACTCAGTCATTCACTCATTCCATTACATAGGCAGGCAATCTCTCAGCAAAGACCACTGACAAACACACTCCCCAGTTACAAAGCAGAGAATCTGAAGAAGAGGGAGAAAAGTTGGGACAGAGAGAGACAGAAAGACACTCAGGCAGACTGAAGAGCACATATTGCTTTTCTCTCTCTCTAATACAAGTTTGCAGGGTTTTCTCTCCTGCTTTGCCAATCACTCCCTCACCCACCCCATCCCCCATCACCGCTCCCCTTAAAGGTGTTGGTCTGTCTGCCTGTCCTGGTTAGTGTTCGCTGCAGGGTCCAAATTGCCCCTGTGCTCATTTTCTCTTCTGTTCCTGGAGCAGGCAACAAAAAGCCCGGGCATTTGTTTCTACTTCAACCTTTATGTTGCAGTTTGCAAAGGTGAACGAACTTTCCCTTTGCTCTTTTCTGTTGTTTTAATTAGCAGTGGACGAAAGCCCAGTAGTTTGTGTTCAGCTTACAGTTTGTGGCTTTTTCCAAATAGCCAAAGATTTCAAATAAATTCATGACATATAAAAGAGCCAAAGCAATTTTTAAAAAACCTAATATACAGCAAGATCCCTCACTCAGTTACAGGGACAATCTCTCAGCAACATTCATTTACACAGAAACAAAGCCCAATTTATAAACGAGAAGAATCGAAAGAGTAGAAGATTGAGAAACAATCTTTATCGACAACAACAACTTATATATACATATATATATAAGAACATAAGAAATAGGAGCAGGAGTAGGCCAATCGGCCTCTCGAGCCTGCTCCACCATTCAATAAGATCATGGCTGATCTGATCCTAACCTCAAATTCATGTCCAATTTCCTGCCCGCTCCCCGTAACCTCTAATTCCCTTCACTTCTAGAAAACTGTCTATTTCTGTTTTAAATTATTTTAATGATGTAGCTTCCACAGCTTCCTGGGGCAGCAAATTCCACAGACCTACCACCCTCTGAGTGAAGAAGTGTCTCCTTATCTCAGTTTTGAAAGAGCAGCCCCTTATTCTAAGATTATGCCCCCTAGTTCTAGTTTCACCCATCCTTGGGAACATCCTTACTGCATCCACCCGATCAAGACCCTTCACAATCTTATATGTTTCAATAAGATCACCTCTCATTCTTCTGAACTCCAATGAGTAGAGTCCCAATCTACTCAACCTCTCCTCATATGTCCACCCCTTACAACAGCAAATTGTATCCATATGTGTATATATATATATATATATGTCTGTGTGTATTATCAAAACTACTATTACAAGCATCCATGAGGGCTGTGGGGGAAAAGCAGAGCAGGAAATGGGAATGATTGAATCGCGCTTTCAAGGAGCTGGCACAGGCAGGGTGGGCTGAATGGACTCCTCTTGCACCGTGCCTGCTATCAAAATGTGAATCGATGAACAACAACTTCAACGCCATGAACCTGAAACAAAATAGCACCCGAAAGGCGGCCATCTTCCTGAGGGGCAAGGTGAAGCTTGTTGTGATGAGAGACACAGAGAGGGATAATTTGCTGTTCCTGTAAAATCACTGTTGCACTATAGTTAAAAATACAAACTGAGTGAGACTAACACTAGGTGGTGTTTAACATAAAGACAGCGGTGCAGTGAGGGAATTAAACATCAAAATGTGAACTTCTGCCAAAAAAATGGATTAACATTTGGTTATTTGGACTGAATGGTGACAGAAAAGGAGAGACCAGACATTCGGAGGAAAGGTCCAATCAACCATTTTTTGTAGAGAATGTAATTCTAGCTTCTATTAAATAAATCAGAGTAAAATTGGACTCAATCTGAATGTAGTTCTGATCTGGGATTTAATTCATTTCTCCATTATTCATATTTTTCTTTAATCTGAAACAATAACTGCATGTGTAACAGTAACAGAACAGGAGAGAGCTGTGGGACCCTGTCCAGTTTATTAACACTGCAGAAGGGGTAAAAATACATATTATTTATAACAGAATCCAGCAGCTCACTGGGAAAGTAACACATGGTACAGATGGAGGAGCAAAAAGGTGGAAAGTGATTTTACACTTTAATTTGGAGCAATAACTTTTTATCTCCACACGGTTTAGTTTTACATTTAACTAATGGGCTCTTTATCCTAAACAAACTTCAGGCACAAACCATGGCTTTATAAAGAAAACAATCATTTATTATTAATTCAATAGAAAAAAATGACATTAGAATTTAAACATCATCTTGGGTTTATGCCCGATTTAGAATTGCTTTCGCAAAAATTAAACAACACATTCTCATAGACAAAGCCCATAACGAAAGTTTTAGACTTGCCGAGAAGATTCCAGGTATTTTGATGGATACCGTTGTAGAATAGTTTGACTTTCTCTGGTGGACAGGTCATCTGCTTCACAGGCAATCTGTAAACCTGCATCGAGGCATCAAGCTGGGAGGTAGCGAGCAGTCAGGAAGATTCCAGGTGAGGTGTTGCTGACAGGAAGCTAAAGGTGATGTTGGAGCAGTTATGGTGGATCTGTGTCTCTCTCCACTCAACTTCTGCCCAGGTTTTTAAGACCGTTTTTACAGAGAATCACACCTCTGGGACGGTGGCTTCTCAACAACAGGTTCCGACAAATACAACCCAAGATTGATTGAAACTTCACTTGTTTTCTCTCAGTGTCCACAACGTCACCAAGTTAAGTCGGCAGGAGTTCAAACGACCTCTAGCCCTCCTGGAATCGTTCTTCTTGCTATGGTGATCTATCCTCTGCTGTGTGATATTTTACAATGTGTCATTAATAATCCTTCTAACAGTCCTTCCACCTTTTAAGCGTCCTTTTCCTTCAGATATGCTGAAGCTGATTTAGTCTCAGGCTTTCGATTATCAGATGAATTTTTACTACACAGAGCAGCTGGGAAACTCCTGCAGTAAGTAATGGTCAGGGTCAGGTACACAAGGCTGAGTGAATTTATTGTGCAGCTCAAGGCATCACCTTGAGAAATGTCAAAATTAAATCCACAAGAGTGTTGGCCCAGAACAAACATGAACTGTCTGACCTGCTTCATCTGCGGCTCTTCTGCTGGTCAGCACTCTCACACACTCCAGGCTGATTACATAGTTATTTTTGTCCGTACTTCATTGTGTCTGTTCTCTGTTTATGTCGTTTGTCTCTATTTATTTTCTGTGTGTTTTTCTATCTTGTTATTTCCACTTCTACTTCCACCACTTTGCAATTCTTTGTCAGTCTCTCTCTCTCGTTCCATCCATGTCTGCTTGCTCTCTCTCATTATATATATATATATATATATATGCTTTCTTTCACTCTTTCTTTCTCTCTTTATTTTTTCTCTCCAGTCTAACAAACTCACTTTATTTATCTCCAGCTCTGTGTACCTCTGTCTCTACCCCTCTTTGGTTCCATCTCCCTCTCTTTGTCACAGACCCTCTCCCCTTTATGTGAACCTGTTTTAATTTTCTGCGCCATTTAATCATTATATTTATTTTGCCTTGTGTTCTCTGTCTCTGTCCACTCCTCTCTCCATCTCTCTCTCCTTCTGTCTTTCTCTGTCTCTCTCCCTGTCTTTCTGTATTTCTTACTCTCTCTGTCCCACTATCTCCCTGTCTTTCTCTCTGATCTCTCTCACGCTCTCCCTGTGTCGCTCTCTGCCTCTCTCTCTCTCTTTCTTGCTCTCACTTTCTATCTCTCCCTAGCTCTTTATATCAGTATCTCGCTCTCTCTCACTCTTTATCGCTTTATGTTCCTCTCTGTCTCCATGTCAGTCACTCTCCCCTCTCTCACTCCCTCTGTGTATATCTGCCTGTCTCAGTCTTTCTCCAACTCTCTGACTTTCTCTCTCTCGCTCCTTCTCCCCCTCTCCACCTCGCTCTCTCTCTCTCTCTCCCTCGCCATTTATTTGGAGTGCACCCATTCTGATCTGGCCCAAAGCAGCTACTTTGAATCCCAGCTTTGCACATTTTGCTGGATGACCATTTAGTTGAAGTCCAGCTCGGCTCTATAGTGCCGCCATTTCGAGTAAAATGCATGTGTCGTCTGCAGAGTAAATCCTGCCTTAATAGGTCAGAGTTTCAATAACATATAACATCAGAACCATATTTCAGATCATTTAATGGCTACGTGCTGCTAATATAAAATGTACTTTCCATCCCCCGGGAAGTGTAGGGATGGAGTATGAAATGGGATTTAGTTCTCGTGCTTGAAACCCTTCAGCTCTTTCTATGATTTCACTAATTTAACAATTAGATTGAATGGGTATTTCACCGCGTCCTTCAGCTCCTCTCTGAATTTAGTCTGCGTCAGGACATAAATACTCGTGTTTGTGCAGGAACTGAGAAGCTGCAGCATAACTGATGTCTGTTGTGTGATATAATTAGGATCAGTGTAGGAGTAAAAAGACCGAATGTCTGCAATTCGCAGATAAATGGTAAATACAACATATGTCATCCACAACAGTATAAAACTGCCCGATATACTGAAGAGTAAAATGATGGATTTCTTTCGGTTCTCCATCTCTGGATCACTCTGATTCTCTCCATTGCTGCGGCCCCGGAGTCCCATGCGGACTCGACTGGACACTAAAATACGCCTGACCGTCAGAACATTGAGCAGTAAAATCAGACAGAACGGGACACAAGGGGTTAAAATGAGGTGAAACATCTCAAATGCTGCCCATGCGGGGGAAGTATGGAAGCTCAGTTTACCCACACAACCCCAGGGAACATTATCAATTATATAGTAAGGTTCAAATGCAAAGTACATGGGGACACTCTCCAAACAGCCCAGCACACTCACTGTTCCCAGAACCACAGCCGCCGTTCTCTCGGTGCAATATTTAGTTTTCAGCTTCTCACAACAAATGGCCACAAATCGATCAAAGGTGAAAGCGACTGTGAACCAGACAGAAACCACAGTGACTGCACCACCCAAGAATAGAATAAAACTACACACGGGAGTAATGTTCAGGAATGACCATGGGAAATACATCAGATTAATCACCCTCAATATCGGATCAGTGATAACGACCAGGAGATCGGCCACTGCCATTCCCACCAGGTAGACACTGATACATTTGGAGAGACCGCACTTTCCTCGGGACAGGATCACAATCGCCACCAAGTTAACTGTAAGAGAGAGAAAAGGAAGCAGAGAAATTACTGATCAGACCTGGAGACAAAGCAGCAGTTTGAGAGGATCTGGGGTGAAATTTCCAGCTTTGTTGCTGCATCGAAGGGTGGAAAGTGATTGATTGACCTGGGCAGCGCTTTCGGGCAGAGAGATGTTTTTAAACACATTGATCAATAATGAATTGGGAGATGGACACAGAAAGTGAATAAAGTGAGCACCGGATCTAGTGGAAGGGCTGAGTGAGAGCTCAGTGCCGGTGGGGAAGGGAGAAGGGGTTTTACACACCGGGAATCCAGCGGATTAAAGCCGGGTTTGGACTCCAGACGGATGGGAAAGAGAGGGAAGTGTCGGAAGGTGGGGGACAGGGGGAGGTGCAAATTGTGTGTTGCTCTGGGTTAAGAGAGTCGATAGTGAGTCAGATTGGGAGGGAGTCAAGGAAAAGAGTAGTGTACATGAACGTGTCGGAGCTGGAGAGGAGTCAGGAGTAGATGGTTTGGGAGAATTGACAAACTGAAGGAACCGACGAGACAGAGGATTCATTGTAGTGTGAGCAGAGGCTGGGATTCACAGGGAGAGACTGTACACAATCCAACTATTACATTTAACAGTTCATTTCTGTAGTTATTGGTGTCAGGGAACCTGTGTTTGGTACAAAATGTGTTTAATAAATTTAATTTGCAAATTCAATGAAACTTAAAATGAAAAGTATTAATAAAATTAATCACGTTGTTATTGAACTGATCCGAGCTTGAAAAATACAGTTTCCGAATAATTGATTACAATCAAGAAATTTCTGATTCTATTCTTGAAGTAAATTTTAATTATGTTTAGTGTTAAGTTGGAAAACAAGGAACATTCACAAAAACAGACTGAGGACCTGACAGGGATATAAACATGAGGAGCGAGTCCCACAATAAAAACTCACCCAATCTGACCACATCATAATAACACCTTCAAATCACATTTTCTATGTTTAATTGTACTGGAAGTTTCAGCAGTTCATTCTGATGAATTATTCACACCACAGCCTCTCGCTTTCCCTCTCAGTCGCCCTCTCTATCACTCACTCTACTCTCTTTCTCAAGTCCATTTTCATATCCGATTAAATCCTATCATCCTGTTCCTGCATTCTGTTCACCAGCCCCGTGTTCCACCGATCCTATTCTCAGTGTCAGTTTGTTAAATAATGAAGCCTCTGTGGAATAGTTTAATATTTCCACAGATCACCCAATCCTCCACCTGTTCACCAACACTGTTCACTTCATCTACAAATCATGGAATAAACAGAATCAAATGCCTCTTCCAGGCAGATCTCACAATAATTGAGATTCCTTCTCCAGTAATTATAGGGTACAGGGATAGATGGCGGGACTGTTCAATTATCAAAACGCCAACATCACACTTATAACCTACAGGTACAGAGAAGGGCTGCTGATTCCAACAGGGACAGTGCAAATTGAGACCACAAAACATCAAAACATTTCATTTAACAGTGAAGTCCAGTGACAGTCAGTGAATTCATCCACAGTGAAGCAGAGAAGGAGATGTGAAAGAGTCAGCAGCAAACTCAGTTCAGTAACCAGACATCTGAAGCGGCGTCAGATACACACATAATGAAATAATATTTCATAACAGTGATCACCAATAAATACATTGAAATCCAAGTTAAACTGAAGCATGTTATTGGAGAGGGAGGACATTCCGCTGCCTCCTTGTAACACTGAGACCGTGAGCTGTCTCATTATCAATCACTGAAAACACATTGATGAAAACATATTCCAGGACAGGTTAGTTCCACAACAAGAAACTGTTATCATCTCCTGATGGTCTGATACCAACTCTTAGCCCAATACATTCAGTACAGAGAATAATGCAGTAACAATGCCAGGGTTGGATAGACAAATTCATGGCAGATATAATGCAGCGCCTCAATACCGAAAGAGCAGAGACTTAACACGTTCCATCATTCAACCAATAGAACAGAACAAGTGACTGTGTAAAATATGTAGGGACACAAAACAATTTTCCAAGTACAGCAGCAGAGTTAACACCGATTTACACCTTTAACAGCTGAGATAACGGCTTACCTGAAACTCCAAAGGCTGCAAGAACTGGATAATAAATAAGTTCTATCTGATAGATTACTGGATATTCCATTTCTGTGAGAAGCACTGACTTCTGTTACCCTGGAAACCACAGCTCCAGCAGGCACTCTGAGCTGATCCATTCCAACAAGCCCTGATTTATACAGGGGATAAGTCTCCACTGACACGGTTATACTCCTGACCATTGCTATTAGTTACAGACAGTTTAACAAACACATTATATCAGCAGCTTTGACTCCGATGTAAATAATGTGGTGAATAAAACACAAACATCTCAAAGTCCAGGTTATTACTAAATCAGACCTCTCCCAGGAATAAAGTTTAAATCTGATCTCATACAGGACTGATCCAATAATAATAAACGGCTTCATTTACAGCTTTTATATAACTATATTGACCATGTTCACTCCTGGTGTTTCATTTATAATTTAGACAGATGTCTCCGCAGTGTGCACTGAACCCAGGGACACAAGCAGACCCGTTTCACTCTGTTCCTGCAGTTTCCCAGTCAAAATATGAATTGTGAGTCTCTGATACGAGGACAGTTAAAGGGCAGGTTGAGGATTGCAGCCTAGAAATGACTGTGGGTGATATTAGGGGACGGACACTGACCGTGTCCCATTGACATTCCTCTCTCCGCTATTTTACTGCGGATGTTTACCCGTTTATTCTACATTGGTTCACGGTTCCAGTAAAATTGGTCCCATGTAAAACCGAGCTGAAGTCATGACCCTTTTTCACCTCCATCACAAAGGCCCCGTGATTCCCTCGCCCGCCTCCATTCCTTCCTCAGCCCATTGCCAGTGAAACCCTCATCAATGTCTCTGTCCCCTCCAGACTCCATTCCTCCAATACACTCCTGGCCGGCCACCCAATCCCCACCTTCTATAAACGTGAGCTCGTCCAAAACTCTTGTCCGTGTCCAACCAGCACCAGGTCCTGCTCGGCCTCACTGACCCTCACTGGCTCCCAGTTACATATCCATTAAATTTAAAATTCTCATCCTTGGGTTTAAAACACTCCCCATTTCCAGACCAACAGACAACCCACCCGTCACCATCTCATTCATCGGACACTGGCCTCTTTTGCTGGGAGTCCCCTCACTTGGTTCCACTCACCTATCTGATCAGAGCCAGGAGAAGCTTCTCTTCCCACCCTATCACCGTTATCTCTGATGTTTCTCAAGGTTCAATCCTTGGCTCCCTCCTCTTCCTCATCTACATGCTGCCCTTTGGTGACACAGTCCACAGACATGGAGCAGCTTTCAGATGGACGCTGACAAAACCACCGCCTCTCTTGACCCTTCCAATATCTTTGTGTTGTCAGGTCCACATTCTGTTTTAGATGAGCCACCAGTTCCTCCAGTTAAAAATTGGGAAGTCATGATCTTTGGCCCCAAAATCTCCACATCCTGGCCAGGGATTCCATCCTCACCACTGGTTTTTTGATTGGTGAGTCACTCACCAATCACTCAAGCTCTTACTGACTTGTGTTTATAATATATATATATTACCTGTATATTTATGATGTATTTGTATATTTGGAAGTGTATTTGCACAGGGGCAGCACGGCTGCAGGTACAGCAGCCGGGCTTGGACCGAATGGAGGCCAGCGGGGAGTCCGTCCCGGACACAATGGGGGCGAGCGCGACCAACATTTTAAAAAAAGTCGCCGCTCACGCGGCTCCCATGCCGGACAAAATGAGGCCCGCGTCGCCACCACCTTGGACAAAATGGAGGCCAGCTTGGCATCCTCATTGGGCAAAATGGAGGCCAACTTGGCCACCAACCTTGGACAAAATGGAAGACAGCCAGGCCAACATTTTGGAAAAATGGCGGCTGCGCCAGCCGCCATCTTGGTCAGATGGCGGCAAGTAGCCAACCGAGTGTCCCCAGTGATCCCGCAGTCAACCCACAATGATGCCAGGGTGCAGCCAGGGTTCCAAGCTTGCACCCAGTCATGCCAGAGTGATGCCAGAGTGGCGGTCTTGATGTTCAGACCACCACCACAACAATAAGCACTACCACAACAATGTCCCAGTGACCCCCCCCAGTGTCCCCTGAATGTCCCAGTGACCCCCCCCAGTGTCCCCTGAATGTCCCAGTGACCCCCCCCCCCCCAGTGTGCCCTGAATATCCCAGTGATTCCAGTGTGCACCCAGTGACCCCAGAGTAACCCAGACATTACTCACGTGCTCCCCATCGGGTCCAGGCTGTGGTGAAGGTCTCAGTCAGTCCGTCCCCAGCGGAGAGAACGATGCTTGGCCCAGGATTTCTCCCACTCCTCCTCCTCCTCACAAAATGTCTCTTTCTGGATCATCTCCTTGCAGCATTTCATCAAAAAGATTCCTGAGGGGAGAGAGAGGGAATTGATTAAAATACAAAAGCAAGGGATTAAAAAGGCACAGCAAGAGGCCAGAACTCCCTCCCTCCCACTCCCTCTCTCACTCTCTCTTTTTCTCCCCCCTCTCTTTCTCTCCCACTCCCTCTCTCACTCTCTCCCACTCTCTCTCTCCCTCCCTCCCTCTCCCTCTCATTCTCTCTCTCTCTCTACCCCTCTCCCTCTCCCTCTCTCACACTCCCCCAGTTGCACAGAATCTCTCCCTAATCCAAGTCTGCAGCTTGTTTCTCCCCTGCCTTTCCTCTGAATGCCTCTAACCGGTGCCGCACTGCCTGTCTGAGCTGCTCAGTGTTTGCTGCAGGGTCCAGCCCTCCCCCTGGGTGTGTTTTCTCTTCTGTCCCTGGGCCTCGCCCACACCTGCTCTGGACATTGTTGCAACTTTAATTCTGGCAGTTGCTGTCAGCGAAAGGTCAACAGCTTTTCCCTCAACTGTTTTCTCCTGTTTGAATTAGAAGCTCGCCCCTCCCTGTTCAATCTCGACCTCTACCTCACCTTGTAATGTGCAGAATGTAATATAAGATATGGACTGAGTCCAACCCACTGTGTATTGCACAGAATGTAATATAAGATATGGGCTGAGTCCACCCCACTGTGTGATGTGCAGAATGTAATTTAAGATATGGACTGAGTCCAACCCATCTTGTATTGTACAGACTGTAATATAAGATATGGACTGAGTCCAACCCACTGTGTATTGTACAGAATGTAATATAAGATATGGACTGAGTCCAACCCACTGTGTATTGTACAGAATATGACATAAGATATGGACTGAGTCCACCCAACTGTGTATTGCACAGAATGTAAGAGAAGATATGGGCTGAGTCCACCCCACTGTGTATTGGACAGACTGTAATATAAGATAGGGACTGAGTCCAACCCAATTTATATTGTACAGAATGTAATATAAGATATAGACTGAGTCCACCCAACTGTGTATTGTACAGAATGTAATATAAGATATGGGCTGAGTCCAACCCACTGTGTATTGCACAGAATGTAAGAGAAGATATGGGCTGAGTCCACCCCACTGTGTATTGCACAGAATGTAATATAAGATATGGACTGAGTCCACCCCACTGTGTATTGTACAGAATGTAATATAAGATATGGACTGAGTCCAACCCACTGTGTGTTGTACAGAATGTAATACAAGATATGGACTGAGTCCACCCAACTGTGTATTGTACAGAATGTAATACAAGATATGGACTGAGTCCACCCAACTGTGTATTGTACAGAATGTAATATAAGATATGGGCTGAGTCCAACCCACTGTGTATTGTACAGAATGTAATATAAGATATGGACTGAGTCCACCCCACTGTGTATTGTACAGAATGTAATATAAGATATGGGCTGAGTCCAACCCACTGTGTATTGTACAGAATGTAATATAAGATATGTACTGAGTCCAACCCACCGTGTATTGTACAGAATGTAATATAAGATATGGACTGAGTGCAACCCATTGTGTATTGTACAGAATGTAAGAGAAGATATGGGCTGAGTCCAACCCACTGTGTAATGTACAGAATGTAATATAAAATATGGACAGAGTCCAATCCACTGTATAATGTGCAGAATGCAATATAAGATATGGACTGAGTCCAACCCACTGTGTAATGTACAGAATGTAATATAAGATGTGGGCTGAATCCAACCCATTGTGTATTGTACCAACTGTAATATAAGATATGGACTGGGTCCACCCCACTGTGTGTTGTACAGAATGTAATATAATATATGGACTGAGTCCAACCCACTGTGTATTGTACAGAATGTAATATAAGATATGGGCTGAGTCCACCCCACTGTGTGATGTGCAGAATGTAATATAAGATATGGACTGATTCCAACCCACTGTGTATTGTACAGAATGTAATATAAGATATGGGCTGAGTCCAACCCACTGTGTAATGTACAGAATGTAATATAAGATATGGACTGAGTCCAACCCACTGTGTATTGTACAGAATATGACATAAGATATGGACTGAGTCCAACCCACTGTGTATTGTACAGAATGTAATATAAGATATGGACTGAGTCCACCCCACTGTGTATTGTACAGAATGTAATATAAGATATGTACTGGGTCCACCCAACCTTGTAATGTGCAGAATGTAATATAAGATATGGAGTGAGTCCAACCCATCTTGTATTGTACAGACTGTAATATAAGATATGGACTGAGTCCAACCCACTGTGTATTGTCCAGAATGTAATATAAGATATGGACTGAGTCCAACCCACTGTGTATTGTCCAGAATGTAATATAAGATATGGGCTGAGTCCACCCCACTGTGTGATGTGCAGAATGTAATATAAGATATGGACTGAGTCCAACCCACTGTGTATTGTCCAGAATGTAATATAAGATATGGGCTGAGTCCACCCCACTGTGTGATGTGCAGAATGTAATATAAGATATGGACTGAGTCCACCCCACTGTGTAATGTACAGAATGTAATATAAGATATTTACTGGGTCCACCCAACCTTGTAATGTGCAGAATGTAATATAAGATATGGAGTGAGTCCAACCCATCTTGTATTGTACAGACTGTAATATAAGATATGGACTGAGTCCAACCCACTGTGTATTGTACAGAATGTAATATAAGATATGGACTGAGTCCAACCCACTGTGTATTGTCCAGAATGTAATATAAGATATGGGCTGAGTCCAACCCACTGTGTGATGTGCAGAATGTAATATAAGATATGGACTGAGTCCAACCCACTGTGTATTGGACAGAATATGACATAAGATATGGACTGAGTCCAACCCACTGTGTATTGTACAGACTGTAATATAAGATAGGGACTGAGTCCAACCCAATTTATATTGTACAGAATGTAATATAAGATATGGACTGAGTCCAACCCACTGTGTATTGTACAGAATGTAATATAAGATATGGGCTGAGTCCACCCCACTGTGTATTGCACAGAATGTAATATAAGATATGGACTGAGTCCACCCCACTGTGTATTGTACAGAATGCAATATAAGATATGGGCTGAGTCCACCCCACTGTATATTGTACAGAATGTAATATAAGATATGGGCTGAGTCCAACCCACTGTGTATTGTCCAGAATGTAATATAAGATATGGACTGAGTCCAACCCACTGTGTATTGTGCAGAATGTAATATAAGATATGGACTGAGTCCAACCCACTGTGTATTGTACAAAATGTAATATAAGACATGGACTGAGTCCAACCCACTGTGCATTGTACAGAATATGACAGAAGATATGGACTGAGTCCAACCCACCTTGTAATGTGCAGAATGTAATATAAGATATGGACTGAGTCCAACCCACTGTGTAATGTACAGAATGTAATATAAGATATGGACAGAGTCCAATCCACTGTGTGATGTGCAGAATGTAATATAAGATATGGACTGAGTCCAACCCACCGTGTATTGTACAGAATGTAATATAAGATATGGACTGAGTCCAACCCACTGTGTAATGTACAGAATGTAATATAAGATATGGACAGAGTCCAATCCACTGTGTGATGTGCAGAATGTAATATAAGATATGGACTGAGTGCAACCCATTGTGTATTGTACAGAATGTCATATAACATATGGGCTGAGTCCAACCCACTGTGTAATGTACAGAATGTAATATAAGATATGGACAGAGTCCAATCCACTGTATAATGTGCAGAATGCAATATAAGATATGGACTGAGTCCGACCCACTGTGTAATGTACAGAATGTAACATAAGATATGGGCTGAATCCAACTCATTGTGTATTGTACCAACTGTAATATAAGATATGGACTGGGTCCACCCCACTGTGTATTGTACAGAATATAATATAAGATATGGACTGAGTCCAACCCACTGTGTAATGTGCAGAATGTAATATAAGATATGGTCTGAGTCCAACCCCCCTTGTAATGTGCAGAATGTAATATAAGATATGGACTGAGTCCAACCCACTGTGTATTGTACAGAATATGACATAAGATATGGGCTGAGTCCAACCCACTGTGTAATGTACAGAATGTAATATAAGATATGGACAGAGTCCAATCCACTGTATAATGTGCAGAATGCAATATAAGATATGGACTGAGTCCGACCCACTGTGTAATGTACAGAATGTAATATAAGATATGGGCTGAATCCAACCCATTGTGTATTGTACCAACTGTAATATAAGATATGGGCTGAGTCCACCCCACTGTGTGATGTGCAGAATGTAATATAAGATATGGACTGAGTCCAACCCACTGTGTATTGTACGGAATGTAATATAAGATATGGGCTGAGTCCAACCCACTGTGCAAATGTACAGAATGTAATATAAGATATGGACTGAGTCCAACCCACTGTGTATTGTACAGAATATGACATAAGATATGGACTGAGTCCAACCCACTGTGTATTGTACAGAATGTAATATAAGATATGGACTGAGTCCACCCCACTGTGTATTGTACAGAATGTAATATAAGATATGTACTGGGTCCACCCAACCTTGTAATGTGCAGAATGTAATATAAGATATGGAGTGAGTTCAACACATCTTGTATTGTGCAGACTGCAATATAAGATATGGACTGAGTCCAACCCATTGTGTATTGTACCAACTGTAATATAAGATATGGACTGGGTCCAACCCACTGTGTATTGTACAGAATGTAATATAAGATATGGACTGAGTCCAACCCACCTTGCAATGTGCAGAATGTGATATGAGATATGGACTCAGTCCAACCCACCTTGTAATGTGCAGAATGTAATTTAAGATAAGCACTGTGTCCACCCCACTGTGTATTGTCTAGAATGTAACATAAGATATGTAATGAGAACACCAGATATTTAATGAGTAGCCAACCGAGTGTCCCCAGTGATCCCGCAGTCAACCCAGAATGATGCCAGGGTGCAGCCAGGGTTCCCAGCTTGCACCCAGTCTTGCCAGAGTGGCGGTCTTGATGTTCAGACCACCACCACAACAATAAGAACTACCACAACAATGTCCCAGTGACCACCACAAGTGTCCGCTGAATGTCCCAGTGACCCCCCCCCAGTGTCCCCTGAATGTCCCAGTGACCCCCCCAGTGTCCCCAGAATATCCCAGTGATTCCAGTGTGCACCCAGTGACCCCAGAGTAACCCAGACATTACTCACGTGCTCCCCATCGGGTCCAGGCTGTGGTGAAGGTCTCAGTCAGTCCGTCCCCAGCGGAGAGAACGATGCTTGGCCCAGGATTTCTCCCACTCCTCCTCCTCCTCACAAAATGTCTCTTTCTGGATCATCTCCTTGCAGCATTTCATCAAAAAGATTCCTGAGGGGAGAGAGAGGGAATCGATTAAAATACAAAAGCAAGGGATTAAAAAGGCACAGCAAGAGGCAAGAACTCCCTCCCTCCCACTCCCTCTCTCACTCTCTCTTTTTCTCCCCCCTCTCTCTCTCTCCCACTCCCTCTCTCACTCTCTCTCACTCTCCCTCCCTCCCACTCTCCCTCTCCCTCTCTCGACCCATCTCCCTCCCTCTCTCCCTCTCTCCCTCTCTCTCACTCTCCCTCCCTCCCACTCTCCCTCTCCCTCTCTCTCCCTCCCTCTCCCTCTCCCTCTCTCTCCCTCTCCCTCTCTCTCCCTCTCCCTCTCTCTCCCTCTCTCTCTCTACCCCTCTCCCTCTCCCTCTCTCACACTCCCCCAGTTGCACAGAATCTCTCCCTAATCCAAGTCTGCAGCTTGTTTCTCCCCTGCCTTTCCTCTGAATGCCTCTAACCGGTGCCGCACTGCCTGTCTGAGCTGCTCAGTGTTTGCTGCAGGGTCCAACCCTCCCCCTGGGTGTGTTTTCTCTTCTGTCCCTGGGCCTCGCCCACACCTGCTCTGGACATTGTTTCAACTTTAATTCTGGCAGTTGCTGTCAGCGGAAGGTCAACAGCTTTTCCCTCAACTGTTTTCTCCTGTTTGAATTAGAAGCTCGCCCCTCCCTGTTCAATCTCGACCTCTACCTCACCTTGTATTGTCCAGAATGTAATATAAGATATGGACTGAGTCCACCTCACCT
This sequence comes from Heptranchias perlo, assembly GCF_035084215.1. Lineage (NCBI taxonomy): Eukaryota > Metazoa > Chordata > Chondrichthyes > Hexanchiformes > Hexanchidae > Heptranchias > Heptranchias perlo. Next base: position 7,968,739 of record NW_027139516.1, on the reverse strand, counting down.
TGTAATATACAGAATGTAATATAAGATATTTACTGGGTCCACCCAACCTTGTAATGTGCAGAATGTAATATAAGATATGGGCTGAGTCCAACCCACTGTGTATTGTCCAGAATGTAATATAAGACATGGACTGAGTCCAACCCACTGTGTAATGTGCAGAATGTAATATAAGATATGGACTGAGTCCACCCCACTGTGTATTGTACAGAATGTAATATAAGATATGGACTGAGTCCAACCCACTGTGTAATGTGCAGAATGTAATATGAGATATGGACTGAGTACAACCCATTGTGTATTGTACAGAATGTAATATAAGATATGGACTGAGTCCAACCCACTGTGTAATGTACAGAATGTAATATAACATATGGACTGAGTCCAACCCACTGTGTAATGTGCAGAATGTAATGTATGATATGGACTGAGTCCACCCCACTGTGTATTGCACAGAATGTAATATAAGATATGGACTGAGTCCACCCCACTGTGCATTGTACAGAATGTAATATAAGATATGTACTGGTTCCACCCAACCTTGTAAGGTGCAGAATGTAATATAAGATATGGAGTGTGTCCAACCCATCTTGTATTGTACAGACTGTAATATAAGATATGGACTGAGTCCAACCCACTGTATATTGTACAGAATGTAATATAAGATATGGATTGAGTCCAACCCACTGTGTATTGTACAGAATGTAATATAAGATATGGGCTGAGTCCACCCCACTGTGTATTGTACAGAATGTAATATAAGATATGGACTGAGTCCAACCCACTGTGCATTGTACAGAATATGACATAAGATATGGACTGAGTCCAACCCCCCTTGTAATGTGCAGAATGTAATATAAGATATGGACTGAGTCCACCTCACCTTGTAATATACAGAATGTAATATAAGATATTTACTGGGTCCACCCAACCTTGTAATGTGCAGAATGTAATATAAGATATGGACTGAGTACAACCCATCTTGTATTGTCCAGAATGTAATATAAGATATGGGCTGAGTCCAACCCACTGTGTATTGTCCAGAATGTAATATAAGATATGGACTGAGTCCAACCCACTGTGTAATGTGCAGAATGTAATATAAGATATGGACTGAGTCCACCCCACTGTGTATTGTACAGAATGTAATATAAGATATGGACTGAGTCCAACCCACTGTGTAATGTGCAGAATGTAATATGAGATATGGACTGAGTACAACCCATTGTGTATTGCACAGAATGTAATATAAGATATGGACTGAGTCCAACCCACTGTGTAATGTACAGAATGTAATATAAGATGTGGACTGAGTCCAACCCACTGTGTAATGTGCAGAATGTAATATAAGATATGGACTGAGTCCAACCCACTGTGTATTGTACAGAATGTAATATAAGATATGCACTGGCTCCACCCCACTGTGTATTGTACAGAATGCAATATAAGATATGGACTGAGTCCAACCCACTGTGTAATGTACAGAATGTAATGTATGATATGGACTGAGTCCACCCCACTGTGTATTGTACAGAATGTAATATAAGATATGGACTGAGTCCACCCCACTGTGTATTGTACAGAATGCAATATAAGATATGGACTGAGTCCACCCCACTGTGTATTGTACAGAATGTAATATAAGATATGGACTGAGTCCACCCCACTGTGCATTGTACAGAATGTAATATAAGATATGTACTGGGTCCACCCAACCTTGTAAGGTGCAGAATGTAATATAAGATCCTGAAACATTTGCCTGAGGAAGGAGGAAGTCTCCGAAAGCTTGTGAATTTAAAATAAAATTGCTGGACTATAACTTGGTGTTGTAAAATTGTTTACAATAATAAAAGATATGGAGTGAGTCCAACCCATCTTGTATTGTACAGACTGTAATATAAGATATGGACTGAGTCCAACCCACTGTGTATTGTACAGAATGTAATATAAGATATGGACTGAGTCCAACCAACTGTGTAATGTGCAGAATGTAAGATAAGATATGGACTGAGTCCAACCCCCCTTGTAATGTGCAGAATGTAATATAAGATATGGACTGAGTCCAACCCACTGTATATTGTACAGAATGTAATATAAGATATGGACTGAGTCCACCCCACTGTGTATTGTACAGAATGTAATATAAGATATGGACTGAGTCCAACCCACTGTATATTGTACAGAATGTAATATAAGATATGGGCTGAGTCCACCCCACTGTGTATTGAACAGAATGTAATATAAGGTATGGACTGAGTCCAACCCACTGTGTATTGTACAGAATGTAATATAAGATATGGACTGAGTCCACCCCACTGTGTGATGTGCAGAATGTAATATAAGATATGGACTGAGTCCAACCCACTGTGTATTGTGCAGAATGTAAGATAAGATATGGACTGAGTCCAACCCCCCTTGTAATGTGCAGAATGTAATATAAGATATGGACTGAGTCCAACCCACCTTGCAATGTGCAGAATGTAATATGAGATATGGACTCAGTCCAACCCACCTTGTAATGTGCAGAATGTAATTTAAGATATGCACTGAGTCCACCCCACTGTGTATTGTCCAGAATGTAATATAAGATATGGACTGAGAACACCAGATATTTAATGAGTAGCCAACAGAGTGTCCCCAGTGATCCCGCAGTCAACCCAGAATGATGCCAGGGTGCAGCCAGGGTTCCCAGCTTGCACCCAGTCATGCCAGAGTGATGCCAGAGTGGCGTTCTTGATGTTCAGACCACAACCACAACAATAAGCACTACCACAACAATGTCCCAGTGACCCCCCCCATTGTCCCCTGAATGTCCCAGTGACCACCCCAAGTGTCCCCTGAATGTCCCAGTGACCCCCCCCCCCCAGTGTCCCCTGAATGTCCCAGTGACCCCCCCCAGTGTCCCCTGAATATCCCAGTGATTCCAGTGTGCACCCAGTGACCCCAGAGTAACCCAGTCATTACTCACGTGCTCCCCATCGGGTCCAGGCTGTGGTGAAGGTCTCAGTCAGTCCGTCCCCAGCGGAGAGAACGATGCTTGGCCCAGGATATCTCCCACTCCTCCTCCTCCTCACAAAATGTCTCTTTCTGGATCATCTCCTTGCAGCATTTCATCAAAAAGATTCCTGAGGGGAGAGAGAGGGAATTGATTAAAATACAAAAGCAAGGGATTAAAAAGGCACAGCAAGAGGCCAGAACTCCCTCCCTCCCACTCCCTCTCTCACTCTCTCTTTTTCTCACCCCTCACTCTTTCTCCCACTCCCTCTCTCACTCTCTCTCACTCTCCCTCTCTCATTCTCTCCCTCCCTCCCACTCTCCCTCCCTCCCACTCCCTCTCTCACTCTCTCTTTTTCTCACCCCTCACTCTTTCTCCCACTCCCTCTCTCACTCTCTCTCACTCTCCCTCTCTCATTCTCTCCCTCCCTCCCACTCTCCCTCCCTCCCACTCTCCCTCCCTCCCACTCTCCCTCTCTCTCCCTCTCCCTCTCACTCTCCCCCTCTCTCTCTCCCTCCCCCTCTCTCTCTCTCCCTCTCTCCCTCTCATTATCTCTCTCTCTCCCTCTCTCTACCCCTCTCCCTCTCCCTCTCTCACACTCCCCCAGTTTCACAGAATCTCTCCCTAATCCAAGTCTGCAGCTTGTTTCTCCCCTGCCTTTCCTCTGAATGCCTCTAACCGGTGCCGCACTGCCTGTCTGAGCTGCTCAGTGTTTGCTGCAGGGTCCAACCCTCCCCCTGGGTGTGTTTTCTCTTCTGTCTCTGGGCCTCGCCCACACCTGCTCTGGACATTGTTGCAACTTTAATTCTGGCAGTTGCTGTCAGCGAAAGGTCAACAGCTTTTCCCTCAACTGTTTTCTCCTGTTTGAATTAGAAACTCGCCCCTCCCTGTTCAATCTCGACCTCGACCTCACCTTGTATTGTCCAGAATGTAATATAAGATATGGACTGAGTCCACCTCACCTTGTAATATACAGAATGTAATATAAGATATGGACTGAGTCCAACCCACTGTATATTGTACAGAATGTAATATAAGATATGGACTGAGTCCACCTCACCTTGTATTGTACAGAATGTAATATAAGATATGGATTGAGTCCAACCCACTGTATATTGTACAGAATGTAATATAAGATATGGACTGGGTCCAACCAACCTTGTAATGTGCAGAATCTAATATAAGATATGGAGTGAGTCCAAACCATCTTGTATTGTACAGACTGTAATATAAGATATGGACTGAGTCCACCTCACCTTGTAATATACAGAATGTAATGTAAGATATTTACTGGGTCCACCCAACCTTGTAATGTACAGACTGTAATATAAGTTATGGACTGAGTCCACCCCACTGTGTATTGTACATAATGTAACATAAAATATGGACTGAGTCCAACCCACTGTGCAATGTGCAGAATGTAATATGAGATATGGACTGAGTCCAACCCACCTTGTAATGTGCAGAATGTAATATAAGATATGGACTGAGTCCAACCCACCTTGTAATGAGCAGAATGTAATATAAGATATGGACTGAGTCCACCCCACTGTGTATTGTACAGAATGTAATATAAGATATGGACTGAGTCCACTCCACTGTGTATTGAAAAGAATGTAATATAAGATATGGACTGAGTGCAACCCACTGTGTATTGTACAGAATGGAATTTCAGATCTGGACTGAGTCCAAACCACCTTGTAATGTGCAGAATGTAATTTCAGATCTGGACTGAGTCCAACCCACCTTGTAATGTGCAGAATGTAATATAAGATATGGACTGAGTCCAACCCACTGCGTAATGTGCGGAATGTAATATAATATATGGACTGAGTCCAACCAACCGTGTGATGTGCAGAATGCAATATAAGATATTTACTGAGTCCAACCCACCTTGTATTGTACAGAATGTAATATAAGATATGGACTGAGTCCAACCCACCTTGTAATGTGCAGAATGTAATATAAGATATGGTCTGAGTCCAATCCAATGTGTATTGTACGGAATGTAACATAAGATATGGACTGAGTCCACCCCACTGTGCATTGTACACAATGCAATATAAGATATGGACTGAGTCCAACCCACTGTGTATTGTACAGAATGCAATATAAGATATGGACTGTGTCCAACCCACTGTGTAATGTGCAGAATGTAATATAAGATATGGACTGAGTCCAACCCACTGTGTAATGTGCAGAATGCAATATAAGATATGGACTGAGTGCAACCCACTGTGTATTGTACAGAATGTAATATAAGATATGGACTGAGTCCACCCCACTGTGTATTGTACAGAATGTAATATAAGATGTGCACTGAGTCCAACCCACCTTGTAATGTGCAGAATGTAATTTAAGATATGGACTGAGTGCAACCCACTGTGTATTGTAAAGAATGTAACATAAGATATGTACTGAGTCCACCCCACTGTGTATTGTCCAGAATGTAATATAAGATATGGACTGAGAACACCAGATATTTAATGAGTAGCCAACAGAGTGTCCCCAGTGATCCCGCAGTCAACCCACAATGATGCCAGGGTGCAGCCAGTGTTCCCAGCTTGCACCCAGTCATGCCAGAGTGATGCCAGAGTGGCGGTCTTGATGTTCAGACCACCACCACAACAATAAGAACTACCACAACAATGTCCCAGTTACCCCCCGCCAGTGTCCCCTGAATGTCCCAGTGACCACCCCAAGTGTCCCCTGAATGTCCCAGTGACCCCCCCCCAGTGTCCCCTGAATATCCCAGTGATTCCAGTGTGCACCCAGTGACCCCAGAGTAACCCAGACATTACTCACGTGCTCCCCATCGGGTCCAGGCTGTGGTGAAGGTCTCAGTCAGTCCGTCCCCAGCGGAGAGAACGATGCTTGGCCCAGGATTTCTCCCACTCCTCCTCCTCCTCACAAAATGTCTCTTTCTGGATCATCTCCTTGCAGCATTTCATCAAAAAGATTCCTGAGGGGAGAGAGAGGGAATTGATTAAAATACAAAAGCAAGGGATTAAAAAGGCACAGCAAGAGGCCAGAACTCCCTCCCTCCCACTTTTTCTCCCCCCTCTCTCTCTCTCCCACTCCCTCTCTCACTCTCCCTCTCTCTCTCTCCCTCCCTCCCACTCTCCCTCTGTCTCTCTCTCCCCATCTCCCTCTCTCTCCCTCCCACTCCCTCTCTCACTCTCCCTCCCACTCTCCCACTCTCTCTCTCTCCCTCCCTCCCTCTCCCTCTCATTCTCTCTCTCTCTCTACCCCTCTCCCTCTCCCTCTCTCACACTCCCCCAGTTGCACAGAATCTCTCCCTAATCCAAGTCTGCAGCTTGTTTCTCCCCTGCCTTTCCTCTGAATGCCTCTAACCGGTGCCGCACTGCCTGTCTGAGCTGCTCAGTGTTTGCTGCAGGGTCCAACCCTCCCCCTGGGTGTGTTTTCTCTTCTCTCCCTGGGCTTCACACACACCTGCTCTGCACCTTGTATTGTTTAAAATACAAGGTGCTCTCACTGTTTAAAATACAAGGTGCTCTCACTGTTTCAAATGCACGGTGCTCACACTGATCAAAATACAAGGTGCAATTGCTGTTTAAAATACAAGGTGCTCTCATTGTTTAAAATGCACGGCGCACTCACTGTTTAAAATACAAGGTGCTCTCACTGTTTAAAATACAAGGTGCTCTCACTGTTTAAAATGCACGGTGCACTTACTGAAAAAAATGCACGTTGCTCTCACTGTTTATAATGCACGGTGCTCTCAGTTTAAAATACAAGGTGCTCTCATTGTTTACAATGCATGGTGCTCTCACTGTTTAAAATGCACGGTGCTCTCACTGATCAAAATACAAGGTGCAATTGCTGTTTAAAATACAAGGTGCTCTTATTGTTTAAAATGCACGGCGCTCTCACTGTTTATAATGCACGGCGCTCTCACTGTTTATAATGCACGGTGCTCTGACAGTTTAAAATGCACGGTGCTCTCACAGTTTAAAATACAAGGCGCACTCACAGTTTAAAATGCACGGTGCACTCACAGTTTAAAATACAAGGCGCACTCACAGTTTAAAATATAAGGTGCACTCACAGTTTAAAATACAAGGTGCACTCACAGTTTAAAATGCACGGTGCTCTCACAGTTTAAAATGCACCGTGCTCTCAGTTTAAAATACAAGGTGCTCTCACAGTTTAAAATACAAGGTGCTCTCACTGTTTAAAATGCATGGTGCATTAATGTTTATAATGAACGGTGCTCTCACTGTTTAAAATACAAGGTGCTCTCACTGTTTAAAATACAAGGTGCACTCACAGTTTAAAGTACAAGGTGCTCTCACTGTTTAAAATGCACGGTGCTCTCACAGTTTAAAATACAAGGTGCTCTCACTGTTTAAAATGCACGGTGCATTAATGTTTATAATGAACGGTGCTCTCACTGTTTAAAATACAAGGTGCTCTCACAGTTTAAAATACAAGGTGCACTTACTGATAAAAATGCACGTTGCTCTCACTGTTTAAAATGCACGGTGCTCTCACTGTTTAAAATGTACGGTGCTCTCATTGTTTAAAATGCACGGTGCTCTCACAGTTTAAAATGCACGGTGCTCTCACTGTTTAAAATGCACGGTGCTCTCACTGTTTAAAATGCACGGTGCTCTCACAGTTTAAAATGCACGGTGCTCTCACTGTTGAAAATGCACGGTGCATTAATGTTTATAATGAACGGTGCTCTCACTGTTTAAAATACAAGGTGCTCTCACAGTTTAAAATACAAGGTGCACTTACTGATAAAAATGCACGGTGCTCTCACTGTTTAAAATGCACGGTGCTCTCACTGTTTAAAATGTACGGTGCTCTCATTGTTTAAAATGCACGGTGCTCTCACTGTTTAAAATGCACGGTGCTCTCACTGTTTAAAATACAAGGTGCTCTCACTGTTTAAAATACAAGGTGCTCTCTTTTTAAAATGAACGGTGCACTCACAGTTTAAAATGCACGGTGCTCTCACTGTTTAAAATGCACGGTGCACTTACTGATAAAAATGCACGGTGCTCTCACTGTTTAAAATGCACGGTGCTCTCACTGTTTAAAATGCACGGTGCTCTCACTGTTTAAAATACACGGTGCTCTCACTGTTTAAAATGCACGGTGCTCTCATTGTTTAAAATGCACGGTGCTCTCATTGTTTAAAATGCACGGTGCTCTCATTGTTTAAAATACACGGTGCTCTCACTGTTTAAAATACACGGTGCTCTCACTGTTTAAAATACAAGGTGCTCTCACTGTTTAAAATGCACGGTGCTCTCACAGTTTAAAATACAAGGTGCTCTCACTGTTTAAAATGCACGGTGCACTTACTGATAAAAATGCACGGTGCTCTCACTGTTTAAAATGCACGGTGCACTCACTGTTTAAAATACAAGCTGCTCTCACTGTTTAAAATTCACGGTGCTCTCACAGTTTAAAATGCACGGTGCTCTCACAGTTTAAAATGCACGGTGCTCTCACTGTTTAAAATGCACGGTGCACTTACTGATAAAAATGAACGGTGCTCTCATTGTTTAAAATGCACGGTGCTCTCACTGTTTAAAATGCACGGTGCTCTCACTGTTTAAAATACAAGGTGCTCTCTCCCCCTATCCCTCCTCTCTCTCTCCCTCCCTCTCACTCTCTCCCTCACACTCCCCCAGTTGCACAGAATCTCGCCCGAATCCAAGTCTGCAGCTTGTTTCTCCCCGACCTTTCCTCTGAATGCCTCCAACCGGTTCCGCACTGCCTGTCTGAGCTGCTCAGTGTTTGCTGCAGGGTCCAACCCTCCCCCTGGGTGTGTTTTCTCTTCTCTCCCTGGGCTTCACACACACCTGCTCTGGACATTGTTGCAACTTTATAATGCACGGTGCACTCACTGTTTAAAATACAAGGTGCTCTCACTGTTTAAAATACAAGGTGCTCTCACTGTTTAAAATACAAGGTGCTCTCACTGTTTAAAATGCATGGTGCACTCAGTGTTTATAATGAACGGTGCTCTCACTGTTTAAAATGAACGGTGCACTCACTGTTTAAAATACAAGGTGCTCTCACTGTTTAAAATACAAGGTGCTCTCACTGTTTAAAATGAACGGTGCACTCAATGTTTATAATGAACGGTGCTCTCTCTGTTTAAAATGCACGGTGCACTTACTGATAAAAATGCACGTTGCTCTCACTGTTTAAAATGCACGGTGCTCTCACTGTTTAAAATGTATGGTGCTCTCACTGTTTAAAATGCACGGTGCTCTCATTGTTTAAAATGCACGGTGCTCTCACTGTTTAAAATACAAGGTGCTCTCACTGTTTAAAATGCACGGTGCTCTCATTGTTTAAAATGCACGGTGCTCTCATTGTTTAAAATGCACGGTGCTCTCACTGTTTAAAATGCACGGTGCATTAATGTTTATAATGAACGGTGCTCTCACTGTTTAAAATACAAGGTGCTCTCACTGTTTGAAATACAAGGTGCTCTCACTGTTTAAAATGAACGGTGCACTCACAGTTTAAAATACAAGGTGCTCTCACAGTTTAAAATGCACGGTGCACTTACTGATAAAAATGGACGTTGCTCTCACTGTTTAAAATGCACGGTGCTCTCACTGTTTAAAATGCACGGTGCTCTCACTGTTTAAAATGCACGGTGCTCTCATTGTTTAAAATGCACGGTGCTCTCACTGTTTAAAATACAAGGTGCTCTCACTGTTTAAAATACAAGGTGCACTTACTGATAAAAATGCACGTTGCTCTCACTGTTTAAAATGCACGGTGCTCTCACTGTTTAAAATGCACGGTGCTCTCACTGTTTAAAATGTATGGTGCTCTCATTGTTTAAAATGCACGGTGCTCTCACTGTTTAAAATACAAGGTGCTCTCACTGTTTAAAATGCACGGTGCATTAATGTTTATAATGAACGGTGCTCTCACTGTTTAAAATACAAGGTGCTCTCACAGTTTAAAATACAAGGTGCTCTCACTGTTTAAAATACAAGGTGCTCTCACAGTTTAAAATACAAGGTGCACTTACTGATAAAAATGCACGTTGCTCTCACTGTTTAAAATGCACGGTGCTCTCATTGTTTAAAATGCACGGTGCTCTCACTGTTTAAAATACAAGGTGCTCTCTGTTTAAAATGAACGGTGCACTCACAGTTTAAAATACAAGGTGCTCTCACTGTTTAAAATGCACGGTGCACTTACTGATAAAAATGCACGTTGCTCTCACTGTTTAAAATGCACGGTGCTCTCACTGTTTAAAATGCACGGTGCTCTCACTGTTTAAAATGCACGGTGCTCTCATTGTTTAAAATGCACGGTGCTCTCACTGTTTAAAATGCACGGTGCTCTCACTGTTTAAAATGCACGGTGCTCTCACTGTTTAAAATGCATGGTGCTCTCATTGTTTAAAATGCACGGTGCTCTCACTGTTTAAAATACAAGGTGCTCTCACTGTTTAAAATACAAGGTGCTCTCACTGTTTAAAATGCACGGTGCTCTCACAGTTTAAAATACAAGGTGCTCTCACAGTTTAAAAAACAAGGTGCTCTCACAGTTTAAAATACAAGGTGCTCTCACAGTTTAAAATACAAGGTGCACTCACTGTTTAAAATACAAGGTGCTCTCTCCCCCTATCCGTGCTCTCTCTCTCCCTCCCTCTCACTCTCTCCCTCACACTCCCCCAGTTGCACAGAATCTCGCCCGAATCCAAGTCTGCAGCTTGTTTCTCCCCTGCCTTTCCTCTGAATGCCTCCAACCGGTTCCGCTCTGCTTGTCTGAGCTGCTGTGTTTGCTGCAGGGTCCAACCCTCCCCCTGGGTGTGTTTTCTCTTCTCTCCCTGGGCTTCACACACACCTGCTCTGGACATTGTTGCAACTTTATAATGCACGGTGCACTCACTGTTTAAAATACAAGGTGCTCTCACTGTTTAAAATACAAGGTGCTCTCACTGTTTAAAATGCACGGTGCACTCACTGTTTAAAATACAACGTGCTCTCACTGTTTAAAATACAAGGTGCTCTCACTGTTTAAAATGCACGGTGCACTCAATGTTTATAATGAACGGTGCTCTCACTGTTTAAAATGCACGGTGCTCTCATTGTGTAAAATGCACGGTGCTCTCATTGTTTAAAATGCACGGTGCTCTCACTGTTTAAAATGCACGGTGCTCTCATTGTTTAAAATGCACGGTGCATTAATGTTTATAATGAACGGTGCTCTCACTGTTTAAAATACAAGGTGCTCTCACTGTTTGAAATACAAGGTGCTCTCACAGTTTGAAATACAAGGTGCTCTCACTGTTTAAAATGAACGGTGCACTCACAGTTTAAAATACAAGGTGCTCTCACTGTTTAAAATGCACGGTGCACTTACTGATAAAAATGCACGTTGCTCTCACTGTTTAAAATGCACGGTGCTCTCACTGTTTAAAATGCACGGTGCTCTCACTGTTTAAAATGCACGGTGCTCTCACAGTTTAAAATACAAGGTGCTCTCACTGTTTAAAATGCACGGTGCATTAATGTTTATAATGAACGGTGCTCTCACTGTTTAAAATACAAGGTGCTCTCACAGTTTAAAATACAAGGTGCTCTCACAGTTTAAAATACAAGGTGCTCTCACAGTTTAAAATACAAGGTGCTCTCACTGTTTAAAATGCACGGTGCACTTACTGATAAAAATGCACGTTGCTCTCATTGTTTAAAATGCACGGTGCTCTCATTGTTTAAAATACAAGGTGCTCTCATTGTTTACAATGCATGGTGCTCTCACTGTTTAAAATGCACGGTGCTCTCACTGATCAAAATACAAGGTGCAATTGCTGTTTAAAATACAAGGTGCTCTTATTGTTTAAAATGCACGGCGCTCTCACTGTTTATAATGCACGGCGCTCTCACTGTTTATAATGCACGGTGCTCTGACAGTTTAAAATGCACGGTGCTCTCACAGTTTAAAATACAAGGCGCACTCACAGTTTAAAATGCACGGTGCACTCACAGTTTAAAATACAAGGCGCACTCACAGTTTAAAATATAAGGTGCACTCACAGTTTAAAATACAAGGTGCACTCACAGTTTAAAATGCACGGTGCTCTCACAGTTTAAAATGCACCGTGCTCTCAGTTTAAAATACAAGGTGCTCTCACAGTTTAAAATACAAGGTGCTCTCACTGTTTAAAATGCATGGTGCATTAATGTTTATAATGAACGGTGCTCTCACTGTTTAAAATACAAGGTGCTCTCACTGTTTAAAATACAAGGTGCACTCACAGTTTAAAGTACAAGGTGCTCTCACTGTTTAAAATGCACGGTGCTCTCACAGTTTAAAATACAAGGTGCTCTCACTGTTTAAAATGCACGGTGCATTAATGTTTATAATGAACGGTGCTCTCACTGTTTAAAATACAAGGTGCTCTCACAGTTTAAAATACAAGGTGCACTTACTGATAAAAATGCACGTTGCTCTCACTGTTTAAAATGCACGGTGCTCTCACTGTTTAAAATGTACGGTGCTCTCATTGTTTAAAATGCACGGTGCTCTCACAGTTTAAAATGCACGGTGCTCTCACTGTTTAAAATGCACGGTGCTCTCACTGTTTAAAATGCACGGTGCTCTCACAGTTTAAAATGCACGGTGCTCTCACTGTTGAAAATGCACGGTGCATTAATGTTTATAATGAACGGTGCTCTCACTGTTTAAAATACAAGGTGCTCTCACAGTTTAAAATACAAGGTGCACTTACTGATAAAAATGCACGGTGCTCTCACTGTTTAAAATGCACGGTGCTCTCACTGTTTAAAATGTACGGTGCTCTCATTGTTTAAAATGCACGGTGCTCTCACTGTTTAAAATGCACGGTGCTCTCACTGTTTAAAATACAAGGTGCTCTCACTGTTTAAAATACAAGGTGCTCTCTTTTTAAAATGAACGGTGCACTCACAGTTTAAAATGCACGGTGCTCTCACTGTTTAAAATGCACGGTGCACTTACTGATAAAAATGCACGGTGCTCTCACTGTTTAAAATGCACGGTGCTCTCACTGTTTAAAATGCACGGTGCTCTCACTGTTTAAAATACACGGTGCTCTCACTGTTTAAAATGCACGGTGCTCTCATTGTTTAAAATGCACGGTGCTCTCATTGTTTAAAATGCACGGTGCTCTCATTGTTTAAAATACACGGTGCTCTCACTGTTTAAAATACACGGTGCTCTCACTGTTTAAAATACAAGGTGCTCTCACTGTTTAAAATGCACGGTGCTCTCACAGTTTAAAATACAAGGTGCTCTCACTGTTTAAAATGCACGGTGCACTTACTGATAAAAATGCACGGTGCTCTCACTGTTTAAAATGCACGGTGCACTCACTGTTTAAAATACAAGCTGCTCTCACTGTTTAAAATTCACGGTGCTCTCACAGTTTAAAATGCACGGTGCTCTCACAGTTTAAAATGCACGGTGCTCTCACTGTTTAAAATGCACGGTGCTCTCACTGTTTTATAATGCACGGTGCACTTACTGATAAAAATGAACGGTGCTCTCATTGTTTAAAATGCACGGTGCTCTCACTGTTTAAAATGCACGGTGCTCTCACTGTTTAAAATACAAGGTGCTCTCTCCCCCTATCCCTCCTCTCTCTCTCCCTCCCTCTCACTCTCTCCCTCACACTCCCCCAGTTGCACAGAATCTCGCCCGAATCCAAGTCTGCAGCTTGTTTCTCCCCGACCTTTCCTCTGAATGCCTCCAACCGGTTCCGCACTGCCTGTCTGAGCTGCTCAGTGTTTGCTGCAGGGTCCAACCCTCCCCCTGGGTGTGTTTTCTCTTCTCTCCCTGGGCTTCACACACACCTGCTCTGGACATTGTTGCAACTTTATAATGCACGGTGCACTCACTGTTTAAAATACAAGGTGCTCTCACTGTTTAAAATACAAGGTGCTCTCACTGTTTAAAATACAAGGTGCTCTCACTGTTTAAAATGCATGGTGCACTCAGTGTTTATAATGAACGGTGCTCTCACTGTTTAAAATGAACGGTGCACTCACTGTTTAAAATACAAGGTGCTCTCACTGTTTAAAATACAAGGTGCTCTCACTGTTTAAAATGAACGGTGCACTCAATGTTTATAATGAACGGTGCTCTCTCTGTTTAAAATGCACGGTGCACTTACTGATAAAAATGCACGTTGCTCTCACTGTTTAAAATGCACGGTGCTCTCACTGTTTAAAATGTATGGTGCTCTCACTGTTTAAAATGCACGGTGCTCTCATTGTTTAAAATGCACGGTGCTCTCACTGTTTAAAATACAAGGTGCTCTCACTGTTTAAAATGCACGGTGCTCTCATTGTTTAAAATGCACGGTGCTCTCATTGTTTAAAATGCACGGTGCTCTCACTGTTTAAAATGCACGGTGCATTAATGTTTATAATGAACGGTGCTCTCACTGTTTAAAATACAAGGTGCTCTCACTGTTTGAAATACAAGGTGCTCTCACTGTTTAAAATGAACGGTGCACTCACAGTTTAAAATACAAGGTGCTCTCACAGTTTAAAATGCACGGTGCACTTACTGATAAAAATGGACGTTGCTCTCACTGTTTAAAATGCACGGTGCTCTCACTGTTTAAAATGCACGGTGCTCTCACTGTTTAAAATGCACGGTGCTCTCATTGTTTAAAATGCACGGTGCTCTCACTGTTTAAAATACAAGGTGCTCTCACTGTTTAAAATACAAGGTGCACTTACTGATAAAAATGCACGTTGCTCTCACTGTTTAAAATGCACGGTGCTCTCACTGTTTAAAATGCACGGTGCTCTCACTGTTTAAAATGTATGGTGCTCTCATTGTTTAAAATGCACGGTGCTCTCACTGTTTAAAATACAAGGTGCTCTCACTGTTTAAAATGCACGGTGCATTAATGTTTATAATGAACGGTGCTCTCACTGTTTAAAATACAAGGTGCTCTCACAGTTTAAAATACAAGGTGCTCTCACTGTTTAAAATACAAGGTGCTCTCACAGTTTAAAATACAAGGTGCACTTACTGATAAAAATGCACGTTGCTCTCACTGTTTAAAATGCACGGTGCTCTCATTGTTTAAAATGCACGGTGCTCTCACTGTTTAAAATACAAGGTGCTCTCTGTTTAAAATGAACGGTGCACTCACAGTTTAAAATACAAGGTGCTCTCACTGTTTAAAATGCACGGTGCACTTACTGATAAAAATGCACGTTGCTCTCACTGTTTAAAATGCACGGTGCTCTCACTGTTTAAAATGCACGGTGCTCTCACTGTTTAAAATGCACGGTGCTCTCATTGTTTAAAATGCACGGTGCTCTCACTGTTTAAAATGCACGGTGCTCTCACTGTTTAAAATGCACGGTGCTCTCACTGTTTAAAATGCATGGTGCTCTCATTGTTTAAAATGCACGGTGCTCTCACTGTTTAAAATACAAGGTGCTCTCACTGTTTAAAATACAAGGTGCTCTCACTGTTTAAAATGCACGGTGCTCTCACAGTTTAAAATACAAGGTGCTCTCACAGTTTAAAAAACAAGGTGCTCTCACAGTTTAAAATACAAGGTGCTCTCACAGTTTAAAATACAAGGTGCACTCACTGTTTAAAATACAAGGTGCTCTCTCCCCCTATCCGTGCTCTCTCTCTCCCTCCCTCTCACTCTCTCCCTCACACTCCCCCAGTTGCACAGAATCTCGCCCGAATCCAAGTCTGCAGCTTGTTTCTCCCCTGCCTTTCCTCTGAATGCCTCCAACCGGTTCCGCTCTGCTTGTCTGAGCTGCTGTGTTTGCTGCAGGGTCCAACCCTCCCCCTGGGTGTGTTTTCTCTTCTCTCCCTGGGCTTCACACACACCTGCTCTGGACATTGTTGCAACTTTATAATGCACGGTGCACTCACTGTTTAAAATACAAGGTGCTCTCACTGTTTAAAATACAAGGTGCTCTCACTGTTTAAAATGCACGGTGCACTCACTGTTTAAAATACAACGTGCTCTCACTGTTTAAAATACAAGGTGCTCTCACTGTTTAAAATGCACGGTGCACTCAATGTTTATAATGAACGGTGCTCTCACTGTTTAAAATGCACGGTGCTCTCATTGTTTAAAATGCACGGTGCTCTCACTGTTTAAAATGCACGGTGCTCTCATTGTTTAAAATGCACGGTGCATTAATGTTTATAATGAACGGTGCTCTCACTGTTTAAAATACAAGGTGCTCTCACTGTTTGAAATACAAGGTGCTCTCACAGTTTGAAATACAAGGTGCTCTCACTGTTTAAAATGAACGGTGCACTCACAGTTTAAAATACAAGGTGCTCTCACTGTTTAAAATGCACGGTGCACTTACTGATAAAAATGCACGTTGCTCTCACTGTTTAAAATGCACGGTGCTCTCACTGTTTAAAATGCACGGTGCTCTCACTGTTTAAAATGCACGGTGCTCTCACAGTTTAAAATACAAGGTGCTCTCACTGTTTAAAATGCACGGTGCATTAATGTTTATAATGAACGGTGCTCTCACTGTTTAAAATACAAGGTGCTCTCACAGTTTAAAATACAAGGTGCTCTCACAGTTTAAAATACAAGGTGCTCTCACAGTTTAAAATACAAGGTGCTCTCACTGTTTAAAATGCACGGTGCACTTACTGATAAAAATGCACGTTGCTCTCATTGTTTAAAATGCACGGTGCTCTCATTGTTTAAAATGCACGGTGCTCTCACTGTTTAAAATGCACGGTGCTCTCACTGTTTAAAATGCACGGTGCTCTCACTGTTTAAAATGCACGGTGCTCTCACTGTTTAAAATGCACGGTGCTCTCATTGTTTAAAATGCACGGTGCTCTCACTGTTTAAAATGCACGGTGCTCTCACTGTTTAAAATGCACGGTGCTCTCACTGTTTAAAATGCACGGTGCTCTCACTGTTTAAAATACAAGGTGCACTCACTGTTTAAAATACAAGGTGCTCTCTCCCCCTATCCCTCCTCTCTCTCTCCCTCCCTCTCCCCTCTCTCTCACTCTCTCCCTCACACTCCCCCAGTTGCACAGAATCTCGCCCGAATCCAAGTCTGCAGCTTGTTTCTCCCCTGCCTTTCCTCTGAATGCCTCCAACCGGTTCCGCACTGCCTGTCTGAGCTGCTCAGTGTTTGCTGCAGGGTCCAACCCTCCCCCTGGGTGTGTTTTCTCTTCTCTCCCTGGGCTTCACACACACCTGCTCTGGACATTGTTGCAACTTTATAATGCACGGTGCACTCACTGTATAAAATACAAGGTGCTCTCACTGTTGAAAATACAAGGTGCTCTCACTGTTTAAAATGCACGGTGCACTTACTGATAAAAATGCACGTTGCTCTCACTGTTTAAAATGCACGGTGCTCTCACTGTTTAAAATGCACGGTGCTCTCACTGTTTAAAATGCACGGTGCTCTCACTGTTTAAAATACAAGGTGCTCTCACTGTTTAAAATGCACGGTGCATTAATGTTTATAATGAACGGTGCTCTCACTGTTTAAAATACAAGGTGCTCTCACAGTTTAAAATACAAGGTGCTCTCACAGTTTAAAATACAAGGTGCTCTCACAGTTTAAAATACAAGGTGCTCTCACAGTTTAAAATACAAGGTGCTCTCACTGTTTAAAATGCACGGTGCACTTACTGATAAAAATGCACGTTGCTCTCATTGTTTAAAATGCACGGTGCTCTCATTGTTTAAAATGCACGGTGCTCTCACTGTTTAAAATGCACGGTGCTCTCACTGTTTAAAATGCACGGTGCTCTCACTGTTTAAAATGCACGGTGCTCTCACTGTTTAAAATACAAGGTGCACTCACTGTTTAAAATACAAGGTGCTCTCTCCCCCTATCCCTCCTCTCTCTCTCCCTCCCTCTCCCCTCTCTCTCACTCTCTCCCTCACACTCCCCCAGTTGCACAGAATCTCGCCCGAATCCAAATCTGCAGCTTGTTTCTCCCCTGCCTTTCCTCTGAATGCCTCTAACCGGTTCCGCTCTGCCTGTCTGAGCTGCTCAGTGTTTGCTGCAGGGTCCAACCCTCCCCCTGGGTGTGTTTTCTCTTCTCTCCCTGGGCTTCACACACACCTGCTCTGGACATTGTTGCAACTTTATAATGCACGGTGCACTCACTGTTTAAAATACAAGGTGCTCTCACTGTATAAAATACAAGGTGCTCTCACTGTTGAAAATACAAGGTGCTCTCACTGTTTAAAATACAAGGTGCTCTCACTGTTTAAAATGCACGGTGCACTCAATGTTTATAATGAACGGTGCTCTCACTGTTTAAAATGCACGGTGCACTTACTGAAAAAAATGCACGTTGCTCTCACTGTTTATAATGCACCGTGCTCTCAGTTTAAAATACAAGGTGCTCTCATTGTTTACAATGCATGGTGCTCTCACTGTTTAAAATGCACGGTGCTCTCACTGATCAAAATACAAGGTGCAATTGCTGTTTAAAATACAAGGTGCTCTCATTGTTTAAAATGCACGGCGCTCTCACAGTTTAAAATACAATGCGCACTCACAGTTTAAAATGCACGGTGCACTCACTGTTTAAAATACAAGGCACACTCACAGTTTAAAATATAAGGTGCACTCACAGTTTAATACAAGGTGCACTCACAGTTTAAAATACAAGGTGCTCTCACTGCTTAAAATACACGGTGCATTAATGTTTATAATGAACGGTGCTCTCACTGTTTAAAATACAAGGTGCTCTCACAGTTTAAAATACAAGGTGCTCTCACTGTTTAAAATACAAGGTGCTCTCACTGTTTAAAATGAACGGTGCACTCACAGTTTAAAATACAAGGTGCTCTCACTGTTTAAAATGCACGGTGCACTCACAGTTTAAAATACAAGGTGCTCTCACAGTTTAAAATGCACGGTGCTCTCACTGTTTAAAATGCACGGTGCATTAATGTTTATAATGAACGGTGCTCTCACTGTTTAAAATACAAGGTGCTCTCACAGTTTAAAATACAAGGTGCTCTCACTGTTTAAAATACAAGGTGCTCTCACTGTTTAAAATGAACGCTGCACTCACAGTTTAAAATACAAGGTGCTCTCACTGTTTAAAATGCACGGTGCACTTACTGATAAAAATGCACGTTGCTCTCACTGTTTAAAATGCACGGTGCTCTCACAGTTTAAAATGCACGGTGCTCTCACTGTTTAAAATACAAGGTGCTCTCACAGTTTAAAATACAAGGTGCTCTCACAGTTTAAAATACAAGGTGCTCTCACTGTTTAAAATGAACGGTGCACTCACTGTTTAAAATACAAGGTGCTCTCACTGTTTAAAATGCACGGTGCACTTACTGATAAAAATGCACGTTGCTCTCACTGTTTAAAATGCACGGTGCTCTCACAGTTTAAAATGTATGGTGCTCTCATTGTTTAAAATGCACGGTGCTCTCATTGTTTAAAATGCAAGGTGCTCTCACTGTTTAAAATGCACGGTGCTCTCATTGTTTAAAATGCACGGTGCATTAATGTTTATAATGAACGGTGCTCTCACTGTTTAAAATACAAGGTGCTCTCACTGTTTGAAATACAAGGTGCTCTCACAGTTTGAAATACAAGGTGCTCTCACTGTTTAAAATCAACGGTGCACTCACAGTTTAAAATACAAGGTGCTCTCACTGTTTAAAATGCACGGTGCACTTACTGATAAAAATGCACGTTGCTCTCACTGTTTAAAATGCACGGTGCTCTCACTATTTAAAATGCACGGTGCTCTCACTGTTTAAAATGCACGGTGCTCTCACTGTTTAAAATGCACGGTGCTCTCATTGTTTAAAATGCACGGTGCTCTCACTGTTTAAAATGCACGGTGCTCTCACTGATTAAAATGTATGGTGCTCTCATTGTTTAAAATACAAGGTGCTCTCACTGTTTAAAATGCACGGTGCATTAATGTTTATAATGAACGGTGCTCTCACTGTTTAAAATACAAGGTGCTCTCACAGTTTAAAATACAAGGTGCTCTCACTGTTTAAAATGCACGGTGCACTTACTGATAAAAATGCACGTTGCTCTCATTGTTTAAAATGCACGGTGCTCTCATTGTTTAAAATGCACGGTGCTCTCACTGTTTAAAATGCACGGTGCTCTCACTGTTTAAAATGCACGGTGCTCTCACTGTTTAAAATGCATGGTGCTCTCACAGTTTAAAATGCACGTTGCTCTCACAGTTTAAAATACAAGGTGCACTCACAGTTTAAAATGCACGGTGCACTCACAGTTTGAAATACAATGTGCTCTCACTGTTTAAAATACAAGGTGCTCTCACTGTTTAAAATGCACGGTGCATTTACTGATAAAAATGCACGTTGCTCTCACTGTTTAAAATGCACGGTGCTCTCACTGTTTAAAATACAAGGTGCACTCACAGTTTAAAATACAAGGTGCTCTCACTGTTTAAAATGCACGGTGCACTCAATGTTTACAATGAACGGTGCTCTCACTGTTTAAAATGAAGGTGCACTCACAGTTTAAAAGACAAGGTGCTCTCACTGTTTAAAATGCACGGTGCACTCACAGTTTAAAATACAAGGTGCTCTCACAGTTTAAAATGCACGGTGCTCTCACAGTTTAAAATACAAGGTGCTCTCACTGTTTAAAATGCACGGTGCATTAATGTTTATAATGAACGGTGCTCTCACTGTTTAAAATACAAGGTGCTCTCACAGTTTAAAATACAAGGTGCTCTCACTGTTTAAAATGAACGGTGCACTCACAGTTTAAAATACAAGGTGCTCTCACTGTTTAAAATGCACGGTGCACTTACTGATAAAAATGCACGTTGCTCTCACTGTTTAAAATGCACGGTGCTCTCATTGTTTAAAATGCACGGTGCTCTCATTGTTTAAAATGCACGGTGCTCTCACTGTTTAAAATGCACGGTGCTCTCATTGTTTAAAATGCACGGTGCATTAATGTTTATAATGAACGGTGCTCTCACTGTTTAAAATACAAGGTGCTCTCACTGTTTGAAATACAAGGTGCTCTCACAGTTTGAAATACAAGGTGCTCTCACTGTTTAAAATGAACGGTGCACTCACAGTTTAAAATACAAGGTGCTCTCACTGTTTAAAATGCACGATGCTCTCACTGTTTAAAATGCACGGTGCTCTCACTGTTTAAAATGCACGGTGCTCTCACTGTTTAAAATGCACGGTGCTCTCACAGTTTAAAATACAAGGTGCACTCACTGTTTAAAATACAAGGTGCTCTCTCCCCCTATCCCTCCTCTCTCTCTCCCTCCCTCTCCCCTCTCTCTAACTCTCTCCCTCACACTCCCCCAGTTGCACAGAATCTCTCCCTAATCCAAGTCTGCAGCTTGTTTCTCCGCTGCCTTTCCTCTGAATGCCTCCAACCGGTTCCGCACTGCCTGTCTGAGCTGCTCAGTGTTTGCTGCAGGGTCCAACCCTCCCCCTGGGTGTGTTTTCTCTTCTCTCCCTGGGCTTCACACACACCTGCTCTGGACATTGTTGCAACTTTATAATGCACGGTGCACTCACTGTATAAAATACAAGGTGCTCTCACTGTTGAAAATACAAGGTGCTCTCACTGTTTAAAATACAAGGTGCTCTCACTGTTTAAAATGCACGGTGCACTCAATGTTTATAATGAACGGTGCTCTCACTATTTAAAATGCACGGTGCACTTACTGAAAAAAATGCACGTTGCTCTCACTGTTTATAATGCACCGTGCTCTCAGTTTAAAATACAAGGTGCTCTCATTGTTTACAATGCATGGTGCTCTCACTGTTTATAATGCACGGTGCTCTCAGTTTAAAATACAAGGTGCTCTCATTGTTTACAATGCATGGTGCTCTCACTGTTTAAAATGCACGGTGCTCTCACTGATCAAAATACAAGGTGCAATTGCTGTTTGAAATACAAGGTGCTCTCATTGTTTAAAATGCACGGCGCTCTCACAGTTTAAAATACAAGGCGCACTCACAGTTTAAAATGCACGGTGCACTCACTGTTTAAAATACAAGGCACACTCACAGTTTAAAATATAAGGTGCACTCACAGTTTAATACAAGGTGCACTCACAGTTTAAAATACAAGGTGCTCTCACTGTTTAAAATACACGGTGCATTAATGTTTATAATGAACGGTGCTCTCACTGTTTAAAATACAAGGTGCTCTCACAGTTTAAAATACAAGGTGCTCTCACTGTTTAAAATACAAGGTGCTCTCACTGTTTAAAATGAACGGTGCACTCACAGTTTAAAATACAAGGTGCTCTCACTGTTTAAAATGCACGGTGCACTCACAGTTTAAAATACAAGGTGCTCTCACAGTTTAAAATGCACGGTGCTCTCACAGTTTAAAATACAAGGTGCTCTCACTGTTTAAAATGCACGGTGCATTAATGTTTATAATGAACGGTGCTCTCACTGTTTAAAATACAAGGTGCTCTCACAGTTTAAAATACAAGGTGCTCTCACTGTTTAAAATACAAGGTGCTCTCACTGTTTAAAATGAACGGTGCACTCACAGTTTAAAATACAAGGTGCTCTCACTGTTTAAAATGCACGGTGCACTTACTGATAAAAATGCACGTTGCTCTCACTGTTTAAAATGCACGGTGCTCTCACAGTTTAAAATGCACGGTGCTCTCACTGTTTAAAATACAAGGTGCTCTCACAGTTTAAAATACAAGGTGCTCTCACAGTTTAAAATACAAGGTGCTCTCACTGTTTAAAATGAACGGTGCACTCACTGTTTAAAATACAAGGTGCTCTCACTGTTTAAAATGCACGGTGCACTGACTGATAAAAATGCACGTTGCTCTCACTGTTTAAAATGCACGGTGCTCTCACAGTTTAAAATGCATGGTGCTCTCATTGTTTAAAATGCACGGTGCTCTCACTGTTTAAAATGCACGGTGCTCTCATTGTTTAAAATGCACGGTGCATTAATGTTTATAATGAACGGTGCTCTCACTGTTTAAAATACAAGGTGCTCTCACTGTTTGAAATACAAGGTGCTCTCACAGTTTGAAATACAAGGTGCTCTCACTGTTTAAAATCAACGGTGCACTCACAGTTTAAAATACAAGGTGCTCTCACAGTTTAAAATGCACGGTGCACTTACTGATAAAAATGCACGTTGCTCTCACTGTTTAAAATGCACGGTGCTCTCACTGTTTAAAATGCACGGTGCTCTCACTGTTTAAAATGCACGGTGCTCTCACTGTTTAAAATGCACGGTGCTCTCATTGTTTAAAATGCACGGTTCTCTCACTGTTTAAAATGCACGGTGCTCTCACTGTTTAAAATGTATGGTGCTCTCATTGTTTAAAATACAAGGTGCTCTCACTGTTTAAAATGCACGGTGCATTAATGTTTATAATGAACGGTGCTCTCACTGTTTAAAATACAAGGTGCTCTCACAGTTTAAAATACAAGGTGCTCTCACTGTTTAAAATGAACGGTGCACTCACAGTTTAAAATACAAGTTGCTCTCACTGTTTAAAATGCACGGTGCACTTACTGATAAAAATGCACGTTGCTCTCATTGTTTAAAATGCACGGTGCTCTCATTGTTTAAAATGCACGGTGCTCTCACTGTTTAAAATGCACGGTGCTCTCACTGTTTAAAATGCATGGTGCTCTCACAGTTTAAAATGCACGTTGCTCTCACAGTTTAAAATACAAGGTGCACTCACAGTTTAAAATGCACGGTGCACTCACAGTTTGAAATACAATGTGCTCTCACTGTTTAAAATACAAGGTGCTCTCACTGTTTAAAATGCACGGTGCATTTACTGATAAAAATGCACGTTGCTCTCACTGTTTAAAATGCACGGTGCTCTCACTGTTTAAAATACAAGGTGCACTCACAGTTTAAAATACAAGGTGCTCTCACTGTTTAAAATGCACGGTGCACTCAATGTTTACAATGAACGGTGCTCTCACTGTTGAAAATACAAGGTGCTCTCACAGTTTAAAATACAAGGTGCTCTCACTGTTTAAAATACAAGGTGCTCTCACTGTTTAAAATGAAGGTGCACTCACAGTTTAAAATACAAGGTGCTCTCACTGTTTAAAATGCACGGTGCACTCACAGTTTAAAATACAAGGTGCTCTCACAGTTTAAAATGCACGGTGCTCTCACAGTTTAAAATGCACGGTGCATTAATGTTTATAATGAACGGTGCTCTCACTGTTTAAAATACAAGGTGCTCTCACAGTTTAAAATACAAGGTGCTCTCACTGTTTAAAATGAACGGTGCACTCACAGTTTAAAATACAAGGTGCTCTCACTGTTTAAAATGCACGGTGCACTGACTGATAAAAATGCACGTTGCTCTCACTGTTTAAAATGCACGGTGCTCTC
This sequence comes from Heptranchias perlo, assembly GCF_035084215.1. NCBI lineage: Eukaryota > Metazoa > Chordata > Chondrichthyes > Hexanchiformes > Hexanchidae > Heptranchias > Heptranchias perlo. The sequence continues at coordinate 7,944,364 of NW_027139516.1, read as the reverse complement.
ATTGTTTAAAATGCACGGTGCTCTCATTGTTTAAAATGCACGGTGCTCTCACTGTTTAAAATGCACGGTGCTCTCATTGTTTAAAATGCACGGTGCATTAATGTTTATAATGAACGGTGCTCTCACTGTTTAAAATACAAGGTGCTCTCACTGTTTGAAATACAAGGTGCTCTCACAGTTTGAAATACAAGGTGCTCTCACTGTTTAAAATGAACGGTGCACTCACAGTTTAAAATACAAGGTGCTCTCACTGTTTAAAATGCACGGTGCACTTACTGATAAAAATGCACGTTGCTCTCACTGTTTAAAATGCACGGTGCTCTCACTGTTTAAAATGCACGGTGCTCTCACTGTTTAAAATGCACGGTGCTCTCACTGTTTAAAATGCACGGTGCTCTCATTGTTCAAAATGCACGGTGCTCTCACAGTTTAAAATACAAGGTGCTCTCACTGTTTAAAATACAAGGTGCTCTCACTGTTTAAAATGAACGGTGCACTCACAGTTTAAAATACAAGGTGCTCTCACTGTTTAAAATGCACGGTGCACTCACAGTTTAAAATACAAGGTGCTCTCACAGTTTAAAATGCACGGTGCTCTCACAGTTTAAAATACAAGGTGCTCTCACTGTTTAAAATGCACGGTGCATTAATGTTTATAATGAACGGTGCTCTCACTGTTTAAAATACAAGGTGCTCTCACAGTTTAAAATACAAGGTGCTCTCACTGTTTAAAATACAAGGTGCTCTCACTGTTTAAAATGAACGGTGCACTCACAGTTTAAAATACAAGGTGCTCTCACTGTTTAAAATGCACGGTGCACTTACTGATAAAAATGCACGTTGCTCTCACTGTTTAAAATGCACGGTGCTCTCACAGTTTAAAATGCACGGTGCTCTCACTGTTTAAAATGCACGGTGCATTAATGTTTATAATGAACGGTGCTCTCACTGTTTAAAATACAAGGTGCTCTCACTGTTTGAAATACAAGGTGCTCTCACAGTTTGAAATACAAGGTGCTCTCACTGTTTAAAATCAACGGTGCACTCACAGTTTAAAATACAAGGTGCTCTCACTGTTTAAAATGCACGGTGCACTTACTGATAAAAATGCACGTTGCTCTCACTGTTTAAAATGCACGGTGCTCTCACTGTTTAAAATGCACGGTGCTCTCACTGTTTAAAATGCACGGTGCTCTCACTGTTTAAAATGCACGGTGCTCTCATTGTTTAAAATGCACGGTGCTCTCACTGTTTAAAATGCACGGTGCTCTCACTGTTTAAAATGTATGGTGCTCTCATTGTTTAAAATACAAGGTGCTCTCACTGTTTAAAATGCACGGTGCATTAATGTTTATAATGAACGGTGCTCTCACTGTTTAAAATACAAGGTGCTCTCACAGTTTAAAATACAAGGTGCTCTCACTGTTTAAAATGAACGGTGCACTCACAGTTTAAAATACAAGGTGCTCTCACTGTTTAAAATGCACGGTGCACTTACTGATAAAAATGCACGTTGCTCTCATTGTTTAAAATGCACGGTGCTCTCATTGTTTAAAATGCACGGTGCTCTCACTGTTTAAAATGCACGGTGCTCTCACTGTTTAAAATGCACGGTGCTCTCACTGTTTAAAATGCATGGTGCTCTCACAGTTTAAAATGCACGTTGCTCTCACAGTTTAAAATACAAGGTGCACTCACAGTTTAAAATGCACGGTGCACTCACAGTTTGAAATACAATGTGCTCTCACTGTTTAAAATACAAGGTGCTCTCACTGTTTAAAATGCACGGTGCATTTACTGATAAAAATGCACGTTGCTCTCACTGTTTAAAATTCACGGTGCTCTCACTGTTTAAAATACAAGGTGCACTCACAGTTTAAAATACAAGGTGCTCTCACTGTTTAAAATGCACGGTGCACTCAATGTTTACAATGAACGGTGCTCTCACTGTTGAAAATACAAGGTGCTCTCACAGTTTAAAATACAAGGTGCTCTCACTGTTTAAAATACAAGGTGCTCTCACTGTTTAAAATGAAGGTGCACTCACAGTTTAAAATACAAGGTGCTCTCACTGTTTAAAATGCACGGTGCACTCACAGTTTAAAATACAAGGTGCTCTCACAGTTTAAAATGCACGGTGCTCTCACAGTTTAAAATACAAGGTGCTCTCACTGTTTAAAATGCACGGTGCATTAATGTTTATAATGAACGGTGCTCTCACTGTTTAAAATACAAGGTGCTCTCACAGTTTAAAATACAAGGTGTTCTCACTGTTTAAAATGAACGGTGCACTCACAGTTTAAAATACAAGGTGCTCTCACTGTTTAAAATGCACGGTGCACTTACTGATAAAAATGCACGTTGCTCTCACTGTTTAAAATGCACGGTGCTCTCATTGTTTAAAATGCACGGTGCTCTCATTGTTTAAAATGCACGGTGCTCTCACTGTTTAAAATGCACGGTGCTCTCATTGTTTAAAATGCACGGTGCATTAATGTTTATAATGAACGGTGCTCTCACTGTTTAAAATACAAGGTGCTCTCACTGTTTGAAATACAAGGTGCTCTCACAGTTTGAAATACAAGGTGCTCTCACTGTTTAAAATGAACGGTGCACTCACAGTTTAAAATACAAGGTGCTCTCACTGTTTAAAATGCACGGTGCACTTACTGATAAAAATGCACGTTGCTCTCACTGTTTAAAATGCACGGTGCTCTCACTGTTTAAAATGCACGGTGCTCTCACTGTTTAAAATGCACGGTGCTCTCACTGTTTAAAATGTATGGTGCTCTCATTGTTCAAAATGCATGGTGCTCTCACAGTTTAAAATACAAGGTGCACTCACAGTTTAAAATGCACGGTGCACTCACAGTTTGAAATATAAGGTGCTCTCACTGTTTAAAATACAAGGTGCTCTCACTGTTTAAAATGCACGGTGCACTTACTGATAAAAATGCACGTTGCTCTCACTGTTTAAAATGCACGGTGCTCTCACTGTTTAAAATAAAAGGTGCACTCACAGTTTAAAATACAAGGTGCTCTCACTGTTTAAAATGCACGGTGCACTCAATGTTTATAATTAACGGTGCTCTCACTGTTTAAAATGCACGGTGCTCTCACTGTTTAAAATGCACGGTGCTCTCATTGTTTAAAATGCACGGTGCTCTCCTTGTTTAAAATGCACGGTGCTCTCACAGTTTAAAATAGAAGGTGCTCTCACAGTTTAAAATACAAGGTGCTCTCACTGTTTAAACAGCACGGTGCTCTCACTGTTAAAAATGCACGGTGCTCTCACAGTTTAAAATGCACGGTGCTCTCCAGTTTAAAATACAAGGTGCACTCACTGTTTAAAATGCACGGTGCTCTCACTGTTTAAAATGCACGGTGGTCTCACAGTTTAAAATACAAGGTGCACTCACGGTTTAAAATAGAAGGTGCTCTCACTGTTTAAAATGCACGGTGCTCTCACTGTTTAAAATGCACGGTGCTCTCACTGTTTAAAATGCACGGTGCTCTCACTGTTCAAAATACAAGGTGCAATTGCTGTTTAAAATGCTCGGTGCTCTCACTGTTTTAAATGCACGGTGCTCTCACTGTTCATAATGCATGGTGCTCTCACTGTTTAAAATGCACGGTGCACTAACTGATAAACATGCACGTTGCTCTCACTGTTTAAAATACAAGGTGCTCTCACTGTTTAAAATGCACGGTGCTCTCACTGTTTTAAATGCACAGTGCTCTCACTGTTTATAATGCACGGTGCTCTCACTGTTTAAAATGCATGCTGCTCTCTCTGCCCATAATGCATGGTGCTCTCACTGTTTAAAATGCATGGTGCTCTCACTGTTTTAAATGCATGGTGCTCTCACGGTTTATAATGCATGGTGCTCTCACTGCTTATAAAGCATGGTGCTCCCACAGTTTGTCATGCAGTGTGCTCTCATTGTTTAAAATGCATGGTGCTCTCACTGTATATAATGCTTGGTATCTCACTGTTTACAATGCATGGTGCTCTCACTGTTTTTAATGCATGGTGCTCTCACAATTTATAATGCATGGTGCTCTCACAGTTTAAAATACAAGGTGCACTGTTTAAAATGCACGGTGCTCTCACAGTTCAAAATACAAGGTGCACTCACAGTTTAAAATACAAGGTGCACTCACAGTTTAAAATACAAGGTGCTCTCACTGTTTAAAATGCACGGTGCTCTCACTGTTTATAATGCACGGTGCTCTCACTGTTTAAAATGCACGGTGCTCTCACTGTTTAAAATGCATGGGGCTCTCACTCTTTATAATGCATGGTGCTCACACTGTTTTAAATGCATGGTGTTCTCACTGCTTACAATGCATGGTGCTCTCAATGTTTATAATGCATGTTGCTCTCACTCTTTATAAAGCATGGTGCTCCCACTGTTTCTAATGCAAGGTGCTCTCACTGTTTATAATGCATATTGGTCTCACTGTTCATAATCAATGCTCCTCTCACTGTTTGTAATGCATGGTGCTCTCACTGTTTAAAATGCATTGGTCTCTCACTGTTGATAATGCATGGTCCTCTCACTGTTTAAAATGCATGGTGCTCTCACTGTTTATAATGCATGGCGCTCTCACTGTTTATAATGCATGGCGCTCTCACTGTTTATAATGCATGGCGCTCTCACTGTTTATAATGCATGGTGCTCTCACTGGTTGAAATGCATGGTCCTCTCACTGTTTAAAATGCATCGTGCTCTCACTGTCTATAATGCTTGGTATCTCACTGTTTATAATGCATGGTGCTCTCACTGTTTAATGTGCATAGTGCTCTCACTGCTTATAAGGCATGGTGCACTCACTGTTTATAATACACGTTGCTCTCACTGTTTATCATGCATGTTGCTCTCACTGCATTCAATGCATTGTGCTCACACTGTTTATCATGCATGTTGCTCTCACTGCTTATAATGCACAGTGCTCTCACTGTTTATAATGCATGGTGCTCTCACTGTTTATAATGCATTGTGCTCCTACTGTTTATAATGCATGGTGTTCTGACAGTTTATAATGCACGTTGCTCTCACTGTTTAAAATGCACGGTGCTCTCACAGTTTAAAATGTATGGTGCTCTCATTGTTTAAAATGCACGGTGCTCTCATTGTTTAAAATGCACGGTGCTCTCACTGTTTAAAATGCACGGTGCTCTCATTGTTTAAAATGCACGGTGCATTAATGTTTATAATGAACGGTGCTCTCACTGTTTAAAATACAAGGTGCTCTCACTGTTTGAAATACAAGGTGCTCTCACAGTTTGAAATACAAGGTGCTCTCACTGTTTAAAATCAACGGTGCACTCACAGTTTAAAATACAAGGTGCTCTCACTGTTTAAAATGCACGGTGCACTTACTGATAAAAATGCACGTTGCTCTCACTGTTTAAAATGCACGGTGCTCTCACTGTTTAAAATGCACGGTGCTCTCACTGTTTAAAATGCACGGTGCTCTCACTGTTTAAAATGCACGGTGCTCTCATTGTTTAAAATGCACGGTGCTCTCACTGTTTAAAATGCACGGTGCTCTCACTGTTTAAAATGTATGGTGCTCTCATTGTTTAAAATACAAGGTGCTCTCACTGTTTAAAATGCACGGTGCATTAATGTTTATAATGAACGGTGCTCTCACTGTTTAAAATACAAGGTGCTCTCACAGTTTAAAATACAAGGTGCTCTCACTGTTTAAAATGAACGGTGCACTCACAGTTTAAAATACAAGGTGCTCTCACTGTTTAAAATGCACGGTGCACTTACTGATAAAAATGCACGTTGCTCTCATTGTTTAAAATGCACGGTGCTCTCATTGTTTAAAATGCACGGTGCTCTCACTGTTTAAAATGCACGGTGCTCTCACTGTTTAAAATGCACGGTGCTCTCACTGTTTAAAATGCATGGTGCTCTCACAGTTTAAAATGCACGTTGCTCTCACAGTTTAAAATACAAGGTGCACTCACAGTTTAAAATGCACGGTGCACTCACAGTTTGAAATACAATGTGCTCTCACTGTTTAAAATACAAGGTGCTCTCACTGTTTAAAATGCACGGTGCATTAACTGATAAAAATGCACGTTGCTCTCACTGTTTAAAATGCACGGTGCTCTCACTGTTTAAAATACAAGGTGCACTCACAGTTTAAAATACAAGGTGCTCTCACTGTTTAAAATGCACGGTGCACTCAATGTTTACAATGAACGGTGCTCTCACTGTTGAAAATACAAGGTGCTCTCACAGTTTAAAATACAAGGTGCTCTCACTGTTTAAAATACAAGGTGCTCTCACTGTTTAAAATGAAGGTGCACTCACAGTTTAAAATACAAGGTGCTCTCACTGTTTAAAATGCACGGTGCACTCACAGTTTAAAATACAAGGTGCTCTCACAGTTTAAAATGCACGGTGCTCTCACAGTTTAAAATACAAGGTGCTCTCACTGTTTAAAATGCACGGTGCATTAATGTTTATAATGAACGGTGCTCTCACTGTTTAAAATACAAGGTGCTCTCACAGTTTAAAATACAAGGTGCTCTCACTGTTTAAAATGAACGGTGCACTCACAGTTTAAAATACAAGGTGCTCTCACTGTTTAAAATGCACGGTGCACTTACTGATAAAAATGCACGTTGCTCTCACTGTTTAAAATGCACGGTGCTCTCATTGTTTAAAATGCACGGTGCTCTCATTGTTTAAAATGCACGGTGCTCTCACTGTTTAAAATGCACGGTGCTCTCATTGTTTAAAATGCACGGTGCATTAATGTTTATAATGAACGGTGCTCTCACTGTTTAAAATACAAGGTGCTCTCACTGTTTGAAATACAAGGTGCTCTCACAGTTTGAAATACAAGGTGCTCTCACTGTTTAAAATGAACGGTGCACTCACAGTTTAAAATACAAGGTGCTCTCACTGTTTAAAATGCACGGTGCACTTACTGATAAAAATGCACGTTGCTCTCACTGTTTAAAATGCACGGTGCTCTCACTGTTTAAAATGCACGGTGCTCTCACTGTTTAAAATGCACGGTTCTCTCACTGTTTAAAATGCACTGTGCTCTCACTGTTTAAAATGCACGGTGCTCTCACTGTTTAAAATGTATGGTGCTCTCATTGTTCAAAATGCACGGTGCTCTCACAGTTTAAAATACAAGGTGCACTCACAGTTTAAAATGCACGGTGCACTCACAGTTTGAAATACAAGGTGCTCTCACTGTTTAAAATACAAGGTGCTCTCACTGTTTAAAATGCACGGTGCACTTATTGATAAAAATGCACGTTGCTCTCACTGTTTAAAATGCACGGTGCTCTCACTGTTTAAAATGCACGGTGCTCTCACTGTTTAAAATGCACGGTTCTCTCACTGTTTAAAATGCACTGTGCTCTCACTGTTTAAAATGCACGGTGCTCTCACTGTTTAAAATGTATGGTGCTCTCATTGTTCAAAATGCACGGTGCTCTCACAGTTTAAAATACAAGGTGCACTCACAGTTTAAAATGCACGGTGCACTCACAGTTTGAAATACAAGGTGGTCTCACTGTTTAAAATACAAGGTGCTCTCACTGTTTAAAATGCACGGTGCACTTATTGATAAAAATGCACGTTGGTCTCACTGTTTAAAATGCACGGTGCTCTCACTGTTTAAAATACAAGGTGCACTCACAGTTTAAAATACAAGGTGCTCTCACTGTTTAAAATGCACGGTGCACTCAATGTTTATAATTAACGGTGCTCTCACTGTTTAAAATGCACGGTGCTCTCACTGTTTAAAATGCACGGTGCTCTCATTGTTTAAAATGCACGGTGCTCTCCTTGTTTAAAATGCACGGTGCTCTCACAGTTTAAAATACAAGGTGCTCTCACTGTTTAAACAGCACGGTGCTCTCACTGTTAAAAATGCACGGTGCTCTCACAGTTTAAAATGCACGGTGCTCTCCAGTTTAAAATACAAGGTGCACTCACTGTTTAAAATGCACGGTGCTCTCACTGTTTAAAATGCACGGTGGTCTCACAGTTTAAAATACAAGGTGCACTCACGGTTTAAAATAGAAGGTGCTCTCACTGTTTAAAATGCACGGTGCTCTCACTGTTTAAAATGCACGGTGCTCTCACTGTTTAAAATGCACGGTGCTCTCACTGTTCAAAATACAAGGTGCAATTGCTGTTTAAAATGCTCGGTGCTCTCACTGTTTTAAATGCACGGTGCTCTCACTGTTCATAATGCATGGTGCTCTCACTGTTTAAAATGCACGGTGCACTAACTGATAAACATGCACGTTGCTCTCACTGTTTAAAATACAAGGTGCTCTCACTGTTTAAAATGCACGGTGCTCTCACTGTTTTAAATGCACAGTGCTCTCACTGTTTATAATGCACGGTGCTCTCACTGTTTAAAATGCATGGTGCTCTCTCTGCCCATAATGCATGGTGCTCTCACTGTTTAAAATGCATGGTGCTCTCACTGTTTTAAATGCATGGTGCTCTCACGGTTTATAATGCATGGTGCTCTCACTGCTTATAAAGCATGGTGCTCCCACAGTTTGTCATGCAGTGTGCTCTCATTGTTTAAAATGCATGGTGCTCTCACTGTATATAATGCTTGGTATCTCACTGTTTACAATGCATGGTGCTCTCACTGTTTTTAATGCATGGTGCTCTCACAATTTATAATGCATGGTGCTCTCACAGTTTAAAATACAAGGTGCACTGTTTAAAATGCACGGTGCTCTCACAGTTCAAAATACAAGGTGCACTCACAGTTTAAAATACAAGGTGCACTCACAGTTTAAAATACAAGGTGCTCTCACTGTTTAAAATGCACGGTGCTCTCACTGTTTATAATGCACGGTGCTCTCACTGTTTAAAATGCACGGTGCTCTCACTGTTTAAAATGCATGGGGCTCTCACTCTTTATAATGCATGGTGCTCACACTGTTTTAAATGCATGGTGTTCTCACTGCTTACAATGCATGGTGCTCTCAATGTTTATAATGCATGTTGCTCTCACTCTTTATAAAGCATGGTGCTCCCACTGTTTCTAATGCAAGGTGCTCTCACTGTTTATAATGCATATTGGTCTCACTGTTCATAATCAATGCTCCTCTCACTGTTTGTAATGCATGGTGCTCTCACTGTTTAAAATGCATTGGTCTCTCACTGTTGATAATGCATGGTCCTCTCACTGTTTAAAATGCATGGTGCTCTCACTGCTTATAATGCATGGCGCTCTCACTGTTTATAATGCATGGCGCTCTCACTGTTTATAATGCATGGCGCTCTCACTGTTTATAATGCATGGCGCTCTCACTGTTTATAATGCATGGTGCTCTCACTGGTTGAAATGCATGGTCCACTCACTGTTTAAAATGCATCGTGCTCTCACTGTCTATAATGCTTGGTATCTCACTGTTTATAATGCATGGTGCTCTCACTGTTTAATGTGCATAGTGCTCTCACTGCTTATAAGGCATGGTGCACTCACTGTATATAATGCATGGTGCTCTCACTGTTTATAATGCATGGTGCTCTCACTGTTTATAATGCACGTTGCTCTCACTGTTTATAATGCATGGTGCTCTCACTGTTTATAATACACGTTGCTCTCACTGTTTATCATGCATGTTGCTCTCACTGCATTCAATGCATTGTGCTCACACTGTTTATCATGCATGTTGCTCTCACTGCTTATAATGCACAGTGCTCTCACTGTTTATAATGCATGGTGCTCTCACTGTTTATAATGCATTGTGCTCCTACTGTTTATAATGCATGGTGTTCTGACAGTTTATAATGCATGGTGCTCTCACTGTTTAATGTGCATAGTGCTCTCACTGCTTGTAATGCACGGTGCACTCACTGTATATAATGCATCGTGCTCTCACTGTTTATAATGCATGGTGCGCTCACTGTTTATCATGCATGGTGCTTTCACTGTTTATAATGCATCGTGCTCTCACTGTTTATAATGCATGGTGCGCTCACTGTTTATCATGCATGGTGCTCTCACTGTTTATAATGCATGGTGCTCTTACTGTTTATAATGCATGGTGCTCTCACTGTTTATAATGCATATTGGTCTCACTGTTCATAATCAATGCTGCTCTCACTGATTATAATGCATGGTGCTCTCACTGGTTATAATGCATGGTGCTCTCACTGTTTATAATGTATGTTGCTCTCACTGTTTATAATGCATGGTGCTCTCACTGTTTATAATGCATGGTGCTCTCACTGTTTATAATGCACGTTGCTCTCATTGTTTATAATGCATGGTGCTCTCACTGTTTATAATACACGTTGCTCTCACTGTTTATCATGCATGTTGCTCTCACTGCATTCAATGCATTGTGCTCTCACTGTTTATAATGCATTGTGCTCCTACTGTTTATAATGCATGGTGTTCTGACAGTTTATAATGCATGGTGCTCTCACTGTTTAATGTGCATGGTGCTCTCACTGTTTATAATGCACGTTGCTCTCATTGTTTATAATGCATGGTGCTCTCACTGTTTATAATGCACGTTGCTCTCACTGTTTATCATGCATGTTGCTCTCACTGCATTCAATGCATTGTGCTCTCACTGTTTATAATGCTTTGTGCTCTCACTGCTTATAATGCACGGTGCTCTCACTGTTTATAATGCATGGTGCTCTCACTGTTTATAATGCATTGTGCTCCTACTGTTTATAATGCATGGTGTTCTGACAGTTTATAATGCATGGTGCTCTCACTGTTTAATGTGCATAGTGCTCTCACTGCTTGTAATGCATGGTGCACTCACTGTATATAATGCATGGTGCTCTCACTGTTTATCGTGCACGGTGCTCTCACTGTTTATCGTGCACGGTGCTCTCACTGTTTATCGTGCGTGGTGCTCTCACTGTTTAAAATGCATGGTGCTCTCACTGTTTAAAATGCATGGTGCTCTCTCTGCTTATAATGCATGGTGCTCTCACTGTTTATAATGCATGGTGCTCTCACTGTTTACAATGCATGGTGCTCTCTCTGCTTATAATGCATGGTGCTCTCTCTGTTTATAATGCACGGTGCTCTCACTGTTTTAAATGCATCGTGGTCTCACTGTTCATAATCAATGCTGCTCTCACTGTTTGCAATGCATGGTTCTCTCACTGTTTCTAGTGCATGGTGCTCTCACTGTTTATAATGCATGGTGCTCTCACTGTTTATAATGCATATTGGTCTCACTGTTCATAATCAATGCTGCTCTCACTGATTATAATGCATGGTGCTCTCACTGGTTATAATGCATGGTGCTCTCACTGTTTATAATGCATGTTGCTCTCACTGTTTATAATGTACGGTGCTCTCACTGTTTATAATGCACGGTGCTCTAACTGTTTAAAATGCATATTGGTCTCACTGTTCATAATCAATGCTGCTCTCACTGTTTGTCATGCATGGTGCTCTCACTTTTTTAAATGCATGGTGCTCTCACTGATAACAATGCATGGTGCTCTCACTTTTATAATGCATGGTGCTCTCACTGTTTATAATGCATGGTCGTCCAACTCTTTATAATGCATGTTGCTCTCTTAAAATCTATCGATCTCAGCTTTGAATATAACTCAACGACTGAGCATCCACAGCCCTCTGGGTTGTAGAGAATTCCAAAGATTCACAATCCTTCGAGTGAAGAAATGTTTCCTCATGTTGGTCCTAAATGGCCGACCCCTCATCTTGAGAGTATGAGCTCTCGTTCTTGACTCTCCCGCCAGGGGAATCAGACTCTCAGCATCCACACTGCCAAGCCGTCTAAGAATTTTATACATTTCAATGCGATCACCTCTCATTCTTCTAAACTCCACCGAAAATTGGCCAATTTTATACAATATTTCCTCATACTACAATTGCAGCAAGACCTCCTTTCTCTAATATTCCAACACCCTGACAATAAAGGCTAACATATCATTTCCCTTCCTCACTCTCATTAGACCCGTGGTAACTCAGTATTTCCAGCATGTTATTCCTCTTTTGCTTCTTTCGGGAAAAGAAATGAAGGTTGAAAATATTTTATTATAATTGCACCCGATTATGTTTTGGAAACAATATCCAACTGAACTGCATCAAATTCGATTGAAAACTTCACAGTTTCTGATGGAAATAAACTCATAAGAACACTTAATTGCGATGGCCGGGAATCGAACCCGGGTCAACTGCTTGGAAGGCAGCTATGCTCGCCACTATACCACCATCGCTGAAAATAATCACCAATAAAATAGTTCCCAAACATCAGATCCTGAACAGACACTGCAGGCTGTTGGATTTTGTTCTTCATTTGAACTGGTTTCTGACGGATCCTTTCTCGCTCTGTTGCAGTTCCTGTTTCCGCCCAGTAGATTTCACCAACCCCCAATCAATGGAAATTCCACACCAGCCAGTAATTCTTCACCTGATATCGGACTGAAGAGACAGTCGACACCTGCAATACTTGACCAGCTGGAAATACATTTTACCACAGCTCACATCAGCCATTGAGTAAAGTTAAATAATTCAATTAAATCATTACAGAGACCTGAATACCAACTGGGCAGGAATGGCAGCTTAATATTCAAGTCTATGAGATCTTTAGAAAGGACAGGGAAATAGGGAAAGGAGGAGGAGCAGCAATATTACTAAAGGACAATATTACAGCAGTTCAAAGATAGAATATCAGTGAGGGTGAGCGGGCAGTGTAAACACTCTGAGAGAGACCCATCACAAGTGCCCCCACTGTACTCCTCCAGAAGGTATCAGAAGGGCGAGTGCGGGAGGATTTCTTCATTCTTTGTGAACGTGTTTGTGAGATTGTGGAAATGTCTGGAAGAGGAAAAACCGGCGGTAAAGCTCTGTCCAAGGCCAAGTCTCGCTCATCCCGGGCCGGACTGCAGTTCCTTATTACCCGTGTTCACAGGCTCCTGCGAAAGGGGAACTATGCTGAACGTGTGGGTGCCGGAGCCCCGGTCTATCTGGCTGCTGTGCATCGAGTATCTGACGGCTGAAATCCTCGAGCTGCCCGGCAACGCGGCCCTGGACAAACAAGAAGACGCGTATCATCCCCAGACACCTGCAGCTGGCCATCCGCAACGACGAGGAGCTCAACAAGCTGCTGGGACGGGTGACCATCGCTCAGGGTGTTGTCTGATATCCAGGCCGTGCTGCTGCCGAAGAAAACCAGCATTGTGAGCTCCAAGAGCAAATAAACCGGCCAAGGCTTAATCTGATAACCCAAAGGACAGGACCAACCTGATTGCAATCTTTGAAGAAGGAACAGAAAGTGTAGACAAGTTTAATGCAGTAGATGTGATATATTTGGATTGTCCGAAGGCCTTCTATAATGTGCCACATTGTAGACTCATGGCTAAGCTCAGAGCACGTGGAGTGAGGGTCAGGTGGCAGAATGGATAGTAAGTTGGCTACAAAACTGAAAGCCGAGAATAGAGGTTAAGGGTCGCTACTCAGACTGGCAAAAGGTGGGAAGTGGAGTTCCAGTTGCTGGGACCACTGTTCTTCACAATTTACATTAACGATTTGGAGTCGGGAATCGGAAGTACAATTCCAAAATTTGTGGACGACACCAAATTGGGGGATTTCGTTAATACAAAGGAAGAAAGCATCAAAATGCAAGAGGACATTAATAAACTTGCAGAATGAACAATCAGGAGGTCACACACTGCTTGGATAATAAGAGTCTAAACGGGATAGAGGAGCAAAGGGATCCAGTGGTACAGATACACAAATTACTAAAAGTAGCGACCCAGGTTAATCAGGTCATAAAAAGACAAATCAAACACCAGGATTCATTTCTAGAGGGATAGAGTTGAAAAGCAAAGAAGTTATGTTAAACTTGTATAGAACCTTGTTTAGACCAGACTTGGAATACTGCGAACAGGTCTCGTCTCCATATTATAGACATAGGGACACTGGAGAAGGTGCAAACAAGATTCACAAGGATGATACCAGAAATGAGAGGATATTGTTATCAGGAAAGACTGAACAGACTGGGTCTCGTTTCACTCGAAAAGTGAAGGCTGAGGGTTGATCTGATCGAGGTTTTTAAGAAAATTACTGGGTTTGTTAGGATCGATGCAGAGAAAATGTTTCCACTTGTGGGGAGTCCAAAACTTCAGGTAATAAATGTAAAATAGTCGCTAATAAATCAAATATGGAATTCAGGAGAAATTGCTTTACCCAGAGAGTGGTTAGAATGTGGAACTTGCAACTACGAGGAGTAGCTGAGGCAAATAACATGGGGGCATTTAAGGGGAAGATAGAACAGCACATGAGGGAGAAAGGAATAGAAGGATATGCCGATAGGGTTAGATGAAGTTAGGAAGGAGGAGGCTCATGAGCAGCATAAACGCTGGCATAGACTAGTTGGGCCGAATGGCCTGTTTCTGTGCTGTAGGTTCAATGTGACTCGATGTAAAGGCTCTTTTCAGAGCCACCCTCTGTATCTGTGAAAGGACTGGTTACTGTCTGAAGGGAGACGCTGATATCATGCTGCCAGTGTGGCTTTGAGCTGCTTTTGTTTCGTTGTGGACGAGATGAGGTATTAATGGGACTGGAGTCGGGGCAGTGACCACAGTCCGGGACTTTAAACGGTGACTTATAGACCCCAGCCCACACATCACCAGGTTTCTTGTATTTATTTAAACTACTTGCCATGCTGGGCTCGTAAAGAATCACCAGAACTGCTCGATTAACCTTTCTACATCTGTGGAATTCAGCGCTTCGCTCCGTTTCTGTTCTATTTTGTTGGATTATTTACATAACGCATCAAACTCACTGGGGAATCACTGAAATGTAACTCTGTACAGAAACAAATAACAGTGAATTGCCTGGTGCCCAGGAGATCAGGAACATTACTCGCCTTTCGACCTGTTAACGAGTAAACCGTGTTTAGAGTCCACCGACCCGCTTTGGTTCCATATGGGGGATTAAACAGAGAAATCGGGAGGGGAGGAGACAGTCAGAGTGACAGAGCGGAGAGCGGCCTCTGATCTTCCAGCTCCACCTCCAGTTCTCTCTATCCGACAGTTTCAAACCGTTTATCGATAATAGAACCGAACCTCAGCGCTCCGCACAAACCCTGACAGAGCCGGGCTTCATATTCAAGGGTTCCCAAAACCCGAAGCTTTCAAATAAGCCCCGTTACAATGAGAAATCGTTCATATTCCTGCCGAAATACAGTCCATTCAATAACAAATCAACTCGGCTCCTCCATTTCAGTCTGTTTCCTTGTTCGATCTCCCCACACATCCCCTCCCAGACGGGTTCCGCGTTTTACAAACACCTTACTCCAGTTTATTTGGAGAATCTCATGTGTTGGGGTTTGAGTTATGACGCGGAGTTTCTCCGCCAGTGTTACGATCTCACAGAGACTCTCGCCCTGAATCTGTGAAAAGATTATGACCATGAACTGGGACTGGAGCCGAACACATCCCCAGTTACAGTGAGGCCCGGCCCGGACATCTCATTCTCTCTATTTTATATCAGACAGTATCCGACTTTCATGTCCAGCAATAGAGAGAGGGAGAGAGAGAGACAGTATCAGTCTTACACTTCCGAACTGTGTCCAAATCACGCTCAATAGCAGTATCCACCTTCATATACAGCACCAGAGAGAGAGAGGGAGGCAGACACGGTGAGAGAGACAGAGAGAGCGGTGAGACACAGTGACAGACAGACGTTAACAGTATTAGTTCCGGACTGACCGGTAAAGTGCCGTTTTATCCAGAAAGATTGCGTTGGAGAGACAGAAGATGCAATCTGATCTCTCACTGATATTGTACAAGGGTCAGACACACTATTAATCCCACACCCAGGGACAGTACAGAGAGGGACAGAAACAATGGGTCACATTTAACCCTCTGATGCCTGTTGTACTATCTGCAGTTTTACAGCTCAGGGCTGTTCGATATTACTCTCAGTGACCTACAGTTTCACTCCGGTTAAATTAATCTGCGACTGTTGCTGCCTGATATTAACCCTTCACGGTCCCAGCAAATACACCGACTCCCACTTTCCTCCCATGTTTCTCCAGGATTGGTTTGAGAGATCCTCTCTCAGTCACACATTATAGGGGCCATTAATGAAGAGAATCCATTGGCTGATTTCACAGCCGCTCACTTTATCTCTGAAAGGCACTTCACCATCAAAAGACCCCGAGAGAAACAGCAGGGATGGAAACATCTAGTTTAATAGTTGGAGATTGTAAAGTCAGTCTGGATTCCAGCGTTAGGCACTGGTGGAATCATATCTGTTTCCCATTCTGGTGCCTGTTCCTGCACTGCCTGTGGACCCCATTCCCTCTGACCTTTCCCCCAGACCCACTTCCTTTGCTCAGACTCGGAAAAAATCCAATTGGGGAAAGTTTCCATCGATTTTTGGATTGGGAATTGTGGGCGCCATTCCCTCAGTGAGCGGAAGAAGATGGTTTAAAACAGCCGGGAATGGAGAGATCACGGCCCCCCGGGGGAAGGGAGCAAAGAGCAGACTCGTTACAGCAGATCATCGCTTCGGGACCGTGTCCGCAGATGGGCTCAGAGATCGGCATTGAGTCCGGGGGAAGGTCAGGGGGAGTCCGGGGGGCTGTTTGTAAGAGGCGGAGTGGATCAGGAACTGGTCCAGGAACATGGAGTGAGAGGGGGGAAGGGAGAGGTCATTCTCGGACTGTGTGTGTACAGGGTGTGACCAGGGGAAGGGAGAGAGAATGGGAAGAACCTGCTATTAAAATCATTGCTGCTTTCTCTCCCCAAACCAGGAGTGAATGGTCCTGGTTTAGTTCCAGTCTCACCCTGTTTATTGTGATTGGATAGTGAAGAGTGGAAACAGAGCCGGACAGTAAGGATGTGGGGAGTTATACAAAGAGCATCTATTGCAGGCATCAGGTGAGAAGTGTGAAGGACACATTTTAAACAGCGGCTGTTTGGTTTCCGTTGAACGGTTAGTCCCATGGGAGAGGGGATTAGAAACCTGACCTGTACAAAGGTCCCTGCTACATCGGGTCGTCCCATTCATGGATCGGTGCAGGGGTTGGGCCGTGTCTGGATGTTATTAAATTGTTGTAAAACAGCCCAACACACCTGGTATGCAGAAGCTGAGTGCTGCAGTACTGCAGTGGAGTCAGACACTGACACTGTTTGTATCACTGGATTTCATTTTGTGGATATTCAAAATGATCATTAACAGAGATATTAAACTGATCACTTCTGTATTTTCTACCTCACATGTTCCTGAGTAACAAGAGATAACTTTCTTTCTACAGGCAAACCCTTGAACGATCCAGAATAAATGTGATGCTTCCTCCACCCGAGGCAGAAGGAACAGTGCAGCCAGCTCCTTCTCACACACAGTAAGTATATTATCACTCACAGAGCACAGAGACACAGACAGGTCATCAGTTCCACAGTCTCAGACAGCAGAAGTAGTCAGTCCCACACTGATCACAATTTGCAGAGACACATTTTCAATCCAACAGTCAAGCAGAGCAGGTGAGGCAGACACTGTTCCATTTCCCCCGAACTCAGTCCCGCTGACAGGTAGATACAAAAATCCCAGTCCAAAATCACACTCTCAGAGTGAAAGGCACTGTGTCAATCTCACAATAGAGCAAAATTAGCTACGAATTAAATACCAGATAGAAATCACACATGGTACCCGATTCAAAGGTACAGAATGAATCCCAATAATGTACCCCGAGATTCAAATTGAATACTGGCCTAGAACTCTCACACACATGAATTTAATACATGAAATATCCATTCGAAAAGTGTATCATATGACACAAATTGCACAAAAGTCCAAAACTCAGGTGGAGTATCAGATTGAGAAATATTGAAAGCTCGTAAACCTGACAAACAAATTAGATACCTGTTCAGAATGTACTCGTAGAATGAGATTTAAAGATAGAGTATCAATTCTATTAGTGCAGACTGAGATACACATCACATACCAGTCCAAAAATCTCATACACAAAAAGCAGGACGAATCCAATCCGGCCAATTACCGCCCTATCAGTCTACTCTCAATCATCATCAAAGTGATGGAAGGTTTCCTCGACAGTGCTATCAAGCGGCACTTACTCACCAATAACCTGCTCACCGATGCGCAGTTTGGGTTCGGCTCCAGACCTCATTACAGCCTTGGTCCAAACATGGACAAAAGAGCTGAATTCCAGAGGTGAGGTGAAAGTGACTGCCCTTGACATCAAGGCAGCATTTGACCGAGTGTGGCACGAAGGAGCCCTTGTAAAATTGAAGTCAATGCGAGTCAGGGGGAAAACTCTCCAGTGGCTGGAGTCATACCTAGCACAAAGGAAGATGGTAGTGGATGTTGGAGGCCAATCATCTCAGCCCCAGGACATTGCTGCAGGAGTTCCTCAGGGCAGTGTCCTAGGCCCAACCATCTTCAGCTGCTTCATCAATGACCTTCCCTCCATCATAAGGTCAGAAATGGGGATGTTCGCTGAAGATTGCACAGTGTTCAGTTCCCGTCGCAACCCCTCAAATAATGAAGCAGTCCGAGCCCGCATGCAGCAAGACCTGGACAACATCCAGGCTTGGGCTCATAAGTGGCAAGTAACATTCACGCCAGATAAGTGCCAGGCAATGACCATCTCCAACAAGAGAGAGTCTAACCACCTTCCCTTGACATTCAACGGCATTACCATCGCCGAATCCCCCACCATAAACATCCTGGGGGTCACCATTGACCAGAAACTTAACTGGACCAGCCATATAAATACTACGGCGACGAGAGCAGGTCAGAGGCTGGGTATTCTGCGTCGAGTGACTCACCTCCTGACTCCCCAAAGCCTTTCCACCATCTGCAAAGCACAAGTCAGGATTGTGATGGAATACTCTCCACTTGCTTGAATGAGTGCAGCTTCAAAACACTCAAGAAGCTCGACACCATCCAAGATAAAGCAGCCCGCTTGATTGGCACCCCATCCACCACCCTAAACATTCACTCCCTTCACCATCGGCGCACTGTGGCTGCAGTGTGTACCATCCACATGATGCATTGCAGCAACTCGCCAAGGCTTCTTCAACAGCACCTCTAAACCCACGACCTCTACCACCTAGAAGGACAAGAGCAGCAGGTACATGGGAACAACACCACCTGCACGTTCCCCTCCAAGTCACACACCGTCCCGACCTGGAAATATATCGCCGTTCCTTCATCGTCGCTGGGTCAAAATCCTGGAACTCCCTTCCTAACAGCACTGTGAGAGAACCGTCACCACACGGACTGCAGCGGTTCAAGAAGCCAGGTCAGCACTAACTTCTAAAGGGCAATTAGGGATGAGCTATGAATGCTGGCCTTGCCAACGACACCCACATCCAATGAACGAATAAAAAAAACAGTTATTAAACATAACAACGAGATCTGCACCTGTGTTTTATCTGTGCAATTTCTGATCTCCATTCAGACCTGTATCTGTGTTTCACTTTATATTTCCTGTCCTCTGTACAGTGTGTTTATTTCCCAGTGAGGAGTGGTACTCTGTAATAAATGCCCCAGTGCTGTGTTGACACAAAATGGTGGCCCTGAATAAACACAATATTGAGACATACACCTGTAAAAAAATCAGTGCCTTTACATTTAAACAAAATGCCTCTCTCAGTGTGTCTCTCCTTCTCTGTACTTTACGGCCCATGTATGGAACAGTGACAGCTCCTGGACATGTACAGCACACGGTGGGTAACAGGGAACCATTCACTCCCGCCCTGAACTGAAAACAAAATATCTGCCAGCAAGGCTTACTGAGGGGCAAGGCGGCCATCCTCCTGTGGGGCAAGCTGGCTATCTTGCTGAGGGGCAAGGCGGCCATCTTACTGAGGGGCAAGGCGGCCATCTTACTGAGGGGCAAGGCGGCCATTATACTGTGGGGCAAGGCGGCCATCTTACTGAGGGGCAAGGCGGCCATCTTACTGAGGGGCAAGGCGGCCATCATACTGTGGGGCAAGCTGGCTCTCCTGCTGAGGGGCGAAGGCCATAAAAATGCAAACATTTCTCAAAGAAGAGAATTGAAAAGCAGAGATATTATGTTGAACTTGTACAGGACCTTGGTTAGACCAGACTATGAAAACTGTAATTAAATCAGATAATGCTGGACACACACAACAAGTCAGGCAGCATCTGTGGAGAGAGAAACAGTGTTAACATTTCAGATCTGTGAACCGTTCTGGTCTCCATATTATAAAAACGATACACGGTCACTGGAGAAGGTGCAAAAAATGATTCACTAGAATGATACCAGAACTGAGAGGTTATAAATATCAGGAAAGACTGAACAGGCTGGGTATTTTTATTCTAGAGAAGAGAAGGCTGAGGAGTGCCCTAATAGAGGTCTTTACAATTAGGAAGGGGTTTGATATGTTAGAGGGAGGGAAGATGTTTCCACTTTTGGGTAGTTCAAAACTTGGGGTCATAAATATAAAATAGTCACTATTAAACCCAATAAGGAATTCAGGAGAAACTTTTTAACCATGAGAGTGGATGGAATTTTGGAACTTGCTCCAACCTGGAGTAGTTGAGGCGAATAGTAGAGATGTATTTAAGGGGAAGCTGGATAAGTACACGAGGGAGAGAGGAACAGAAGGATATTCTGAAAGAGTTAGATGAAGTCAGGAGGAGGCTCGTGTGGAGCATATACACCGGAATGGAACAGTTGGGCCGAATGGCCTGTTTTTGTTTAAGATTTAAGTCTCGTCTTTTCTATTCCCATGGAAATAATCCTGTTTTTTCAAGTCTTTCCAAAAAAGTTTCCCTTCCCTGGCCACATTCGAGTGAATCGACATTGTGCTCTCCCTATGGCTTTAATGTTGTTTCTATAATGGGACACCGAAACTGCTCTGGAACTATGTGGTTTAACCGAATAGAATAACTAATAAATCTTCATCATAATCATCAGTCCCAGGGAGCAGTAAATCGGGTTATAATCAAAGAGTAAAAAGACAAATAACTAATAAATCTTCATCCTAGTCAGTGTTGCTTGTCTCCTATTAGATCAAGGATCCCCTAAAGGTTCCCTCACGGTTGTACAAACCGATTTCAAGGCGATGCCTGAACATAAACCAAGTTATGTTGTTCGAACAAAACGGTGTCCACGAGCAGTTTCCAATGTTTATTTATGTGAGCAAGTCTGTCTCTGATATAAATCTCTTTCTGGTACAAGAATATGATCCCAGAAACTACTTTTCCTCATACAGTAGACAACTAATGAACACATTCCAATGAAAGTTAACAACAACTTGCATTCCCAGACTGCCTTGAATGGAATAAACATTCCCAAGCGGATTCACGGAGAAGTAAATGGAATAAGAAGGTGTCAGGAGGACTGGCGAAAACCTTGGTCAAAGAGTGGGTTTAAGGAGGGTGTAAAATGAGCAGAAGTAAATGGAGAATCGGAGGGGATATGATTGGTTTTCAAGAGTAGAATTTCGACGACTCCTGACCAAGGAAGGAAATAGTAGGAAGGACGGCAAAAGCTTGAAGCAAGAGATGGCTTCTTGGAAGGTCTGAAAAAGAAAAGAACTTGCTTTTCTCCAGCGCCGTTCTTGACCTCGGGACGTCCCTAATCAGTCAATGAAGTACATTGTGAAGAGTAGTCGCTGTGTTAATGGAGGAAACGTGGCAGCCAATTTGCACGTATCAAGCTCCCACACACTGCAATGAGATAAATGTCCAGAAAGTCGGTTTTATAAACATTGGTTGAAGGGTAAATATTGGCCAGGACACTGGAAGGAACTCCCCTGCTCATTTTCGAATATTGATGTGGGATCTTTTACATCTACCTGAGAGGGCAGATGAGCCCTCGGCTTAAAGTATCCTACCGTCGACACCATCGACAGGACAGCGCTCCCAGAGTACTGCCCATCCGACAGTACCGCGCTCTTTTAGCACTGACCATCCAGCAGTGCGCCAGTCCCTCGGTGCCGACCCTCCGACAGTGCAGCACTCCCTCACTGCTGACCCTCAGACAGTACTGTGCTGCCTCAATATTGACCCTCCAACAATACAGCACTCCCTCAGTACTGACCCTCCGAGAGTACTGTGCTCCCTCAGTACTGACCCTCCGAGAGTAATGTGCTCCCTCAGTACTGACCCTCCGAGAGTAATGTGCTCCCTCAATACTGACCCTCCGAGAGTAATGTGCTCCCTCAGTAGTGACCCTCCGATAGTCGAGTGCTCCCTCAGGACTGCACTGCAGTGTCAGCCGGGATTATATGTTCAAGTCTCTGGAATTAGACTTCAATGCACAGACTTCTATCTCACAGGGGAGACTGCGACCACTGAGCCACGTCTGACACGTGAAAGGAGGAATGGAGATGGAGGGGCTCAGGGAGGGCATTCAGGAGCGTGGATATGGCTGAAGGCACGACTGTCAGAAGTGGGACAAATGGACTGCAGATGCACAAGCGGCCAGAGGTGGAGGAGCAGAATGTTTGGGAGGGGCTGTCGGAACTGGTAGTTTATAGAGATAGGGAGGGGTGAGACCCTGATGGATTCAAGTGTGAGAAAGAATAAAAATAAACTAAAGGCTGAGGAGATTGGAATCCAAAGCAAGTCAGTAAGGGCTTGAGTGGTTGGTGAGTGACTCACCAATCAAAAAAACCAGGGGTGAGGATGGAATCCCTGGCAAAGTTCATGACTTCCCAATTTTTAACTGGAGGAACTGGCGGCTCATCTAAAACAGAATGTGGACCTGACAACACAAAGATATTGGAAGGGTCAAGAGAGGCGGTGGTTTCGTCAGCGTCCATCTGAAAGCTGGTCCGTGTCTGTGGACTGTGTCACCAAAGGGCAGCATGTAGATGAGGAAGAGGAGGGAGCCAAGGATTGAACCTTTGGTAACATCAGAGATAACGGTGATAGGGTGGGAAGAGAAGCTTCTCCTGGCTCTGATCAGATAGGTGAGTGGAACCAAGTGAGGGAAGTCCCAGCAAAAGAGGCCAGTGTCCGATGAATGAGATGGTGACGGGTGAGTTGTCTGTAGGTATGGAAATGGGGAGGGTTTTAAACCCAAGGATGAGAATTTTAAATTTAAGTGATACGGAACTGGGAGCCAGTGAGGGTCAGTGAGGCCGAGCAGGACCTGGTGCTGGTTGGACACGGACAAGAGTTTTGGACGAGCTCACGTTTATAGAAGGTGGGGATTGGGTGGCCGGTCAGGAGTGCATTGGAGGAATGGAGTCTGGAGGGGACAGAGACATTGATGAGGGTTTCAATGGCAATGGGCTGAGGAAGGAATGGAGGCGGTGAGGGAATTAAGGGGCCTTTGTGATGGAGGTGAAAAGGGGTCATGAGCTGAGCTCGGTGTTACACGGGACCAATTTTACTGGAGCCGTGAACCAATGTAGAATAAACGGGTAAACATCTGCAGTGAAATAGCGGAGAGAGGAATGTCAATGGGACACGTTCAGTCTCCGTCCCCTAATATCACCCACAGTCATTTCTAGGCTGCAATCCTCAACCTGCCCTTTAACTGTCCTCATGTCAGAGACTCACAATTCATATTTTGACTGGGAAACTGCAGGAACAGAGTGAAACGGGACTGCTGTGTCCCTGGGTTCAGTGCACACTGCGGAGACATCTGTCTAAATTATAAATGAAACACCAGGAGTGAACATGGTCAATGCAGTTATAAAGAAGCTGCAAATGCAGCCGTTTATTATTGTTGGATCAGTCCTGTATGAGATCAGATTTAAACTTTATTCCTGAGAGAGGTCTGATTAAGTAATAACCTGGACTTTGAGATGTTTGTGTTTTATTCACCACATTATTTACATCGGAGTCAAAGCTGCTGATATAATGTGTTTGTTAAACTGACTGTAACTAACAGCAATGATCAGGAGTATAACCGTGTCAGTGGAGACTTAGCCCCTGTATAAATCAGGGCTTGTTGGAATGGATCAGCTCAGAGTGCCTGCTGGAGCTGTGGTTTCCAGACCAACAGAAGTCAGTGCTTCTCACAGAAATGGAAGATCCAGTAATCTATCAGATACAACGTATTTATTATCCTGTTCTTGCAGCCATTGGAGTTCCGGGTAAGCCGTTATCTCATCTGTTAAAGGTGTAAATCGGTGTTAACTCTGCTGCTGTACTTGGCAAATTGTTTTTTGTCCCGACATATTTTACACAGTCACTTGTTCTGTTCTATTGGTTGAATGATGGAATGTGTTAAGTCTCTGCTCTTTCGGTATTGAGGCGCTGCATTATATCTGTCATGAATTTGTCGATCCAACCCTGGCATTGTTACAGGATTATTCCCTGTACTGAATGTATTGGAATCAGGTGTCTGGGCTAAGAGTTGGTATCAGACCATCAGGAGATGATAACAGTTTCTTGTTGTGGAACTAACCTGTCCTGGAATATGTTTTCATCAATGTGTTTTCAGTGATTGATAATGAGACAGCTCACGGTCTCAGTGTTACAAGGAGGCAGCGCAATGTCCTCCCTCTCCAATAACATGCTTCAGTTTAACTGAGATTTCAATGTATTTATTGGTGATCACTGTTATGAAATATTATTTCATTATGTGTGTATCTGACGCCGCTTCAGATGTCTGGTTACTGAACTGAGTTTGCTGCTGACTCTTTCACATCTCCTTCTCTGCTTCACTGTGGATGAATTCACTGACTGTCACTGGACTTCACTGTAAAATGAAATGTTTTGATGTTTTGTGGTCTCAATTTGCACTGTCCCTGTTGAAATCAGCAGCCCTTCGATGTACCTGTAGGTTATAAGTGTGATGTTGGCGTTTTATAAATTGAACAATCCCGCCATCTATCCCTTTACTTTATAATTACTGGAGAAGGAATCTCAATTATTGTGAGATCTGCCTGGTAGAGGGATTCGATTCTGTTTATTCCATGATTTGTAGATGAAGTGAACAGTGTTGGTGAACAGGTGGAGAATTGGATGATCTGTGGAAATATTAAACTATTCCACAAAGGCTTCACTATTGAACAAACTAACACGGAGAATAGGATCGGTGGAACACGGGGCTGGTGAACAGAATGCAGGCACAGGATGATAGGATTTAATCGGATATGAAAATGGACTTGAGATAGGGAGTAGAGTGAGTGATAGAGAGGGTGACTGAGAGGGAAAGCGAGAGGCTGTGGTGTGAATAATTCATCAGAATGAACTGCTGAAACTTCCAGTACAATTAAACATCGAAAATGTGATTTGAAGGTGTTATTATGAAGTGGTCAGATTGGGTGAGTTTTTATTGTGGGACTCGCTCCTCATGTTTATATCCCTGTCAGGTCCTCAGTCTGTTTTTGTGAATGTTCCTTGTTTTCCAACTTAAAATTAAACATAATGAAAACTTACTTCAAGAACACAATCAGTAATTTCTTGATCGTAATGAATCATTCGGATACTCTGTTTTTAAAGCTCGGCTGAATTCAATAAACAACTGGGTTGATTTAATTAATAAATATCTATTTAATTTCAATTGAAGGTACAAAGTATATTTATTGAACATATTTTACACCCAACACAGGTTCCCTGACATCAATAACCACAGAAATGAACTGTTGAATGTATTAGTTGGATTTTGTAAGTTGGAGCTATATATTTGATTGCCTCGAACACTCTGCTGCAGTCTCTCTCTCTCCGAATCCCAGCCTCTCCTCCCACTGCATTTTATCCTCTGTCTCCTCATCCCTTACTTCAGTTTGTCCACTTTCCCAAACCATCTGCTCCTGACTCCCCTCCAGCTCTTACATATCCTTTTCCTTGCCTCCCTCCCAATCTCACTCACTGGCTCGGTCTCCAACTGCCTTTCCCATTTAGTGCCTGCCCCTGTCGGCTCACTTCACCCAGAAAAATAAACCAGCTGCACCTCCCCCTGTCCCCTCACCTTCACGGCCTTTCCCCTCTCTTTCCTCGTCCGTCTGGAGCCCAAACCCGGTTTAATCCACTGTATTCCCGGTGTGTAAAACCCCTTCTCCCTTCCCCAAGGCACTGCACCCTCACTCAGCCCTTCCACGAGATCCGGTGCTCACTTTATTCACTTTCTGTATCCATCTCCCAATTCATTATTGATCATTGTGTTTAAAAACATATCTCTGCCCGAAAGCACTGCCCAGGTCAATCAATCACTTTCCACCCTTCGATGCAGCAACAAAGCTGGAAATTTCACCCCAGATCCTCTCAATCTGCTGCTTTGGCTCCAGGTCTGATCAGTAATTTCTCAGCTTCCTTTTCTCTCTCTTACAGTTAACTTGGTGGCGATTGTGATCCTGTCCCGAGGAAAGTGCGGTCTCTCCAAATGTATCAGTGTCTACCTGGTGGGAATGGCAGTGGCCGATCTCATGGTCGTTATCGCTGATCCGATATTGAGATGGATTAATGAGCTGTATCTCCCAATGTCATTCCTGCACATCACTCCCGTGTGTAGTTTTGTTATATTCTTGTGTTATGTAACCGCGAATGTTTCTGTCTGGTTCACAGTCGCTTTCACCTTTGATCGATTTGTGGCCATTTGTTGTGAGAAGCTGGAAACTAAATATTGCACCGAGAGAACGGCGGCTGTGGTTCTGGGAACAGTGAGTGTGCTGGGCTGTTTGGAGAGTGTCCCCTGGTACTTTATATATGAAACTTTATATATATTTGATAATGTGCCCTGGTTTTGTGTGGTTAAACAGAGCTTCCGTACTTCCCCCGCATGGACCGCATTTGACATGTTTCACCTCATTTTAACCCCTTGTGTCCCGTTCTGTCTGATTTTGCTGCTCAATGTTCTGACGGTCAGGCGTATTTTAGTGTCCAGTCGAGTCCGCAGGGGACTCCGGGGCCGCAGCAATGGAGAGAATCAGAGTGATCCAGAGATGGAGAACCGAAAGAAATCCATCATTTTACTCTTCAGTATATCGGGCAGTTTTATACTGTTGTGGCTGACATGGGTTGTATTTTTCATTTATGTGCGAATTGCAGACATTCGGTATTATTACTCCTACACTGACCCTGTTTATCTCACACAACAGACAGCAAAGTTGCTGCAGCTTCTCAGTTCCTGCACAAACACGTGTATTTATGTCCTGACCCAGACTAAATTCAGAGAGGAGCTGAAGAACGCGGTGAAATACCCACTCAATCTAATTATTAAATTAGTGAAATCATAGAAAGAGCTGAAGGGTTTCAAGCACTAGAACTAAATCCCATTTCATACTCCATCCCTACACTTCCCGGGGGATGGAAAGTACATTTTATATTAGCAGCACAGAGCCATTAAATGATCTTAAATCTGATTCGAAGATTATATTTTATTGATAATCTGACCTATTGAGGCAGCATTTGCTTTGCAGACAACACGTGAATTGTTGCTCAAAATAGCGGCACCAAAGAGCTCAGCTGGACTTTAATTAACTGACCGCAAGGCAAAATGGGCAAAGCTGGAAATCAAAGTCACTTCTGTGGCCCTGTTCAGAATGTGTGTACTCCACATAAATTGTGAGAGAGAGGGAGAGAGGAAGGGAGAGACGGAGAGAGAGACGGGAGACAGAGAGAGAGAGCGTGAGAGACAGAGAAAGAGGGACAGAGATAGTGTGGAGGGGGAGAGCGGGAGAGAGAGAGAGAGAGTGAAAGAAAGAGAGAAGGAGCTAGAAGGAGGGAGAGAAAGGGAGAGGCAATTAGAGAGGGACAGAGAGAGGGAGAGAGAGAAAGAGTGAAAGAGGGAGAGAGGGTGCTCGAAAGAGGGAAAGAGAGGGATAGGCAATTAGAGAGAGACAGAGAGAGGAAAACAGAGAAAGAGAGACAGAGGGAGAGAGAGACAGAGAATGTGACAGAGAGAGACACAAAGAGAGAGGCAGGGAGAGAGAGACAGAGAGAAAGAGAGAGGGAGGGCAGAGAGAGAGAGACAGAGAGAAAGAGAGAGGGAGAGACAGGGAGGGCAGAGAGAGAGAGAGACAGAGAGAGGGAGACGGAGGGAGAGAGAACACAAGGACAAAAGAAATGTACCAATTACAAAAGTGCAGAAACAAAGAGGGGCAGAGACAGAGTTACTCGGAGACGAAGAGAAACAAGGAGTAGGTTATTTAGATTGGAGATAAAAATAAAGAGAGAAAAAAAGCATATATTATAATGAGAGAGAGACAACACAAATATGGATGGAACGAGAGTGAAGCACTGACAAATGATAATAAAGTGATCGGAGCGGAGAGGTAATTAGATGGAAGAAATCAATTCAAAATAACTAGAGACTGAGAGTGAGGCAGAGCAGGAGAGTGTCAGGCATAAAAAGACAGTAAGAGAAAGAGAGAAATAGGAACAGAAAGCAAGGAGAATAATAGAAAACAGGAGAGATGGGAGAAATACAAAGATTAAAATGGAGACTGAGAGAGATGGAATGAAATACTGAAACAGATGGAAAGAAGAGATCGAGAAGTCAAATGGAACCGGAGAGAAAGAAGGAGACAGAAGTAGAGCTGGAGAGAGTGAAAAACAAACAGAATAGAACAAAGACAGGTGAAAAGGGAAAAGTAGATCCACAGAGAGAAACAATGAGAGAGGTGATGCCGGGATGCCCCACAATAAAGTCACTCAGCCTTGTGTACCTGACCCTGACCATTACTTACTGCAGGAGTTTCCCAGCTGCTCTGTGCAGTAAAAAATCATCTGATAAACGAAAGGCTGAAATTAAATCAGCTTCAGCATGTCTGAAGGAAAAGGATGATTAAAAGGAGGAAGGACTGTTAAAAGGATTGTTAATGACACATTGTAAAAGATCACACAGCAGAGGATAGATCACCATAGCAACAAGAACGATTCAAGGAGGGCTCGAGGTCGTTTGAACACCTGCCGACTTAACTTGGTTACGTTGTGGACACTGAGAGACAACAAGTGAAGTGTCAATCAATCGTGGGTTATATTTGTCTGAACCAATTGTTGATAACCCACCGTCCCAGAGGTGTGATTCTTTGTTAAAAAGGTCTTTAAAATCTGGGCAGACGTTGATTGGAGAGAGACACAGATCCACCACGACTGCTCCAACCTCACCTTTCACTTCCTGGCAGCACCACCTCACCTGGAATCTTCATGACTGCTCGCTAACTCCCAGCTTGATGCCTCGATGCAGGTTTACAGATTGCCTGTGAAGCAGATGACCTGGATACAAGAGAAAGTCACACTACACTACAACGGTATCCATCAAAATACCTGGAATTTTCCCGGCAAGATTGAACCAACCATGAGGATATAACTGTTGTTATGGGATCAGTCTAAGATAGATATTTGATTTCCAAACAGTTACGTATTTTGGGAATTCAGAGTGTGTTGTTTTATTGTTGTTGAAGCAATTCTAAATCTGGCGTAAACCAAAGATGTTGATTAAATTGTAATCTCAATTTTTCTTGTAAATTAATAATAATAATAAATGATTGTCTTGTTCATAAAGCCATGGTTTGTGCCTAAAGTTTCTTTAGGATAAAGAGCCCATTATTTCAAATAAAATTAAACATCGTGGAGACAAAAAGTCATTGCCCCAAATTAAAGTGTAAATTCACTTTGTACCTTTTTGCTCCTCCATCTGTACCATGTGTAACTTTCCCAGTGAGCTGCTGGATTCTGTAATAAATCACAATGTACTCTTACCCCTTCTGCTGTGTTACTAAACTGGACAGGGTCCCGCAGCACTCTCCTGTTCTGTTACTGTTACAAATACTGTTATTGTTTCAGGTTCATGAAAAATATGAATAATGGAGAAATGAATTAAATCCCAGATGAGAACCACATTCAGATTTAGTCCAATTTTACTCTGAATTATTTAACAGAAGCTAGAATTACATTCTCTACACGAAATGGCGAATTGGTCCTTTCTTCCGTATGTCTGGTCTCTCCTTCTCTGTCACCATTACGTCCAAATAACCAAATGTTAATCCACTTTTTTGCAGAAGTTCACATTTTTGTGTTTAATTCCCTCACTGCACGCTATCTTTGTGTTAAACACCAGCTAGTACCAGTCTCACTCAGTTTGTATCTTTAACTATAGCGCAACTGTGATTTAACAAGAACACGAAATAAACCCTTTCCGTATCTCTCACCAGAACAAGCTCCACCTTGCCCCTCAGTAAGATGGATGCCTTACTGGTGGCCATTTAGCTTCAGGTTTAGAACGGCCATTTTGATTAAAATTCATCGCCGCCTTGCCCCTCAGTAAGATGGCTGCCTTATTGTTGGCCATTCAGTTTCAGGATCAGCGCGGCCATTTTCTTTAAGCTTCATGGCGGCGAATTTGTTCAATATGACCATCTTGCACCCCCAGTAAGTTGGCCGCCTTACCCCTCAGTAAGGTTGTCGCCTTAATCATGTCCATTTTGTTTCACGTTCACGGCGTTGAAATTATTGTTCATCGATTCATGGTTTCATTATGGGTACAATGCAAGAGGGAGTCCATTCAGCCCACCATGCTTTTGCCAGCTCTTTGAAAGCGCTATCCAATTAGTCCCATTTCCCGCTCTGCTTTTCCCCCACAGCCCTTTTGGAAGCTTTGTAATAGTAGGTGTATAATGGAAATACATATATATGTATATGTGCAAATTTAGTTGCAAATGATTGTCTCTCAATCTTTTACTCTTTAGATTCTTCTCCTTTATAAACTGGGCTTTGCTTGTGCGTAAATGAATGTTGCTGAGAGATTGTCCCTGTAACTGAGTGAGGGATCATGCTGTGTATTAGTTTTTTAAAAAAACACTTTTTTGCTTTGGCTCTTTTATACGTCATGAATTTGTTTGAACTCTTTGGCAGATTGGAAAAAGCCACTAACTGTAAGTTGACCACAAACTACAGGCTTTTCGTCTATTGCTAATTAAAACAAGAGAAAAGAACAAAGGTAAAGTTCGTTCACCTTTGCAAACTGCAACATAAAGGGTGAATTAGCAAAAAATGACCAGGGTTTTGTCGCCTGCTCCAGGAACAGAAGAGAAAATGAGCACAGGGGTAATGTGGACCATGCAGAAAACACTAACCAGGGCAGACAGACAGACCAGAACCTTTTAGGGGAGAGGTGAGAGGGAGTGGGTGAGTGAGGGAGTGAATTTCAAAGCAGTAGAGAAAACCCTGCAAACTTGTATTAGAGAGAGAGAGAGAAGCAACTTGTGCTCTTCAGCCTGCCCTGAGTGTCTTTCTGTCTCTCTCTCTCTCTCCCAACTTTTCTCTCTTTTCTTTAGATTCTCTGATTTGTAACTGGGGAGTTTCTTTGTCAGTGGTGTTTGGTGAGAGATTGCCTGCCTATGTAATGGAGTGAGTGAGTGAGTGAGTGTGAATGTGTGTGAATGAGTGAGTGTGAGGGAGCTCTGGGCTCTTGCTGTGCCCTTTCAATCACTTGCTTTGTTTTTAATCAATTCCTTTTCAGCACCTCTCTCTCCCTACAGAGGATTTTTTTTGTGGAAATGCTGTAACATGAAGATGTGGAAAGAGAATTTTTGGGAGGAGGAGGAATCCTTGGACAAGAAGCTTTCTCTCCACAGGGAACTGACCGAGGCCTTCATCCCAGGCTGCACTCAATGTGGCTCACGTGAGTTTTGCCTGGGTCACTGTGGGATCGGTGGGAGCACTGTGGGATCACGGGTTGCTGTGGGATCACTGGGATACTGCAGGTTCACTGGGGCACTGGCGGCCATTTTGTTTCAGCTTCATGGGGTGACAGGAGAAACTACTTTACCCATTCTATGTAATATAGAAATATTATATACATATATATATATATCTTATTTTATATACACATGAAAGTCTCTCAAACATTTACACAAATTCAGTTTGGATACTGGGACCTCTGGGTGCACTGTGGGATCACTGGGATCACTTTGGGAGCACTGTGACATTATCACTGGGTGTGCAGGAGGATCACTGGGTCACTCTGCGATCACTGTGGGATCACTGGGTTCAATGTGGATCACTGGGACAATGTGGATCACTGGGATACTGTGCATGACTGTGGCATAACACTGGGTGTACTGTGGGGGTCACTGGGTCACTCTGCGATCACTGTGCGATCACTGGGTGCACTGTGGATCACTGGGACACTGTGGATCAATGGGGCACTATCACTGGGTGTACTGTGGGATCACTGGGTCACTCTGCGATCAGTGTGCGATCACTGGGTTCTCTGCGGATTACTGGGACAATGTGGATCACTGGGACGCTGTGCAAGACTGGGGCAGTAACACTGGGTGCACTGTGGGGGTCACTGGGTCACTCTGCGATCACTGGGTGCACTGTGGATCACTGTGACACTGTGGATCAATGGGGCACTATCACTGGGTGCACTGTGGGATCAATAATCACTGTGGGGACTCTATGGGATATTTATTTACCCAGTTGGGCCGAATGACCTCTGTTTCTCTGCTGTACATTCGATGTAATTCTATGTAGTATACAAATATAGATAATGTTGTTATGATGTTGTGGGAAAACAGGGAATCCCGGAGAGACTTCCTTACACAGATGGGCCGAATGGCCTCTTTCTGTGCCGTGCAGTATTCAATGCTATATATATATATATATATATATCTCAAAAGATAAATATTTTATATATACAAGCAAATGTTGTAAAATAGAAATAGAAATCGGGCTGAATGGCCTCTGTACTATACTCTGTTGTACTGTACATTCAATGTAAAATATATGTAACTGTATAATTCTATTATATATTATATTATACCATATATTCAACAATTTGTTGTTGTTGTCAAATAAGAAATTCAGGGGAATTTCTTTACCCAGATGGGCTGAATGGCCTGTTTCTGTGCCGTGCTGTATTCTATGTAAAATATATATAAAGATATGTACGGGGTTAAATTCGATAACCTCCGAATCCGGGCGCGGGGGGCGATTAACCCCCGAGTGATTAACCTGCACCCGGTCGTTGAGATGCAGACAGTCCGTGAGATTGGTGCTGCCTGGTGATTTACCTGATTCCTGCGAGCAGTCAGGCCTGGCTGTGCTGTTGAGCGGCTTCTCACCAGCAGGGGGGCCCTGATATTGCGTGAGTGGTGAGCGCGTCGAAAAGGCAGCCCGCACCTCTGAAAGGCAGGCCGCACCTCTGAAAGGCAGGCTGCACCTCTTAAAGGCAGCCCGCACCTCTTAAAGGCAGGCTGCACCTCTGAAAGGCAGCCGGCACCTCTTAAAGGCAGGCTGCACCTCATAAAGGCAGGTTGCACCTCTTAAAGGCAGGCTGCACCGATTAAAGGCAGCCTGTACCGATTAAAGTCAGGCTGCACCTCTTAAAGGCAGGCTGCACCGATTAAAGGCAGGCTGCACCGATTAAAGTTAGGCTGCACCTCTTAAAGGCAGGTTGAACCTCTGAAAGGCAGCCCGTACCTCTCAAAGGCAGGCTGAACCTCTGAAAGGCAGCCCGCACCTCTCAAAGGCAGCCCATACCTCTCAAAGGCAGGCTGAACATCTGAAAGGCAGGCTGCACCTCTTAAAGGCAGGCTGAACCTCTGAAAGGCAGGCTGCACCTCTTAAAGGCAGGCTGCACCGATTAAAGTCAGGCTGGATCTCACAAAGTCAAACATTTGATTCAGATTCAAACCTCCGGGGTCATTTCCTCTCGTACAGTTTTGATTGGCAGCTTCTTTTGAATTAAACAAACCATTGCTTAAAATGACTGGCTCCCAGTCACTGTTTTGAAGCCATTTTTCACCTTGTCTTTTTCAAACTGGTGAGTCTGTTTGGAATCTCTGAGAATGTTAATTAAGTCGACAGCTTCCATAGTTTGTGATAAAAAGACAACAAAGAACCAGGATGTTCGAAAGTTCGGTCACAGTTTCGTATAGTATTTGTGAATTATTTATTATTTTCTTTTCCATTAAGGATCTGGTTGAGCTTTACAGTAAAACTGTTGTCTTACTGCTACTATTTTGTTTGTTCTCTTATTGTTTCATCAATTTGTTTGGCAGTTAAAATCTAAAACAAGCTCTAGTGTAGTGTGAATCTGTCTCCCTCTGAAGAGCAGGCACTATTAGGCACTGGATAGAACGAGTGGGCTGAGATAATCTGAAGGGGTTTCACTGTTCATTACCTGGAGCCCTTCAAATGTTACATTGATATCAGGACAAGCGGAAACACTGAGACATTGGGAGTGAAGCCTCACCTAACAGAGGAGCTGCTTTTTCAAGCTTAGAAATACAGCTGATTTTAAATCAGCAAACATTCACTTCATTAAAGTAGACAAAAAGGCAACTATCTCTGAACTGTCGCCACTCTCTTAAAAACATAGATATTTTACTGATCGGGGAATAATGGTCTTGTTCAAACTGTACAAAATAAAAATCAATTGTGATCTTTTTAAAATAATGAACTGATTTAAAGCATTGTCCAACCAAACAAAGGCACCAAGAATTCCCAGGACATTGAGAGATTATGAGTGGGCAATACTGTGGCAAATGGAGTTCAATGTGGGGAAATGTGAGGTCATCCACTTCGGATCTAAGAAAGATAGATCAGAGAGTTTTCTAAATGGTGAGGAGCTCGGAACTGTGGAGGAGCAGAGAGATTTAGGGGTCCAAGCACAGAGATGATTAAAAGCTAGTGGACAGTTACAAAAATAATTAAAAAGGCTAATGGAATGTCGGCCTTTATTTCAAGAGGGCTGGAATGTAAAGGGGTGGAAGTTATGTTCCAGCTGTACAGAGCTCTGGTTAGACCACATCTGGAGGACCGCATTCAGTTCTGGGCACTGCACCTCAGGAAGGATACATTGCCAATGGAAGGGCTGCAGCGCAGATTCACCAGAATGATCTCGTGGCTAAAAGGGGTTAAATTATGAGGACAGGTTGCATGGACTAGCCTTGTATTCCCCTGAATAAAGAAGATTAAGGCGTGATTGAATTGAGGTGTTTAAGATGATGAAAGGATTTGATAGGGTAGATAGAGAGAAACTACTTCCTCTGTTGGGGGAGTCCAGAACAAAAGGCCATAACCTTAAAATTGGAGCTCGGCCGTCCAGGGGTGATGTCAGGAAGCACTTCTTCACACAAAGGGTCGTAGAAATCTGGAACTCTCTCCCACAAAAGTCTGTTGAGGCTGGGGGTCAATCCGAAATTTCAAAACGGAGATTGATAGATTTTTATTAGTCAAGGGTATTGATGATTAAGGAACCAAGGCGGGTAGATGGAGTTAACATACTGATCAGCCATGATCTAATTGAATGGCAGAACAGGTTGAGGAGCTGAATTGTCTGCTCCTGTTCCTATGTAACAGGCTCGTGTGGCTGAATGGACTTCTCTTGTTCCTATGTAACATGCTCGAGGGGCTGAATGTTCTCATCTTCTTCCTATATTATCATGCTCGAGGGGCTGAATGGACTCCTCTTGTTCATATGTAACATGCGCGACAGGCTGAATAGCGTCCAGATCCTGTATAACAGTCTCGAAGGGCTGAATGGCTTCCTCTGTTCCAGTGCAACGAGCTCGAGGGGCTTAATGGCCGAGTCCTATTCCAGTGTAATCGGCTCGAGGTGCTGAATGGCCTTCAGTTCCCGTGGAACACGCTCGTGGGGCTGAATGGCCTGCTGCTGTACCTATCTAACAGGCTTGAGAGGCTGATTGGCCTCCAGGTCTGATGTTTCGGGCTCGAGGGGCTGAATTGCCTTCAATTCCCGTATAACACGCTCGAGGGGCTGAATGGTCTGCTGCTGTTCCTGTGTAACAGGCTTGAGGTGCTGATTGGCTAACAGATCTAGTCTAAGGTGCTCGAGGGGCTGAATGGCCTCCTCCTGTTGCTATCTTACAGGCTTGAAGGGTTGATTGGCGTCTAGTTCCTATATAACAGGCTCGAAGGGCTGAATGGCCTTCAGTTCCCAGATAACAGGCTCGAAAGGCTAAATGGCCTCCTCCTTTTGATATTTGACAGGCTTGAGGGGTTGATTGGCCTCAAGTTCCTGTATAACAGGCTCAGAGGGCTGAATGGCCTCCTCCTGATTCTATGTAACGGGCTTGAGGGGCTGAATGGCCTCCTCCTTTTCCTGTGTAACAGCCTTCAGAGGCTGAATGGCCTTCAGTTCCCATATTAAAGGCTTGAGGAGCTCAATGGTCTCCTTCTGTTCCTGTCGAACAGCCGTGAAGGACTTGCGGCCAATTTGTCCAAGATGATTGCCAGACTTGCTGCCATTTTGTCCAAGATGTCGGGCGAACTTGCCACCATTTTGTCTAAAAATTCGAGCCGGACCTTTCAGGAGCGAGATTAGAAAACATTTCTACACACAAAGGGTGGTAGAAGTTTGGAACTCTCTTCCGCAAATGGCAATTGATACTAGCTCAATTGCTAAATCTAGATGTGAGATAGATAGCTTTTTGGCAATCAAAGGTATTCAGGGATATGGGCCAAAGGCGGGTTCATGGAGTTAGATCACAGATCAGCCATGATCTTATCAAATGGCGGAGCAGGCACGAGGGGCTGAATGGCCTACTCCTGTTCCTATGTTCCTATGATATTACTTGTATGGAATTCCGACAGGCATTTGATAAGGTTCCACACAAGAGACTGTTGGCAAAAATGAAAGCGCATGGAACTTGAGGCAATGTATTGGCATGGGTAGAGAATTGGTTAGGAGATAGTAGTCAGAGAGTAGGGATAAAGGGTACATACTCCAATTGGCAGGATGCGACTAGTGGTGTCTCCCAGGGATCTGTAACTGGGGTCTCAGCTTGTCACCATATTTATCAATGACTTAGATGAAGGAACAGAGAGTCGTATATCCAAGTTTGCTGATGAGACTCAGTTAGGTGGTACAGTGAGTAGTGTGGATGCGAGTGGAAAGTTGCAAAGGGACATTGATAGATTAAGTGAGTGGGCAAAACTATGGCAGATGGAGTTCAATGTGGGGTAATCCACTTTGGACCTATGGTCAGGGTATTTTCCAAATGGTAAGAAGCTCGGAACTGTGGAGAAGCAGAGAGAATTAACGGTTCATTTACATAAATCAGTAAAAGCTAACGGACGGGTCCAAAAATAATTTAAAAGGCGAACGGAGTGTTAGCCCTTATCTCAGGGGGCTGGAATATAAAGAAGTGGAAGTTATGTTCCAGTTATATAAAGCTCTGGTTAGACTGCGTCTGGAGTAACTGCGTTCAGTTTTGGACACTGCACCTCAGGAAGGATAGATTGGCCTTGGAGGGAGTGCAGAGCAGATTCACCAGAATGTTACCGCGGTTAAAAAGGTTAAACTATGAGGACAGGCTGCATGGACTGGGCTCGTATTCCCTCGAGTACCGAAGATTGAGGGGCGGTCTGAGCGAGGTGTTTAACATGTTTAAATGAGTCGATAGAATAAAGAGAGAGAGAATCAATTTCCTCTGGGGAATCAAGAACGAGGGGGACAGAACCTTAAAATGAGAACCATGCCATTGAGGTTCGAAATCAGGAAGCACTTTTTTACACAATGGGCAGTAGAAGTCTGGAACTCTGTCCCCCAAAAGACTGTGGATGCTGGGGTTCAATTGAAGCTTTCAAGACTGAGATCGATAGATTTTTGTTGGGTGAGAGTATCGAGAGATAGGGAGCAAAGACGGGTAAATGGATTTGCGGTCCAGATGATCTCTGATCTAATTGAAGGGTGGAACAGGTTCAAGGGGCGAAATGGCCTCCTCCTGTTCCCAATGGAAATGTTGAGAATATGCTTTATTGATGCTGTGATGCCAGGTCCCACACCTGTCAAAACAAGGCCACATTTGGGAGTTTAATAACTTTGAAATGAACATTTTTCTTTTGTGACTTGTGCAACTTCGATCAATTGAATAGTTATGAAAGAGAATCAATGCCGTCATTCTAATTTCTGGCTGACCACCAAAGCAAAGGTTTCCGTAGTGTAGTGGTTATCACGTTCGCCTCACACGCGAAAGGTCCCCGGTTCGATCCCGGGTGGAAACATTATGTTGGGGCAGATGTTTTTTTCATCTGTGAAAGAGCCGGTCCTGTTAAATTTAACACAAATTCGTGGTCTCACGAGCACTGAACATTTTAAACCGAGCCCTTCAAAATACAGTGTGTAAAATGAGAAGGGATAAAAAGTTCATCGCACAAAAGAAATGATTTCAAACTTCCCTCAGTCGTCTTTCTGCAAAATAACGTTATCGGTT